>NW_027182433.1:9375000-10000000 GCF_040938575.1 Ambystoma mexicanum
ATATCCAACTCCTTCCCATTCCAATCCTGAGACCCTTCCGATATCATGAGATTTGTTATCTCAATGCTTCTAATATCAAACTTGAGACCCTCCCTATAGCATGAGATGTGACATCCAAGTCCTTCCCATTCCAATCCTGAGACCCTTCCTATAGCATGAGATGTGATATCTCTATGCTTCTAATACCAAACCTGAGACCCTTCCTATAACATGAGATGGGATATCCAACTCCTTCCCATTCCAATCCTGAGACCTTTCCGATAGCAGAGATGTGATTTCTCAATGCTTATACCAAACCTGAGAACCTTCCTATGGCCTGAGATGTCATATACAACTCCTTCCCATTCCAATCCTGAGACCCTTCCTTTAGCATTAGATGTGATATCTCAATGCTTATACCAAATCTGAGACCCTTCCTATAGCATGAGATGTGATATCCAATTCCTTCCCATTCCAATCCTGAGACCCTTCCTATAGCATGAGATGTGATATCTCAATGCTTATACCAAACCTGAGAGCCTACCTATAACATGAGATGTGATATCCAAGTCTATCCCATTCCAATCCTTAGACCCTTCCTACAGCATGCGATGTGATATCTCAATAATTCTAATACCAAACCAGAGACTCTTCCTATAACATGAGATGGGATATCCAACTCCTTCCCATTCCAATCCTGAGCCGCTTCCGATAGCAGAGATGTGATATCTCAATGCTTATACCAAACCTGAGACCCTTCCTATAACATGAGATGTGATATCCAACTCCTTCCCGTTCCAAACCTGAGACACTAACTATAGCATATGTGATATCCAACTCCTTCCCATTCCAAACATGAGACCCTTCCTATAGCAAGAAAGTAATATCCAACTCCTACCCATTCCAATCCTGAGACCCTTCCTATAGCAAGAGATGTGATATCCAAATCCTTCCCATTCCAATCCTGAGACCCTTCCTATAACATGAGATGTGATATCCAACTCCTTCCCATTCCAACCTGAGACACTTCCTATAGCATGAGAAGGGATATCCAACTCCTTCCCAATCCAATCCTGAGACCCTTCCGATAGCAGAGATGTGATATCTCAATGCTTATACCAAACCTGAGACCCTTCCTATGGCATGAGATGTGATATCCAACTCCTTGCCATTCAAATCCTGAGACCCTTCCTATACCATGAGAAGGGATATCCAACTCCTTCCCAATCCAATCCTGAGACCCTTCCGATAGCAGCGACGTGATATCTCAATGCTTCTACCAAACCTGAGACCCTTCCTTTAGCATGAGATGTGATATCCAAATCCTTCACATTCCAATCCTGAGACCCTTCCTATAGCATGAGATGTGATATCTCAATGCTTCTAATACCAAACCTGAGATCCTTCTTATAACATGAGATGTGATATCCAATTCCTTCCCATTCCAAACCTGAGACCCTTCCTATTGGATGAGATGTGATATCCAACTCCTTCCCATTCCAACCTTGAGACCCTTCCTATAGCATGAGATGTGATGTCTCAATGCTTCTAATACCAAACCTGAGATCCTTCCTATAACATGAGATGTGATATCCAACTCCTTCTATTCCAATCCTGAGACCCGTCCTATAGCATGAGATGTGATATCTCAAGGCTTATACCAAACCTGAGACCCTTCCTATAGCATGAGATGTGATATCCAACTGCTTCCCATTCCAATCCTGAGACCCTTCCTATAGCATGCAATATGATATCTCAATGATTCTAATAACAAACCTGAGACCCGTCCTATAGCATGAGATATGATATCCAAGTCCTTCGCATTCCAATCCTGAGACCCTTCCTATAACATGAAATGTGATATCCAACTCCTTCCCATTCCAACCTGAGACCATTCCTATAGCATGAGATGGGATATCCAACTTCTTCCAAATCCAATACTGATACCCTTCCGATAGCATGAGATGTGATATCCCAATGCTTCTACCAAACCTGAGACCCATACTATGGCATGAGATGTGATATCAAACTCCTTCCCATTCCAATCCTGAGACCCTTCCTATAGCTTGAGGTGTGATATCCAACTCCTTCCCATTCCAATTCTGAGACCCTTCTTATACCATGAGACTTGATATCTCAATGCTTCTAATATTAAACCTGAGACCCGTCCTATAACATGAGATGTGATATCCAAATCCTTCCCCTTCCAAACCTTAGACCCTTCCTTTATCATGAGATGTGATGTCCAACTCCTTCCCATTCCAATCCTGAGACCCTTCCGATATCATGAGATTTGTTATCTCAATGCTTCTAATATCAAACTTGAGACCCTCCCTATAGCATGAGATGTGACATCCAAGTCCTTCCCATTCCAATCCTGAGACCCTTCCTATTGGATGAGATGTGATATCCAACTCCTTCCCATTCCAACCTTGAGACCCTTCCTATAGCATGAGATGTGATGTCTCAATGCTTCTAATACCAAACCTGAGATCCTTCCTATAACATGAGATGTGATATCCAACTCCTTCCATTCCAATCCTGAGACCCGTCCTATAGCATGAGATGTGATATCTCAAGGCTTATACCAAACCTGAGACCCTTCCTATAGCATGAGATGTGATATCCAACTGCTTCCCATTCCAATCCTGAGACCCTTCCTATAGCATGAGATGTGATATCTCAATGCTTCTAATACCAAACCTGAGATCCTTCCTCTAACATGAAATGTGATATCCAACTCCTTCCCTTTCCAAACCTAAGAGCCTATCTATAGCATGAGATGTGATATCCAAGTCCTTCACATTCCAACCCTTAGACCCTTCCTACAGCATGCAATATGATATCTCAATGATTCTAATAACAAACCTGAGACCCGTCCTATAACATGAGATGGGATATCCAACTCCTTCCCATTCCAATCCTGAGACACTTCCGATAGCAGAGATGTGATATCTCAATGCTTATACCAAACCTGAGACCCTTCCTATAACATGAGATGTGATATCCAAATCCTTCCCGTTCCAAACCTGAGACCCTTCCTTTAGCATGAGATGTGATATCCAGCTCCTTCCCATTCCAATCCTGAGACACTTCCGATAGCATGAGATGTGATATCTCAATGCTTCTAATATCAAAACTGAGACCCTCCCTATAGCATGATATGTGATATCTAAGTCCTTCCCATTCCAATCCTGAGACCCTCCCTATAGCATGAGATGTGATATCCAACTCCTTCCCATTCCAATCCTGAGACCCTTCCTATAGCATGAGATGATATCTCAATACTTCTAATACCAAACGTGAGATCCTTCCGATAACATGAGATGTGATATCCAAATCCTTCCCCTTCCAAACCTGAGACCCTCCCTTTAGCATGAAATGTGATATCCAACTCCTTCCTATTCCAATCCTGAGACTCTTCTGATAGCATGAGATGTGATATCTCAATGCTTCTAATACCAAACCTGAGATCCTTCCGATAGCATGAGATGTGATATCTCAATGCTTCTAATACCAAACCTGAGATCCTTCCTATAACATGAGATGTGATATCCAAATCCTTCCCCTTCCAAACCTGAGACCCTCCCTTTAGCATGAGATGTGATATCTAACTCCTTCCCATTCCATTCCTGAGACCCTTCTGATAGCATGAGATGTGATATCTCAATGCCTCTAATACCAAACCTGAGATCCTACCTCTAACATGAAATGAGATATCAAACTCTTTCCCCTTCCAAACCTGAGAGCCTTCCTATAGCATGAGATGTGATATCCAAGTCCTTCCCATTCCAATACTGAGACCCTTCCTATAGCTTGAGATGTGATATCCAACTCCTTCCCATTCCAATTCTGAGACCCTTCCTATAGCATGAGATGTGATATCTCAATGCTTATACCAAACCTGAGAGCCTACCTATAACATGAGATGTGATATCCAAGTCCATCCCATTCCAATCCTTAGACCCTTCCTACAGCATGCGATGTGATATCTCAATGATTCTAATACCAAACCAGAGACTCTTCCTATAACATGAGACGATATATCCAACTCCTTCCCATTCCAATTCTGAGACCCTTCCTATACTATGAGACTTGATATCTCAATGCTTCTAATACCAAACCTGAGACCCGTAATATAACATGAGATGTGATATCCAAATCCTTCCCATTCCAATCCTGAGACCCTTCCAATATCATGAGATGTGATATCTCAAAGCTTCTAATATCAAACTTGAGACCCTCCCTATAGCATGAGATGTGATATCCAAGTCCTTCCCATTCCAATCCTGAGACCCTTCCTATAGCATGAGATGTGATATCTCAATGCTTCTAATACCAAACCTGAGACCCTTCCTATAACATGAGATGGGAATATCCAACTCCTTCCCATTCCAATCTTGAGACCCTTCCGATAGCAGAGATGTGATATCTCAATGCTTATACCAAACCTGAGATCCTTCCTATAACATGAGATGTGATATCCAACTCCTTCCCATTCCAATCCTGAGACACTTCCTATAGCATGAGATGTGATATCTCACTGCTTATACCAAACCTGAGACCCTTCCCATAGCAGGAGATGTGATATCCAACTCCTTCCCATTCCAATCCTCAGACCCTTCCTATAGCATGAGATGTGATATCTCAATGCTTCTAATGTCAAACTTGAGACCCTACCTATAGCATGAGATGTGATATCCAAGTCCTTCCCATTCCAATCCTGAGACACTTCCTATAGCATGAGATGTGATATCTGAATGCTTCTAATACCAAACTTGAGACTCTTCCTATAACATGAGATGGGATATCCAACTCCTTCCCATTCCAATCCTGAGACCCTTTTGATAGCAGAGATGTGATATCTCAATGTTTATACCAAACCTGAGACCCTTCCTACGGCATGAGATGTCATATTCAACTCCTTCCCATTCCAATCCTGAGACCCTTCCTATAGCATGAGATTTGATATCCAACTCCTTCCCATTCCAATCCTGAGACCCTTCCTATAGCATGAGATGTGATGTCTCAATGCTTCTAATACCAAACCTGAGATCCTTCCTATAACATGAGATCTGATATCCAACTCCTTCCATTCCAATCCTGAGACCCTTCCTATAGCATGAGATGTGATATCTCAATGCTTATACCAAACCTGAGACCCTTCCTATAGCATGATATGTGATATCCAACTCCTTCCCATTCCAATCCTGAGACCCTTCCTATAGCATGAGATGTGATATCTCAATGCTTCTAATACCAAACCTGAGATCCTTCCTCTAACATGAAATGTGAGATCCAACTCCTTCCCTTTCCAAACCTAAGAGCCTATCTATAGCATGAGATGTGATATCCAAGTCCTTCACATTCCAACCCTTAGACCCTTCCTACAGCATGCAATATGATATCTCAATGATTCCAATAACAAACCTGAGACCCGTCCTATAACATGAGATGGGATATCCAACTCCTTCCCATTCCAATCCTGAGACACTTCCGATAGCAGAGATGTGATATCTCAATGTTTATACCAAACCTGAGACCCTTCCTATAACATGAGATGTGATATCCAACTCCTTCCCGTTCCAAACCTGAGACCCTTCCTTTAGCATGAGATGTGATATCCAGCTCCTTCCCATTCCAATCCTGAGACACTTCCGATAGCATGAGATGTGATATCTCAATGCTTCTAATATCAAAACTGAGACCCTCCCTATAGCATGATATGTGATATCTAAGTCCTTCCCATTCCAATCCTGAGACCCTTCCTATAGCATGAGATGTGATATCTCAATGCTTCTACCAAACCTGAGACCCTTCCTTTAGCATGAGATGTGATATCCAACTCCTTCCCATTCCAATCCTGAGACCCTTCCTATAGCATGAGATGTGATATCTCAATACTTCTAATACCAAACCTGAGATCCTTCCGATAACATGAGATGTGATATCTCAATACTTCTAATACCAAACCTGAGATCCATCCTATAACATGAGATGTGATATCCAACTCCTTCCCTTTCCAAACCTGAGAGCCGTTCTATAGCATGAGATGTGATAACCAGGTCCTTCCCATTCCAATCCTTAGACCCTTCCTACAGCATGCAATATGATATCTCAATGATTCTAATAACAAACCTGAGACCCGTCCTATAGCATGAGATATGATATCCAAGTCCTTCCCATTCCAATCCTGAGACCCTTCCTATAACACAAAATGTGATATCCAACTCCTTCCCATTCCAACCTGAGACCCTTCCTATAGCATGAGATGGGATATCCAACTTCTTCCAAATCCAATACTGATACCCTTCCGATAGCATGAGATGTGATATCCCAATGCTTCTACCAAACCTGAGACCCATACTATGGCATGAGATGTGATATCAAACTCCTTCCCATTCCAATCCTGAGACCCTTCCTATAGCCTGAGATGTGATATCCAAATCCTTCCCCTTCCAAACCTGAGACCCTCCCTTTAGCATGAGATGTGATATCCAACTCCTTCCCATTCCAACCTGAGACCCTTCCTTTAGAATGAGATGTGATATCCAACTCCTTCCCATTCCAATCCTGAGACACTTCCTATAGCATGAGATGTGATATCTCACTGCTTATACCAAACCTGAGACCCTTCCCATAGCAGGAGATGTGATATCCAACTCCTTCCCATTCCAATCCTCAGACCCTTCCTATACTATGAGACTTGATATCTCAATGCTTCTAATACCAAACCTGAGACCCGTAATATAGCATGAGATGTGATATCTCAATGCTTCTAATACCAAACCTGAGACTCTTCCTATAACATGAGATGGGATATCCAACTCCTTCCAATTCCAATCCTGAGACCCTTTTGATAGCAGAGATGTGATATCTCAATGTTTATACCAAACCTGAGACCCTTCCTACGGCATGAGATGTCATATTCAACTCCTTCCCATTCCAATCCTGAGACCCTTCCTATAGCATGAGATTTGATATCCAACTCCTTCCCATTCCAATCCTGAGACCCTTCCTATAGCATGAGATGTGATGTCTCAATGCTTCTAATACCAAACCTGAGATCCTTCCTATAACATGAGATGTGATATCCAACTCCTTCCATTCCAATCCTGAGACCCTTCCTATAGCATGAGATGTGATATCTCAATGCTTATACCAAACCTGAGACCCTTCCTATAGCATGAGATGTGATATCCAACTCCTTCCCATTCCAATTCTGAGACCCTTCCTATAGCCTGAGATGTGATATCCAATTCCTTCCCATTCCAATCCTGAGACCCTTCCTATAGCATGAGATGTGATATCTCAATGCTTATACCAAACCTGAGAGCCTACCTATAACATGAGATGTGATATCCAAGTCCATCCCATTCCAATCCTTAGACCCTTCCTACAGCATGCCTACACAGGAGTCTTGCTCTGTAACCGCCGCCAGGTTGTGTAGTATATCAAGTCCTTGTCACTCTCACATGATTCGTACACTTGGCGTTCCCAGGTCTGAAGTGAGTAGTGTTATTGCATGCTGTAGGAAGGGTCTAAGGATTGGAATGGGAAGGACTTGGATATCACATCTCATGCTATGGATAGGCTCTCAGGTTTGGAAAGGGAAGGAGTTGGATATCACATTTCATGTTAGAGGAAGGATCTCAGGTTTGGTATTAGAGGCATTGAGATATCACATCTCATGCTATAGGAAGGGTCTCAGGATTGGAATCGGAAGGAGTTGGATATCACATCTCATGCTAAAGGAAGGGTCTCAGGTTTAGTATAAGCATTGAGATATCACATCTCATGCTATAGGAAGGGTCTCAGGATTGGAATGGAAGGAGTTGGATTTCACATCTCATGTTATAGGAAGGATCTCAGGTTTGGTATTAGAAGCATTGAGACATCACATCTCATGCTATAGGAAGGGTCTCAGGATTGGAATGGGAAGGAGTTGGATATCACATCTCATGCTATAGGAAGGGTCTCAGGTTTGGTATAAGCATTGAGATATCACATCTCATGCTATAGGAAGGGTCTCAGGATTGGAATGGGAAGGAGTTGTATATGACATCTCATGCCGTAGGAAGGGTCCCAGGTTTGGTATAAGCATTGAGATATCACATCTCTGCTATCGGAAGGGTCTCAGGATTTCAATGGGAAGGAGTTGGATATCCCATCTCATGTTATAGGAAGAGTCTCAGGTTTGGTATTAGAAGCATTGAGATATCACATCTCATGCTATAGGAAGTGTCTCAAGATTGGAATGGGAAGGACTTGGATATCACATCTCATGCTATAGGGAGGGTCTCAAGTTTGATATTAGAAGCATTGAGATATCACATCTCATGCTATAGGAAGGGTCTCAGGATTGGAATGGGAAGGAGTTGGATATCACATCTCATGTTATAGGAAGGGTCTCAGGTTTGGTATAAGCAGTGAGATATCACATCTCATGCTATAGGAAGTGTCTGAGGATTGGAATGGGAAGGAGTTGGATATCACATCTCATGTTATAGGAAGGATCTCAGGTTTGGTATAAGCATTGAGATATCACATGTTTGCTATCGGAAGGGTCTCAGGATTGGAATGGGAAGGAGTTGGATATTCCCATCTCATGTTATAGGAAGGGTCTCAGGTTTGGTATTAGAAGCATTGAGACATCACATCTCATGCTATAGGAAGGGTCTCAGGATTGGAATGGGAAGGACTTGGATATCACATCTCATGCTATAGGGAGGGTCTCGAGTTTGATATTAGAAGCATTGAGATATCACATCTCATGATATCGGAAGGGTCTCAGGATTGGAATGGGAAGGAGTTGGATATCACATCTCATGATAAAGGAAGGGTCTAAGGTTTGGAAGGGGAAGGATTTGGATATCACATCTCATGTTATAGGACGGGTCTCAGGTTTGGTATTAGAAGCATTGAGATATCAAGTCTCATGGTATAGGAAGGGTCTCAGAATTGGAATGGGAAGGAGTTGGATATCACATCTCAAGCTATAGGAAGGGTCTCAGCATTGGAATGGGAAGGAGTTTGATATCACATCTCATGCCATAGTATGGGTCTCAGGTTTGGTATAAGCATTGGGATATCAAATCTCATGCTATCGGAAGGGTATCAGGATTGGAATTCCAAGGAGTTGGATATCCCATCTCATGCTATAGGAAGGGTCTCAGGTTGGAATGGGAAGGAGTTGGATATCACATCTCATGCTAAAGGGAGGGTCTCAGGTTTGGAAGGGGAAGGATTTGGATATCACATCTCATGTTATAGGAAGGATCTCAGGTTTGGTATAAGAAGCATTGAGATATCACATCTCATGCTATCGGAAGAATCTCAGATTTGGTATTAGAGGCATTGAGATATCACATCTCATGCTATCATAAGGGTCTCAGGATTGGAATGGGAAGGAGTTGGATATCACATCTCATGCTATAGGAAGGGTCTCAGGTTTGGAACGGGAAGGAGTTGGATATCACATCTCATGTTATAGGAAGAGTCTCAGGTTTGGTATAAGCATTGAGATATCAAATCTCTGCAATCGGAAGTGTCTCAGGATTGGGATGGGAAGGAGTTGGATATCACATCTCATGCTATAGGAAGGGTCTCAGGTTTGGAACGGGAAGGAGTTGGATATCCCATCTCATGTTATAGGACTGGTCTCAGGTTTGGTATTAGAAGCATTGAGATATCACATCTCTGCTATCGGACGTGTCTCAGGATTGGAATGGGATTGAGTTGGATATCACATCTCATGTTATAGGACGGGTCTCAGGTTTGTTATTAGAATCATTGAGATATCATATTGCATGCTGTAGGAAGGGTCTAAGGATTGGAATGGAAGGACTTGGATATCACATCTCATGCTATAGGTAGGCTCTCAGGTTTGGAAAGGGAAGGAGTTGGATATCACATTTAATGTTAGAGGAAGGATCTCAGGTTTGATATTAGAGCCTTTGGATATCACATCTCATGCTATAGGAAGGGTCTCAGGATTGGAATGGGAAGGAGTTGGATATCACATCTCATGCTATAGGAAGGGTTTTAGGTTTGGTATAAGCATTGAGATATCACATCTCATGCCATAGGAAGGGTCTCAGGTTTGGTATAAGCATTGAGATATCACATCTCTGCTTTCGGAAGGGTCTCAGGATTGTAATGGGAAGGAGTTGGATATCCCATCTCATGTTATAGGAAGAGTCTCAGATTTGGTATTAGAAGCATTGAGATATCACATCTCATGCTATAGGAAGTGTCTCAGGATTGGAATGGGAAGGAGTTGGATATCACATCTCATGTTATAGGAAGGATCTCAGGTTTGGTATAAGCATTGAGATATCACATGTTTGCTATCGGAAGGGTCTCAGGATTATAATGGGAAGGAGTTGGATATTCCCATCTCATGTTATAGGAAGGGTCTCAGGTTTGGTATTAGAAGCATTGAGACATCACATCTCATGCTATAGGAAGGGTCTCAGGATTGGAATGGGAAGGACTTGGATATCACATCTCATGCTATAGGGAGGGTCTCGAGTTTGATATTAGAAGCATTGAGATATCACATCTCATGATATCGGAAGGGTCTCAGGATTGGAATGGGAAGGAGTTGGATATCACATCTCATGATAAAGGAAGGGTCTAAGGTTTGGAAGGGGAAGGATTTGGATATCACATCTCATGTTATAGGACGGGTCTCAGGTTTGGTATTAGAAGCATTGAGATATCAAGTCTCATGGTATAGGAAGGGTCTCAGAATTGGAATGGGAAGGAGTTGGATATCACATCTCAAGCTATAGGAAGGGTCTCAGCATTGGAATGGGAAGGAGTTTGATATCACATCTCATGCCATAGTATGGGTCTCAGGTTTGGTATAAGCATTGGGATATCAAATCTCATGCTATCGGAAGGGTATCAGGATTGGAATTCCAAGGAGTTGGATATCCCATCTCATGCTATAGGAAGGGTCTCAGGTTGGAATGGGAAGGAGTTGGATATCACATCTCATGCTAAAGGGAGGGTCTCAGGTTTGGAAGGGGAAGGATTTGGATATCACATCTCATGTTATAGGAAGGATCTCAGGTTTGGTATAAGAAGCATTGAGATATCACATCTCATGCTATCGGAAGAATCTCAGATTTGGTATTAGAGGCATTGAGATATCACATCTCATGCTATCATAAGGGTCTCAGGATTGGAATGGGAAGGAGTTGGATATCACATCTCATGCTATAGGAAGGGTCTCAGGTTTGGAACGGGAAGGAGTTGGATATCACATCTCATGTTATAGGAAGAGTCTCAGGTTTGGTATAAGCATTGAGATATCAAATCTCTGCAATCGGAAGTGTCTCAGGATTGGGATGGGAAGGAGTTGGATATCACATCTCATGCTATAGGAAGGGTCTCAGGTTTGGAACGGGAAGGAGTTGGATATCCCATCTCATGTTATAGGACTGGTCTCAGGTTTGGTATTAGAAGCATTGAGATATCACATCTCTGCTATCGGACGTGTCTCAGGATTGGAATGGGATTGAGTTGGATATCACATCTCATGTTATAGGACGGGTCTCAGGTTTGTTATTAGAATCATTGAGATATCATATTGCATGCTGTAGGAAGGGTCTAAGGATTGGAATGGAAGGACTTGGATATCACATCTCATGCTATAGGTAGGCTCTCAGGTTTGGAAAGGGAAGGAGTTGGATATCACATTTAATGTTAGAGGAAGGATCTCAGGTTTGATATTAGAGCCTTTGGATATCACATCTCATGCTATAGGAAGGGTCTCAGGATTGGAATGGGAAGGAGTTGGATATCACATCTCATGCTATAGGAAGGGTTTTAGGTTTGGTATAAGCATTGAGATATCACATCTCATGCCATAGGAAGGGTCTCAGGTTTGGTATAAGCATTGAGATATCACATCTCTGCTTTCGGAAGGGTCTCAGGATTGTAATGGGAAGGAGTTGGATATCCCATCTCATGTTATAGGAAGAGTCTCAGATTTGGTATTAGAAGCATTGAGATATCACATCTCATGCTATAGGAAGTGTCTCAGGATTGGAATGGGAAGGACTTGGATATCACATCTCATGCTATAGGAAGGGTCTCAGGTTTGGTATAAGCAGTGAGATATCACATCTCATGCTATAGGAAGTGTCTCAGGATTGGAATGGGAAGGAGTTGGATATCACATCTCATGTTATAGGAAGGATCTCAGGTTTGGTATAAGCATTGAGATATCACATGTTTGTTATCGGAAGGGTCTCAGGATTATAATGGGAAGGAGTTGGATATTCCCATCTCATGTTATAGGAAGGGTCTCAGGTTTGGTATTAGAAGCATTGAGACATCACATCTCATGCTATAGGAAGGGTCTCAGGATTGGAATGGGAAGGACTTGGATATCACATCTCATGCTATAGGGAGGGTCTCGAGTTTGATATTAGAAGCATTGAGATATCACATCTCATGATATCGGAAGGGTCTCAGGATTGGAATGGGAAGGAGTTGGGTATCACATCTCATGATAAAGGAAGGGTCTAAGGTTTGGAAGGGGAAGGATTTGGCTATCACATCTCATGTTATAGGACAGGACTCAGGTTTGGTATTAGAAGCATTGAGATATCAAGTCTCATGGTATAGGAAGGGTCTCAGAATTGGAATGGGGAGGAGTTGGATATCACATCTCAAGCTATAGGAAGGGTCTCAGGATTTCAGGATTAGAATGGGAAGGAGTTTGATATCACATCTCATGCCATAGTATGGGTCTCAGGTTTGGTATAAGCATTGGGATATCAAATCTCATGCTATCGGAAGGGTATCAGGATTGGAATTCCAAGGAGTTGGATATCCCATCTCATGCTATAGGAAGGGTCTCAGGTTGGAATGGGAAGGAGTTGGATATCACATCTCATGCTAAAGGGAGGGTCTCAGGTTTGGAAGGGGAAGGATTTGGATATCACATCTCATGCTATCGGAAGAATCTCAGATTTGGTATTAGAGGCATTGAGATATCACATCTCATGCTATCATAAGGGTCTCAGGATTGGAATGGGAAGGAGTTGGATATCACATCTCATGCTATAGGAAGGGTCTCAGGTTTGGAATGGGAAGGAGTTGGATATTACATCTCATGTTATAGGAAGAGTCTCAGGTTTGGTATAAGCATTGAGATATCAAATCTCTGCAATCGGAAGTGTCTCAGGATTGGGATGGGACGGAGTTGGATATCACATCTCATGCTATAGGAAGGGTCTCAGGTTTGGAACGGGAAGGAGTTGGATATCCCATCTCATGTTATAGGACTGGTCTCAGGTTTGGTATTAGAAGCATTGAGATATCACATCTCTGCTATCGGAAGTGTCTCAGGATTGGAATGGGAAGGAGTTGGATATCACATCTCATGTTATAGGACGGGTCTCAGGTTTGTTATTAGAATCATTGAGATATCATATTGCATGCTGTAGGAAGGGTCTAAGGATTGAAATGGGAAGGACTTGGATATCACATCTCATGCTATAGGTAGGCTCTCAGGTTTGGAAAGGGAAGGAGTTGGATATCACATTTAATGTTAGAGGAAGGATCTCAGGTTTGATATTAGAGCCATTGGATATCACATCTCATGCTATAGGAATGGTCTCAGGATTGGAATGGGAAGGAGTTGGATATCACATCTCATGCTATAGGAAGGGTTTTAGGTTTGGTATAAGCATTGAGATATCACATCTCATGCTATAGGAAGGGTCTCAGGATTGGAATGGGAAGGATCTGTATATGACATCTCATGCCATAGGAAGGGTCTCAGGTTTGGTATAAGCATTGAGATATCACATCTCATGCTATAGGAAGGGTCTCAGAATTGGAATGGGAAGGAGTTGGATATCACATCTCAAGCTATAGGAAGGGTCTCAGTATTGGAATGGGAAGGACTTGGATATCACATCTCATGCTATAGGAAGGCTCTCAGGTTTGGAAGGGGAAAGAGTTGGATATCTCATTTCATGTTAGAGGTAGGATCTCAGGTTTGGTATTAGAGGCATTGAGATATCACATCTCATGCTATCAGAAGGGTCTCAGGAATGGAATGGGAAGGAGTTAGATATCACATCTCATGCTAAAGGGGGGGTCTCAGGTTTGGAAGGGGAAGGATTTGGATATCACATCTCATGTTATAGGAAGGATCTCAGGTTTGGTATTAGAAGCATTGAGATATCACATCTCATGCTATCGGAAGGATCTCAGGTTTGGTATTAGAAGCATTGAGATATCACATCTCATGCTATCAGAAGAGTCTCAGGATTGGAATAGGAAGGAGTTGGATATCACATTTCATGCTAAAGGGAGGGTCTCAGGTTTGGAAGGGGAAGGATTTGGATATCACATCTCATGTTATCGGAAGGATCTCACGTTTGGTATTAGAAGTATTGAGATATCATATCTCATGCTATAGGAAGGGTCTCAGGATTGGAATGGGAAGGAGTTGGATATCACATCTCATGCTATAGGGAGGGTCTCGGGATTGGAATGGGAAGGACTTAGATATCATATCTCATGCTATCGGAAGTGTCTCAGGATTGGAATGGGAAGGAGCTGGATATCACATCTCATGCTAAAGGAAGGGTCTCAGGTTTGGAACGAGAAGGATTTGGATATCACATCTCATGTTATAGGAAGGGTCTCAGGTTTGGTATAAGCATTGAGATATCACATCTCTGCTATCGGAAGTGTCTCAGGATTGGAATGGGAAGGAGTTGGATATCCCATCTCATGTTATAGGACGGGTCTCAGGTTTGTTATTAGAATCATTGAGATATCATATTGCATGCTGTAGGAAGGGTCTAAGGGTTGGAATGTGAAGGACTTGGATATCACATCTCATGCTATAGATAGGCTCTTAGGTTTGGAAAGGGAAGGAGTTGGATATCACATTTCATGTTAGAGGAAGGATCTCAGGTTTGGTATTAGAAGCATTGAGATATCACATCTTATGCTATAGGAAGGGTCTCAGGATTGGAATGGGAAGCAGTTGGATATGACATATGCTATAGGAAGGGTCTCAGGTTTGGTATAAGCATTGAGATATCACATCTCATGCTATAGGACGGGTCTCAGGATTGGAATGGAAGGAGTTGGATATCACATCTCATGTTATAGGAAGGATCTCAGGTTTGGTATTAGAAGCATTGAGACATCACATCTCATGCTATAGGAAGGGTCTCAGGGTTGGAATGGGAAGGAGTTGGATATCACATCTCATCCAATAGGAAGGGTCTCAGGTTTGGAATGGGAAGGAATTGGATATCACATCTCATGTTATAGGAAGGATCTCAGGTTTGGTATTAGAATCATTGAGATATCACATCTCATGCTATAGGAAGGGTCTCAGGATTGGAATGTGAAGGATTTGGATATCACATCTCATGCTAAAGGAAGGGTCTCAGGTTTGGTAGAAGCATTGAGATATCACGTCGCTGCTATCGGAAGGGTCTCAGGATTGGATTGGGAAGGAGTTGGATATCCCTTCTCATGCTATAGGAAGGGTCTCAGGATTTGAATGGCAAGGAGTTGGATATCACATCTCATGCCATAGGAAGGGTCTCAGGTTTGGTATAAGCATTGAGATATCACATCTCTGATATCGGAAGGGTCTCAGGATTGGATTGGGAAGGAGTTGGATATCCCTTCTCATGCTATAGGAAGTGTCTCAGGTTGGAATGGGAAGGAGTTGGATATCACATCTCATGTTATAGGAAGGGTCTCAGGATTGGAATGGGAAGGATTTGGATATCACATCTCTTGCTATAGGAAGGGTCTCAGGATTGGAATGGGTAGGAGTTGGATATTACTTTCTTGCTATAGGAAGGGTCTCATGTTTGGAATGGGAAGGAGTTGGATATCACATATGCTATAGTTAGTGTCTCAGGTTTGGAACGGGAAGGAGTTGGATATCACATCTCATGTTATAGGAAGGGTCTCAGGTTTGGTATAAGCATTGAGATATCACATCTCTGCTATCGGAAGCGGCTCAGGATTGGAATGGGAAGGAGTTGGATATCCCATCTCATGTTATAGGAAGAGTCTCTGGTTTGGTATTAGAATCATTGAGATATCACATCGCATGCTGTAGGAAGGGTCTAAGGATTGGAATGGGATGGACTTGGATATCACATCTCATGTTATAGGTAGGCTCTCAGGTTTGGTATAAGCATTGAGATATCACATCTCATGCTATAGGAAGGGTCTCAGGATTGGAATGGGAAGGAATTGGATATCACATCTCAGGCTATAGGAAGGGTCTCAGGATTGGAATGGGAAGGAGTTGGATATCACATCTCATGCTATAGGAAGGGTCTCAGGTTTGGTATAAGCATTGAGATATCACATCTCATGCTATAGGAAGGGTCTCAGGATTGGAATGGAAGGAGTTGGATATCACATCTCATGTTATAGGAAGGATCTCAGGTTTGGTATTAGAAGCATTGAGACATCACATCTCATGCTATAGGAAGGGTCTCAGGATTGGAATGGGAAGGAGTTGGATATCAAATCTCATGCTATAGGAAGGGTCTCAGGATTGGAATGGGAAGGAGTTGAATATGACATCTCATGCCGTAGGAAGGGTCTCAGGTTTGGTATAAACATTGAGATATCACATCTCTGCTAGCAAAAGGGTCTCAGGATTGGAATTGGAAGGAGTTGGATATCCCATCTCATGTTATAGGAAGAGTCTCAGGTTTGGTATTAGAAGCATTGAGATATCACATCTCATGCTATAGGAAGTGTCTCAGGATTGGAATGGGAAGGACTTGGATATCACATCTCATGCTATAGGTAGGGTCTCAAGTTTGACATTAGAAGCATTGAGATATCACATCTCATGCTATAGGAAGGGTCTGAGGATTGGAATGGGAAGGAGTTGGATATAACATCTCCTGCTAATGGGAAGGGTCTCAGGTTTGGTATAAGCAGTGAGATATCACATCTCATGCTATAGGAAGTGTCTCAGGATTGGAATGGGAAGGAGTTGGATATCACATCTCATGTTATAGGAAGGATCTCAGGTGTGGTATAAGCATTGAGATATCACATCTCTGCTATCGGAAGGGTCTCAAGATTGGAATGGGAAGGAGTTGGATATTCCCATCTCATGTTATAGGAAGGGTCTCAGGTTTGGTATTAGAAGCATTGAGATATCACATCTCATGCTATAGGAAGGGTCTCAGGATTGGAATGGGAAGGACTTGGATATCACATCTCATGCTATAGGGAGGGTCTCAAGTTTGATATTAGAAGCTTTGAGATATCACATCTCATGATATCGGAAGGGTCTCAGGATTGGAATGGGAAGGAGTTGGATATCACATCTCATGATAAAGGACGGGTCTAAGGTTTGGAAGGGGAAGGATTTGGATATCACATCTCATGTTATATTACGGGTCTCAGGTTTGGTATTAGAAGCATTGAGATATCAAGTCTCATAGTATAGGAAGGGTCTCAGAATTGGAATGGGAAGGAGTTGGATATCCCATCTCATGTTATAGGAAGAGTCTCTGGTTTGGTATTAGAATCATTGAGATATTCACATCGCATGCTGTAGGAAGGGTCTCAGGATTGGAATGGGAAGGACTTGGATATCACATCTCATGCTATAGGGAGGGTCTCAAGTTTGATATTAGAAGCTTTGAGATATCACATCTCATGATATCGGAAGGGTCTCAGGATTGGAATGGGAAGGAGTTGGATATCACATCTCATGATAAAGGACGGGTCTAAGGTTTGGAAGGGGAAGGATTTGGATATCACATCTCATGTTATATTACGGGTCTTAGGTTTGGTATTAGAAGCATTGAGATATCAAGTCTCATAGTATAGGAAGGGTCTCAGAATTGGAATGGGAAGGAGTTGGATATCCCATCTCATGTTATAGGAAGAGTCTCTGGTTTGGTATTAGAATCATTGAGATATTCACATCGCATGCTGTAGGAAGGGTCTAAGGATTGGAATGGGATGGACTTGGATATCACATCTCATGCTATAGGTAGGCTCTCAGGTTTGGTATAAGCATTGAGATATCACATCTCATGCTATAGGAAGGGTCTCAGAATTGGAATGGGAAGGAGTTGGATATCACATCTCAAGCTATAGGAAGGGTCTCAGTATTGGAATGGGAAGGACTTGGATATCACATCTCATGCTATAGGAAGGCTCTCAGGTTTGGAAGGGGAAAGAGTTGGATATCTCATTTCATGTTAGAGGTAGGATCTCAGGTTTGGTATTAGAGGCATTGAGATATCACATCTCATGCTATCAGAAGGGTCTCAGGAATGGAATGGGAAGGAGTTAGATATCACATCTCATGCTAAAGGGAGGGTCTCAGGTTTGGAAGGGGAAGGATTTGGATATCACATCTCATGTTATAGGAAGGATCTCAGGTTTGGTATTAGAAGCATTGAGATATCACATCTCATGCTATCGGAAGGATCTCAGGTTTGGTATTAGAAGCATTGAGATATCACATCTTATGCTATCAGAAGAGTCTCAGGATTGGAATAGGAAGGAGTTGGATATCACATTTCATGCTAAAGGGAGGGTCTCAGGTTTGGAAGGGGAAGGATTTGGATATCACATCTCATGTTATCGGAAGGATCTCACGTTTGGTATTAGAAGTATTGAGATATCATATCTCATGCTATAGGAAGGGTCTCAGGATTGGAATGGGAAGGAGTTGGATATCACATCTCATGATATAGGGAGGGTCTCAGGATTGGAATGGGAAGGACTTAGATATCACATATCATGCTATAGGGAGGGTCTCAGTTTTGATATTAGAAGCATTGAGATATCACATCTCATGCTATCGGAAGTGTCTCAGGATTGGAATGGGAAGGAGCTGGATATCACATCTCATGCTAAAGGAAGGGTCTCAGGTTTGGAACGAGAAGGATTTGGATATCACATCTCATGTTATAGGAAGGGTCTCAGGTTTGGTATAAGCATTGAGATATCACATCTCTGCTATCGGAAGTGTCTCAGGATTGGAATGGGAAGGAGTTGGATATCCCATCTCATGTTATAGGACGGGTCTCAGGTTTGTTATTAGAATCATTGAGATATCATATTGCATGCTGTAGGAAGGGTCTAAGGGTTGGAATGTGAAGGACTTGGATATCAAATCTCATGCTATAGATAGGCTCTTAGGTTTGGAAAGGGAAGGAGTTGGATATCACATTTCATGTTAGAGGAAGGATCTCACGTTTGGTATTAGAAGCATTGAGATATCACATCTCATGCTATAGGAAGGGTCTCAGGATTGGAATGGGAAGCAGTTGGATATCACATCTCATGCTATAGGAAGGGTCTCAGGTTTGGTATAAGCATTGAGATATCACATCTCATGCTATAGGACGGGTCTCAGGATTGGAATGGAAGGAGTTGGATATCACATCTCATGTTATAGGAAGGATCTCAGGTTTGGCATTAGAAGTATTGAGACATCACATCTCATGCTATAGGAAGGGTCTCAGGGTTGGAATGGGAAGGAGTTGGATATCACATCTCATCCAATAGGAAGGGTATCAGGTTTGGAATGGGAAGGAATTGGATATCACATCTCATGTTATAGGAAGGATCTCAGGTTTGGTATTAGAAGCATTGAGATATCACATCTCATGCTATAGGAAGGGTCTCAGGATTGGAATGTGAAGGATTTGGATATCACATCTCATGCTAAAGGAAGGGTCTCAGGTTTGGTATAAGCATTGAGATATCACGTCGCTGCCATCGGAAGGGTCTCAGGATTGGATTGGGAAGGAGTTGGATATCCCTTCTCATGCTATAGGAAGGGTCTGAGGATTTGAATGCCAAGGAGTTGGATATCACATCTCATGCCATAGGAAGGGTCTCAGGTTTGCATTGGGAAGGAGTTGGATATCCCTTCTCATGCTATAGGAAGTGTCTCAAGTTGGAATGGGAAGAAGTTGGATATCACATCTCATGTTATTGGAAGGGTCTCAGGATTGGAATGGGAAGGATTTGGATATCACATCTCTTGCTATAGGAAGGGTCTCAGGATTGGAATGGGTAGGAGTTGGATATTACTTTCTTGCTATAGGAAGGGTCTCATGTTTGGAATGGGAAGGAGTTGGATATCACATATGCTATAGTTAGTGTCTCAGGTTTGGAACGGGAAGGAGTTGGATATCACATCTCATGTTATAGGAAGGGTCTCAGGTTTGGTATAAGCATTGAGATATCACATCTCTGCTATCGGAAGCGGCTCAGGATTGGAATGGGAAGGAGTTGGATATCCCATCTCATGTTATAGGAAGAGTCTCTGGTTTGGTATTAGAATCATTGAGATATCACATCGCATGCTGTAGGAAGGGTCTAAGGATTGGAATGGGATGGACTTGGATATCACATCTCATGTTATAGGTAGGCTCTCAGGTTTGGTATAAGCATTGAGATATCACATCTCATGCTATAGGAAGGGTCTCAGGATTGGAATGGGAAGGAATTGGATATCACATCTCAGGCTATAGGAAAGGTCTCAGGTTTGGTATAAGCATTGATATATCACATCTCATGCTATAGGAAGGATCTCAGGATTGGAATGGAAGGAGTTGGATATCACATCTCATGTTATAGGAAGGATCTCTGGTTTGGTATTAGAAGCATTGAGACATCACATCTCATGCTATAGGAAGGGTCTCAGGATTGGAATGGGAAGGAGTTGGATATCAAATCTCATGCTATAGGAAGGGTCTCAGGATTGGAATGGGAAGGAGTTGAATATGACATCTCATGTCGTAGGAAGGGTCTCAGGTTTGGTATAAACATTGAGATATCACATCTCTGCTATCAAAAGGGTCTCAGGATTGGAATTGGAAGGAGTTGGATATCCCATCTCATGTTATAGGAAGAGTCTCAGGTTTGGTATTAGAAGCATTGAGATATCACATCTCATGCTATAGGAAGTGTCTCAGGATTGGAATGGGAAGGACTTGGATATCACACCTCATGCTATATGTAGGGTCTCAAGTTTGACATTAGAAGCATTGAGATATCACATCTCATGCTATAGGAAGGGTCTGAGGATTGGAATGGGAAGGAGTTGGATATCACATCTCCTGCTATGGGAAGGGTCTCAGGTTTGGTATAAGCAGTGAGATATCACATCTCATGCTATAGGAAGTGTCTCAGGATTGGAATGGGAAGGAGTTGGATATCACATCTCATGTTATAGGAAGGATCTCAGGTGTGGTATAAGCATTGAGATATCACATCTCTGCTATCGGAAGGGTCTCAAGATTGGAATGGGAAGGAGTTGGATATTCCCATCTCATGTTATAGGAAGGGTCTCAGGTTTGGTATTGGAAGCATTGAGATATCACATCTCATGCTATAGGAAGGGTCTCAGGATTGGAATGGGAAGGACTTGGATATCACATCTCATGCTATAGGGAGGGTCTCAAGTTTGATATTAGAAGCTTTGAGATATCACATCTCATGATATCGGAAGGGTCTCAGGATTGGAATGGGAAGGAGTTGGATATCACATCTCATGATAAAGGAAGGGTCTAAGGTTTGGAAGGGGAAGGATTTGGATATCACATCTCATGTTATATTACGGGTCTCAGGTTTGGTATTAGAAGCATTGAGATATCAAGTCTCATAGTATAGGAAGGGTCTCAGAATTGGAATGGGAAGGAGTTGGATATCCCATCTCATGTTATAGGAAGAGTCTCTGGTTTGGTATTAGAATCATTGAGATATTCACATCGCATGCTGTAGGAAGGGTCTAAGGATTGGAATGGGATGGACTTGGATATCACATCTCATGCTATAGGTAGGCTCTCAGGTTTGGTATAAGCATTGAGATATCACATCTCATGCTATAGGAAGGGTCTCAGAATTGGAATGGGAAGGAGTTGGATATCACATCTCAAGCTATAGGAAGGGTCTCAGTATTGGAATGGGAAGGACTTGGATATCACATCTCATGCTATAGGAAGGCTCTCAGGTTTGGAAGGGGAAAGAGTTGGATATCTCATTTCATGTTAGAGGTAGGATCTCAGGTTTGGTATTAGAGGCATTGAGATATCACATCTCATGCTATCAGAAGGGTCTCAGGAATGGAATGGGAAGGAGTTAGATATCACATCTCATGCTAAAGGGAGGGTCTCAGGTTTGGAAGGGGAAGGATTTGGATATCACATCTCATGTTATAGGAAGGATCTCAGGTTTGGTATTAGAAGCATTGAGATATCACATCTCATGCTATCGGAAGGATCTCAGGTTTGGTATTAGAAGCATTGAGATATCGCATCTCATGCTATCAGAAGAGTCTCAGGATTGGAATAGGAAGGAGTTGGATATCACATTTCATGCTAAAGGGAGGGTCTCAGGTTTGGAAGGGGAAGGATTTGGATATCACATCTCATGTTATCGGAAGGATCTCACGTTTGGTATTAGAAGTATTGAGATATCATATCTCATGCTATAGGAAGGGTCTCAGGATTGGAATGGGAAGGAGTTGGATATCACATCTCATGCTATAGGGAGGGTCTCAGGATTGGAATGGGAAGGACTTAGATATCACATATCATGCTATAGGGAGGGTCTCAGTTTTGATATTAGAAGCATTGAGATATCACATCTCATGCTATCGGAAGTGTCTCAGGATTGGAATGGGAAGGAGCTGGATATCACATCTCATGCTAAAGGAAGGGTCTCAGGTTTGGAACGAGAAGGATTTGGATATCACATCTCATGTTATAGGAAGGGTCTCAGGTTTGGTATAAGCATTGAGATATCACATCTCTGCTATCGGAAGTGTCTCTGGATTGGAATGGGAAGGAGTTGGATATCCCATCTCATGTTATAGGACGGGTCTCAGGTTTGTTATTAGAATCATTGAGATATCATATTGCATGCTGTAGGAAGGGTCTAAGGGTTGGAATGTGATGGACTTGGATATCACATCTCATGCTATAGATAGGCTCTTAGGTTTGGAAAGGGAAGGAGTTGGATATCACATTTCATGTTAGAGGAAGGATCTCAGGTTTGGTATTAGAAGCATTGAGATATCACATCTCATGCTATAGGAAGGGTCTCAGGATTGGAATGGGAAGCAGTTGGATATGACATCTCATGCTATAGGAAGGGTCTCAGGTTTGGTATAAGCATTGAGATATCACATCTCATGCTATAGGACGGGTCTCAGGATTGGAATGGAAGGAGTTGGATATCACATCTCATGTTATAGGAAGGATCTCAGGTTTGGTATTAGAAGCATTGAGACATCACATCTCATGCTATAGGAAGGGTCTCAGGGTTGGAATGGGAAGGAGTTGGTTATCACATCTCATCCAATAGGAAGGGTCTCAGGTTTGGAATGGGAAGGAATTGGATATCACATCTCATGTTATAGGAAGGATCTCAGGTTTGGTATTAGAAGCATTGAGATATCACATCTCATGCTATAGGAAGGGTCTCAGGATTGGAATGTGAAGGATTTGGATATCACATCTCATGCTAAAGGAAGGGTCTCAGGTTTGGTAGAAGCATTGAGATATCACGTCGCTGCTATCGGAAGGGTCTCAGGATTGGATTGGGAAGGAGTTGGATATCCCTTCTCATGCTATAGGAAGGGTCTCAGTATTTGAATGGCAAGGAGTTGGATATCACATCTCATGCCATAGGAAGGGTCTCAGGTTTGGTATAAGCATTGAGATATCACATCTCTGCTATCGGAAGGGTCTCAGGATTGGATTGGGAAGGAGTTGGATATCCCTTCTCATGCTATAGGAAGTGTCTCAGGTTGGAATGGGAAGGAGTTGGATATCACATCTCATGTTATAGGAAGGGTCTCAGGATTGGAATGGGAAGGATTTGGATATCACATCTCTTGCTATAGGAAGGGTCTCAGGATTGGAATGGGTAGGAGTTGGATATTATTTTCTTGCTATAGGAAGGGTCTCATGTTTGGAATGGGAAGGAGTTGGATATCACATATGCTATAGTTAGTGTCTCAGGTTTGGAACGGGAAGGAGTTGGATATCACATCTCATGTTATAGGAAGGGTCTCAGGTTTGGTATAAGCATTGAGATATCACATCTCTGCTATCAGAAGCGGCTCAGGATGGGAATGGGAAGGAGTTGGATATCCCATCTCATGTTATAGGAAGAGTCTCTGGTTTGGTATTAGAATCATTGAGATATCACATCGCATGCTGTAGGAAGGGTCTAAGGATTGGAATGGGATGGACTTGGATATCACATCTCATGTTATAGGTAGGCTCTCAGGTTTGGTATAAGCATTGAGATATCACATCTCATGCTATAGGAAGGGTCTCAGGATTGGAATGGGAAGGAATTGGATATCACATCTCAGGCTATAGGAAGGGTCTCAGGATTGGAATGGGAAGGAGTTGGATATCACATCTCATGCTATAGGAAGGGTCTCAGGTTTGGTATAAGCATTGAGATATCACATCTCATGCTATAGGAAGGGTCTCAGGATTGGAATGGAAGGAGTTGGATATCACATCTCATGTTATAGGAAGGATCTCAGGTTTGGTATTAGAAGCATTGAGACATCACATCTCATGCTATAGGAAGGGTCTCAGGATTGGAATGGGAAGGAGTTGGATATCAAATCTCATGCTATAGGAAGGGTCTCAGGATTGGAATGGGAAGGAGTTGAATATGACATCTCATGCCGTAGGAAGGGTCTCAGGTTTGGTATAAACATTGAGATATCACATCTCTGCTATCAAAAGGGTCTCAGGATTGGAATTGGAAGGTATTGGATATCCCATCTCATGTTATAGGAAGAGTCTCAGGTTTGGTATTAGAAGCATTGAGATATCACATCTCATGCTATAGGAAGTGTCTCAGGATTGGAATGGGAAGGACTTGGATATCACATCTCATCCTATAGGTAGGGTCTCAAGTTTGACATTAGAAGCATTGAGATATCACATCTCATGCTATCGGAAGGGTCTGAGGATTGGAATGGGAAGGAGTTGGATATCACATCTCCTGCTATGGGAAGGGTCTCAGGTTTGGTATAAGCAGTGAGATATCACATCTCATGCTATAGGAAGTGTCTCAGGATTGGAATGGGAAGGAGTTGGATATCACATCTCATGTTATAGGAAGGATCTCAGGTGTGGTATAAGCATTGAGATATCACATCTCTGCTATCGGAAGGGTCTCAAGATTGGAATGGGAAGGAGTTGGATATTCCCATCTCATGTTATAGGAAGGGTCTCAGGTTTGGTATTAGAAGCATTGAGATATCACATCTCATGCTATAGGAAGGGTCTCAGGATTGGAATGGGAAGGACTTGGTTATCACATCTCATGCTATAGGGAGGGTCTCAAGTTTGATATTAGAAGCTTTGAGATATCACATCTCATGATATCGGAAGGGTCTCAGGATTGGAATGGGAAGGAGTTGGATATCACATCTCATGATAAAGGACGGGTCTAAGGTTTGGAAGGGGAAGGATTTGGATATCACATCTCATGTTATATTACGGGTCTCAGGTTTGGTATTAGAAGCATTGAGATATCAAGTCTCATAGTATAGGAAGGGTCTCAGAATTGGAATGGGAAGGAGTTGGATATCCCATCTCATGTTATAGGAAGAGTCTCTGGTTTGGTATTAGAATCATTGAGATATTCACATCGCATGCTGTAGGAAGGGTCTCAGAATTGGAATGGGAAGAAGTTGGATATCACATCTCAAGCTATAGGAAGGGTCTCAGTATTGGAATGGGAAGGACTTGGATATCACATCTCATGCTATAGGAAGGCTCTCAGGTTTGGAAGGGGAAAGAGTTGGATATCTCATTTCATGTTAGAGGTAGGATCTCAGGTTTGGTATTAGAGGCATTGAGATATCACATCTCATGCTATCAGAAGGGTCTCAGGAATGGAATGGGAAGGAGTTAGATATCACATCTCATGCTAAAGGGAGGGTCTCAGGTTTGGAAGGGGAAGGATTTGGATATCACATCTCATGTTATAGGAAGGATCTCAGGTTTGGTATTAGAAGCATTGAGATATCACATCTCATGCTATCGGAAGGATCTCAGGTTTGGTATTAGAAGCATTGAGATATCACATCTCATGCTATCAGAAGAGTCTCAGGATTGGAATAGGAAGGAGTTGGATATCACATTTCATGCTAAAGGGAGGGTCTCAGGTTTGGAAGGGGAAGGATTTGGATATCACATCTCATGTTATCGGAAGGATCTCACGTTTGGTATTAGAAGTATTGAGATATCATATCTCATGCTATAGGAAGGGTCTCAGGATTGGAATGGGAAGGAGTTGGATATCACATCTCATGATATAGGGAGGGTCTCAGGATTGGAATGGGAAGGACTTAGATATCACATATCATGCTATAGGGAGGGTCTCAGTTTTGATATTAGAAGCATTGAGATATCACATCTCATGCTATCGGAAGTGTCTCAGGATTGGAATGAGAAGGAGCTGGATATCACATCTCATGCTAAAGGAAGGGTCTCAGGTTTGGAACGAGAAGGATTTGGATATCACATCTCATGTTATAGGAAGGGTCTCAGGTTTGGTATAAGCATTGAGATATCACATCTCTGCTATCGGAAGTGTCTCAGGATTGGAATGGGAAGGAGTTGGATATCCCATCTCATGTTATAGGACGGGTCTCAGGTTTGTTATTAGAATCATTGAGATATCATATTGCATGCTGTAGGAAGGGTCTAAGGGTTGGAATGTGAAGGACTTGGATATCACATCTCATGCTATAGATAGGCTCTTAGGTTTGGAAAGGGAAGGAGTTGGATATCATATTTCATGTTAGAGGAAGGATCTCAGGTTTGGTATTAGAAGCATTGAGATATCACATCTCATGCTATAGGAAGGGTCTCAGGATTGGAATGGGAAGCAGTTGGATATCACATCTCATGCTATAGGAAGGGTCTCAGGTTTGGTATAAGCATTGAGATATCACATCTCATGCTATAGGACGGGTCTCAGGATTGGAATGGAAGGAGTTGGATATCACATCTCATGTTATAGGAAGGATCTCAGGTTTGGTATTAGAAGCATTGAGACATCACATCTCATGCTATAGGAAGGGTCTCAGGGTTGGAATGGGAAGGAGTTGGATATCACATCTCATCCAATAGGAAGGGTCTCAGGTTTGGAATGGGAAGGAATTGGATATCACATCTCATGTTATAGGAAGGATCTCAGGTTTGGTATTAGAAGCATTGAGATATCACATCTCATGCTATAGGAAGGGTCTCAGGATTGGAATGTGAAGGATTTGGATATCACATCTCATGCTAAAGGAAGGGTCTCAGGTTTGGTAGAAGCATTGAGATATCACGTTGCTGCTATCTGAAGGGTCTCAGGATTGGATTGGGAAGGAGTTGGATATCCCTTCTCATGCTATAGGAAGGGTCTCAGGATTTGAATGGCAAGGAGTTGGATATCACATCTCATGCCATAGGAAGGGTCTCAGGTTTGGTATAAGCATTGAGATATCACATCTCTGCTATCGGAAGGGTCTCAGGATTGGATTGGGAAGGAGTTGGATATCCCTTCTCATGCTATAGGAAGTGTCTCAGGTTGGAATGGGAAGGAGTTGGATATCACATCTCATGTTATAGGAAGGGTCTCAGGATTGGAATGGGAAGGATTTGGATATCACATCTCTTGCTATAGGAAGGGTCTCAGGATTGGAATGGGTAGGAGTTGGATATTACTTTCTTGCTATAGGAAGGGTCTCATGTTTGGAATGGGAAGGAGTTGGATATCACATATGCTATAGTTAGTGTCTCAGGTTTGGAACGGGAAGGAGTTGGATATCACATCTCATGTTATAGGAAGGGTCTCAGGTTTGGTATAAGCATTGAGATATCACATCTCTGCTATCGGAAGCGGCTCAGGATTGGAATGGGAAGGAGTTGGATATCCCATCTCATGTTATAGGAAGAGTCTCTGGTTTGGTATTAGAATCATTGAGATATCACATCGCATGCTGTAGGAAGGGTCTAAGGATTGGAATGGGATGGACTTGGATATCACATCTCATGTTATAGGTAGGCTCTCAGGTTTGGTATAAGCATTGAGATATCACATCTCATGCTATAGGAAGGGTCTCAGGATTGGAATGGGAAGGAATTGGATATCACATCTCAGGCTATAGGAAGGGTCTCAGGATTGGAATGGGAAGGAGTTGGATATCACATCTCATGCTATAGGAAGGGTCTCAGGTTTGGTATAAGCATTGATATATCACATCTCATGCTATAGGAAGGGTCTCAGGATTGGAATGGAAGGAGTTGGATATCACATCTCATGTTATAGGAAGGATCTCAGGTTTGGTATTAGAAGCATTGAGACATCACATCTCATGCTATAGGAAGGGTCTCAGGATTGGAATGGGAAGGAGTTGGATATCAAATCTCATGCTATAGGAAGGGTCTCAGGATTGGAATGGGTAGGAGTTGAATATGACATCTCATGCCGTAGGAAGGGTCTCAGGTTTGGTATAAACATTGAGATATCACATCTCTGCTATCAAAAGGGTCTCAGGATTGGAATTGGAAGGAGTTGGATATCCCATCTCATGTTATAGGAAGAGTCTCAGGTTTGGTATTAGAAGCATTGAGATATCACATCTCATGCTATAGGAAGTGTCTCAGGATTGGAATGGGAAGGACTTGGATATCACATCTCCTGCTATAGGTAGGGTCTCAAGTTTGACATTAGAAGCATTGAGATATCACATCTCATGCTATAGGAAGGGTCTGAGGATTGGAATGGGAAGGAGTTGGATATCACATCTGCTATGGGAAGGGTCTCAGGTATGGTATAAGCAGTGAGATATCACATCTCATGCTATAGGAAGTGTCTCAGGATTGGAATGGGAAGGAGTTGGATATCACATCTCATGTTATAGGAAGGATCTCAGGTGTGGTATAAGCATTGAGATATCACATCTCTGCTATCGGAAGGGTCTGAAGATTGGAATGGGAAGGAGTTGGATATTCCCATCTCATGTTATAGGAAGGGTCTCAGGTTTGGTATTAGAAGCATTGAGATATCACATCTCATGCTATAGGAAGGGTCTCAGGATTGGAATGGGAAGGACTTGGATATCACATCTCATGCTATAGGGAGGGTCTCAAGTTTGATATTAGAAGCTTTGAGATATCACATCTCATGATATCGGAAGGGTCTCAGGATTGGAATGGGAAGGAGTTGGATATCACATCTCATGATAAAGGAAGGGTCTAAGGTTTGGAAGGGGAAGGATTTGGATATCACATCTCATGTTATATTACGGGTCTCAGGTTTGGTATTAGAAGCATTGAGATATCAAGTCTCATAGTATAGGAAGGGTCTCAGAATTGGAATGGGAAGGAGTTGGATATCCCATCTCATGTTATAGGAAGAGTCTCTGGTTTGGTATTAGAATCATTGAGATATCACATCGCATGCTGTAGGAAGGGTCTAAGGATTGGAATGGGATGGACTTGGATATCACATCTCATGCTATAGGTAGGCTCTCAGGTTTGGTATAAGCATTGAGATATCACATCTCATGCTATAGGAAGGGTCTCAGAATTGGAATGGGAAGGAGTTGGATATCACATCTCAAGCTATAGGAAGGGTCTCAGTATTGGAATGGGAAGGACTTGGATATCACATCTCATGCTATAGGAAGGCTCTCAGGTTTGGAAGGGGAAAGAGTTGGATATCTCATTTCATGTTAGAGGTAGGATCTCAGGTTTGGTATTAGAGGCATTGAGATATCACATCTCATGCTATCAGAAGGGTCTCAGGAATGGAATGGGAAGGAGTTAGATATCACATCTCATGCTAAAGGGAGGGTCTCAGGTTTGGAAGGGGAAGGATTTGGATATCACATCTCATGTTATAGGAAGGATCTCAGGTTTGGTATTAGAAGCATTGAGATATCACATCTCATGCTATCGGAAGGATCTCAGGTTTGGTATTAGAAGCATTGAGATATCACATCTCATGCTATCAGAAGAGTCTCAGGATTGGAATAGGAAGGAGTTGGATATCACATTTCATGCTAAAGGGAGGGTCTCAGGTTTGGAAGGGGAAGGATTTGGATATCACATCTCATGTTATCGGAAGGATCTCACGTTTGGTATTAGAAGTATTGAGATATCATATCTCATGCTATAGGAAGGGTCTCAGGATTGGAATGGGAAGGAGTTGGATATCACATCTCATGCTATAGGGAGGGTCTCAGGATTGGAATGGGAAGGACTTAGATATCACATATCATGCTATAGGGAGGGTCTCAGTTTTGATATTAGAAGCATTGAGATATCACATCTCATGCTATCGGAAGTGTCTCAGGATTGGAATGGGAAGGAGCTGGATATCACATCTCATGCTAAAGGAAGGGTTCTCAGGTTTGGAACGGGAAGGATTTGGATATCACATCTCATGTTATAGGAAGGGTCTCAGGTTTGGTATAAGCATTGAGATATCACATCTCTGCTATCGGAAGTGTCTCAGGATTGGAATGGGAAGGAGTTGGATATCCCATCTCATGTTATAGGACGGGTCTCAGGTTTGTTATTAGAATCATTGAGATATCATATTGCATGCTGTAGGAAGGGTCTAAGGGTTGGAATGTGAAGGACTTGGATATCACATCTCATGCTATAGATAGGCTATTAGGTTTGGAAAGGGAAGGAGTTGGATATCACATTTCATGTTAGAGGAAGGATCTCAGGTTTGGTATTAGAAGCATTGAGATATCACATCTCATGCTATAGGAAGGGTCTCAGGATTGGAATGGGAAGCAGTTGGATATCACATCTCATGCTATAGGAAGGGTCTCAGGTTTGGTATAAGCATTGAGATATCACATCTCATGCTATAGGACGGGTCTCAGGATTGGAATGGAAGGAGTTGGATATCACATCTCATGTTATAGGAAGGATCTCAGGTTTGGTATTAGAAGCATTGAGACATCACATCTCATGCTATAGGAAGGGTCTCAGGGTTGGAATGGGAAGGAGTTGGATATCACATCTCATCCAATAGGAAGGGTCTCAGGTTTGGAATGGGAAGGAATTGGATATCACATCTCATGTTATAGGAAGGATCTCAGGTTTGGTATTAGAAGCATTGAGATATCACATCTCATGCTATAGGAAGGGTCTCAGGATTGGAATGTGAAGGATTTGGATATCACATCTCATGCTAAAGGAAGGGTCTCAGGTTTGGTAGAAGCATTGAGATATCACGTCGCTGCTATCGGAAGGGTCTCAGGATTGGATTGGGAAGGAGTTGGATATCCCTTCTCATGCTATAGGAAGGGTCTCAGGATTTGAATGGCAAGGAGTTGGATATCACATCTCATGCCATAGGAAGGGTCTCAGGTTTGGTATAAGCATTGAGATATCACATCTCTGCTATCGGAAGGGTCTCAGGATTGGATTGGGAAGGAGTTGGATATCCCTTCTCATGCTATAGGAAGTGTCTCAGGTTGGAATGGGAAGGAGTTGGATATCACATCTCATGTTATAGGAAGGGTCTCAGGATTGGAATGGGAAGGATTTGGATATCACATCTCTTGCTATAGGAAGGGTCTCAGGATTGGAATGGGTAGGAGTTGGATATTACTTTCTTGCTATAGGAAGGGTCTCATGTTTGGAATGGGAAGGAGTTGGATATCACATATGCTATAGTTAGTGTCTCAGGTTTGGAACGGGAAGGAGTTGGATATCACATCTCATGTTATAGGAAGGGTCTCAGGTCTGGTATAAGCATTGAGATATCACATCTCTGCTATCGGAAGCGGCTCAGGATTGGAATGGGAAGGAGTTGGATATCCCATCTCATGTTATAGGAAGAGTCTCTGGTTTGGTATTAGAATCATTGAGATATCACATAGCATGCTGTAGGAAGGGTCTAAGGATTGGAATGGGATGACTTGGATATCACATCTCATGTTATAGGTAGGCTCTCAGGTTTGCTATAAGCATTGAGATATCACATCTCATGCTATAGGAAGGGTCACAGGATTGGAATGGGAAGGAATTGGATATCACATCTCATGCTATAGGAAGGGTCTCAGATTTGGTATAAGCATTGAGATATCACATCTCATGCTAAAGGAAGAGTCTCAGGATTGGAATGGGAAGGAGTTGTATATGACATCTCAGGCCATAGGAAGGTTCTCAGGTTTGGTATAAGCATTGAGATATCACATCTCTGCTATCGGAAAGGTCTCAGGATTGGAATGGGAAGGAGTTGGATATCCCATCTCATGTTATAGGAAGGGTCTCAGGTTTGGTATTAGAAGCATAGAGATATCACATCTCATGCTATAGGAAGGGTCTCAGGATTGGAATGGGAAGGACTTGGATGTCACATCTCATGCTATAGGTAGGGTCTCAAGTTTGATATTAGAAGCATTGAGATAACAAATCTCATGATATCGGAAGGGTCTCAGGATTGGAATGGGAAGGAGTTGGATATCACATCTCATGATAAAGGAAGGGTCTAAGGTTTGGAAGGGGAAGGATTTGGATATCACATCTCATGTTATAGGACGGGTCTCAGGTTTAATATTAGAAGCATTGAGATATCAAGTCTCATGGTATAAGAAGGGTCTCAGAATTGGAATGGGAAGGAGTTGGATATCACACCTCAAGCTATAGGAAGGGTCTCAGGATTGGAATGGGAAGGAGTTTGATATCACATCTCATGCCATAGTATGGGTCTCAGGTTTGGTAGAAGCATTGGGATATCACATCTCATGCTATCGGAAGGGTATCAGTATTGGATTTGGAAGAAGTTGGATATCCCATCTCATGCTATAGGAAGGGTCTCAGGTTGGAATGGGAAGGAGTTGGATATCACATTTCGTGTTATAGGAAGGGTCTCAGGATTGGAATGGGAAGGACTTGGATATCATATCTCATGGTATAGGACGGGTCTCAGGTTTGTTATTAGAATCATTGAGATATCATATTGCATGCTGTAGGAAGGGTCTAAGGATTGGAATGGGAAGGACCTGGTTATCACATCTCATGCTATAGAACGGCTCTCAGGTTTGGAAAGGGAAGGAGTTGGATATCACATCTCATGTTATAGGATGGATCTCAGGTTTGGTATTAGAAGTATTGAGATATCACATCTCATGTTATCGGAAGGATCTCAGGTTTGGTATTAGAAGTATTGAGATATCACATCTCATGCTATAGGAAGGGTCTCAGGATTGGAATAGGAAGGAGTTGGATATCACATTTCATGCTAAAGGGAGGGTCTCAGGTTTGGAAGGGGAAGGATTTGGATATCACATCTCATGTTATCGGAAGGATCTCACGTTTGGTATTAGAAGTATTGAGATATCATATCTCATGCTATAGGAAGGGTCTCAGGATTGGAATGGGAAGGAGTTGGATATCACATCTCATGCTATAGGGAGGGTCTCAGGATTGGAATGGGAAGGACTTAGATATCACATATCATGCTATAGGGAGGGTCTCAGTTTTGATATTAGAAGCATTGAGATATCACATCTCATGCTATCGGAAGGATCTCAGGTTTGGTATTAGAAGAATTGAGATATCACATCTCATGCTATAGGAAGGGTCTCAGGATTGGAATGGGAAGGAGTTGGATATCACATCTCATGCTAAAGGAAGGGTCTCAGGTTTGGTAGAAGCATTGAGATATCACATCTCATGCTATAGGAAGGGTCTCAGGATTGGAATGGGAAGGAGTTGGATATCACATCTCATGCTATAGGGAGGGTCTCAGTTTTGATATTAGAAGCATTGAGATATCACATCTCATGCTATCGGAAGTGTCTCAGGATTGGAATGGGAAGGAGCTGGATATCACATCTCATGCTAAAGGAAGGGTCTCAGGTTTGGAACGGGAAGGATTTGGATATCACATCTCATGTTATAGGAAGGGTCTCAGGTTTGGTATAAGCATTGAGATATCACATCTCTGCTATCGGAAGTGTCTCAGGATTGGAATGGGAAGGAGTTGGATATCCCATCTCATGTTATAGGACGGGTCTCAGGTTTGTTATTAGAATCATTGAGATATCATATTGCATGCTGTAGGAAGGGTCTAAGGGTTGGAATGTGAAGGACTTGGATATCACATCTCATGCTATAGATAGGCTCTTAGGTTTGGAAAGGGAAGGAGTTGGATATCACATTTCATGTTAGAGGAAGGATCTCAGGTTTGGTATTAGAAGCATTGAGATATCACATCTCATGCTATAGGAAGGGTCTCAGGATTGGAATGGGAAGCAGTTGGATATCACATCTCATGCTATAGGAAGGGTCTCAGGTTTGGTATAAGCATTGAGATATCACATCTCATGCTATAGGACGGGTCTCAGGATTGGAATGGAAGGAGTTGGATATCACATCTCATGTTATAGGAAGGATCTCAGGTTTGGTATTAGAAGCATTGAGACATCACATCTCATGCTATAGGAAGGGTCTCAGGGTTGGAATGGGAAGGAGTTGGATATCACATCTCATCCAATAGGAAGGGTCTCAGGTTTGGAATGGGAAGGAATTGGATATCACATCTCATGTTATAGGAAGGATCTCAGGTTTGGTATTAGAAGCATTGAGATATCACATCTCATGCTATAGGAAGGGTCTCAGGATTGGAATGTGAAGGATTTGGATATCACATCTCATGCTAAAGGAAGGGTCTCAGGTTTGGTAGAAGCATTGAGATATCACGTCGCTGCTATCGGAAGGGTCTCAGGATTGGATTGGGAAGGAGTTGGATATCCCTTCTCATGCTATAGGAAGGGTCTCAGGATTTGAATGGCAAGGAGTTGGATATCACATCTCATGCCATAGGAAGGGTCTCAGGTTTGGTATAAGCATTGAGATATCACATCTCTGCTATCGGAAGGGTCTCAGGATTGGATTGGGAAGGAGTTGGATATCCCTTCTCATGCTATAGGAAGTGTCTCAGGTTGGAATGGGAAGGAGTTGGATATCACATCTCATGTTATAGGAAGGGTCTCAGGATTGGAATGGGAAGGATTTGGATATCACATCTCTTGCTATAGGAAGGGTCTCAGGATTGGAATGGGTAGGAGTTGGATATTACTTTCTTGCTATAGGAAGGGTCTCATGTTTGGAATGGGAAGGAGTTGGATATCACATATGCTATAGTTAGTGTCTCAGGTTTGGAACGGGAAGGAGTTGGATATCACATCTCATGTTATAGGAAGGGTCTCAGGTTTGGTATAAGCATTGAGATATCACATCTCTGCTATCGGAAGCGGCTCAGGATTGGAATGGGAAGGAGTTGGATATCCCATCTCATGTTATAGGAAGAGTCTCTGGTTTGGTATTAGAATCATTGAGATATCACATAGCATGCTGTAGGAAGGGTCTAAGGATTGGAATGGGATGGACTTGGATATCACATCTCATGTTATAGGTAGGCTCTCAGGTTTGCTATAAGCATTGAGATATCACATCTCATGCTATAGGAAGGGTCACAGGATTGGAATGGGAAGGAATTGGATATCACATCTCATGCTATAGGAAGGGTCTCAGATTTGGTATAAGCATTGAGATATCACATCTCATGCTAAAGGAAGGGTCTCAGGATTGGAATGGGAAGGAGTTGTATATGACATCTCAGGCCATAGGAAGGTTCTCAGGTTTGGTATAAGCATTGAGATATCACATCTCTGCTATCGGAAAGGTCTCAGGATTGGAATGGGAAGGAGTTGGATATCCCATCTCATGTTATAGGAAGGGTCTCAGGTTTGGTATTAGAAGCATAGAGATATCACATCTCATGCTATAGGAAGGGTCTCAGGATTGGAATGGGAAGGACTTGGATGTCACATTTCATGCTATAGGTAGGGTCTCAAGTTTGATATTAGAAGCATTGAGATAACAAATCTCATGATATCGGAAGGGTCTCAGGATTGGAATGGGAAGGAGTTGGATATCACATCTCATGATAAAGGAAGGGTCTAAGGTTTGGAAGGGGAAGGATTTGGATATCACATCTCATGTTATAGGACGGGTCTCAGGTTTAATATTAGAAGCATTGAGATATCAAGTCTCATGGTATAAGAAGAGTCTCAGAATTGGAATGGGAAGGAGTTGGATATCACACCTCAAGCTATAGGAAGGGTCTCAGGATTGGAATGGGAAGGAGTTTGATATCACATCTCATGCCATAGTATGGGTCTCAGGTTTGGTAGAAGCATTGGGATATCACATCTCATGCTATCGGAAGGGTATCAGTATTGGATTTGGAAGAAGTTGGATATCCCATCTCATGCTATAGGAAGGGTCTCAGGTTGGAATGGGAAGGAGTTGGATATCACATTTCGTGTTATAGGAAGGGTCTCAGGATTGGAATGGGAAGGACTTGGATATCATATCTCATGCTATAGGACGGGTCTCAGGTTTGTTATTAGAATCATTGAGATATCATATTGCATGCTGTAGGAAGGGTCTAAGGATTGGAATGGGAAGGACCTGGTTATCACATCTCATGCTATAGAACGGCTCTCCGGTTTGGAAAGGGAAGGAGTTGGATATCACATCTCATGTTATAGGATGGATCTCAGGTTTGGTATTAGAAGTATTGAGATATCACATCTCATGTTATCGGAAGGATCTCAGGTTTGGTATTAGAAGTATTGAGATATCACATCTCATGCTATAGGAAGGGTCTCAGTATTGGAATGGGAAGGAGTTGGTTATCACATCTCATGCTAAAGGAAGGGTCTCAGGTTTGGTAGAAGCATTGAGATATCACATCTCATGCTATAGGAAGGGTCTCAGGATTGGAATGGGAAGGAGTTGGATATCACATCTCATGCTATAGGGAGGGTCTCGGGATTGGAATGGGAAGGACTTAGATATCACATATCATGCTATAGGGAGGGTCTCAGTTTTGATATTAGAAGCATTGAGATATCACATCTCATGCTATCGGAAGTGTCTCAGGATTGGAATGGGAAGGAGCTGGATATCACATCTCATGCTAAAGGAAGGGTCTCAGGTTTGGAACGGGAAGGATTTGGATATCACATCTCATGTTATAGGAAGGGTCTCAGGTTTGGTATAAGCATTGAGATATCACATCTCTGCTATCGGAAGTGTCTCAGGATTGGAATGGGAAGGAGTTGGATATCCCATCTCATGTTATAGGATGGGTCTAAGGTTTGTTATTAGAATCATTGAGATATCATATTGCATGCTGTAGGAAGGGTCTAAGGGTTGGAATGTGAAGGACTTGGATATCACATCTCATGCTATAGATAGGCTCTTAGGTTTGGAAAGGGAAGGAGTTGGATATCACATTTCATGTTAGAGGAAGGATCTCAGGTTTGGTATTAGAAGCATTGAGATATCACATCTCATGCTATAGGAAGGGTCTCAGGATTGGAATGGGAAGCAGTTGGATATCACATCTCATGCTATAGGAAGGGTCTCAGGTTTGGTATAAGCATTGAGATATCACATCTCATGCTATAGGACGGGTCTCAGGATTGGAATGGAAGGAGTTGGATATCACATCTCATGTTATAGGAAGGATCTCAGGTTTGGTATTAGAAGCATTGAGACATCACATCTCATGCTATAGGAAGGGTCTCAGGGTTGGAATGGGAAGGAGTTGGATATCACATCTCATCCAATAGGAAGGGTCTCAGGTTTGGAATGGGAAGGAATTGGATATCACATCTCATGTTATAGGAAGGATCTCAGGTTTGGTATTAGAAGCATTGAGATATCACATCTCATGCTATAGGAAGGGTCTCAGGATTGGAATGTGAAGGATTTGGATATCACATCTCATGCTAAAGGAAGGGTCTCAGGTTTGGTAGAAGCATTGAGATATCACGTCGCTGCTATCGGAAGGGTCTCAGGATTGGATTGGGAAGGAGTTGGATATCCCTTCTCATGCTATAGGAAGGGTCTCAGGATTTGAATGGCAAGGAGTTGGATATCACATCTCATGCCATAGGAAGGGTCTCAGGTTTGGTATAAGCATTGAGATATCACATCTCTGCTATCGGAAGGGTCTCAGGATTGGATTGGGAATGAGTTGGATATCCCTTCTCATGCTATAGGAAGTGTCTCAGGTTGGAATGGGAAGGAGTTGGATATCACATCTCATGTTATAGGAAGGGTCTCAGGATTGGAATGGGAAGGATTTGGATATCACATCTCTTGCTATAGGAAGGGTCTCAGGATTGGAATGGGTATCAGTTGGATATTACTTTCTTGCTATAGGAAGGGTCTCATGTTTGGAATGGGAAGGAGTTGGATATCACATATGCTATAGTTAGTGTCTCAGGTTTGGAACGGGAAGGAGTTGGATATCACATCTCATGTTATAGGAAGGGTCTCAGGTTTGGTATAAGCATTGAGATATCACATCTCTGCTATCGGAAGCGGCTCAGGATTGGAATGGGAAGGAGTTGGATATCCCATCTCATGTTATAGGAAGAGTCTCTGGTTTGGTATTAGAATCATTGAGATATCACATCACATGCTGTAGGAAGGGTCTAAGGATTGGAATGGGATGGACTTGGATATCACATCTCATGTTATAGGAAGGCTCTCAGGTTTGCTATAAGCATTGAGATATCACATCTCATGCTATAGGAAGGGTCACAGGATTGGAATGGGAAGGAATTGGATATCACATCTCATGCTATAGGAAGGGTCTCAGATTTGGTATAAGCATTGAGATATCACATCTCATGCTAAAGGAAGGGTCTCAGGATTGGAATGGGAAGGAGTTGTATATGACATCTCAGGCCATAGGAAGGTTCTCAGGTTTGGTATAAGCATTGAGATATCACATCTCTGCTATCGGAAAGGTCTCAGGATTGGAATGGGAAGGAGTTGGATATCCCATCTCATGTTATAGGAAGGGTCTCAGGTTTGGTATTAGAAGCATAGAGATATCACATCTCATGCTATAGGAAGGGTCTCAGGATTGGAATGGGAAGGACTTGGATGTCACATCTCATGCTATAGGTAGGGTCTCAAGTTTGATATTAGAAGCATTGAGATAACAAATCTCATGATATCGGAAGGGTCTCAGGATTGGAATGGGAAGGAGTTGGATATCACATCTCATGATAAAGGAAGGGTCTAAGGTTTGGAAGGGGAAGGATTTGGATATCACATCTCATGTTATAGGACGGGTCTCAGGTTTAATATTAGAAGCATTGAGATATCAAGTCTCATGGTATAAGAAGGGTCTCAGAATTGGAATGGGAAGGAGTTGGATATCACACCTCAAGCTATAGGAAGGGTCTCAGGATTGGAATGGGAAGGAGTTTGATATCACATCTCATGCCATAGTATGGGTCTCAGGTTTGGTAGAAGCATTGGGATATCACATCTCATGCTATCGGAAGGGTATCAGTATTGGATTTGGAAGAAGTTGGATATCCCATCTCATGCTATAGGAAGGGTCTCAGGTTGGAATGGGAAGGAGTTGGATATCACATTTCGTGTTATAGGAAGGGTCTCAGGATTGGAATGGGAAGGACTTGGATATCATATCTCATGCTATAGGACGGGTCTCAGGTTTGTTATTAGAATCATTGAGATATCATATTGCATGCTGTAGGAAGGGTCTAAGGATTGGAATGGGAAGGACCTGGTTATCACATCTCATGCTATAGAACGGCTCTCAGGTTTGGAAAGGGAAGGAGTTGGATATCACATCTCATGTTATAGGATGGATCTCAGGTTTGGTATTAGAAGTATTGAGATATCACATCTCATGTTATCGGAAGGATCTCAGGTTTGGTATTAGAAGTATTGAGATATCACATCTCATGCTATAGGAAGGGTCTCAGGATTGGAATGGGAAGGAGTTGGATATCACATCTCATGCTAAAGGAAGGGTCTCAGGTTTGGTAGAAGCATTGAGATATCACATCTCATGCTATCGGAAGTGTCTCAGGATTGGAATGGGAAGGAGCTGGATATCACATCTCATGCTAAAGGAAGGGTCTCAGGTTTGGAACGGGAAGGAGTTGGATATCACATCTCATGTTATAGGAAGGGTCTCAGGTTTGGTATAAACATTGAGATATCACATCTCTGCTATCGGAAGTGTCTCAGGATTGGAATGGGAAGGAGTTGGATATCCCATCTCATGTTATAGGATGGGTCTCAGGTTTGGAAAGGGAAGGAGTTGGATCTCACATTTCATGTTAGAGGAAGGATCTCAGGTTTGGTATTAGAAGCATTGAGATATCACATCTCATGCTATAGGAAGGGTCTCAGGATTGGAATGGGAAGGAGTTGGATATCACATCTCATGCTATAGGAAGGGTCTCAGGTTTGGTATAAGCATTGAGATATCACATCTCATGCTATAGGAAGGGTCTCAGGATTGGAATGGAAGGAGTTGGATATCAGATCTCATGTTATAGGAAGGATCTCAGGTTTGGTATTAGAAGCATTGAGACATCACATCTCATGCTATAGGAAGGGTCTCAGGATTGGAATGGGAAGGAGTTGGATATCAAATCTCATGCTATAGGAAGGGTCTCAGGATTGGAATGGGAAGGAGTTGAATATGACATCTCATGCCGTAGGAAGGGTCTCAGGTTTGGTATAAACATTGAGATATCACATCTCTGCTATCAAAAGGGTCTCAGGATTGGAATGGGAAGGAGTTGGATATCCCATCTCATGTTATAGGAAGAGTCTCAAGTTTGGTATTAGAAGCATTGAGATATCACATCTCATGCTATAGGAAGTGTCTCAGGATTGGAATGGGAAGGACTTGGATATCACATCTCATTCTATAGGTAGGGTCTCAAGTTTGACATTAGAAGCATTGAGATATCACATCTCATGCTATAGGAAGGGTCTGAGGATTGGAATGGGAAGGAGTTGGATATCACATCTCCTGCTATGGGAAGGGTCTCAGGTTTGGTATACGCAGTGAGATATCACATCTCATGCTATAGGAAGTGTCTCAGGATTGGAATGGGAAGGAGTTGGATATCACATCTCATGTTATAGGAAGGATCTCAGGTTTGGTATAAGCATTGAGATATCACATCTCTGCTATCGGAAGGGTCTCAAGATTGGAATGGGAAGGAGTTGGATATTCCCATCTCATGTTATAGGAAGGGTCTCAGGTTTGGTATTAGAAGCATTGAGATATCACATCTCATGCTATAGGAAGGGTCTCAGGATTGGAATGGGAAGGACTTGGATATCACATCTCATGCTATAGGGAGGGTCTCAAGTTTGATATTAGAAGCTTTGAGATATCACATCTCATGATATCGGAAGGGTCTCAGGATTGGAATGGGAAGGAGTTGGATATCACATCTCATGATAAAGGAAGGGTCTAAGGTTTGGAAGGGGAAGGATTTGGATATCACATCTCATGTTATATTACGGGTCTCAGGTTTGGTATTAGAAGCATTGAGATATCAAGTCTCATAGTATAGGAAGGGTCTCAGAATTGGAATGGGAAGGAGTTGGATATCCCATCTCATGTTATAGGAAGAGTCTCTGGTTTGGTATTAGAATCATTGAGATATCACATCGCATGCTGTAGGAAGGGTCTAAGGATTGGAATGGGATGGACTTGGATATCACATCTCATGTTATAGGTAGGCTCTCAGGTTTGGTATAAGCATTGAGATATCACATCTCATGCTATAGGAAGGGTCTCAGAATTGGAATGGGAAGGAGTTGGATATCACATCTCAAGCTATAGGAAGGGTCTCAGTATTGGAATGGGAAGGACTTGGATATCACATCTCATGCTATAGGAAGGCTCTCAGGTTTGGAAGGGGAAAGAGTTGGATATCTCATTTCATGTTAGAGGTAGGATCTCAGGTTTGGTATTAGAGGCATTGAGATATCACATCTCATGCTATCAGAAGGGTCTCAGGAATGGAATGGGAAGGAGTTAGCTATCACATCTCATGCTAAAGGGAGGGTCTCAGGTTTGGAAGGGGAAGGATTTGGATATCACATCTCATGTTATAGGAAGGATCTCAGGTTTGGTATTAGAAGCATTGAGATATCACATCTCATGCTATCGGAAGGATCTCAGGTTTGGTATTAGAAGCATTGAGATATCACATCTCATGCTATCAGAAGAGTCTCAGGATTGGAATAGGAAGGAGTTGGATATCACATTTCATGCTAAAGGGAGGGTCTCAGGTTTGGAAGGGGAAGGATTTGGATATCACATCTCATGTTATCGGAAGGATCTCACGTTTGGTATTAGAAGTATTGAGATATCATATCTCATGCTATAGGAAGGGTCTCAGGATTGGAATGGGAAGGAGTTGGATATCACATCTCATGCTATAGGGAGGGTCTCAGGATTGGAATGGGAAGGACTTAGATATCACATATCATGCTATAGGGAGGGTCTCAGTTTTGATATTAGAAGCATTGAGATATCACATCTCATGCTATCGGAAGTGTCTCAGGATTGGAATGGGAAGGAGCTGGATATCACATCTCATGCTAAAGGAAGGGTCTCAGGTTTGGAACGGGAAGGATTTGGATATCACATCTCATGTTATAGGAAGGGTCTCAGGTTTGGTATAAGCATTGAGATATCACATCTCTGCTATCGGAAGTGTCTCAGGATTGGAATGGGAAGTAGTTGGATATCCCATCTCATGTTATAGGACGGGTCTCAGGTTTGTTATTAGAATCATTGAGATATCATATTGCATGCTGTAGGAAGGGTCTAAGGGTTGGAATGTGAAGGACTTGGATATCACATCTCATGCTATAGATAGGCTCTTAGGTTTGGAAAGGGAAGGAGTTGGATATCACATTTCATGTTAGAGGAAGGATCTCAGGTTTGGTATTAGAAGCATTGAGATATCACATCTCATGCTATAGGAAGGGTCTCAGGATTGGAATGGGAAGCAGTTGGATATCACATCTCATGCTATAGGAAGGGTCTCAGGTTTGGTATAAGCCTTGAGATATCACATCTCATGCTATAGGACGGGTCTCAGGATTGGAATGGAAGGAGTTGGATATCACATCTCATGTTATAGGAAGGATCTCAGGTTTGGTATTAGAAGCATTGAGACATCACATCTCATGCTATAGGAAGGGTCTCAAGGTTGGAATGGGAAGGAGTTGGATATCACATCTCATCCAATAGGAAGGGTCTCAGGTTTGGAATGGGAAGGAATTGGATATCACATCTCATGTTATAGGAAGGATCTCAGGTTTGGTATTAGAAGCATTGAGATATCACATCTCATGCCATAGGAAGGGTCTCAGGATTGGAATGTGAAGGATTTGGATATCACATCTCATGCTAAAGGAAGGGTCTCAGGTTTGGTAGAAGCATTGAGATATCACGTCGCTGCTATCGGAAGGGTCTCAGGATTGGATTGGGAAGGAGTTGGATATCCCTTCTCATGCTATAGGAAGGGTCTCAGGATTTGAATGGCAAGGAGTTGGATATCACATCTCATGCCATAGGAAGGGACTCAGGTTTGGTATAAGCATTGAGATATCACATCTCTGCTATCGGAAGGGTCTCAGGATTGGATTGGGAAGGAGTTGGATATCCCTTCTCATGCTATAGGAAGTGTCTCAGGTTGGAATGGGAAGGAGTTGGATATCACATCTCATGTTATAGGAAGGGTCTCAGGATTGGAATGGGAAGGATTTGGATATCACATCTCTTGCTATAGGAAGGGTCTCAGGATTGGAATGGGTAGGAGTTGGATATTACTTTCTTGCTATAGGAAGGGTCTCATGTTTGGAATGGGAAGGAGTTGGATATCACATCTCATGTTATAGGAAGGGTCTCAGGTTTGGTATAAGCATTGAGATATCACATCTCTGCTATCGGAAGCGGCTCAGGATTGGAATGGGAAGGAGTTGGATATCCCATCTCATGTTATAGGAAGAGTCTCTGGTTTGGTATTAGAATTATTGAGATATCACATCGCATGCTGTAGGAAGGGTCTAAGGATTGGAATGGAATAGACTTGGATATCACATCTCATGTTATAGGTAGGCTCTCAGGTTTGGTATAAGCATTGAGATATCACATCTCATGCTATAGGAAGGGTCTCAGGATTGGAATGGGAAGGAATTGGATATCACATCTCATGCTATAGGAAGGGTCTCAGATTTGGTATAAGCATTGAGATATCACATCTCATGCTAAAGGAAGGGTCTCAGGATTGGAATGGGAAGGAGTTGTATATGACATCTCAGGCCATAGGAAGGTTCTCAGGTTTGGTATAAGCATTGAGATATCACATCTCTGCTATCGGAAAGGTCTCAGGATTGGAATGGGAAGGAGTTGGATATCCCATCTCATGTTATAGGAAGGGTCTCAGGTTTGGTATTAGAAGCATAGAGATATCACATCTCATGCTATAGGAAGGGTCTCAGGATTGGAATGGGAAGGACTTGGATGTCACATCTCATGCTATAGGGAGGGTCTCAAGTTTGATATTAGAAGCATTGAGATAACAAATCTCATGATATCGGAAGGGTGTCAGGATTGGAATGGGAAGGAGTTGGATATCACATCTCATGATAAAGGAAGGGTCTAAGGTTTGGAAGGGGAAGGATTTGGATATCACATCTCATGTTATAGGACGTGTCTCAGGTTTAATATTAGAAGCATTGAGATATCAAGTCTCATGGTATAAGAAGGGTCTCAGAATTGGAAATGGAAGGAGTTGGATATCACACCTCAAGCTATAGGAAGGGTCTCAGGATTGGAATGGGAAGGAGTTTGATATCACATCTAATGCCATAGTATGGGTCTCAGGTTTGGTAGAAGCATTGGGATATCACATCTCATGCTATCGGAAGGGTATCAGTATTGGATTTGGAAGAAGTTGGATATCCCATCTCATGTTATAGGAATGGTCTCAGGTTGGAATGGGAAGGAGTTGGATATCACATTTCATGTTATAGGAAGGGTCTCAGGATTGGAATGCGAAGGACTTGGATATCATATCTCATGCTATAGGACGGGTCTCAGGTTTGTTATTAGAATCATTGAGATATCATATTGCATGCTATAGGAAGGGTCTCAGGATTGGAATGGGAAGCAGTTGGATATCACATCTCATGCTATAGGAAGGGTCTCAGGTTTGGTATAAGCCTTGAGATATCACATATCATGCTATAGGACGGGTCTCAGGATTGGAATAGAAGGAGTTGGATATCACATCTCATGTTATAGGAAGGATCTCAGGTTTGGTATTAGAAGCATTGAGACATCACATCTCATGCTATAGGAAGGGTCTCAAGGTTGGAATGGGAAGGAGTTGGATATCACATCTCATCCAATAGGAAGGGTCTCAGGTTTGGAATGGGAAGGAATTGGATATCACATCTCATGTTATAGGAAGGATCTCAGGTTTGGTATTAGAAGCATTGAGATATCACATCTCATGCTATAGGAAGGGTCTCAGGATTGGAATGTGAAGGATTTGGATATCACATCTCATGCTAAAGGAAGGGTCTCAGGTTTGGTAGAAGCATTGAGATATCACGTCGCTGCTATCGGAAGGGTCTCAGGATTGGATTGGGAAGGAGTTGGATATCCCTTCTCATGCTATAGGAAGGGTCTCAGGATTTGAATGGCAAGCAGTTGGATATCACATCTCATGCCATAGGAAGGGTCTCAGGTTTGGTATAAGCATTGAGATATCACATCTCTGCTATCGGAAGGGTCTCAGGATTGGATTGGGAAGGAGTTGGATATCCCTTCTCATGCTATAGGAAGTGTCTCAGGTTGGAATGCGAAGGAGTTGGATATCACATCTCATGTTATAGGAAGGGTCTCAGGATTGGAATGGGAAGGATTTGGATATCACATCTCTTGCTATAGGAAGGGTCTCAGGATTGGAATGGGTAGGAGTTGGATATTACTTTCTTGCTATAGGAAGGGTCTCATGTTTGGAATGGGAAGGAGTTGGATATCACATATGCTATAGTTAGTGTCTCAGGTTTGGAACGGGAAGGAGTTGGATATCACATCTCATGTTATAGGAAGGGTCTCAGGTTTGGTATAAGCATTGAGATATCACATCTCTGCTATCGGAAGCGGCTCAGGATTGGAATGGGAAGGAGTTGGATATCCCATCTCATGTTATAGGAAGAGTCTCTGGTTTGGTATTAGAATTATTGAGATATCACATCGCATGCTGTAGGAAGGGTCTAAGGATTGGAATGGGATAGACTTGGATATCACATCTCATGTTATAGGTAGGCTCTCAGGTTTGGTATAAGCATTGAGATATCACATCTCATGCTATAGGAAGGGTCTCAGGATTGGAATGGGAAGGAATTGGATATCACATCTCATGCTATAGGAAGGGTCTCAGATTTGGTATAAGCATTGAGATATCACATCTCATGCTAAAGGAAGGGTCTCAGGATTGGAATGGGAAGGAGTTGTACAAGACATCTCAGGCCATAGGAAGGTTCTCAGGTTTGGTATAAGCATTGAGATATCACATCTCTGCTATCGGAAAGGTCTCAGGATTGGAATGGGAAGGAGTTGGATATCCCATCTCATGTTATAGGAAGGGTCTCAGGTTTGGTATTAGAAGCATAGAGATATCACATCTCATGCTATAGGAAGGGTCTCAGGATTGGAATGGGAAGGACTTGGATGTCACTTCTCATGCTATAGGGAGGGTCTCAAGTTTGATATTAGAAGCATTGAGATAACAAATCTCATGATATCGGAAGGGTCTCAGGATTGGAATGGGAAGGAGTTGGATATCACATCTCATGATAAAGGAAGGGTCTAAGGTTTGGAAGGTGAAGGATTTGGATATCACATCTCATGTTATAGGACGGGTCTCAGGTTTAATATTAGAAGCATTGAGATATCAAGTCTCATGGTATAAGAAGGGTCTCAGAATTGGAATGGGAAGGAGTTGGATATCACACCTCAAGCTATAGGAAGGGTCTCAGGATTGGAATGGGAAGGAGTTTGATATCACATCTCATGCCATAGTATGGGTCTCAGGTTTGGTAGAAGCATTGGGATATCACATCTCATGCTATCGGAAGGGTATCAGTATTGGATTTGGAAGAAGTTGGATATCCCATCTCATGCTATAGGAAGGGTCTCAGGTTGGAATGGGAAGGAGTTGGATATCACATTTCATGTTATAGGAAGGGTCTCAGGATTGGAATGGGAAGGACTTGGATATCATATCTCATGCTATAGGACGGGTCTCAGGTGTGTTATTAGAATCATTGAGATATCATATTGCATGCTATAGGAAGTGTCTCAGGATTGGAATGGGAAGGTGCTGGATATCACATCTCATGCTAAAGGAAGGGTCTCAGGATTGGAATGGGAAGCAGTTGGATATCACATCTCATGCTATAGGAAGGGTCTCAGGTTTGGTATAAGCCTTGAGATATCACATCTCATGCTATAGGACGGGTCTCAGGATTGGAATAGAAGGAGTTGGATATCACATCTCATGTTATAGGAAGGATCTCAGGTTTGGTATTAGAAGCATTGAGACATCACATCTCATGCTATAGGAAGGGTCTCAAGGTTGGAATGGGAAGGAGTTGGATATCACATCTCATCCAATAGGAAGGGTCTCAGGTTTGGAATGGGAAGGAATTGGATATCACATCTCATGTTATAGGAAGGATCTCAGGTTTGGTATTAGAAGCATTGAGATATCACATCTCATGCTATAGGAAGGGTCTCAGGATTGGAATGTGAAGGATTTGGATATCACATCTCATGCTAAAGGAAGGGTCTCAGGTTTGGTAGAAGCATTGAGATATCACGTCGCTGCTATCGGAAGGGTCTCAGGATTGGATTGGGAAGGAGTTGGATATCCCTTCTCATGCTATAGGAAGGGTCTCAGGATTTGAATGGCAAGGAGTTGGATATCACATCTCATGCCATAGGAAGGGTCTCAGGTTTGGTATAAGCATTGAGATATCACATCTCTGCTATCGGAAGGGTCTCAGGATTGGATTGGGAAGGAGTTGGATATCCCTTCTCATGCTATAGGAAGTGTCTCAGGTTGGAATGGGAAGGAGTTGGATATCACATCTCATGTTATAGGAAGGGTCTCAGGATTGGAATGGGAAGGATTTGGATATCACATCTCTTGCTATAGGAAGGGTCTCAGGATTGGAATGGGTAGGAGTTGGATATTACTTTCTTGCTATAGGAAGGGTCTCATGTTTGGAATGGGAAGGAGTTGGATATCACATATGCTATAGTTAGTGTCTCAGGTTTGGAACGGGAAGGAGTTGGATATCACATCTCATGTTATAGGAAGGGTCTCAGGTTTGGTATAAGCATTGAGATATCACATCTCTGCTATCGGAAGCGGCTCAGGATTGGAATGGGAAGGAGTTGGATATCCCATCTCATGTTATAGGAAGAGTCTCTGGTTTGGTATTAGAATTATTGAGATATCACATCGCATGCTGTAGGAAGGGTCTAAGGATTGGAATGGGATAGACTTGGATATCACATCTCATGTTATAGGTAGGCTCTCAGGTTTGGTATAAGCATTGAGATATCACATCTCATGCTATAGGAAGGGTCTCAGGATTGGAATGGGAAGGAATTGGATATCACATCTCATGCTATAGGAAGGGTCTCAGATTTGGTATAAGCATTGAGATATCACATCTCATGCTAAAGGAAGGGTCTCAGGATTGGAATGGGAAGGAGTTGTATATGACATCTCAGGCCATAGGAAGGTTCTCAGGTTTGGTATAAGCATTGAGATATCACATCTCTGCTATCGGAAAGGTCTCAGGATTGGAATGGGAAGGAGTTGGATATCCCATCTCATGTTATAGGAAGGGTCTCAGGTTTGGTATTAGAAGCATAGAGATATCACATCTCATGCTATAGGAAGGGTCTCAGGATTGGAATGGGAAGGACTTGGATGTCACATCTCATGCTATAGGGAGGGTCTCAAGTTTGATATTAGAAGCATTGAGATAACAAATCTCATGATATCGGAAGGGTCTCAGGATTGGAATGGGAAGGAGTTGGATATCACATCTCATGATAAAGGAAGGGTCTAAGGTTTGGAAGGGGAAGGATTTGGATATCACATCTCATGTTATAGGACGGGTCTCAGGTTTAATATTAGAAGCATTGAGATATCAAGTCTCATGGTATAAGAAGGGTCTCAGAATTGGAATGGGAAGGAGTTGGATATCACACCTCAAGCTATAGGAAGGGTCTCAGGATTGGAATGGGAAGGAGTTTGATATCACATCTCATGCCATAGTATGGGTCTCAGGTTTGGTAGAAGCATTGGGATATCACATCTCATGCTATCGGAAGGGTATCAGTATTGGATTTGGAAGAAGTTGGATATCCCATCTCATGCTATAGGAAGGGTCTCAGGTTGGAATGGGAAGGAGTTGGATATCACATTTCATGTTATAGGAAGGGTCTCAGGATTGGAATGGGAAGGACTTGGATATCATATCTCATGCTATAGGACGGGTCTCAGGTTTGTTATTAGAATCATTGAGATATCATATTGCATGCTGTAGGAAGGGTTAAGGATTGGAATGGGAAGGACCTGGATATCACATCTCATGCTATAGAACGGCTCTCAGGTTTGGAAAGGGAAGGAGTTGGATATCACATCTCATGTTATAGGATGGATCTCAGGTTTGGTATTAGAAGTATTGAGATATCACATCTCATGTTATCGGAAGGATCTCAGGTTTGGTATTAGAAGTATTGAGATATCACATCTCATGCTATAGGAAGGGTTTCAGGATTGGAATGGGAAGGAGTTGGATATCACATCTCATGCTAAAGGAAGGGTCTCAGGTTTGGTAGAAGCATTGAGATATCACATCTCATGCTATAGGAAGGGTCGCAGGATTGGAATGGGAAGGACTTAGATATCACATATCATGCTATAGGGAGGCTCTCAGTTTTGATATTAGAAGCATTGAGATATCACATCTCATGCTATCGGAAGTGTCTCAGGATTGGAATGGGAAGGAGCTGGATATCACATCTCATGCTTAAGGAAGGGTGTCAGGTTTGGAACGGGAAGGAGTTGGATATCACATCTCATGTTATAGGAAGGGTCTCAGGTTTGGTTTAAACATTGAGATATCACATCTCTGCTATCGGAAGTGTCTCAGGATTGGAATGGGAAGGAGTTGGATATCCCATCTCATGTTATAGGACGGGTCTCAGGTTTGTTATTAGAATCATTGAGATATCATATTGCATGCTGTAGGAAGGGTCTAAGGGTTGGAATGTGAAGGACTTGGATATCACATCTCATGCTATAGATAGGCTCTTAGGTTTGGAAAGGGAAGGAGTTGGATCTCACATTTCATGTTAGAGGAAGGATCTCAGGTTTGGTATTAGAAGCATTGAGATATCACATCTCATGCTATAGGAAGGGTCTCAGGATTGGAATGGGAAGGAGTTGGATATCACATCTCATGCTATAGGAAGGGTCTCAGGTTTGGTATAAGCATTGAGATATCACATCTCATGCTATAGGAAGGGTCTCAGGATTGGAATGGAAGGAGTTGGATATCACATCTCATGTTATAGGAAGGATCTCAGGTTTGGTATTAGAAGCATTGAGACATCACATCTCATGCTATAGGAAGGGTCTCAGGATTGGAATGGGAAGGAGTTGGATATCAAATCTCATGCTGTAGGAAGCGTCTCAGGATTGGAATGGGAAGGAGTTGAATATGACATCTCATGCCGTAGGAAGGGTCTCAGGTTTGGTATAAACATTGAGATATCACATCTCTGCTATCAAAAGGGTCTCAGGATTGGAATGGGAAGGAGTTGGATATCCCATCACATGTTATAGGAAGAGTCTCAGGTTTGGTATTAGAAGCATTGAGATATCACATCTCATGCTATAGGAAGTGTCTCAGGATTGGAATGGGAAGGAGTTGGATATCACATCTCATGTTATAGGAAGGGTCTCAGGATTGGAATGGGAAGGATTTGGATATCACATCTCTTGCTATAGGAAGGGTCTCAGGATTGGAATGGGTAGGAGTTGGATATTACTTTCTTGCTATAGGAAGGGTCTCATGTTTGGAATGGGAAGGAGTTGGATATCACATATGCTATAGTTAGTGTCTCAGGTTTGGAACGGGAAGGAGTTGGATATCACATCTCATGTTATAGGAAGGGTCTCAGGTTTGGTATAAGCATTGAGATATCACATCTCTGCTATCGGAAGCGGCTCAGGATTGGAATGGGAAGGAGTTGGATATCCCATCTCATGTTATAGGAAGAGTCTCTGGTTTGGTATTAGAATCATTGAGATATCACATCGCATGCTGTAGGAAGGGTCTAAGGATTGGAATGGGATGGACTTGGATATCACATCTCATGTTATAGGTAGGCTCTCAGGTTTGGTATAAGCATTGAGATATCACATCTCATGCTATAGGAAGGGTCTCAGGATTGGAATGGGAAGGAATTGGATATCACATCTCATGCTATAGGAAGGGTCTCAGATTTGGTATAAGCATTGAGATATCACATCTCATGCTAAAGGAAGGGTCTCAGGATTGGAATGGGAAGGAGTTGTATATGACATCTCAGGCCATAGGAAGGTTCTCAGGTTTGGTATAAGCATTGAGATATCACATCTCTGCTATCGGAAAGGTCTCAGGATTGGAATGGGAAGGAGTTGGATATCCCATCTCATGTTATAGGAAGGGTCTCAGGTTTGGTATTAGAAGCATAGAAATATCACATCTCATGCTATAGGAAGGGTCTCAGGATTGGAATGGGAAGGACTTGGATGTCACATCTCATGCTATAGGGAGGGTCTCAAGTTTGATATTAGAAGCATTGAGATAACAAATCTCATGATATCGGAAGGGTCTCAGGATTGGAATGGGAAGGAGTTGGATATCACATCTCATGATAAAGGAAGGGTCTAAGGTTTGGAAGGGGAAGGATTTGGATATCACATCTCATGTTATAGGACGGGTCTCAGGTTTAATATTAGAAGCATTGAGATATCAATTCTCTTGGTATGAGAAGGGTCTCAGAATTGGAATGGGAAGGAGTTGGATATCACACTTCAAGCTATAGGAAGGGTCTCAGGATTGGAATGGGAAGGAGTTTGATATCACATCTCATGCCATAGTATGGGTCTCAGGTTTGGTAGAAGCATTGGGATATCACATCTCATGCTATCGGAAGGGTATCAGTATTGGATTTGGAAGAAGTTGGATATCCCATCTCATGCTATAGGAAGGGTCTCAGGTTGGAATGGGAAGGAGTTGGATATCACATTTCATGTTATAGGAAGGGTCTCAGGATTGGAATGGGAAGGACTTGGATATCATATCTCATGCTATAGGACGGGTCTCAGGTTTGTTATTAGAATCATTGAGATATCATATTGCATGCTGTAGGAAGGGTCTAAGGATTGGAATGGGAAGGACCTGGATATCACATCTCATGCTATAGAACGGCTCTCAGGTTTGGAAAGGGAAGGAGTTGGATATCACATCTCATGTTATAGGATGGATCTCAGGTTTGGTATTAGAAGTATTGAGATATCACATCTCATGCTATAGGAAGGGTCTCAGGATTGGAATGGGAAGGAGTTGGATATTACATCTCATGCTAAAGGAAGGGTCTCAGGTTTGGTAGAAGCATTGAGATATCACATCTCATGCTATAGGAAGGTCTCAGGATTGGAATGGGAAGGACTTAGATATCACATATCATGCTATAGGGAGGGTCTCAGTTTTGATATTAGAAGCATTGAGATATCACATCTCATGCTATCGGAAGTGTCTCAGGATTGGAATGGGAAGGAGCTGGATATCACATCTCATGCTAAAGGAAGGGTCTCAGGTTTGGAACGGGAAGGAGTTGGATATCACATCTCATGTTATAGGAAGGGTCTCAGGTTTGGTATAAACATTGAGATATCACATCTCTGCTATCGGAAGTGTCTCAGGATTGGAATGGGAAGGAGTTGGATATCCCATCTCATGTTATAGGACGGGTCTCAGGTTTGTTATTAGAATGATTGAGATATCATATTGCATGCTGTAGGAAGGGTCTAAGGGTTGGAATGTGAAGGACTTGGATATCACATCTCATGCTATAGATAGGCTCTTAGGTTTGGAAAGGGAAGGAGTTGGATCTCACATTTCATGTTAGAGGAAGGATCTCAGGTTTGGTATTAGAAGCATTGAGATATCACATCTCATAGGAAGGGTCTCATGATTGGAATGGGAAGGAGTTGGATATCACATCTCATGCTATAGGAAGGGTCTCAGGTTTGATATAAGCATTGAGATATCACATCTCATGCTATAGGAAGGGTCTCAGGATTGGAATGGAAGGATTTGGATATCACATCTCATGTTATAGGAAGGATCTCAGGTTTGGTATTAGAAGCATTGAGACATCACATCTCATGCTATAGGAAGGGTATCAGGATTGGAATGGGAAGGAGTTGGATATCAAATCTCATGCTATAGGAAGGGTCTCAGGATTGGAATGGGAAGGAGTTGAATATGACATCTCATGCCGTAGGAAGGGTCTCAGGTTTGGTATAAACATTGAGATATCACATCTCTGCTATCAAAAGGGTCTCAGGATTGGAATGGGAAGGAGTTGGATATCCCATCTCATGTTATAGGAAGAGTCTCAGGTTTGGTATTAGAAGCATTGAGATATCACATCTCATGCTATAGGAAGTGTCTCAGGATTGGAATGGGAAGGACTTGGATATCACATCTCATGCTATAGGTAGGGTCTCAAGTTTGACATTAGAAGCATTGAGATATCACATCTCATGCTATAGGAAGGGTCTGAGGATTGGAATGGGAATGAGTTGGATATCACATCTCCTGCTATGGGAAGGGTCTCAGGTTTGGTATAAGCAGTGAGATATCACATCTCATGCTATAGGAAGTGTCTCAGGATTGGAATGGGAAGAAGTTGGATATCACATCTCATGTTATAGGAAGGATCTCAGGTTTGGTATAAGCATTGAGATATCACATCTCTGCTATCGGAAGGGTCTCAAGATTGGAATGGGAAGGAGTTGGATATTCCCATCTCATGTTATAGGAAGGGTCTCAGGTTTGGTATTAGAAGCATTGAGATATCACATCTCATGCTATAGGAAGGGTCTCAGGATTGGAATGGGAAGGACTTGGATATCACATCTCATGCTATAGGGAGGGTCTCAAGTTTGATATTAGAAGCTTTGAGATATCACATCTCATGATATCGGAAGGGTCTCAGGATTGGAATGGGAATGAGTTGGATATCACATCTCATGATAAAGGAAGGGTCTAAGGTTTGGAAGGGGAAGGATTTGGATATCACATCTCATGTTATATTACGGGTCTCAGGTTTGGTATTAGAAGCATTGAGATATCAAGTCTCATAGTATAGGAAGGGTCTCAGAATTGGAATGGGAAGGAGTTGGATATCCCATCTCATGTTATAGGAAGAGTCTCTGGTTTGGTATTAGAATCATTGAGATATCACATTGCATGCTGTAGGAAGGGTCTAAGGATTGGAATGGGATGGACTTGGATATCACATCTCATGTTATAGGTAGGCTCTCAGGTTTGGTATACGCATTGAGATATCACATCTCATGCTATAGGAAGGGTCTCAGAATTGGAATGGGAAGGAGTTGGATATCACATCTCAAGCTATAGGAAGGGTCTCAGTATTGAAATGGGAAGGACTTGGATATCACATCTCATGCTTTAGGAAGGCTCTCAGGTTTGGAAGGGGAAAGAGTTGGATATCTCATTTCATGTTAGAGGTAGGATCTCAGGTTTGGTATTAGAGGCATTGAGATATCACAGCTCATGCTATCAGAAGGGTCTCAGGAATGGAATGGGAAGGAGTTAGATATCACATCTCATGCTAAAGGGAGGGTCTCAGGTTTGGAAGGGGAAGGATTTGGATATCACATCTCATGTTATAGGAAGGATCTCAGGTTTGGTATTAGAAGCATTGAGATATCACATCTCATGCTATAGGAAGGGTCTCATGATTGGAATGGGAAGGAGTTGGATATCACATCTCATGCTATAGGAAGGGTCTCAGGTTTGGTATAAGCATTGAGATATCACATCTCATGCTATAGGAAGGGTCTCAGGATTGGAATGGAAGGAGTTGGATATCACATCTCATGTTATAGGAAGGATCTCAGGTTTGGTATTAGAAGCATTGAGACATCACATCTCATGCTATAGGAAGGGTCTCAGGATTGGAATGGGAAGGAGTTGGATATCAAATCTCATGCTATAGGAAGGGTCTCAGGATTGGAATGGGAAGGAGTTGAATATGACATCTCATGCCGTAGGAAGGGTCTCAGGTTTGGTATAAACATTGAGATATCACATCTCTGCTATCAAAAGGGTCTCAGGATTGGAATGGGAAGGAGTTGGATATCCCATCTCATGTTATAGGAAGAGTCTCAGGTTTGGTATTAGAAGCATTGAGATATCACATCTCATGCTATAGGAAGTGTCTCAGGATTGGAATGGGAAGGACTTGGATATCACATCTCATGCTATAGGTAGGGTCTCAAGTTTGACATTAGAAGCATTGAGATATCACATCTCATGCTATAGGAAGGGTCTGAGGATTGGAATGGGAAGGAGTTGGATATCACATCTCCTGCTATGGGAAGGGTCTCAGGTTTGGTATAAGCAGTGAGATATCACATCTCATGCTATAGGAAGTGTCTCAGGATTGGAATGGGAAGGAGTTGGATATCACATCTCATGTTATAGGAAGGATCTCAGGTTTGGTATAAGCATTGAGATATCACATCTCTGCTATCGGAAGGGTCTCAAGATTGGAATGGGAAGGAGTTGGATATTCCCATCTCATGTTATAGGAAGGGTCTCAGGTTTGGTATTAGAAGCATTGAGATATCACATCTCATGCTATAGGAAGGGTCTCAGGATTGGAATGGGAAGGACTTGGATATCACATCTCATGCTATAGGGAGGGTCTCAAGTTTGATATTAGAAGCTTTGAGATATCACATCTCATGATATCGGAAGGGTCTCAGGATTGGAATGGGAATGAGTTGGATATCACATCTCATGATAAAGGAAGGGTCTAAGGTTTGGAAGGGGAAGGATTTGGATATCACATCTCATGTTATATTACGGGTCTCAGGTTTGGTATTAGAAGCATTGAGATATCAAGTCTCATAGTATAGGAAGGGTCTCAGAATTGGAATGGGAAGGAGTTGGATATCCCATCTCATGTTATAGGAAGAGTCTCTGGTTTGGTATTAGAATCATTGAGATATCACATCGCATGCTGTAGGGAGGGTCTAAGGATTGGAATGGGATGGACTTGGATATCACATCTCATGTTATAGGTAGGCTCTCAGGTTTGGTATAAGCATTGAGATATCACATCTCATGCTATAGGAAGGGTCTCAGAATTGGAATGGGAAGGAGTTGGATATCACATCTCAAGCTATAGGAAGGATCTCAGTATTGAAATGGGAAGGACTTGGATATCACATCTCATGCTATAGGAAGGCTCTCAGGTTTGGAAGGGGAAAGAGATGGATATCTCATTTCATGTTAGAGGTAGGATCTCAGGTTTGGTATTAGAGGCATTGAGATATCACATCTCATGCTATCAGAAGGGTCTCAGGAATGGAATGGGAAGGAGTTAGATATCACATCTCATGCTAAAGGGAGGGTCTCAGGTTTGGAAGGGGAAGGATTTGGATATCACATCTCATGTTATAGGAAGGATCTCAGGTTTGGTATTAGAAGCATTGAGATATCACATCTCATGCTATCGGAAGGATCTCAGGTTTGGTATTAGAAGCATTGAGATATCACATCTCATGCTATCAGAAGAGTCTCAGGATTGGAATAGGAAGGAGTTGGATATCACATTTCATGCTAAAGGGAGGGTCTCAGGTTTGGAAGGGGAGGATTTGGATATCACATCTCATGTTATAGGAAGGATCTCACGTTTGGTATTAGAAGCATTGAGATATCAAATCTCATGCTATAGGAAGGGTCTCAGGATTGGAATGTGAAGGATTTGGATATCACATCTCATGCTAAAGGAAGGGTCTCAGGTTTGGTAGAAGCATTGAGATTTCACGTCTCTGCTATCGGAAGGGTCTCAGGATTGGATTGGGAAGGAGTTGGATATCCCTTTTCATGCTATAGGAAGGGTCTCAGGATTTGAATGGCAAGGAGTTGGATATCACATCTCATGCCATAGGAAGGGTCTCAGGTTTGGTATAAGCATTGAGATATCACATCTCTGCTATCGGAAGGGTCTCAGGATTGGATTGGGAAGGAGTTGGATATCCCTTCTCATGCTATAGGAAGTGTCTCAGGTTGGAATGGGAAGGAGTTGGATATCATATCTCATGTTATAGGAAGGGTCTCAGGATTGGAATGGGAAATATCCAAATCCTTCCCATTCCAATCCTGAGACCCTTCCTATAGCAAGAGATGTGATATCCAAATCCTTCCCATTCCAATCCTGAGACCCTTCCTATAACATGAGATGTGATATTCAACTCCTTCCCATTCCAACCTGAGACACTTCCTATAGCATGAGAAGGGATATCCAACTCCTTCCCAATCCAATCCTGAGAACCTTCCGATAGCAGAGATGTGATATCTCAATGCTTATACCAAACCTGAGACCCTTCCTATGGCATGAGATGTGATATCCAACTCCTTGCCATTCAAATCCTGAGACCCTTCCTATAGCATGAGATGTGATATCTCAATGCTTCTACCAAACCTGAGACCCTTCCTTTAGCATGAGATGTGATATCCAAATCCTTCACATTCCAATCCTGATACCCTTCCTATAGCATGAGATGTGATATCTCAATGCTTCTAATACCAAACCTGAGATCCTTTCTATAACATGAGATGTGATATCCAATTCCTTCCCATTCCAAACCTGAGACCCTTCCTATTGGATGAGATGTGATATCCAACTCCTTCCCATTTCAACCCTGAGACCCTTCCTATACCATGAGATGTGATATCTCAATGCTTCTAATACCAAACCTGGGAACCGTCCTATAACATGAGATGTGATATCTCAATGTTTCTAATAAAAAACCTGAGACCCTTCCTATAACATGAGATGTGATATCCAATTCCTTCCCATTCCAGACCTGAGACCCTTCCTTTAGCATGAGATGTGATATCCAAATACTTCCCATTCCAATCCTAAAACCCTTCCTATAGCATGAGATGTGATATCTCAATGTTTCTAATAAAAAACCTGAGACCCTTCCTATAGCAAGAGATGTGATATCCAAATCCTTCCCATTCCAATCCTGAGACCCTTCCTGTATATAACATGAGATGTGATATCCAACTCCTTCCCATTCCAGCCTGAGACCCTTCCTATAGCATGAGATGTGATATCCATCTCCTTACCATTCAAATCCTGAGACCCTCCCTATAACAAGAGATGTCATATCCAACTCCTTCCCATTCCAAATCTGAGACCCTTCCTATAACATGAGATGTGATATCCAACTCCTTCCCATTCCAAACCTGAGACCCTTCCGATAGCATGAGATGTGATATCTCAATGCTTCAAAAACCAAACATGAGAACCATCCTATAACATGAGATGTGAAATCCAAATCCTTCCCTTCCCAAACCTGAGACTCTTCCTATAGCATGAGATGTGATATCTCAATGCTTCTACCAAACCTGAAACCCTTCCTATAGCATGAGATGTGATATCACAATGCTTCTAATACCAAACCTGAGACCCTTCCCATAGCATGAGATGTGATATCCAACTCCTTCCCATTCCAATCCTGAGACCCTTCCTATAGCATGAGATGTTATATCTCAATGTTTCTAATACCAAACCTGAGATCCTTCCTATAACATGAGATGTGATATCCAACTCCTTCCCATTCCAATCCCGAGACCCTTCCTATAGCATGAGATGTGATATCTCAATGCTTCTAATACCAAACCTAAGGTCCTTCCTATAACATGAGATGTGATATCCAAATCCTTCCCATTCCAAACCTGAGACCCTCCCTTTAGCATGAGATGTGATATCCAACTCCTTCCCATTCCAATCCTGATACCCTTCTGATAGCATGAGATGTGATATCTCAATGCCTCTAATACCAAACCTGAGATCCTACCTCTAACATGAAATGTGATATCCAACTCCTTCCTTTTCCAAACCTGAGACCCTTCCTACAGCATGAGATGTGTTAAGACGGATTTCTGAACTCTGTCCTGGTGGCGCAGAAGTTCAGAAGGCCAACCTAATTACTTGGAACAGGGTAACCTCTGGACGAGCCAGACCAATCAAGGTAGCGATCGCGGCGGTCAAGACTAGGTCTCAAGAGGGGTGAGGGTGACTGAAAGCCCGCAATGAGCACACAAAGCAAGAGCGCTTACAAACTACTCCAAACAGTTGTTATATCAAAAATAGATACACATTTATTTTAAGGCCTTTAAAATAATGACCGTAGCGAGAAAATCACAATATCACAATATTAAACCAACACATACCATATCAACACAATATATATACAAATACACAGTCGCAAGCGTTTAAAGCACGAAATATGTAGTCCACCTGAAAGGAAAGGAAAACAGGCAGTGCGATAACGCTTTAGACTCAGTTCGCCTTCAGAGGCACCTAACTAGATGGAAGTCCGAGCCCTGCGAAGAGTGGAGCCTTGTGCTCAAAGTACCTGCCACGCCGGTGCCAACGGGCAAAAGGGGAAGCTCTTCGGAGGAAGTCAGGCAGTTCGGGTTAGTGCACAGCAGAAGGAGAACAGGTTCCGCAACTCAAGCGCAGCCTCCACAGCGGGCAGAAGCAGAGCGCAAGTACGGCCAAAAGGGTGCTGTTTTTACACAGCAGGGAAAGCAATGGGATACTGCAGGAGGGCGACCAGATCCTAGCTAAACTACTCACCGGTCCCCGAAGCAAGCAGACCCAGGCTTCTCCACGTTAGTTTCAGCAGCTGGCAGGTTCAGAAGAGCAGGGAACGCCTCGAAGTCGTGTAGAGCAAAAAGACGTCCCAATCGACGAAACCAGCACAGTTTGTTGCCGCAGCAGGACAACGGAGCGGCCGTGTGTATTCAAGCCAAATGTACACTCCTCCCTTCAGACTTGGGAACGCCAAGTGTACGAAGCGTGGGAGAGTGACAAGGACTCGAAATACAACACAACCTGGCGGCAGTTACAGAGCAGGACTCCCTTGTAAGCTGGTCAGTCAACTGGATGGCCCAGAGACACTTCCGAAGGCTTACTTGGCAGGAGATGATGAAGTCGCCGGGAATAGCTGTTCCTGCTATTCCAAAGGTCGAAGCACCAGTACAGGCCTTCTGGTTTGATCCAAGGAGGAAAGGGTTTCACAGGACGACAGCAGTGCAAAGGAGGATTCCTTCAGCGGGTCACCAGCGATTCCTCGGTCCAGCCTATTGGTTGCAGGATACTTGGCTCCTGTATTCCTTCGTTCGTGAGAACTCAGGAGATCGACATGGTAGTGGTGTTTCCAGCTCCCTCTTATCCACGGTTCCCTTCGCGCCAAAACGGAGGGGAGCCAATGGGAGATCCGCACATCAACACACATACCATACGTGGACCAATCACGGACCACGGTGGTCCCAGGCATTCACACCACCCCAGACTCTCTGGCACCCAGGATGTGTATTGGGACCAGACATCCCAGCCCACACCCTGGAGGCACACAAACGACATGTAGAAGCCCGCGAAAGCAACCACGTTTCGCGGGAAAGTACATGCCCAAATAAGGAAAGCCCCGGGTCGCCCGACCTGGGGAAGGTGAAGGGAGCAAGACGGTCAGTGGACAGGACAAAGGAGCCTTGTGGACTGGCCATTTTGGGAGCCAGGCCACCATTTTGGGTTCAGTGCGAAAAACGTGCTCAGAACGCCAAAAGGAGCTCAAAATAAACAAAACGATCGCTGCCACCATTCCAGTCCCTGAATGACTTGCACCGATCAAATACCATCCTAAAAGAGTATCTAGGGCCCGTAGAAGGCTAGAGACCCAAGAGAGCTGTAACTTAGCTTACAGTGCCCTCTTGTGTCATGTTGCACTAAAGCCGCAACATGATAAACGAAACTACGGGAAACAGCGTTCCCCGGTACTGAATGTCTTAAGGGCATGTCAGTTTCCCCGTAAGAAAAGGAGCGAAAGCCCAGAGAAGTGCGGCAGAAGGCTGTACTTCTCTGGCAAAGTCAAGAACAAGGTTAAAAACAATAGCAAAAAGTTTAGGGGTTGCTACATGGAAGGAAAATTCCCTACAATTACGAAATCTTTCCTAACACTCGCCCCTCCCAGACTATGGACAGGGGGAACTAATCCACCCCTGGATGAGTCTCTTGTTCAGGTCGGTTAAACATTCTGGACAACCCATCAGCATTGCTATGTTGGACACCTGGCCTATGCTCAATAGTGAAGTCGAAGCCTTGTAGACTTATGGACCACCTAAGCAACTTTGGATTCTCCCCCTTCATGTTCATTAGCCACTTTAACGGCTTATGGTCAGTCTGCACAGTGAAGTGGGTCCCATAGAGGTAGGGCCTCAGCTTCCTTAGGGCCCACACAACAGAGAAACATTCTTTCTCTACCGTGGACCATCTGAGCTCTCTGTCCTTAAGATGGCGACTAATAAAACCGATAGGGTGTTCCTTACCCTTCTCATGTACTTGTGATAGTACAGCTCCTATCCCAGTGTCAGAGGCATCCGTCTGCACGATAAAAGGTCTTTGATAATCAGGGGCCCTGAGCACAGGGGCCTGGCACAAGGAGTCTTTTAAGCCATTGAAGGCCTTCTCACACTCGTCAGTCTAAGTTGCCTTCTTGGGTTTCTTCGGAGTTGTGAGGCAGTCAGAGGAGCAGCTATGGTGCCATAGTCTGCCACAAAATTGCGATAATAACCTGTGAGTCCTAAGAAGGCTCTCACTTGGGTTTGCGTAGTGGGGGTAGGCCAGTCTTGTACTGCTTGTACTTTACTGGGTAGAGGCTGTATCCTCCCTCCACCTACTTCATGTCCAAGGTAAACCACTGAGCCTTGTCCAATCTGGCATTTACTAGCCTTTATGGTCAAGTGGGCTTTCTGAAGGGCCTGGAGCACAATCCTGAGGTGTTTCACATGGTCTTCCCAGGTGGCACTGAAAACTGCTATATCGTCTAGATATGCAAGACAGAATTCGTCCAACCCATTCACCACATGATTCACAAGCCTCTGGAAAGTGGCAGGTGCATTCTTCAACCCGAACGGCATTACCCGGAATTTGTAAAGGCCATCTGGAGTAGAAAATGCTGTCTTCTCCTTGGCATGTTCTGCTAAAGCTATTTGCCAATAGCCAGCAGTGAGGTCAAACGTGCTGAGGTACTTGGAGGCACCCAACGTATCCACCAGCTCATCTGTTCGAGGCAAGGGGTGTGCATCTGTCTTGGTGACAGCATTCAGAGCCCTGTAATCCACGCAGAACCTCAATTCAGAAGTGCCTGCTTTTGGAACCAAAACCACAGGACTGGACCCAGGACTACTAGAGGGTTCAATCACCCCAAGGTCTAACATCTTGTTGACCTCGGTCTTAATATAAGACCGTACTTTATCTGACATCCTGTATCCCCTACTTTTGGTAGGTACACTGTCTCCTGTGTCAATGTTATGTTTGCACCAAGGTGTCAAACCAGGGGACTGTGAAAACAGGGGGGAAAACTGCCTAAGCAAACTTTTCACCTCAGCCTGCTGATCAGAAGTCAGGTGAGGGGCCACTCGGACACCCTCAACGGAGCCATCTGAAGGACCGCTTTGGAACAGGTCGGGGAGAGGTTCTGACTCCTCTTCCTCAACATCTGAAGCCAGTAGCAGTGCTGCGATTTCGACTCTTGGGACGAAAGCCTTCAGCCTATTCACGTGAAACACTTTTGGAGCCTGTCCAGGCCTTCCAAGGTCCACTAAATAGTTCACCTCACCCAGGGGCTCCACCACTGTGTAAGGGCCTGACCATTTGTCCTGTAAAGCGCGAGGCCTTATTGGATTCATGATCAGGACGTGCTGACCAGGTGTAAAGTTGATGAGGGAAGCTTTCTGGTCGTACCAATGTTTCACCAGCGCTTGCCCTGCCTTCAATTTATCACTAGCCAAGCCCATCAGAAGTACCATCCATTTTCTGAGCCCTAGCACATAATCAACTACATTGGTAGTAACAGGGGGAGTGGGCATCTCCCATCCCTCTTTGACGATGGCTAAGGGTCCCCGTACGGGATGACCGAACAGAAGTTCGAAGGGGCTGAAGCCAACACCCTCCTGTGGTACCTCTCGGTAGGCAAACAGTAGGCATGGTAAAAGAAGATCCCATTTTCTTCTCTGGGGCTCCTCCAGAGCCCCAATCATGCTTTTTAACGTTCTGTTGAAACGTTCCACCAGACCATTGGTCTGGGGGTGGTATGCAGAAGAGAACTTGTAGGTGACCCCACATTCTTTCCACATAGCCTGCATATACTTCGACATAAAGTTGCTGCCACGATCTGACACAACTTCTTTAGGGAAGCCAACCCTAGTAAATATGCCGAGTAAAGCTTTTGCAACTGACTTGGCAGTTACAGTTTTCAATGGGATGGCCTCAGGATATCTGGTTGCATGGTCGACCAGCACCAGGATAAACCTATTGCCCGAGGATGTTTGCGGGTCAAGGGGACCAACGATGTCGATCCCTACCCTTTCAAATGGTACCCCCACAACTGGGAGCGGTACCAACGGAGCTTGGATTGTCGCGCCAACCTTACCAGACAACTGGCAGGAGGCACAACTCCTGCAGTGACTTTCTACTTGCACCCCCATCTTGGGCCAGTAGAAGTGCATGGATAACCTTTGCTTGGTCCTCTTCATACCAAGGTGACCAGCAAGGGGAACTTCATGCGCCAACTGCAGGAGGAAGGGCCTAACAGCAAGGGGAACCACCAACCTCCTATGGTCTCCTTCTGTAGACTCTGTGGGCTCACTATACAGGAGTCCACCTTCCCAATAAATCCTATGCTTCCCAGGAGGCTCACCCTCAAGCTGGGAGCAGGCCTGTCTCCTTAGGCCTTCCAGAGATGGGCACTCACGTTGGCCTTTACTGAATTCGTCCCTATCAGGACCTCCTTCAACTAACAAGTCTTTTAGTTCAGGATGATCGTTGGGGTCGAAAACTTCAGGCATCGCCACCTCCTCGTCAGGCCCGGGCGATTGACCAACTTCCTCCACCGCAGTGGTAGGCGAGCTCGGGGGAATATTCTCTTTCCCTCGTCTTGACTTGTAGACTCCCTTCGCCTTGGGTTTCCCCTTCGGCTGGGGCGGCGTATTGGACTTGGCCAATGCTGCCCGTGCTTGAGACCGTGTGTAGGGTCTTTCGGCAGTGTCTCCTACGAGCCCTAAAACTCTGAGATCATTACCCAGCAAGACCTTTCCCGGGACGTTTCTCTGAATGCTCACTGGAATCCTGACTGCTGTACCATTTAAAGTAAGATTTACAGGGATCACGGGAAACATACGGAGGGGGCCGTCAGCAAACTTAGTGGGCATCAGAGTAGCTCTGGCAACATCCTCTGAGTCTACCAAGGTAGAATCCACTACTGTTCGACTGCACCCACTATCCCTAAGAGCTGGAGTATCCACTCCATTGATCAGCACGCTGTCTTTAAAGTAGTGCTTGGTATTATCCGGAATCCTAGCATAAGCCTCTGCGACTTTAGGCTCCCAGGAACCCAGGGACACTAAAACTACCTCAGCCTCTATCCCGCTGGGAAATGAGTCTGAGGAGAAGGATGCTCCTGTAATCTCTTCTTCCTCGTAGGAGGAGAAGGCCAGATTAGCGGAGTGGACCCCCAAAGGTCTAACCTTACACCAGGGATCCCCCTTCACATGGTCAGTTGCTCCACAAGAAAAACAAGCCCCAGTGGGTCTGTTTACGTAGGGAGGCTTATTGTAACCAGAGTTCTGTTTCGGAGGCGAACCTCCACTACCCTGTGAGTTCTCTTGTGTCTTACCCTTGTTTTTCTTTTTGTGGCCCTTATGGGAAGAAGATTTAGCAGATTCCCCACCCTCCATATCTTTGGACTTTTCCCTTCCTCCTGCTTACCAGGATTTTTGTCCTTATGGGACACTCGATGTGACACCCATAAGTCTGCTGCAATGGCCAGCTTCTTAGGATCTATCTCCTTCGAATCGGCCAAATGCTGCTTAAGCTCCGGGAAAGAAGAAGCAAAAATGTGTTCCAGCATGACCAGATTGATCATGCCTTCGAAGGTAGAAGCCTTATAACCTTCGACCCAGCCAGTTAAGTTTTTCAAAGATTCAGCGACATAAGATACCCAAGTACCACCTTCCTTTTTCTTATACTCTCGAAAACGCTTTAAATATTGGGCCGGAGTCTTCCCAAACTTTAAAATGAGAGTTTGCTTTAACATTGCGAAATCAGCCCGCTCAGCCTTCGACATTTCCATAATGGCACTGCAGCCAGAATGGGGCAGTCTACTGAGCAACCAAGCAATCTTATCAGCATTGTCAACTTCTTGAACCTCGCATGCATACTCAAACGCATTCAGCCAGTCCATAATGTCATTCCTTTCTTCATACACACTGAGCAGATCTTTCGGAAACCGTGGATGAGAGGAAGCCCCAGAGCCATGTCCAGGACCCTTGGACCCATTTGCAACCTGAAGCTTGGCCAGTTCCAACTGGTGATCCCTGTCTTTCTGTTTTTCTGCCTGTTCGATTTTTAGTTTGGCTATGCTGAATTCAAGCTCCTGCTGCCTAAACCGCAGCTCTTGCTTCTTGAATTCAAGCATAGCCTCCCCATCAACACTGGCAGAGGAAACATTAGACATCACATCCTCCCTGTCCTCGTGGTCGCGATGGATCAGTGCAGCGGCAGAACCGTCGGTTCTACCAGTGAGAGCAGCCCCACCACCTTCTGCACTGTCCTCGGAAGTTATAGCGTCAAGCTGCGCTTCTTGCCACGCCACGATTCTCTGGATCATTTCCAATTTAGTGCCTTGAGAGGAAACACCTCTCTCCGCACACATCTTCAATGTTTCTGATTTGGAAGCATTTAAAGTTAACAAGGTATTTGCTTCCATACTGTTTGATAGGACTATGGCCTTTTTAAAGTTATATTACAACAATTCACTACGTGTACTGTTTGGAATAACCTGAAATGCCTTAGTTCGAGCGCAACACTGGATACCTTCAGTCGTATCCCACCGCTGTACACCAATTTGTTAAGACGGATTTCTGAACTCTGTCCTGGTGGCGCAGAAGTTCAGAAGGCCAACCTAATTACTTGGAACAGGGTAACCTCTGGACGAGCCAGACCAATCAAGGTAGCGATCGCGGCGGTCAAGACTAGGTCTCAAGAGGGGTGAGGGTGACTGAAAGCCCGCAATGAGCACACAAAGCAAGAGCGCTTACAAACTACTCCAAACGTTTGTTATATCAAAAATAGATACACATTTATTTTAAGGCCTTTAAAATAATGACTGTAGCGAGAAAATCACAATATCACAATATTAAACCAACACATACCATATCAACACAATATATATACAAATACACAGTCGCAAGCGTTTAAAGCACGAAATATGTAGTCCACCTGAAAGGAAAGGAAAACAGGCAGTGCGATAACGCTTTAGACTCAGTTCGCCTTCAGAGGCACCTAACTAGATGGAAGTCCGAGCCCTGCGAAGAGTGGAGCCTTGTGCTCAAAGTACCTGCCACGCCGGTGCCAATGGGCAAAAGGGGAAGCTCTTCGGAGGAAGTCAGGCAGTTCGGGTTAGTGCACAGCAGAAGGAGAACAGGTTCCGCAACTCAAGCGCAGCCTCCACAGCGGGCAGAAGCAGAGCGCGAGTACGGCCAAAAGGGTGCTGTTTTTACACAGCAGGGAAAGCAATGGGATACTGCAGGAGGGCGACCAGATCCTAGCTAAACTACTCACCGGTCCCCGAAGCAAGCAGACCCAGGCTTCTCCACGTTAGTTTCAGCAGCTGGCAGGTTCAGAAGAGCAGGGAACGCCTCGAAGTCGTGTAGAGCAAAAAGACGTCCCAATCGACGAAACCAGCACAGTTTGTTGCCGCAGCAGGACAACGGAGCGGCCGTGTGTATTCAAGCCAAATGTACACTCCTCCCTTCAGACTTGGGAATGCCAAGTGTACGAATCGTGGGAGAGTGACAAGGACTCGAAATACAACACAACCTGGCGGCAGTTACAGAGCAGGACTCCCTTGTAAGCTGGTCAGTCAACTGGATGGCCCAGAGACACTTCCGAAGGCTTACTTGGCAGGAGATGATGAAGTCGCCGGGAATAGCTGTTCCTGCTATTCCAAAGGTCGAAGCACCAGTACAGGCCTTCTGGTTTGATCCAAGGAGGAAAGGGTTTCACAGGACGACAGCAGTGCAAAGGAGGATTCCTTCAGCGGGTCACCAGCGATTCCTCGGTCCAGCCTCTTGGTTGCAGGATACTTGGCTCCTGTATTCCTTCGTTCGTGAGAACTCAGGAGATCGACATGGTAGTTGTGTTTCCAGCTCCCTCTTATCCACGGTTCCCTTCGCGCCAAAACGGAGGGGAGCCAATGGGAGATCCGCACATCAACACACATACCATACGTGGACCAATCACGGACCACGGTGGTCCCAGGCATTCACACCACCCCAGACTCTCTGGCACCCAGGATGTGTATTGGGACCAGACATCCCAGCCCACACCCTGGAGGCACACAAACGACATGTAGAAGCCCGCGAAAGCAACCACGTTTCGCGGGAAAGTACATGCCCAAATAAGGAAGGCCCCGGGTCGCCCGACCTGGGGAAGGTGAAGGGAGCAAGACGGTCAGTGGACAGGACAAAGGAGCCTCGTGGACTGGCCATTTTGGGAGCCAGGCCACCATTTTGGGTTCAGTGCGAAAAACGTGCTCAGAACGCCAAAAGGAGCTCAAAATAAACAAAACGATCGCTGCCACCATTCCAGTCCCTGAATGACTTGCACCGATCAAATACCATCCTAAAAGAGTATCTAGGGCCTGTAGAAGGCTAGAGACCCAAGAGAGCTGTAACTTAGCTTACAGTGCCCTCTTGTGTCATGTTGCACTAAAGCCGCAACATGATAAACGAAACTACGGGAAACAGCGTTCCCCGGTACTGACTGTCTTAAGGGCATGTCAGTTTCCCCGTAAGAAAAGGAGCGAAAGCCCAGAGAAGTGCGGCAGAAGGCTGTACTTCTCTGGCAAAGTCAAGAACAAGGTTAAAAACAATAGCAAAAAGTTTAGGGGTTGCCACATGGAAGGAAAATTCCCTACAATTACGAAATCTTTCCTAACAAGATGTGATATCCAAGTCCTTCCCATTCCAATCCTGAGACCCTTCCTATAACATGAGATGTGATATCCAACTCCTTCTATTCCAACCTGAGACCCTTCCTATAGCATGAGATGGGATATCCAACTCCTTCCAAATCCAATCCTGATACCCTTCCGATAGCATGAGATGTGATATCCCAATGCTTCTACAAAACCTGACACCCATACCATGGCATGAGATGTGATATCAAACTCCCGTCCTATACCATGAGACTTGATATCTCAATGCTTCTAATACCAAACCTGAGACCGGTCCAATAACATGAGATGTGATATCCAAATCCTTCCCCTTCCAAACCTTAGACCCTTCCTTTATCATGAGATGTGATATCCAAGTCCTTTCCATTCCATTCCTGAGACCCTTCCTATAGCATGAGATGTGATATCCAAGTCCTTCCCATTCCAATCCTGAGACCCTTCCTATAGCATGAGATGTGATATCTCAATGCTTCTAATACCAAACCTGAGACCCTTCCTATAACATGAGATGTGATATCCAAGTCCTTCCCATTCCAATCCTGAGACCCTTCCTATAGCATGAGATGTGATATCTCAATGCTTCTAATACCAAACCTGAGACCCTTCCTATAACATGAATTGTGATGTCCAAATCCTTCCCATTCCAATCCTGAGACCCTTCCGATAGCAGAGATGTGATATCTCAATGCTTATACCAAACCTAAGACCCTTCCGATAGCATGAGATGTGATATCTCAATGCTTCTAATACAAAACCTGAGATCCTTCCAATAACATGAGATATGATGTCCAAATCCCTCCCCTTCCAAACCTTAGACCATCCCTTTAGCATGAGATTTGATATCCAACTCCTTCCCATTCCAATCCTGAGACCCTTCTGATGGCATGAGATGTGATATCTCAATGCCTCTAAAACCAAACCTGAGATCCTACCTCTAACATGAAATGTGATATCCAACTCCTTCCCCTTCCAACCCTGAGAGCCTTCGTATAGAATGAGATGTGATATCCAACTCCTTCCCATTCCAATCATGAGACCCTTCCTATAGCTTGAGATGTGATATCCAACTCCTTCTCATTCCAATTTTGAGACCCGTCCTATACCATGAGACTTGATATCTCAATGCTTCAAATACCAAACCTGAGACCGGTCCTATAACATGAGATGTGATACCCAAATCCGTCCCCTTCCAAACCTTAGACCCTTCCTATAGCATGAGATGTGATATCTCATTGCTTCTAATACCAAACCTGAGACCCTTCCTATAACGAGATGGGATATCCAACTCCTTCCCATTCCAATCCTGAGACCCTTCAGATAGCAGAGATGTGATATCCAACTCCTTCCCATTCCAAACCTGAGACCCTTCCGATAGCATGAGATGTGATATCTCAATGCTTCTAAAACCAAACATGAGAACCATCCTATGACATGAGATGTGAAATCCAAATCCTTCCCTTTCCAAACCTGAGACCCTTCCTATAGCTTGAGATGAAATATCAAACTCCTTCCCATTCCAATCCTGAGATAGCTTGAGATGTGATATCCAACTCCATCCGATTCCAATCCTGAGACCCTTCCGATAGCATGAGATGTGATAGCTCAATGCTTCTAATATCAAAACTGAGACCCTCCCTATAGTATGAGATGTGAATTCTAAGTCCTCCCCATTCCTATCCTGAGACCCTTCCGATAGCAGAGATGTGATATCTCAATGCTTATACCAAACCTGATGACCCTTCCTATGGCATTAGATGTGATATCCAACTCCTTCCCATTCCAATCCTGAGTTCCTTCCTATAGCATGAGATGTGATATCTCAATGCTTCTATCAAACCTGATACCCTTCCTTTAGCATGAGATGTGATATTCAACTCCTTCCCATTCCAATCCTGAGACCCTTCGTATAACATGAAACGTGATATCCAACTCCTTCCCATTCCAATCCTGAGACTCCTCCTATAGCATGAGATGTGATATCTCAATGCTTCTAATACCAGACCTGGGACCGGTCCTATAACATGAGATATGATATCCAATTCCTTCCCATTCCAATCCTGAGACCCTTCCTATAACGAGATGTGATATCCAACTCCTTCCCATTCCAATTCTGAGACCATTCCTATACCATGAGACTTGATATCTCAATGCTTCTAATACCAAACCTGAGACCTGTCCTATAACATGAGATGTGATATCCAAATCCTTCCCCTTCCAAACCTTAGACCCTTCCTTTATCATGAGATGTGATATCCAACTCCTTCCCATTCCAATCCTGAGACCCTTCCGATATCATGAGATGTGATATCTCAATGCTTCTAATATCAAACTCGAGACCCTCCCTATAGCATGAGATGTGATATCCAAGTCCTTCCCATTCCAATCCTGAGACCCTTCCTACAGCATGAGATGTGATATCCAACTCCTTCCCATTCCAACCTGAGACCCTTCCTATAGCATGAGATGGGATATCCAACTCCTTCCAAATCCAATCCCGATACCCTTCCGATATCATGAGATGTGATATCCCAATGCTTCTACCAAACCTGAGACCCATATTATGGCATGAGATGTGATATCAAACTCCTTCCCATTCTAATCCTGAGACCCTTCCTATACCATGAGACTTGATATCTCAATGCTTCTAATACCAAACCTGAGACCTGTCCTATAACATGAGATGTGATATCCAAATCCTTCCCCTTCCAAACCTTAGACCCTTCCTTTATCATGAGATGTGATATCCAACTCCTTCCCATTCCAATCCTGAGACCCTTCCGATATCATGAGATGTGATATCTCAATGCTTCTAATATCAAACTCGAGACCCTCCCTATAGCATGAGATGTGATATCCAAGTCCTTCCCATTCCAATCCTGAGACCCTTCCTACAGCATGAGATGTGATGTCTCAATGCTTCTAATACCAAACCTGAGACCCTTCCTATAACATGAGATGGGAATATCCAACTCCTTCCCATTATAATCCTGAGACCCTTCCGATAGCAAACATGTGATATCTCAATGCTTATACCAAACCTGAGATCCTTCCTATAACATGGGATGTGATATCCAACTCCTTCCCATTCCAATCCTGAGACACTTCCTATAGCATGAGATGTGATATCTCACTGCTTATACCAAACCTGAGACCCTTCCTATAGCATGAGATGTGATATCCAAGTCCTTCCCATTCCAATCCTGAGACACTTCCTATAGCATGAGATGTGATATCTCAATGCTTCTAATACCAAACCTGAGACCCTTCCTATGGCATGAGATGTCATATACAGATCCTTCCCATTCCAATCCTGAGACCCTTCCTATAGCATGAGATGTGATATCTCAATGCTTATACCAAACCTAAAACCCTTCCTATAGCATGAGATGTGATATCCAACTCCTTCCCATTCCAATCCTGAGACCCTTCCTATAGCATGAGATGTGATATCCAATGGCTCTAATATCAAACCTGAGATCCTTCCTCTAACATTAAATGTGATATCCAACTCCTTCCCTTTCCAAACCTGAGAGCCTACCTATAGCATGAGATGTGATATCCAAGTCCTTCCATTCCAATCCTTAGACCCTTCCTACAGCATGCAATATGATATCTCAATGATTCTAATAACAAACCTGAGACCCGTCCTATAACATGAGATATGATATCCAACTCCTTCCCATTCCAATCCTGAGACACTTCCGATAGCAGAGATGTGATATCTCAATGCTTCTAATACCAAACCTGAGACCAGTCCTATAACATGAGATGGGATATCCAACTCCTTCCCGTTCCAAACCTGAGACCCTTCCTATAGCATGAGATGTGATATCCAACTCCTTCCCATCCCAATCCTGAGACACTTCCGATTGCAGAGATTTGATATCTCAATGCTTATACCAAACCTGAGACTCTTCCTATAACATGAGATGTGATATCCAACTCCTTCCCGTTCCAAACCTGAGACCCTTCCTATAGCATGAGATGTGATATCCAACTCCTTCCCATTCCAATCCTGAGACCCTTATGATAGCATGAGATGTGATATCTCAATGCCTCTAATACCAAATCTGAGATTCTTCCGATAGCATGAGATGTGATATCTCAATGCTTCTTATACCAAACCTGAGATCCTTCCTATAACATGAGATGTGATATCCAAATCCTTCCCCTTCCAAACCTGAGACCCTCCCTTTAGCATGAGATGTGATATCCAACTCCTTCTCATTCCAACCTGAGACCCTTCCTATAGCATGAGATGGGATATCCAACTCCTTGGAATTCCAATCCTGATACCCTTCCGATAGCATGAGATTTGATATCCCAATGCTTATACCAAACCTGAGACCCATACTATGGCATGAGATGTGATATCAAACTCCTTCCCATTCCAATCCTGAGACCCTTCCTATAGCTTGAGATGTGATATCCAACTCCTTCCCATTCCAATTCTGAGACCCTTCCTATACCATGAGACTTGATATCTCAATGCTTCTAATACCAAACCTGAGACCCGTCCTATAACATGAGATGTGATATCCAAATCCTTCCCCTTCCAAACCTTAGACCCTTCCTTTATCATGAGATGTGATATCCAACTCCTTCCCATTCCAATCCTGAGACCCTTCCGATATCATGAGATGTATTATCTCAATGCTTCTAATATCAAACTCGAGACCCTCCCTATAGCATGAGATGTGATATCCAAGTCCTTCCCATTCCAATCCTGAGACCCTTCCTATAGCATGAGATGTGATGTCTCAATGCTTCTAATACCAAACCTGAGACCCTTCCTATAACATGAGATGGGAATATCCAACTCCTTCCCATTCCAATCCTGAGACCCTTCCGATAGCAAACATATGATATCTCAATGCTTATACCAAACCTGAGATCCTTCCTATAACATGAGATGTGATATCCAACTCCTTCCCATTCCAATCCTGAGACACTTCCTATAGCATGAGATGTGATATCTCACTGCTTATACCAAACCTGAGACCCTTCCTATAGCATGAGATGTGATATCCAACTCCTTCCCATTCCAATCCTGAGACCCTTCCTATAGCATGAGATGTGATATCTCAATGCTTCTAATATCAAACTTGAGACCCTCCCTATAGCATGAGATGTGATATCCAAGTCCTTCCCATTCCAATCTTGAGACACTTCCTATAGCATGAGATGTGATATCTCAATGCTTCTAATACCAAACCTGAGACTCTTCCTATAACATGAGATGGGATATCCAACTCCTTCCCATTGCAATCCTGAGACCCTTCCGATAGCAGAGATGTGATATCTCAATGCTTATACCAAACCTGAGACCCTTCCTACGGCATGAGATGTCATATACAACTCCTTCCCATTCCAATCCTGAGACCCTTCCTATAGCATGAGATGTGATATCTCAATGCTTATACCAAACCTGAGACCCTTCCTATAGCATGAGATGTGATATCCAACTCCTTCCCATTCCAATCCTGAGACCCTTCCTATAGCATGAGATGTGATGTCTCAATGCTTCTAATACCAAACCTGAGATCCTTCCTATAACATGAGATGTGAAATCCAACTCCTTCCATTCCAATCCTGAGACCCTTCCTATAGCATGAGATGTGATATCTCAATGCTTATACTAAACCTGAGACCCTTCCTTTAGCATGAGATGTGATATCCAACTCCTTCCCATTCCAATCCTGAGACCCTTCCTATAGCATGAGATGTGATATCTCAATGCCTCTAATACCAAACCTGAGATCCTTCCTCTAACATGAAATGTGATATCCAACTCCTTCCCTTTCCAAACCTGAGAGCCTATCCATAGCATGAGATGTGATATCCAAGTCCTTCCCATTCCAATCCTTAGACCCTTCCTACAGCATGCAATAACACTACTCACTTCAGACCTGGGAACGCCAAGTGTACGAATCATGTGAGAGTGACAAGGACTCGATATACTACACAACCTGGCGGCGGTTACAGAGCAAGACTCCTGTGTAGGCTGGTCAGTCTGCTGGATGGCCCAGAGACGCTTCCGAAGGCTTACTAGCAGGAGATGGTGAAAATGCCGAGAATAGCTGTCCCCGCTATTCCAAGGGTCGAAGTACCAGTACAGGCCTTCTGGTTCGATCAAAGGTGAAAAGGGTTTCACAAGGCGACAGCAGTGCAGAGGAGCAGTCCTTCAGCGGGTCACCAGCGATTCCTCGGTTCAGCCTCTTGGTTGCAGGATACTTGGCTCCTGTATTCCTTCGTTCGTGAGAACTCAGGAGATCGACATGGTAGTGGTGTTTCCAGCCCCCTCTTATCCACGGTTCCCTTCGCGCCAAAACGGAGGGGACCCAATGGGAGATCCGCTCATCAACACTCACACCATTCGTGGACCTATCACGGACCACGGTGGTCCCAGGCATTCACACCACCCTAGACTCTCTGGCACCCAGGATGTGTATTGGGACCAGACATCCCAGCCCACATCCTGGAGGCACAAACAAGACATGTAGAAGCCTGCGAAAGCATCTGTGTTTCGCGGGAAAGCACATGCCCAAATAAGGAAGGCCCCAGGTCGGCTCGACCTGGGGAAGGTGAAGGGAGCAAGACGGTCAGCGGACAGGACAAAGGAGCCTCGTGGTCTGGCCATTTTGGGATCTAGGCCACCATTTTGGGTTAAGCGCGAGAAACGCGCTTAGCACGCCAAAAGGATCTCAAAACACAAGAAACGATCGCTGCCACCATTCCCGTCCGTGAATCACTTGCACCGATCAGTTACAATCCTGAAAGAGTATCTAGGGCCTGTAGAAGGCTAGAGACCCAAGAGAGCAGTAACTTAGCTTACAGTGCCCTCTTGTGTCATGTTGCACGAAAGCTGCAACATGATACAAGAAACTACGGAAACCAGCGTTTCCTGGTACTGACTGTCTTAAGGGCATGACCGTTTCCCCTTAAGAAAGGAGCGAAAGCCCAGAGGAGTGCGGCAGAAGGCTGCACTTCTCGGGCAAAGTCGAGAACAAGGTGAAAAACAACAGCAAAAAGTTTAGGGGTTGCCACATGGAAGGAAAATTACCTACAATTACGAAATCTTTCCTAACACTCGCCCCTCCCAGACTATGGACAGGGGGAACTAATCCACCCTTGGATGAGTCTCTTGTTCAGGTTGGTTAAACATTCTCCACAACCCATCAGCATTGCTATGTTGGACACCTGGCCTATGCTCAATAGTGAAGTCGAAGCCTTGTAGACTTATGGACCACCTAAGCAACTTTGGATTCTCCCCCTTCATGTTTATTAGCCACTTTAAGGGCTTATGGTCAGTTTGCACAGTGAAGTGGGTCCCATAGAGGTAGGGCCTCAGCTTCCTTAGGGCCCACACAACAGAGAAACATTCTTTCTCTACCGTGGACCATCTGAGCTCTCTGTCCTTAAACTGGCGACTAATAAAACCAATAGGGTGTTCCTTACCCTTCTCATCTACTTGCGATAGTACAGCTCCTATCCCAGTGTCAGAGGCGTCCGTCTGCACGATAAAAGGTCTTTGATAATCAGGGGCCCTGAGGACAGGGGCCTGGCACAAGGAGTCTTTTAAGCCATTGAAGGCCTTCTCACACTCGTCGGTCCAAGTTACCTTCTTGGGTTTCTTCAGAGTTGTGAGGGCAGTCAGAGGGGCAGCTATGGTGCCATAGTCTGCCACAAAATTGCGGTAATACCCCGTGAGTCCTAAGAAGGCTCTCACTTGGGTTTGTGTAGTGGGGGTAGGCCAGTCTTGTACTGCTTGTACTTTACTGGGTAGAGGCTGTATCCTCCCTCCACCTACTTCATGTCCAAGGTAAAACACTGAGCCTTGTCCAATCTGGCATTTACTAGCCTTTATGGTCAAGTGTGCTTTCTGAAGAGCCTGGAGCACAATCCCGAGGTGTTTCACATGGTCAGGTGGCACTGAAAACTGCTATATCGTCCAGATATGCAAGACAGAATTCGTCCAACCCATTCAAAACATGATGCACAAGCCTCTGGAAAGTGGCAGGTGCATTCTTCAACCCGAACGGCATTACCCGGAATTGGTAAAGGCCGTCTGGAGTAGAAAACGCTGTCTTCTCCTTGGCATGTTCTGCTAAAGCTATTTGCCAATAGCCAGCAGTGAGGTCAAACGTGCTGAGGTACTTGGAGTCACCCAAAGTATCCACCAGCTCATCTGTTCGAGGCAAGGGGTGTGCATCTGTCTTGGTGACAGCATTCAGAGCCCTGTAATCCACACAGAACCTCAATTCAGAAGTGCCTGCCTTTGGAACGAAAACCACAGGGCTGGACCAAGGACTACTAGAGGGTTCAATCACCCCAAGGTCTAACATCTTGTTGACCTCAGTCTTAATATAAGACCGTACTTTGTCTGACATCCTGTATCCCCTACTTTTGGTAGGTACACTGTCTCCTGTGTCTATGTTATGTTTGCACCAAGGTGTCAAACCAGGCGACTGTGAAAACGGGGGAAAACTGCCTAAGCAAACTTTTCACCTCAGCCTGCTGATCAGAAGTCAGGTGAGGGGCCACTCGGACACCCTCAAAGGAGATATCTGAAGGACCGCTTTGGAACAGGTCGGGGAGAGGTTCAGACTCCTCTTCCTCAACATCTGAAGCCAGTAACAGTGCTGCGATTTCGACTCTTGGGACGAAAGCCTTCAGCCTATTCACGTGAAACACTTTTGGAGCCTGTCCAGGCCTTCCAAGGTCCACTAAATAGTTAACCTCACCCAGGGGCTCCACCACTGTGTAAGGGCCTGACCATTTGTCCTGTAAAGCTCAAGGCCTTATGGGATTCATGATCAGGACTTGCTGACCAGGTGTAAAGTTGATGAGGGAAGCTTTCTGGTCGTACCAATGTTTCACCAGCGCTTGTACTGCCTTCAATTTATCACTAGCCAAGCCCATCAGAAGTACCATCCGTTTTCTGAGCCCTAGCACATAATCAACTACGTTGGTAGTAACAGGGGGAGTGGGCATCTCCCATCCCTCTTTGACTATGGCTAAGGGTCCCCGTACAGGATGACCAAACAGAAGTTTGAAGGGGCTGAAGCCAACACCCTCCTGTGGTACCTCTCGGTAGGCAAACAGTAAGCATGGTAAAAGAAGATCCCATTGTCTTCTCTGAAGCTTCTCCAGAGCCCCAATCATGCTTTTTAACGTTCTGTTGAAACGTTCCACCAGACCATTGGTCTGGGGGTGGTATGCAGAAGAGAACTTGTAGGTGACCCCACATTCTTTCCACATAGCCTGCATATACTTCGACATAAAGTTGCTGCCACGATCTGACACAACTTCTTTAGGGAAGCCAACCCTAGTAAATATGCCAAGTAAAGCTTTTGCAACTGACTTGGCAGTTACAGTTTTCAATGGGATGGCCTCAGGATATCTGGTTGCATGGTCGACCAGCACCAGGATAAACCTATTGCCCGAGGATGTTTGCGGGTCAAGGGGACCAACGATGTCGATCCCTACCCTTTCAAATGGTACCCCCACAACTGGGAGCGGTACCAACGGAGCTTGGATTGTCGAGCCAACCTTACCAGATAACTGGCAGGAGGCACAACTCCTGCAGTGATTTCTACTTGCACCCCCATCTTGGGCCAGTAGAAGTGCATGGATAACCTTTGCTTGGTCCTCTTAATACCAAGGTGACCAGCAAGGAGCACTTCATGCGCCAACTGCAGGAGGAAGGGCCTAACAGCAAGGGGAACCACCAACCTCCTATGGTCTCCTTCTGTAGACTCTGTGGGCTCACTATACAGGAGTCCACCTTCCCAATAAATCCTATGCGTCCCAGGAGGTTCACCCTCAAGCTGGGAGCAGGCCTGTCTCCTTAGGCCTTCCAGAGATGGGCACTCACGTTGGCCTTTACTGAATTCGTCCCTATCAGGACCTCCTTCAACTAACAAGTCTTTTAGTTCAGGATGGTCGTTGGGGTCAAATACTTCAGGCATCGCCACCTCCTCCTCAGGCCCGGGCGATTGACCAACTTCCTCCACCGCAGTGGTAGGCGAGCTCGGGGGAATATTCTCTTTCCCTCGTCTTGACTTGTTGACTCCTTTCGCCTTGGGTTTCCCCTTCGGCTGGGGCGGCGTATTGGTCTTTGCCAATGCTGCCCGTGCTTGAGACCGTGTGTAGGGTCTTTCGGCAGTGTCTCCTATGAGCCCTAAAGCTCTGAGATCATTACCTAACAAGACCTTTCCCGGGACGTTTCTCTGAATGCTCACTGGAATCCTGACTGCTGTACCATTTAAAGTAAGATTTACAGGTATTACTGGGAACATACGGAGTGGGCCGTCAGCCAACTTAGTGGGCATCAGAGTAGCTCTGGCAACTTCCTCTGAGTCTACCAAGGTAGAATCCACTACAGTTCGACTGCACCCACTATCCCAAAGAGCTGGAGTATCTACTCCATTGATCAGCACACTGTCTTACAATAAGCCTCCCTATGTAAACAGACCCAATGGATCTTGTTTTGCTTGTGGAGCAACTGACCACGTGAAGGGGGATCCCCGGTGTAAGGTTAGACCTTTGGGGGTCCACTCCGCTAATCTGGCCTTCTCCTCCTACGAGGAAGAAGAGATTACAGGAGCATCCTTCTCCTCAGACTCATTTCCCAGCGGGATAGAGGCTGAGGTAGTTTTAGTTTCCCTGGGAGGAGGGTCTCAGGTTTGGAAGGGGAAGGATTTGGATATCACATCTCATGTTATCGGAAGGATCTCACGTTTGGTATTAGAAGTATTGAGATATCATATCTCATGCTATAGGAAGGGTCTCAGGATTGGAATGGGAAGGAGTTGGATATCACATCTCATGCTATAGGAAGTGTCTCAGGATTGTAATGGGAAGGACTTGGATATCACATCTCATGCTATAGGTAGGGTCTCAAGTTTGATATTAGAAGCATTGAGATATCACATCTCATGCTATAGGAAGGGTCTGAGGATTGGAATGGGAAGGAGTTGGATATCACATATCATGCTAGGGGAAGGGTCTCAGGTTTGGTATAAGCAGTGAGATATCACATCGCATGCTATAGGAAGTGTCTCAGGATTGGAATGGGAAGGAGTTGGATATCACATCTCATGTTATAGGAAGGATCTCAGGTTTGGTATAAGCATTGAGATATCACATCTCTGCTATCGGAAGGGTCTCAGGATTGGAATGGGAAGGAGTTGGATATTCCCATCTCTTGTTATAGGAAGGGTCTCAGGTTTGGTATTAGAAGCATTGAGATATCACATCTCATGCTATAGGAAGGGTCTCAGGATTGGAATGGGAAGGACTTGGATATCACATCTCATGCTATAGGGAGGGTCTCAAATTTGATATTAGAAGCTTTGAGATATGACATCTCATGATATCGGAAGGGTCTCAGGATTGGTATGGGAAGGAGTTGGATATCACATCTCATGATAAAGGAAGGGTCTAAGGTTTGGAAGGGGAAGGATTTGGATATCACATCTCATGTTATATTACGGGTCTCACCTTTGGTATTAGAAGCATTGAGATATCAAGTCTCATAGTATAGGAAGGGTCTCAGAATTGGAATGGGAAGGAGTTGGATATCACATCTCAAGCTATAGGAAGGGTCTCAGGATTGGAATGGGAAGGACTTGGATATCACATCTCATGCTATAGGAAGGCTCTCAGGTTTGGAAGGGGAAAGAGTTGGATATCACATTTCATGTTAGAGGTAGGATCTCAGGTTTGGTATTAGAGGCATTGAGATATCACATCTCATGCTATCAGAAGGGTCTCAGGAATGGAATGGGCAGGAGTTGGATATCACATCTCATGCTAAAGGGAGGGTCTCAGGTTTGGAAGGGGAAGGATTTGGATATCACATCTCATGTTATCGGAAGGATCTCACGTTTGGTATTAGAAGTATTGAGATATCATATCTCATGCTATAGGAAGGGTCTCAGGATTGGAATGGGAAGGAGTTGGATATCACATCTCATGCTATAGGGAGGGTCTCAGGATTGGAATGGGAAGGACTTAGATATCACATATCATGCTATAGGGAGGGTCTCAGTTTTGATATTAGAAGCATTGAGATATCACATCTCATGCTATCGGAAGTGTCTCAGGATTGGAATGGGAAGGAGCTGGATATCACATCTCATGCTAAAGGAAGGGTCTCAGGTTTGGAACGGGAAGGATTTGGATATCACATCTCATGTTATAGGAAGGGTCTCAGGTTTGGTATAAGCCTTGAGATATCACATCTCTGCTATCGGAAGTGTCTCAGGATTGGAATGGGAAGGAGTTGGATATCCCATCTCATGTTATAGGACGGGTCTCAGGTTTGTTATTAGAATCATTGAGATATCATATTGCATGCTGTAGGAAGGGTCTAAGGGTTGGAATGTGAAGGACTTGGATATCACATCTTATGCTATAGATAGGCTCTTAGGTTTGGAAAGGGAAGGAGTTGGATATCACATTTCATGTTAGAGGAAGGATCTCAGGTTTGGTATTAGAAGCATTGAGATATCACATCTCATGCTATAGGAAGGGTCTCAGGATTGGAATGGGAAGCAGTTGGATATCACATCTCATGCTATAGGAAGGGTCTCAGGTTTGGTATAAGCATTGAGATATCACATCTCATGCTATAGGACGGGTCTCAGGATTGGAATGGAAGGAGTTGGATATCACATCTCATGTTATAGGAAGGATCTCAGGTTTGGTATTAGAAGCATTGAGACATCACATCTCATGCTATAGGAAGGGTCTCAGGGTTGGAATGGGAAGGAGTTGGATATCACATCTCATCCAATAGGAAGGGTCTCAGGTTTGGAATGGGAAGGGATTGGATATCACATCTCATGTTATAGGAAGGATCTCAGGTTTCGTATTAGAAGCATTGAGATATCACATCTCATGCTATAGGAAGGGTCTCAGGATTGGAATGTGAAGGATTTGGATATCACATCTCATGCTAAAGGAAGGGTCTCATGTTTGGTAGAAGCATTGAGATATCACGTCTCTGCTTTCGGAAGGGTCTCAGGATTGGATTGGGAAGGAGTTGGATATCCCTTCTCATGCTATAGGAAGTGTCTCAGGTTGGAATGGGAAGGAGTTGGATATCACATCTCATGTTATAGGAAGGGTCTCAGGATTGGAATGGGAAGGATTTGGATATCACATCTCTTGCTATAGGAAGGGTCTCAGGATTGGAATGGGTAGGAGTTGGATATTACTTTCTTGCTATAGGAAGGGTCTCGTGTTTGGAATGGGAAGGAGGTGGGTATCACATATGCTATAGTTAGTGTCTCAGGTTTGGAACGGGAAGGAGTTGGATATCACATCTCATGTTATAGGAAGGGTCTCAGGTTTGGTATAAGCATTGAGATATCACATCTCTGCTATCGGAAGCGGCTCAGGATTGGAATGGGAAGGAGTTGGATATCCCATCTCATGTTATAGGAAGAGTCTCTGGTTTGGTATTAGAATCATTGAGATATCACATTGCATGCTGTAGGAAGGGTCTAAGGATTGGAATGGGATGGACTTGGATATCACATCTCATGTTATAGGTAGGCTCTCAGGTCTGGTATAAGCATTGAGATATCACATCTCATGCTATAGGAAGGGTCTCAGATTTGGTATAAGCATTGAGATATCACATCTCATGCTAAAGGAAGGGTCTCAGGATTGGAATGGGAAGGAGTTGTATATAACATCTCAGGCCATAGGAAGGTTCTCAGGTTTGGTAAAAGCATTGAGATATCACATCTCTGCTATCGGAAAGGTCTCAGGATTGGAATGGGAAGGAGTTGGATATCCCATCTCATGTTATAGGAAGGGTCTCAGGTTTGGTATTAGAAGCATAGAGATATCACATCTCATGCTATAGGAAGGGTCTCAGGATTGGAATGGGAAGGACTTGGAGGTCACATCTCATGCTATAGGGAGGGTCTCAAGTTTGATATTAGAAGCATTGAGATAACAAATCTCATGATATCGGAAGGGTCTCAGGATTGGAATGGGAAGGAGTTGGATATCACATCTCATGATAAAGGAAGGGTCTAAGGTTTGGAAGGGGAAGGATTTCGATATCACATCTCATGTTATAGGACGGGTCTCAGGTTTGGTATTAGAAGCATTGAGATATCAAGTCTCATGGTATAAGAAGGGTCTCAGAATTGGAATGGGAAGGAGTTGGATATCACACCTCAAGCTATACGAAGGGTCTCAGGATTGGAATGGGAAGGAGTTTGATATCACATCTCATGCCAGAGTATGGGTCTCAGGTTTTGTATAAGCATTGGGATATCACATCTCATGCTATCGGAAGGGTATCAGTATTGGATTTGGAAGAAGTTGGATATCCCATCTCATGCTATAGGAAGGGTCTCAGGTTGGAATGGGAAGGAGTTGGATATCACATTTCATGTTATAGGAAGGGTCTCAGGATTGGAATGGGAAGTACTTGGATATCATATCTCATGCAATAGGACGGGTCTCAGGTTTGTTATTAGAATCATTGAGATATCATATTGCATGCTGTAGGAAGGGTCTAAGGATTGGAATGGGAAGGACCTGGATATCACATCTCATGCTATAGATAGGCTCTTAGGTTTGGAAAGGGAAGGAGTTGGATATCACATCTCATGTTATAGGATGGATCTCAGGTTTGGTATTAGAAGTATTGAGATATCACATCTCATGTTATCGGAAGGATCTCAGGTTTGGTATTAGAAGTATTGAGACCCTTCCGATAGCAGAGACGTGATATCTCAATGCTTCTACCAAACCTGAGACCCTTCCTTTAGCATGAGATGTGATATCCAAATCCTTCACATTCCAATCCTGAGACCCTTCCTATAGCATGAGATGTGATATCTCAATGCTTCTAATACCAAACCTGAGATCCTTCCTATAACATGAGATGTGATATCCAATTCCTTCCCATTCCAAACCTGAGACCCTTCCTATTGGATGAGATGTGATATCCAACTCCTTCCCATTCCAACCCTGAGACCCTTCCTATAGCATGAGATGTGATGTCTCAATGCTTCTAATACCAAACCTGAGATCCTTCCTATAACATGAGATGTGATATCCAACTCCTTCCATTCCAATCCTGAGACCCGTCCTATAGCATGAGATGTGATATCTCAATGCTTCTAATACCAAACCTGAGATCCTTCCTCTAACATGAAATGTGATATCGAACTCCTTCCCTTTCCAAACCTGAGAGCCTACCTATAGCATGAGATATGATATCCAAGTCCTTCCCATTCCAATTCTTAGACCCTTCCTACAGCATGCAATATGATATCTCAATGATTCTAATAACAAACCTGAGACCCTTCCTATAGCATGAGATGTGATATCCAACTACTTCCCATTCCAATGCTGAGACCCTTCCTATAGCATGAGATGTGATATCTCAATGCTTCTAATACCAAACCTGAGATCCTTCCTCTAACATGAAATGTGATATCGAACTCCTTCCCTTTCCAAACCTGAGAGCCTACCTATAGCATGAGATGTGATATCCAAGTCCTTCCCATTCCAATCCTTAGACCCTTCCTACAGCATGCAATATGATATCTCAATGATTCTAATAACAAACCTGAGACCCGTCCTATAGCATGAGATATGATATCCAAGTCCTTCCCATTCCAATCCTGAGACCCTTCCTATAACATGAAATGTGATATCCAACTCCTTCCCATTCCAACCTGAGACCCTTCCTATAGCATGAGATGGGATATCCAACTTCGTCCAAATCCAATACTGATACCCTTCCGATAGCATGAGATGTGATATCCCAATGCTTCTACCAAACCTGAGACCCATACTATGGCATGAGATATGATATCAAACTCCTTCCCATTCCAATCCTGAGACCCTTCCTATAGCTTGAGATGTGATATCCAACTCCTTCCCATTCCAATTCTGAGACCCTTCTTATACCATGAGACTTGATATCTCAATGCTTCTAATACCAAACCTGAGACCGTCCTATAACATGAGATGAGATATCCAAATCCTTACCCTTCAAAACCTTAGACCCTTCCTTTATCATGAGATGTGGTATCCAACTCCTTCCCATTCGAATCCTGAGACCCTTCCTATAACATGGGATGTGATATCCAACTCCTTCCCATTCCAACCTGAGACACTTCCTATAGCATGAGAAGGGATATCCAACTCCTTCCCAATCCAATCCTGAGACCCTTCCGATAGCAGAGATGTGATATCTCAATGCTTATACCAAACCTGAGACCCTTCCTATGGCATGAGATGTGATATCCAACTCCTTGCCATTCAAATCCTGAGACCCTTCCTATAGCATGAAAAGGGATATCCAACTCCTTCCCAATCCAATCCTGAGACCCTTCCGATAGCAGAGACGTGATATCTCAATGCTTCTACCAAACCTGAGACCCTTCCTTTAGCATGAGATGTGATATCCAAATCCTTCACATTCCAATCCTGAGACCCTTCCTATAGCATGAGATGTGATATCTCAATGCTTCTAATACCAAACCTGAGATCCTTCCTATAACATGAGATGTGATATCCAATTCCTTCCCATTCCAAACCTGAGACCCTTCCTATTGGATGAGATGTGATATCCAACTCCTTCCCATTCCAACCCTGAGACCCTTCCTATAGCATGAGATGTGATGTCTCAATGCTTCTAATACCAAACCTGAGATCCTTCCTATAACATGAGATGTGATATCCAACTCCTTCCATTCCAATCCTGAGACCTGTCCTATAGCATGAGATGTGATATCTCAATGCTTATACCAAACCTGAGACCCTTCCTATAGCATGAGATGTGATATCCAACTCCTCCCCATTCCAATCCTGAGACCCTTCCACTAGCATGAGATGTGATATCTCAATGCTTCTAATACCAAACCTGAGATTCTTCCTCTAACATGAAATGTGATATCCAACTCCTTCCCTTTCCAAACCTAAGAGCCTATCTATAGCATGAGATGTGATATCCAAGTCCTTCACATTCCAACCCTTAGACCCTTCCTACAGCATGCAATATGATATCTCAATGATTCTAATAACAAACCTGAGACCCGTCCTATAACATGAGATGGGATATCCAACTCCTTCCCATTCCAATCCTGAGACACTTCCGATAGCAGAGATGTGATATCTCAATGTTTATACCAAACCTGAGACCCTTCCTATAACATGAGATGTGATATCCAACTCCTTCCCGTTCCAAACCTGAGACCCTTCCTTTAGCATGAGATGTGATATCCAGCTCCTTCCCATTCCAATCCTGAGACACTTCCGATAGCATGAGATGTGATATCTCAATGCTTCTAATATCAAAACTGAGACCCTCCCTATAGCATGATATGTGATATCTAAGTCCTTCCCATTCCAATCCTGAGACCCTTCCTATAGCATGAGATGTGATATCTCAATGCTTCTACCAAACCTGAGACCCTTCCTTTAGCATGAGATGTGATATCCAACTCCTTCCCATTCCAATCCTGAGACCCTTCCTATAGCATGAGATGTGATATCTCAATACTTCTAATACCAAACCTGAGATCCTTCCGATAACATGAGATGTGATATCTCAATACTTCTAATACCAAACCTGAGATCCATCCTATAACATGAGATGTGATATCCAACTCCTTCCCTTTCCAAACCTGAGAGCCTATCTATAGCATGAGATGTGATATCCAGGTCCTTCCCATTCCAACCCTTAGACCCTTCCTACAGCATGCAATATGATATCTCAATGATTCTAATAACAAACCTGAGACCCGTCCTATAGCATGAGATGGGATATCCAACTTCGTCCAAATCCAATACTGATACCCTTCCGATAGCATGAGATGTGATATCCCAATGCTTCTACCAAACCTGAGACCCATACTATGGCATGAGATATGATATCAAACTCCTTCCCATTCCAATCCTGAGACCCTTCCTATAGCTTGAGGTGTGATATCCAACTCCTTCCCATTCCAATTCTGAGACCCTTCTTATACCATGAGACTTGATATCTCAATGCTTCTAATACCAAACCTGAGACCGTCCTATAACATGAGATGTGATATCCAAATCCTTCCCCTTCCAAACCTTAGACCCTTCCTTTATCATGAGATGTGGTATCCAACTCCTTCCCATTCGAATCCTGAGACCCTTCCTATAACATGAGATGTGATATCCAACTCCTTCCCATTCCAACCTGAGACACTTCCTATAGCATGAGAAGGGATATCCAACTCCTTCCCAATCCAATCCTGAGACCCTTCCGATAGCAGAGATGTGATATCTCAATGCTTATACCAAACCTGAGACCCTTCCTATGGCATGAGATGTGATATCCAACTCCTTGCCATTCAAATCCTGAGACCCTTCCTATAGCATAAAAAGGGATATCCAACTCCTTCCCAATCCAATCCTGAGACCCTTCCGATAGCAGAGACGTGATATCTCAATGCTTCTACCAAACCTGAGACCCTTCCTTTAGCATGAGATGTGATATCCAAATCCTTCACATTCCAATCCTGAGACCCTTCCTATAGCATGAGATGTGATATCTCAATGCTTCTAATACCAAACCTGAGATCCTTCCTATAACATGAGATGTGATATCCAATTCCTTCCCATTCCAAACCTGAGACCCTTCCTATTGGATGAGATGTGATATCCAAATCCTTCCCATTCCAACCCTGAGACCCTTCCTATAGCATGAGATGTCATGTCTCAATGCTTCTAATACCAAACCTGAGATCCTTCCTATAACATGAGATGTGATATCCAACTCCTTCCATTCCAATCCTGAGACCCGTCCTATAGCATGAGATGTGATATCTCAATGCTTATACCAAACCTGAGACCCTTCCTATAGCATGAGATGTGATATCCAACTGCTTCCCATTCCAATCCTGAGACCCTTCCTATAGCATGAGATGTGATATCTCAATGCTTCTAATACCAAACCTGAGATTCTTCCTCTAACATGAAATGTGATATCCAACTCCTTCCCTTTCCAAACCTAAGAGCCTATCTATAGCATGAGATGTGATATCCAAGTCCTTCACATTCCAACCCTTAGACCCTTCCTACAGCATGCAATATGATATCTCAATGATTCTAATAACAAACCTGAGACCCGTCCTATAACATGAGATGGGATATCCAACTCCTTCCCATTCCAATCCTGAGACACTTCCGATAGCAGAGATGTGATATCTCAATGTTTATACCAAACCTGAGACCCTTCCTATAACATGAGATGTGATATCCAACTCCTTCCCGTTCCAAACCTGAGACCCTTCCTTTAGCATGAGATGTGATATCCAGCTCCTTCCCATTCCAATCCTGAGACACTTCCGATAGCATGAGATGTGATATCTCAATGCTTCTAATATCAAAACTGAGACCCTCCCTATAGCATGATATGTGATATCTAAGTCCTTCCCATTCCAATCCTGAGACCCTTCCTATAGCATGAGATGTGATATCTCAATGCTTCTACCAAACCTGAGACCCTTCCTTTAGCATGAGATGTGATATCCAACTCCTTCCCATTCCAATCCTGAGACCCTTCCTATAGCATGAGATGTGATATCTCAATACTTCTAATACCAAACCTGAGATTCTTCCGATAACATGAGATGTGATATCTCAATACTTCTAATACCAAACCTGAGATCCATCCTATAACATGAGATGTGATATCCAACTCCTTCCCTTTCCAAACCTGAGAGCCTATCTATAGCATGAGATGTGATATCCAGGTCCTTCCCATTCCAATCCTTAGACCCTTCCTACAGCATGCAATATGATATCTCAATGATTCTAATAACAAACCTGAGACCCGTCCTATAGCATGAGATATGATATCCAAGTCCTTCCCATTCCAATCCTGAGACCCTTCCTATAACATGAAATGTGATATCCAACTCCTTCCCATTCCAACCTGAGACCCTTCCTATAGCATGAGATGGGATATCCAACTTCTTCCAAATCCAATACTGATACCCTTCCGATAGCATGAGATGTGATATCCCAATGCTTCTACCAAACCTGAGACCCATACTATGGCATGAGATGTGATATCAAACTCCTTCCCATTCCAATCCTGAGACCCTTCCTATAGCATGAGATGTGATATCTCAATGCTTATACCAAACCTGAGAGCCTACCTATAACATGAGATGTGATATCCAAGTCCATCCCATTCCAATCCTTAGACCCTTCCTACAGCATGCGATGTGATATCTCAATGATTCTAATACCAAACCAGAGACTCTTCCTATAACATGAGATGGGATATCCAACTCCTTCCCATTCCAATCCTGAGCCGCTTCCGATAGCAGAGATGTGATATCTCAATGCTTATACCAAACCTGAGACCCTTCTTATAACATGAGATGTGATATCCAACTCCTTCCCGTTTCAAACCTGAGACACTAACTATAGCATATGTGATATCCAACTCCTTCCCATTCCAAACATGAGACCCTTCCTATAGCAAGAAAGTAATATCCAACTCCTACCCATTCCAATCCTGAGACCCTTCCTATAGCAAGAGATGTGATATCCAACTCCTTCCCATTCCAATCCTGAGACCCTTCCTATAGCATGAGATATGATATCTCAATACTTCTAATACCAAACGTGAGATCCTTCCGATAACATGAGATGTGATATCCAAATCCTTCCCCTTCCAAACCTGAGACCCTCCCTTTAGCATGAAATGTGATATCCAACTCCTTCCTATTCCAATCCCGAGACTCTTCTGATAGCATGAGATGTGATATCTCAATGCTTCTAATACCAAACCTGAGATCCTTCCGATAGCATGAGATGTGATATCTCAATGCTTCTAATACCAAACCTGAGATCCTTCCTATAACATGAGATGTGATATCCAAATCCTTCCCCTTCCAAACCTGAGACCCTCCCTTTAGCATGAGATGTGATATCTAACTCCTTCCCATTCCATTCCTGAGACCCTTCTGATAGCATGAGATGTGATATCTCAATGCCTCTAATACCAAACCTGAGATCCTACCTCTAACATGAAATGAGATATCCAACTCTTTCCCCTTCCAAACCTGAGAGCCTTCCTATAGCATGAGATGTGATATCCAAGTCCTTCCCATTCCAATACTGAGACCCTTCCTATAGCTTGAGATGTGATATCCAACTCCTTCCCATTCCAATTCTGAGACCCTTCCTATAGCATGAGATGTGATATCTCAATGCTTATACCAAACCTGAGAGCCTACCTATAGCATGAGATGTGATATCCAAGTCCATCCCATTCCAATCCTTAGACCCTTCCTACAGCATGCGATGTGAATATCTCAATGATTCTAATACCAAACCAGAGACTCTTCCTATAACATGAGATGGGATATCCAACTCCTTCCCATTCCAATTATGAGACCCTTCCGATATCATGAGATGTGATATCTCAAAGCTTCTAATATCAAACTTGAGACCCTCCCTATAGCATGAGATGTGATATCCAAGTCCTTCCCATTCCAATCCTGAGACCCTTCCTATAGCATGAGATGTGATATCTCAATGCTTCTAATACCAAACCTGAGACCCTTCCTAAAACATGAGATGGGAATATCCAACTCCTTCCCATTCCAATCTTGAGACCCTTCCGATAGCAGAGATGTGATATCTCAATGCTTATACCACACCTGAGAGCCTACCTATAGCATGAGATGTGATATCCAAGTCCATCCCATTCCAATCCTTAGACCCTTCCTACAGCATGCGATGTGAATATCTCAATGATTCTAATACCAAACCAGAGACTCTTCCTATAACATGAGATGGGATATCCAACTCCTTCCCATTCCAATTATGAGACCCTTCCGATATCATGAGATGTGATATCTCAAAGCTTCTAATATCAAACTTGAGACCCTCCCTATAGCATGAGATGTGATATCCAAGTCCTTCCCATTCCAATCCTGAGACCCTTCCTATAGCATGAGATGTGATATCTCAATGCTTCTAATACCAAACCTGAGACCCTTCCTAAAACATGAGATGGGAATATCCAACTCCTTCCCATTCCAATCTTGAGACCCTTCCGATAGCAGAGATGTGATATCTCAATGCTTATACCACACCTGAGATCCTTCCTATAACATGAGATGTGATATCCAACTCCTTCCATTCCAATCCTGAGATCCGTCCTATAGCATGAGATGTGATATCTCAATGCTTATACCAAACCTGAGACCCTTCCCATAGCATATGTCATATCCAACTGCTTCCCATTCCAATCCTGAGACCCTTCCTATAGCATAAGATGTGATATCTCAATGCTTCTAATACCAAACCTGAGATCCTTCCTCTAACATGAAATGTGATATCCAACTCCTTCCCTTTCCAAACCTAAGAGCCTATCTATAGCATGAGATGTGATATCCAAGTCCTTCACATTCCAACCCTTAGACCCTTCCTACAGCATGCAATATGATATCTCAATGATTCTAATAACAAACCTGAGACCCGTCCTATAACATGAGATGGGATATCCAACTCCTTCCCATTCCAATCCTGAGACACTTCCGATAGCAGAGATGTGATATCTCAATGCTTATACCAAACCTGAGACCCTTCCTATAACATGAGATGTGATATCCAAATCCTTCTCGTTCCAAACCTGAGACCCTTCCTTTAGCATGAGATGTGATATCCAGCTCCTTCCCATTCCAATCCTGAGACACTTCCGATAGCATGAGATGTGATATCTCAATGCTTCTAATATCAAAACTGAGACCCTCCCTATAGCATGATATGTGATATCTAAGTCCTTCCCATTCCAATCCTGAGACCCTCCCTATAGCATGAGATGTGATATCCAACTCCTTCCCATTCCAATCCTGAGACCCTTCCTATAGCATGAGATATGATATCTCAATACTTCTAATACCAAACGTGAGATCCTTCCGATAACATGAGATGTGATATCCAAATCCTTCCCCTTCCAAACCTGAGACCCTCCCTTTAGCATGAAATGTGATATCCAACTCCTTCCTATTCCAATCCTGAGACTCTTCTGATAGCATGAGATGTGATATCTCAATGCTTCTAATACCAAACCTGAGATCCTTCCGATAGCATGAGATGTGATATCTCAATGCTTCTAATACCAAACCTGAGATCCTTCCTATAACATGAGATGTGATATCCAAATCCTTCCCCTTCCAAACCTGAGACCCTCCCTTTAGCATGAGATGTGATATCTAACTCCTTCCCATTCCATTCCTGAGACCCTTCTGATAGCATGAGATGTGATATCTCAGTGCCTCTAATACCAAACCTGAGATCCTACCTCTAACATGAAATGAGATATCCAACTCTTTCCCCTTCCAAACCTGAGAGCCTTCCTATAGCATGAGATGTGATATCCAAGTCCTTCCCATTCCAATACTGAGACCCTTCCTATAGCTTGAGATGTGATATCCAACTCCTTCCCATTCCAATTCTGAGACCCTTCCTATAGCATGAGATGTGATATCTCAATGCTTATACCAAACCTGAGAGCCTACCTATAGCATGAGATGTGATATCCAAGTCCATCCCATTCCAATCCTTAGACCCTTCCTACAGCATGCGATGTGAATATCTCAATGATTCTAATACCAAACCAGAGACTCTTCCTATAACATGAGATGGGATATCCAACTCCTTCCCATTCCAATTATGAGACCCTTCCTATACTATGAGACTTGATATCTCAATGCTTCTAATACCAAACCTGAGACCCGTAATATAACATGAGATGTGATATCCAAATCCTTCCCCTTCCAAACCTTAGACCCTTCCTTTATCATGAGATGTGATATCCAACTCCTTCCCATTCCAATCCTGAGACCCTTCCGATATCATGAGATGTGATATCTCAAAGCTTCTAATATCAAACTTGAGACCCTCCCTATAGCATGAGATGTGATATCCAAGTCCTTCCCATTCCAATCCTGAGACCCTTCCTATAGCATGAGATGTGATATCTCAATGCTTCTAATACCAAACCTGAGACCCTTCCTATAACATGAGATGGGAATATCCAACTCCTTCCCATTCCAATCTTGAGACCCTTCCGATAGCAGAGATGTGATATCTCAATGCTTATACCACACCTGAGATCCTTCCTATAACATGAGATGTGATATCCAACTCCTTCCCATTCCAATCCTGAGACACTTCCTATAGCATGAGATGTGATATCTCACTGCTTATACCAAACCTGAGACCCTTCCCATAGCAGGAGATGTGATATCCAACTCCTTCCCATTCCAATCCTCAGACCCTTCCTATAGCATGAGATGTGATATCTCAATGCTTCTAATGTCAAACTTGAGACCCTACCTATAGCATGAGATGTGATATCCAAGTCCTTCCCATTCCAATCCTGAGACACTTCCTATAGCATGAGATGTGATATCTCAATGCTTCTAATACCAAACCTGAGACTCTTCCTATAACATGAGATGGGATATCCAACTCCTTCCAATTCCAATCCTGAGACCCTTTTGATAGCAGAGATGTGATATCTCAATGTTTATACCAAACCTGAGACCCTTCCTACGGCATGAGATGTCATATTCAACTCCTTCCCATTCCAATCCTGAGACCCTTCCTATAGCATGAGATGTGATGTCTCAATGCTTCTAATACCAAACCTGAGATCCTTCCTATAACATGAGATGTGATATCCAACTCCTTCCATTCCAATCCTGAGACCCTTCCTATAGCATGAGATGTGATATCTCAATGCTTATACCAAACCTGAGACCCTTCCTATAGCATGAGATGTGATATCCAACTCCTTCCCATTCCAATCCTGAGACCCTTCCTATAGCATGAGATGTGATATCTCAATGCCTCTAATACCAAACCTGAGATCCTTCCTCTAACATGAAATGTGATATCCAACTCCTTCACTTTCCAAACCTGAGAGCCTATCTATAGCATGAGATGTGATATCCACGTCATTCCCATTCCAATCCTTAGACCCTTCCTACAGCATGCAATATGATATCTCAATGATTCTAATAAAAAACCTGAGACCCGTCCTATAACATGAGATGGGATATCCAACTCCTTCCCATTCCAATCCTGAGACACGTCCGATAGCAGAGATGTGATATCTCAATGTGTATACCAAACCTGAGACCCTTCCTATAACATGAGATGTGATATCCAACTCCTTCCCGTTCCAAACCTGAGACCCTTCCTTTAGCATGAGATGTGATATCCAGCTCCTTCCCATTCCAATCCTGAGACACTTCTGATAGCATAAGATGTGATATCTCAATGCTTCTAATATCAAAACTGAGACCCTCCCTATAGCATATGTGATATCTAAGTCCTTCCCATTCCAATCCTGTGACCCTTCCTATAGCATGAGATGTGATATCCAACTCCTTCCCATTCCAATCCTGAGACCCTTCCTATAGCCTGAGATGTGATATCCAATTCCTTCCCATTCCAATCCTGAGACCCTTCCTATAGCATGAGATGTGATATCTCAATGCTTATACCAAACCTGAGAGCCTACCTATAACATGAGATGTGATATCCAAGTCCATCCCATTCCAATCCTTAGACCCTTCCTACAGCATGCGATGTGATATCTCAATGATTCTAATACCAAACCAGAGACTCTTCCTATAACATGAGATGGGATATCCAACTCCTTCCCATTCCAATCCTGAGCCGCTTCCGATAGCAGAGATGTGATATCTCAATGCTTATACCAAACCTGAGACCCTTCCTATAACATGAGATGTGATATCCAACTCCTTCCCGTTCCAAACCTGAGACACTAACTATAGCATATGTGATATCCAACTCCTTCCCATTCCAAACATGAGACCCTTCCTATAGCAAGAAAGTAATATCCAACTCCTACCCATTCCAATCCTGAGACCCTTCCTATAGCAAGAGATGTGATATCCAAATCCTTCCCATTCCAATCCTGAGACCCTTCCTATAACATGAGATGTGATATCCAACTCCTTCCCATTCCAACCTGAGACACTTCCTATAGCATGAGAAGGGATATCCAACTCCTTCCCAATCCAATCCTGAGACCCTTCCGATAGCAGAGATGTGATATCTCAATGCTTATACCAAACCTGAGACCCTTCCTATGGCATGAGATGTGATATCCAACTCCTTGCCATTCAAATCCTGAGACCCTTCCTATAGCATGAGAAGGGATATCCAACTCCTTCCCAATCCAATCCTGAGACCCTTCCGATAGCAGCGACGTGATATCTCAATGCTTCTACCAAACCTGAGACCCTTCCTTTAGCATGAGATGTGATATCCAAATCCTTCACATTCCAATCCTGAGACCCTTCCTATAGCATGAGATGTGATATCTCAATGCTTCTAATACCAAACCTGAGATCCTTCCTATAACATGAGATGTGATATCCAATTCCTTCCCATTCCAAACCTGAGACCCTTCCTATTGGATGAGATGTGATATCCAACTCCTTCCTATTCCAACCCTGACACCCTTCCTATAGCATGAGATGTGATGTCTCAATGCTTCTAATACCAAACCTGAGATCCTTCCTATAACATGAGATGTGATATCCAACTCCTTCCATTCCAATCCTGAGACCCGTCCTATAGCATGAGATGTGATATCTCAATGCTTATACCAAACCTGAGACCCTTCCTATAGCATGAGATGTCATATCCAACTGCTTCCCATTCCAATCCTGAGACCCTTCCTATAGCATGAGATGTGATATCTCAATGCTTCTAATACCAAACCTGAGATCCTTCCTCTAACATGAAATGTGATATCCAACTCCTTCCCTTTCCAAACCTAAGAGCCTATCTATAGCATGAGATGTGATATCCAAGTCCATCACATTCCAACCCTTAGACCCTTCCTACAGCATGCAATATGATATCTCAATGATTCTAATAACAAACCTGAGACCCGTCCTATAACATGAGATGGGATATCCAACTCCTTCCCATTCCAATCCTGAGACACTTCCGATAGCAGAGATGTGATATCTCAATGCTTATACCAAACCTGAGACCCTTCCTATAACATGAGATGTGATATCCAAATCCTTCTCGTTCCAAACCTGAGACCCTTCCTTTAGCATGAGATGTGATATCCAGCTCCTTCCCATTCCAATCCTGAGACACTTCCGATAGCATGAGATGTGATATCTCAATGCTTCTAATATCAAAACTGAGACCCTCCCTATAGCATGATATGTGATATCTAAGTCCTTCCCATTCCAATCCTGAGACCCTCCCTATAGCATGAGATGTGATATCCAACTCCTTCCCATTCCAATCCTGAGACCCTTCCTATAGCATGAGATATGATATCTCAATACTTCTAATACCAAACGTGAGATCCTTCCGATAACATGAGATGTGATATCCAAATCCTTCCCCTTCCAAACCTGAGACCCTCCCTTTAGCATGAAATGTGATATCCAACTCCTTCCTATTCCAATCCTGAGACTCTTCTGATAGCATGAGATGCGATATCTCAATGCTTCTAATACCAAACCTGAGATCCTTCCGATAGCATGAGATGTGATATCTCAATGCTTCTAATACCAAACCTGAGATCCTTCCTATAACATGAGATGTGATATCCAAATCCTTCCCCTTCCAAACCTGAGACCCTCCCTTTAGCATGAGATGTGATATCTAACTCCTTCCCATTCCATTCCTGAGACCCTTCTGATAGCATGAGATGTGATATCTCAATGCCTCTAATACCAAACCTGAGATCCTACCTCTAACATGAAATGAGATATCCAACTCTTTCCCCTTCCAAACCTGAGAGCCTTCCTATAGCATGAGATGTGATATCCAAGTCCTTCCCATTCCAATACTGAGACCCTTCCTATAGCTTGAGATGTGATATCCAACTCCTTCCCATTCCAATTCTGAGACCCTTCCTATAGCATGAGATGTGATATCTCAATGCTTATACCAAACCTGAGAGCCTACCTATAGCATGAGATGTGATATCCAAGTCCATCCCATTCCAATCCTTAGACCCTTCCTACAGCATGCGATGTGAATATCTCAATGATTCTAATACCAAACCAGAGACTCTTCCTATAACATGAGATGGGATATCCAACTCCTTCCCATTCCAATTCTGAGACCCTTCCTATACTATGAGACTTGATATCTCAATGCTTCTAATACCAAACCTGAGACCCGTAATATAACATGAGATGTGATATCCAAATCCTTCCCCTTCCAAACCTTAGACCCTTCCTTTATCATGAGATGTGATATCCAACTCCTTCCCATTCCAATCCTGAGACCTTTCCGATATCATGAGATGTGATATCTCAAAGCTTCTAATATCAAACTTGAGACCCTCCCTATAGCATGAGATGTGATATCCAAGTCCTTCCCATTCCAATCCTGAGACCCTTCCTATAGCATGAGATGTGATATCTCAATGCTTCTAATACCAAACCTGAGACCCTTCCTATAACATGAGATGGGAATATCCAACTCCTTCCCATTCCAATCTTGAGACCCTTCCGATAGCAGAGATGTGATATCTCAATGCTTATACCACACCTGAGATCCTTCCTATAACATGAGATGTGATATCCAACTCCTTCCCATTCCAATCCTGAGACACTTCCTATAGCATGAGATGTGATATCTCACTGCTTATACCAAACCTGAGACCCTTCCCATAGCAGGAGATGTGATATCCAACTCCTTCCCATTCCAATCCTCAGACCCTTCCTATAGCATGAGATGTGATATCTCAATGCTTCTAATGTCAAACTTGAGACCCTACATATAGCATGAGATGTGATATCCAAGTCCTTCCCATTCCAATCCTGAGACACTTCCTATAGCATGAGATGTGATATCTCAATGCTTCTAATACCAAACCTGAGACTCTTCCTATAACATGAGATGGGATATCCAACTCCTTCCAATTCCAATCCTGAGACCCTTTTGATAGCAGAGATGTGATATCTCAATGTTTATACCAAACCTGAGACCCTTCATACGGCATGAGATGTCATATTCAACTCCTTCCCATTCCAATCCTGAGACCCTTCCTATAGCATGAGATTTGATATCCAACTCCTTCCCATTCCAATCCTGAGACCCTTCCTATAGCATGAGATGTGATGTCTCAATGCTTCTAATACCAAACCTGAGATCCTTCCTATAACATGAGATGTGATATCCAACTCCTTCCATTCCAATCCTGAGATCCTTCCTATAGCATGAGATGTGATATATCAATGCTTATACCAAACCTGAGACCCTTCCTATAGCATGAGATGTGATATCCAACTCCTTCCCATTCCAATCCTGAGACCCTTCCTATAGCCTGAGATGTGATATCCAATTCCTTCCCATTCCAATCCTGAGACCCTTCCTATAGCATGAGATGTGATATCTCAATGCTTATACCAAACCTGAGAGCCTACCTATAACATGAGATGTGATATCCAAGTCCATCCCATTCCAATCCTTAGACCCTTCCTACAGCATGCGATGTGATATCTCAATGATTCTAATACCAAACCAGAGACTCCTCCTATAACATGAGATGGGATATCCAACTCCTTCCCATTCCAATCCTGAGCCGCTTCCGATAGCAGAGATGTGATATCTCAATGCTTATACCAAACCTGAGACCCTTCCTATAACATGAGATGTGATATCCAACTCCTTCCCGTTCCAAACCTGAGACACTAACTATAGCATATGTGATATCCAACTCCTTCCCATTCCAAACATGAGACCCTTCCTATAGCAAGAAAGTAATATCCAACTCCTACCCATTCCAATCCTGAGACCCTTCCTATAGCAAGAGATGTGATATCCAAATCCTTCCCATTCCAATTCTGAGACCCTTCCAATAACATGAGATGTGATATCCAACTTCTTCCCATTCCAACCTGAGACACTTCCTATAGCATGAGAAGGGATATCCAACTCCTTCCCAATCCAAACCTGAGACCCTTCCTATGGCATGAGATGTGATATCCAACTCCTTGCCATTCAAATCCTGAGACCCTTCCTATAGCATGAGAAGGGATATCCAACTCCTTCCCAATCCAATCCTGAGACCCTTCCGATAGCAGCGACGTGATATCTCAATGCTTCTACCAAACCTGAGACCCTTCCTTTAGCATGAGATGTGATATCCAAATCCTTCACATTCCAATCCTGAGACCCTTCCTATAGCATGAGATGTGATATCTCAATGCTTCTAATACCAAACCTGAGATCCTTCCTATAACATGAGATGTGATATCCAATTCCTTCCCATTCCAAACCTGATACCCTTCCTATTGGATGAGATGTGATATCCAACTCCTTCCCATTCCAACCCTGAGACCCTTCCTATAGCATGAGATGTGATGTCTCAATGCTTCTAATGCCAAACCTGAGATCCTTCCTATAACATGAGATGTGATATCCAACTCCTTCCATTCCAATCCTGAGACCCGTCCTATAGCATGAGATGTGATATCTCAATGCTTATACCAAACCTGAGACCCTTCCTATAGCATGAGATGTGATATCCAACTGCTTCCCATTCCAATCCTGAGACCCTTCCTATAGCATGAGATGTGATATCTCAATGCTTCTAATACCAAACCTGAGATCCTTCCTCTAACATGAAATGTGATATCCAACTCCTTCCCTTTCCAAACCTAAGAGCCTATCTATAGCATGAGATGTGATATCCAAGTCCTTCACATTCCAACCCTTAGACCCTTCCTACAGCATGCAATATGATATCTCAATGATTCTAATAACAAACCTGAGACCCGTCCTATAACATGAGATGGGATATCCAACTCCTTCCCATTCCAATCCTGAGACACTTCCGATAGCAGAGATGTGATATCTCAATGCTTATACCAAACCTGAGACCCTTCCTATAACATGAGATGTGATATCCAAATCCTTCTCGTTCCAAACCTGAGACCCTTCCTTTAGCATGAGATGTGATATCCAGCTCCTTCCCATTCCAATCCTGAGACACTTCCGATAGCATGAGATGTGATATCTCAATGCTTCTAATATCAAAACTGAGACCCTCCCTATAGCATGATATGTGATATCTAAGTCCTTCCCATTCCAATCCTGAGACCCTCCCTATATCATGAGATGTGATATCCAACTCCTTCCCATTCCAATCCTGAGACCCTTCCTATAGCATGAGATATGATATCTCAATACTTCTAATACCAAACGTGAGATCCTTCCGATAACATGAGATGTGATATCCAAATCCTTCCCCTTCCAAACCTGAGACCCTCCCTTTAGCATGAAATGTGATATCCAACTCCTTCCTATTCCAATCCTGAGACTCTTCTGATAGCATGAGATGTGATATCTCAATGCTTCTAATACCAAACCTGAGATCCTTCCGATAGCATGAGATGTGATATCTCAATGCTTCTAATACCAAACCTGAGATCCTTCCTATAACATGAGATGTGATATCCAAATCCTTCCCCTTCCAAACCTGAGACCCTCCCTTTAGCATGAGATGTGATATCTAACTCCTTCCCATTCCATTCCTAAGACCCTTCTGATAGCATGAGATGTGATATCTCAATGCCTCTAATACCAAACCTGAGATCCTACCTCTAACATGAAATGAGATATCCAACTCTTTCCCCTTCCAAACCTGAGAGCCTTCCTATAGCATGAGATGTGATATCCAAGTCCTTCCCATTCCAATACTGAGACCCTTCCTATAGCTTGAGATGTGATATCCAACTCCTTCCCATTCCAATTCTGAGACCCTTCCTATAGCATGAAATGTGATATCTCAATGCTTATACCAAACCTGAGAGCCTACCTATAGCATGAGATGTGATATCCAAGTCCATCCCATTCCAATCCTTAGACCCTTCCTACAGCATGCGATGTGAATATCTCAATGATTCTAATACCAAACCAGAGACTCTTCCTATAACATGAGATGGGATATCCAACTCCTTCCCATTCCAATTCTGAGACCCTTCCTATACTATGAGACTTGATATCTCAATGCTTCTAATACCAAACCTGAGACCCGTAATATAACATGAGATGTGATATCCAAATCCTTCCCCTTCCAAACCTTAGACCCGTCCTTTATCATGAGATGTGATATCCAACTCCTTCCCATTCCAATCCTGAGACCCTTCCGATATCATGAGATGTGATATCTCAAAGCTTCTAATATCAAACTTGAGACCCTCCCTATAGCATGAGATGTGATATCCAAGTCCTTCCCATTCCAATCCTGAGACCCTTCCTACAGCATGCGATGTGAATATCTCAATGATTCTAATACCAAACCAGAGACTCTTCCTATAACATGAGATGGGATATCCAACTCCTTCCCATTCCAATTCTGAGACCCTTCCTATACTATGAGACTTGATATCTCAATGCTTCTAATACCAAACCTGAGACCCGTAATATAACATGAGATGTGATATCCAAATCCTTCCCCTTCCAAACCTTAGACCCGTCCTTTATCATGAGATGTGATATCCAACTCCTTCCCATTCCAATCCTGAGACCCTTCCGATATCATGAGATGTGATATCTCAAAGCTTCTAATATCAAACTTGAGACCCTCCCTATAGCATGGGATGTGATATCCAAGTCCTTCCCATTCCAATCCTGAGACCCTTCCTATAGCATGAGATGTGATATCTCAATGCTTCTAATACCAAACCTGAGACCCTTCCTATAACATGAGATGGGAATATCCAACTCCTTCCCATTCCAATCTTGAGACCCTTCCGATAGCAGAGATGTGATATCTCAATGCTTATACCACACCTGAGATCCTTCCTATAACATGAGATGTGATATCCAACTCCTTCCCATTCCAATCCTGAGACACTTCCTATAGCATGAGATGTGATATCTCACTGCTTATACCAAACCTGAGACCCTTCCCATAGCAGGAGATGTTATATCCAACTCCTTCCCATTCCAATCCTCAGACCCTTCCTATAGCATGAGATGTGATATCTCAATGCTTCTAATGTCAAACTTGAGACCCTACCTATAGCATGAGATGTGATATCCAAGTCCTTCCCATTCCAATCCTGAGACACTTCCTATAGCATGAGATGTGATATCTCAATGCTTCTAATACCAAACCTGAGACTCTTCCTATAACATGAGATGGGATATCCAACTCCTTCCAATTCCAATCCTGAGACCCTTTTGATAGCAGAGATGTTATATCTCAATGTTTATACCAAACCTGAGACCCTTCCTACGGCATGAGATGTCATATTCAACTCCTTCCCATTCCAATCCTGAGACCCTTCCTATAGCATGAGATTTGATATCCAACTCCTTCCCATTCCAATCCTGAGACCCTTCCTATAGCATGAGATGTGATGTCTCAATGCTTCTAATACCAAACCTGAGATCCTTCCTATAACATGAGATGTGATATCCAACTCCTTCCATTCCAATCCTGAGACCCTTCCTATAGCATGAGATGTGATATCTCAATGCTTATACCAAACCTGAGACCCTTCCTATAGCATGAGATGTGATATCCAACTCCTTCCCATTCCAATCCTGAGACCCTTCCTATAGCCTGAGATGTGATATCCAATTCCTTCCCATTCCAATCCTGAGACCCTTCCTATAGCATGAGATGTGATATCTCAATGCTTATACCAAACCTGAGAGCCTACCTATAACATGAGATGTGATATCCAAGTCCATCCCATTCCAATCCTTAGACCCTTCCTACAGCATGCTATGTGATATCTCAATGATTCTAATACCAAACCAGAGACTCTTCCTATAACATGAGATGGGATATCCAACTCCTTCCCATTCCAATCCTGAGCCGCTTCCGATAGCAGAGATGTGATATCTCAATGCTTATACCAAACCTGAGACCCTTCCTATAACATGAGATGTGATATCCAACTCCTTCCCGTTCCAAACCTGAGACACTAACTATAGCATATGTGATATCCAACTCCTTCCCATTCCAAACATGAGACCCTTCCTATAGCAAGAAAGTAATATCCAACTCCTACCCATTCCAATCCTGAGATCCTTCCTATAGCAAGAGATGTGATATCCAAATCCTTCCCATTCCAATCCTGAGACCCTTCCTATAACATGAGATGTGATATCCAACTCCTTCCCATTCCAACCTGAGACACTTCCTATAGCATGAGAAGGGATATCCAACTCCTTCCCAATCCAATCCTGAGACCCTTCCGATAGCAGAGATGTGATATCTCAATGCTTATACCAAACCTGAGACCCTTCCTATGGCATGAGATGTGATATCCAACTCCTTGCCATTCAAATCCTGAGACCCTTCCTATAGCATGAGAAGGGATATCCAACTCCTTCCCAATCCAATCCTGAGACCCTTCCGATAGCAGCGACGTGATATCTCAATGCTTCTATCAAACCTGAGACCCTTCCTTTAGCATGAGATGTGATATCCAAATCCTTCACATTCCAATCCTGAGACCCTTCCTATAGCATGAGATGTGATATCTCAATGCTTCTAATACCAAACCTGAGATCCTTCCTATAACATGAGATGTGATATCCAATTCCTTCCCATTCCAAACCTGAGACCCTTCCTATTGGATGAGATGTGATATCCAACTCCTTCCTATTCCAACCCTGACACCCTTCCTATAGCATGAGATGTGATGTCTCAATGCTTCTAATACCAAACCTGAGATCCTTCCTATAACATGAGATGTGATATCCAACTCCTTCCATTCCAATCCTGAGACCCGTCCTATAGCATGAGATGTGATATCTCAATGCTTATACCAAACCTGAGACCCTTCCTATAGCATGAGATGTCATATCCAACTGCTTCCCATTCCAATCCTGAGACCCTTCCTATAGCATGAGATGTGATATCTCAATGCTTCTAATACCAAACCTGAGATCCTTCCTCTAACATGAAATGTGATATCCAACTCCTTCCCTTTCCAAACCTAAGAGCCTATCTATAGCATGAGATGTGATATCCAAGTCCATCACATTCCAACCCTTAGACCCTTCCTACAGCATGCAATATGATATCTCAATGATTCTAATAACAAACCTGAGACCCGTCCTATAACATGAGATGGGATATCCAACTCCTTCCCATTCCAATCCTGAGACACTTCCGATAGCAGAGATGTGATATCTCAATGCTTATACCAAACCTGAGACCCTTCCTATAACATGAGATGTGATATCCAAATCCTTCTCGTTCCAAACCTGAGACCCTTCCTTTAGCATGAGATGTGATATCCAGCTCCTTCCCATTCCAATCCTGAGACACTTCCGATAGCATGAGATGTGATATCTCAATGCTTCTAATATCAAAACTGAGACCCTCCCTATAGCATGATATGTGATATCTAAGTCCTTCCCATTCCGATCCTGAGACCCTCCCTATAGCATGAGATGTGATATCCAACTCCTTCCCATTCCAATCCTGAGACCCTTCCTATAGCATGAGATATGATATCTCAATACTTCTAATACCAAACGTGAGATCCTTCCGATAACATGAGATGTGATATCCAAATCCTTCCCCTTCCAAACCTGAGACCCTCCCTTTAGCATGAAATGTGATATCCAACTCCTTCCTATTCCAATCCTGAGACTCTTCTGATAGCATGAGATGCGATATCTCAATGCTTCTAATACCAAACCTGAGATCCTTCCGATAGCATGAGATGTGATATCTCAATGCTTCTAATACCAAACCTGAGATCCTTCCTATAACATGAGATGTGATATCCAAATCCTTCCCCTTCCAAACCTGAGACCCTCCCTTTAGCATGAGATGTGATATCTAACTCCTTCCAATTCCATTCCTGAGACCCTTCTGATAGCATGAGATGTGATATCTCAATGCCTCTAATACCAAACCTGAGATCCTACCTCTAACATGAAATGAGATATCCAACTCTTTCCCCTTCCAAACCTGAGAGCCTTCCTATAGCATGAGATGTGATATCCAAGTCCTTCCCATTCCAATACTGAGACCCTTCCTATAGCTTGAGATGTGATATCCAACTCCTTCCCATTCCAATTCTGAGACCCTTCCTATAGCATGAGATGTGATATCTCAATGCTTATACCAAACCTGAGAGCCTACCTATAGCATGAGATGTAATATCCAAGTCCATCCCATTCCAATCCTTAGACCCTTCCTACAGCATGCGATGTGAATATCTCAATGATTCTAATACCAAACCAGAGACTCTTCCTATAACATGAGATGGGATATCCAACTCCTTCCCATTCCAATTCTGAGACCCTTCCTATACTATGAGACTTGATATCTCAATGCTTCTAATACCAAACCTGAGACCCGTAATATAACATGAGATGTGATATCCAAATCCTTCCCCTTCCAAACCTTAGACCCTTCCTTTATCATGAGATGTGATATCCAACTCCTTCCCATTCCAATCCTGAGACCCTTCCGATATCATGAGATGTGATATCTCAAAGCTTCTAATATCAAACTTGAGACCCTCCCTATAGCATGAGATGTGATATCCAAGTCCTTCCCATTCCAATCCTGAGACCCTTCCTATAGCATGAGATGTGATATCTCAATGCTTCTAATACCAAACCTGAGACCGTTCCTATAACATGAGATGGGAATATCCAACTCCTTCCCATTCCAATATTGAGACCCTTCCGATAGCAGAGATGTGATATCTCACTGCTTATACCACACCTGAGATCCTTCCTATAACATGAGATGTGATATCCAACTCCTTCCCATTCCAATCCTGAGACACTTCCTATAGCATGAGATGTGATATCTCACTGCTTATACCAAACCTGAGACCCTTCCCATAGCAGGAGATGTGATATCCAACTCCTTCCCATTCCAATCCTCAGACCCTTCCTATAGCATGAGATGTGATATCTCAATGCTTCTAATGTCAAACTTGAGACCCTACCTATAGCATGAGATGTGATATCCAAGTCCTTCCCATTCCAATCCTGAGACACTTCCTATAGCATGAGATGTGATATCTCAATGCTTCTAATACCAAACCTGAGACTCTTCCTATAACATGAGATGGGATATCCAACTCCTTCCAATTCCAATCCTGAGACCCTTTTGATAGCAGAGATGTGATATCTCAATGTTTATACCAAACCTGAGACCCTTCCTACGGCATGAGATGTCATATTCAACTCCTTCCCATTCCAATCCTGAGACCCTTCCTATAGCATGAGATTTGATATCCAACTCCTTCCCATTCCAATCCTGAGACCCTTCCTATAGCATGAGATGTGATGTCTCAATGCTTCTAATACCAAACCTGAGATCCTTCCTATAACATGAGATGTGATATCCAACTCCTTCCATTCCAATCCTGAGACCCTTCCTATAGCATGAGATGTGATATCTCAATGCTTATACCAAACCTGAGACCCTTCCTATAGCATGAGATGTGATATCCAACTCCTTCCCATTCCAATCCTGAGACCCTTCCTATAGCCTGAGATGTGATATCCAATTCCTTCCCATTCCAATCCTGAGACCCTTCCTATAGCATGAGATGTGATATCTCAATGCTTATACCAAACCTGAGAGCCTACCTATAATATGAGATGTGATATCCAAGTCCATCCCATTCCAATCCTTAGACCCTTCCTACAGCATGCGATGTGATATCTCAATGATTCTAATACCAAACCAGAGACTCTTCCTATAACATGAGATGGGATATCCAACTCCTTCCCATTCCAATCCTGAGCTGCTTCCGATAGCAGAGATGTGATATCTCAATGCTTATACCAAACCTGAGACCCTTCCTATAACATGAGATGTGATATCCAACTCCTTCCCGTTCCAAACCTGAGACACTAACTATAGCATATGTGATATCCAACTCCTTCCCATTCCAAACATGAGACCCTTCCTATAGCAAGAAAGTAATATCCAACTCCTACCCATTCCAATCCTGAGACCCTTCCTATAGCAAGAGATGTGTTATCCAAATCCTTCCCATTCCAATCCTGAGACCCTTCCTATAACATGAGATGTGATATCCAACTCCTTCCCATTCCAACCTGAGACACTTCCTATAGCATGAGAAGGGATATCCAACTCCTTCCCAATCCAATCCTGAGACCCTTCCGATAGCAGAGATGTGATATCTCAATGCTTATACCAAACCTGAGACCCTTCCTATGGCATGAGATGTGATATCCAACTCCTTGCCATTCAAATCCTGAGACCCTTCCTATAGCATGAGAAGGGATATCCAACTCCTTCCCAATCCAATCCTGAGACCCTTCCGATAGCAGCGACGTGATATCTCAATGCTTCTACCAAACCTGAGACCCTTCCTTTAGCATGAGATGTGATATCCAAATCCTTCACATTCCAATCCTGAGACCCTTCCTATAGCATGAGATGTGATATCTCAATGCTTCTAATACCAAACCTGAGATCCTTCCTATAACATGAGATGTGATATCCAATTCCTTCCCATTCCAAACCTGAGACCCTTCCTATTGGATGAGATGTGATATCCAACTCCTTCCCATTCCAACCCTGAGACCCTTCCTATAGCATGAGATGTGATGTCTCAATGCTTCTAATACCAAACCTGAGATCCTTCCTATAACATGAGATGTGATATCCAACTCCTTCCATTCCAATCCTGAGACCCGTCCTATAGCATGAGATGTGATATCTCAATGCTTATACCAAACCTGAGACCCTTCCTATAGCATATGTCATATCCAACTGCTTCCCATTCCAATCCTGAGACCCTTCCTATAGCATAAGATGTGATATCTCAATGCTTCTAATACCAAACCTGAGATCCTTCCTCTAACATGAAATGTGATATCCAACTCCTTCCCTTTCCAAACCTAAGAGCCTATCTATAGCATGAGATGTGATATCCAAGTCCTTCACATTCCAACCCTTAGACCCTTCCTACAGCATGCAATATGATATCTCAATGATTCTAATAACAAACCTGAGACCCGTCCTATAACATGAGATGGGATATCCAACTCCTTCCCATTCCAATCCTGAGACACTTCCGATAGCAGAGATGTGATATCTCAATGCTTATACCAAACCTGAGACCCTTCCTATAACATGAGATGTGATATCCAAATCCTTCTCGTTCCAAACCTGAGACCCTTCCTTTAGCATGAGATGTGATATCCAGCTCCTTCCCATTCCAATCCTGAGACACTTCCGATAGCATGAGATGTGATATCTCAATGCTTCTAATATCAAAACTGAGACCCTCCCTATAGCATGATATGTGATATCTAAGTCCTTCCCATTCCAATCCCGAGACCCTCCCTATAGCATGAGATGTGATATCCAACTCCTTCCCATTCCAATCCTGAGACCCTTCCTATAGCATGAGATATGATATCTCAATACTTCTAATACCAAACGTGAGATCCTTCCGATAACATGAGATGTGATATCCAAATCCTTCCCCTTCCAAACCTGACACCCTCCCTTTAGCATGAAATGTGATATCCAACTCCTTCCTATTCCAATCCTGAGACTCTTCTGATAGCATGAGATGTGATATCTCAATGCTTCTAATACCAAACCTGAGATCCTTCCGATAGCATGAGATGTGATATCTCAATGCTTCTAATACCAAACCTGAGATCCTTCCTATAACATGAGATGTGATATCCAAATCCTTCCCCTTCCAAACCTGAGACCCCCCCTTTAGCATGAGATGTGATATCTAACTCCTTCCCATTCCATTCCTGAGACCCTTCTGATAGCATGAGATGTGATATCTCAATGCCTCTAATACCAAACCTGAGATCCTACCTCTAACATGAAATGAGATATCCAACTCTTTCCCCTTCCAAACCTGAGAGCCTTCCTATAGCATGAGATGTGATATCCAAGTCCTTCCCATTCCAATACTGAGACCCTTCCTATAGCTTGAGATGTGATAGCCAACTCCTTCCCATTCCAATTCTGAGACCCTTCCTATAGCATGAGATGTGATATCTCAATGCTTATACCAAACCTGAGAGCCTACCTAGAGCATGAGATGGGATATCCAACTCCTTCCCATTCCAATTATGAGACCCTTCCTATACTATGAGACTTGATATCTCAATGCTTCTAATACCAAACCTGAGACCCGTAATATAACATGAGATGTGATATCCAAATCCTTCCCCTTCCAAACCTTAGACCCTTCCTTTATCATGAGATGTGATATCCAACTCCTTCCCATTCCAATCCTGAGACCCTTCCGATATCATGAGATGTGATATCTCAAAGCTTCTAATATCAAACTTGAGACCCTCCCTATAGCATGAGATGTGATATCCAAGTCCTTCCCATTCCAATCCTGAGACCCTTCCTATAGCATGAGATGTGATATCTCAATGCTTCTAATACCAAACCTGAGACCCTTCCTATAACATGAGATGGGAATATCCAACTCCTTCCCATTCCAATCTTGAGACCCTTCCGATAGCAGAGATGTGATATCTCAATGCTTATACCACACCTGAGATCCTTCCTATAACATGAGATGTGATATCTCAATGCTTCTAATACCAAACCTGAGACCCTTCCTATAACATGAGATGGGAATATCCAACTCCTTCCCATTCCAATCCTGAGACACTTCCTATAGCATGAGATGTGATATCTCACTGCTTATACCAAACCTGATACCCTTCCCATAGCAGGAGATGTGATATCCAACTCCTTCCCGTTCCAATCCTCAGACCCTTCCTATAGCATGAGATGTGATATCTCAATGCTTCTAATGTCAAACTTGAGACCCTACCTATAGCATGAGATGTGATATCCAAGTCCTTCCCATTCCAATCCTGAGACACTTCCTATAGCATGAGATGTGATATCTCAATGCTTCTAATACCAAACCTGAGACTCTTCCTATAACATGAGATGGGATATCCAACTCCTTCCAATTCCAATCCTGAGACCCTTTTGATAGCAGAGATGTGATATCTCAATGTTTATACCAAACCTGAGACCCTTCCTACGGCATGAGATGTCATATTCAACTCCTTCCCATTCCAATCCTGAGACCCTTCCTATAGCATGAGATGTGATGTCTCAATGCTTCTAATACCAAACCTGAGATCCTTCCTATAACATGAGATGTGATATCCAACTCCTTCCATTCCAATCCTGAGACCCTTCCTATAGCATGAGATGTGATATCTCAATGCTTATACCAAACCTGAGACCCATCCTATAGCATGAGATGTGATATCCAACTCCTTCCCATTCCAATCCTGAGACCCTTCCTATAGCATGAGATGTGATATCTCAATGCCTCTAATACCAAACCTGAGATCCTTCCTCTAACATGAAATGTGATATCCAACTCCTTCACTTTCCAAACCTGAGAGCCTATCTATAGCATGAGATTTGATATCCAAGTCCTTCCCATTCCAATCCTTAGACCCTTCCTACAGCATGCAATATGATATCTCAATGATTCTAATAAAAAACCTGAGACCCGTCCTATAACATGAGATGGGATATCCAACTCCTTCCCATTCCAATCCTGAGACACGTCCGATAGCAGAGATGTGATATCTCAATGTTTATACCAAACCTGAGACCCTTCCTATAACATGAGATGTGATATCCAACTCCTTCCCGTTCCAAACCTGAGACCCTTCCTTTAGCATGAGATGTGATATCCAGCTCCTTCCCATTCCAATCCTGAGACACTTCTGATAGCATAAGATGTGATATCTCAATGCTTCTAATATCAAAACTGAGACCCTCCCTATAGCATATGTGACATCTAAGTCCTTCCCATTCCAATCCTGAGACCCTTCCTATAGCATGAGATGTGATATCTCAATGCTTCTACCAAACCTGAGACCCTTCCTTTAGCATGAGATGTGATATCCAACTCCATCCCATTCCAATCCTGAGACCCTTCTGATAGCATAAGATATGATATCTCAATGCTTCTATACCAAACCTGAGATCCTTCTGATAGCATATGTGATATCTCAATGCTTCTAATACCAAACCTGAGATCCTACCTCTAACATGAAATGTGATATCCAACTCTTTCCCCTTGCAAACCTGAGAGCCTTCCTATAGCATGAGATGTGATATCCAAGTCCTTCCCATTCCAATCCTGAGACCCTTCCTATAACATGAGATGTGATATCCAACTCCTTCCCATTCCAACCTGAGAGCCTTCCTATAGCATGAGATGGGATATCCAACTCCTTCCAAATCCAATCCCGATACCCTTCCGATATCATGAGATGTGATATCCCAATGCTTCTACCAAACCTGAGACCCATATTATGGCATGAGATGTGATATCAAACTCCTTCCCATTCTAATCCTGAGACCCTTCCTATACCATGAGACTTGATATCTCAATGCTTCTAATACCAAACCTGAGACCCGTCCTATAACATGAGATGTGATATCCAAATCCTTCCCCTTCCAAACCTTAGACCCTTCCTTTATCATGAGATGTGATATCCAACTCCTTCCCATTCCAATCTTGAGACCCTTCCGATATCATGAAATGTGATATCTCAATGCTTCTATCAAACTTGAGACCCTCCCTATAGCATGAGATGTGATATCCAAGTCCTTCCCATTCCAATCCTGAGACCCTTCCTATAGCATGAGATGTGATATCTCAATGCTTCTAATACCAAACCTGAGACCCTTCCTATAACATGAGATGGGAATATCCAACTCCTTCCCATTCCAATCCTTAGACCCTTCCTACAGCATGCAATATGATATCTCAATGATTTTAATAAAAAACCTGAGACCCGTCCTATAACATGAGATGGGATATCCAACTCCTTCCCATTCCAATCCTGAGACACTTCCGATGGTAGAGATGTGATATCGCAATGTTTATACCAAACCTGAGACCCTTCCTATAACATGAGATGTGATATCCAACTCCTTCCCATTCCAATCCTGAGACCCTTCCTATAGCATGAGATGTGATATCCAACTCCATCCCATTCCAATCCTGAGACCCTTCCTATAGCATGAGATGTGATGTCTCAATGCTTCTAATACCAAACCTGAGATCCTTCCTTTAACATGAGATGTGATATCCAACTCCTTCCATTCCAATCCTTAGACCCTTCCTACAGCATGCAATATGATATCTCAATGATTTTAATAAAAAACCTGAGACCCGTCCTATAACATGAGATGGGATATCCAACTCCTTCCCATTCCAATCCTGAGACACTTCCGATAGCAGAGATGTGATATCTCAATGTTTATACCAAACCCGAGACCCTTCCTATAACATGAGATGTGATATCCAACTCCTTCCCGTTCCAAACCTGAGACCCTTCCTTTAGCATGAGATGTGATTTCTAGCTCCTTCCCATTCCAATCCTGAGACACTTCCGATAGCATGAGATGTGATATCTCAAGGCTTCTAATATCAAAACTGAGACCCTCTCTATAGCATGATATGTGATATCTAAGTCCTTCCCATTCCAATCCTGAGACCCTATAGCATGAGATGTGATATCTCAATGCTTATCCTTGATTCCTGTAGTAAATTGATTTCCTTTGCAGGCCGACTCCTGTCACGAATGCCTTGTCTGCATGCATTCTCCCCTTTCCATTCGCTCACCGTGGCTATTTGCCTACCCCCTTCCTCTCTCAGTGGATGGACTTCTCCATCCTTGCCTCCTACCACTCAACTCCGCCTACTTGGAGAATTCAACATGAACCTGTATGCTTCCTGACCTGGACTTTTACGAGATCTGCAACTCTTCATGTCGCTGGCCCTACACACTGCAGGGAATACTCGGGATTTTCTGATCTCAGACCTCCCCCTCTGTAACCCTCTCAACAATCCTCTCCCGTGGTGATCAAGTTCTCATCTCCAAAGAAGGCTAACTGCCAGCTATTCCTCCTCAGAGGAGTTCTCCCTTTCTGTCCCTGCTCCCTGCACAGTTTCGCGTTGCAAACACTCGCTTTCCTGCTCTCTGGTTTAGACGCTTTTCCTTCTCAGAGGCCTTCTTCCTTTCTGCCCTTTTCGCGTTGCAAGTACTCGCTTCCCAGCTCTCTGGTTTAGACGCGTGTTCCCTGCCTTCTCTCCTCTTCCCGCTGCCTTCAAATCAAAAAATGAGCTCCAAAAGATACACAGTGCTCAGAATGCTCTATAACACCCATTATTCAACATATAGCCGTAATCCGCTAGATGTATTGAAACGTGCTGTAAACTAGCAAAAACAGCTAGAAAATGTACTTTCCTCGCGTTTTTGTAAATGCTAATTCTGATGGGTTCCCATGTATGTACTGTCCGTGCGTTTGTTGTCGAATCCTGATGTTTTTAACCACTGTTCTCCCATACAAGGGGGGGGGGGTCAACGTCTACTGCTGTTCACAGGCTGAATGTATACGGCTGAAATCTTCAAGGCATTATCAGCTTTCCTGACTGTTTTGGAACGTGTATTTGCCAACTGTTAATGCAGTCGCCCTGTGTTCATCGTCCCTTCTACTTCACAGGCTGCACTCCCCTGGTGATCACATTCTCCTCTCCAGAGCAGGCTGACTACCAGCTGCTCCTCCTCATAGGCGTTCATCCTTTCTGTCCCTGCTCCCTGCACCGTTCCGCGTTGCATGTACTCGCTTCCCAGCTCTCTGGTTTAGATGCGTGTTCCCTGCCTTCTCTCCTCTTCCTACAGCCTTCCAATGAGCTCCACAAGATAGTGTTCAGAATGCTTTATAACCCCATTATTCAACATATAGCTGTAACCCGCTAGACGTATTGAAACGTGCTAAAAACGAGCAGAAACAGCTCGAAAATGTACTTTTCTCGCGTTTGGTAAATGCGAATTCTGGTGGATTCCCATTTTGTACTCTGTTCGTGCGTTTGTTCAGTCGAATCCTGGTCTTTTGAACCACTCTTCTCACATACAAAGGAGGGTCAAAATGTGTTGTTCACAGGCTGAATTTATACTGCTGAAATGCTCGCTTCCCTGCTCTCTGGTTTAGACTCGTGTACCCTGCATTTACCAAAACGCGAGGGAAGTACATTTTCTAGCTGTTTTTGCTAGTTTTTAGCACGTTTCAATACGTCTAGCGGGTTACAGCTATATGTTGAATAATGGGTGTTATAAAGCATTCTGAACACTATCTTGTGGAGCAAATTGGAAGGCTGTAGCAAGAGGAGAGAAGGCAGGGAACACGCATCTCAACCAGAGAGCTGGGACGCGAGTACATGCAACGCGAAACGGTGCAGGGAGCAGGGACAGAAAGGATGAACACCTATGAGGAGGAGCAGCTGGTAGTTAGCCTGCAAAGGAGAGAAGAATGTGATCACTAGGGGAGTGCAGCCTGTAAACTAGAAGGAACGATGAACAAAGGGCGACTGCATTAACAGATGGCAAATACACGTTCCAAAACAGTCAGGAAAGCTGATAATGCCTTGAAGATTTCAGCCGTATACATTCAGCCTGTGAACAGCAGATGTTGACCCCCCCTCCCTAGTATGGGAGAACAGTGGTTAAAAACTTCAGGATTCGACACAAAGGCACGGACACAGTACATACAACATGGGAACCCACCAGAATTCGCCTTTACAAAAACGCGAGGGAAGTACATTTTCTAGCTATTTTTGTAGTTTTTAGCACGTTTCAATACGTCTAGCGGGTTACAGCTATATGTTGAATAATGGGGTTATAAAGCATTCTGAACACTATCTAGTGGAGCTCATTGGAAGGCTGTAGGAAGAGGAGAGAAGGCAGGGAACACGCATCTAAACCAGAGAGCAGGGAAGCGAGCATTTCAGCAGTATAAATTCAGCCTGTGAACAACACATTTTGACCCTCCTTTGTATGGGAGAAGAGTGGTTCAAAAGACCAGGATTCGACTGAACAAACGCACGAACAGAGTACAAAATGGGAATCCACCAGAATTCGCATTTACCAAAACGCGAGAAAAGTACATTTTCGAGCTGTTTCTGCTCGTTTTTAGCACGTTTCAATACGTCTAGCGGGTTACAGCTATATGTTGAATAATGGGGTTATAAAGCATTCTGAACACTATCTTGTGGAGCTCATTGGAAGGCTGTAGGAAGAGGAGAGAAGGCAGGGAACACGCATCTAAACCAGAGAGCTGGGAAGCGAGTACATGCAACGCGGAACGGTGCAGGGAGCAGGGACAGAAAGGATGAACGCCTATGAGGAGGAGCAGCTGGTAGTGTAAGGATATTTGGCGTGTTACAGTACAGAGTACAGTAATACTGCACAAGTAGCACATTTTTTTTGCAGCACCACTACAAGGGTGCGGTGCATTGCTATATGGGTTACCAGATTAACAATGAAAGACAGGCTATTCAGTCAAAAACGATTTTAACATATAAGATGCAAATCTATTTTTACAGTTAAAAGCACACGTGCTCATTTAAAAATGCACACTATTTTTCACCTGAAATGCCTATATTGCTAGAGACACGTTTGAAAATTAACAGCTAACCTATTAACAATTAACCTGACTAATAAAACCTTATTTAACATAACCCACTAATAAAATGTGTTCTCCACTGCAGAATTAGGCATACTCTGAAAACCATTTAAATGCGTGTGCAGATTTTTTTCTTCTCTTCTCTGCCTGATTCTCCGTGTTTTTGTGCACAGTAACTGCAGGAAGAAGGAAGTCAGATTTGCAACAATTGCAAATGTATAAGCGAAGCTATTGTTGAAGAGTAGGAGGATGAGAGATGATGGATTTCATTGGGACACGTCATACAGAGGGCTGAGAGGAAAGTTTTAGTGGGCAGTATCAGGGAAAAAGACAGGCAGACATCTTTCTGCACTATTGGGGAGAAGACCTGGCTGTGCTGCTCCTGACTGAATGCAGATTCCTGTGTCCTGCTGCAGTCGAGATTGGGGAGAGCTGAAAGAAGGACCTGTCCACTGGCTGAGGCATTCCTATCTGCAAAAGCTGAGAATTCCAGGCAATGACCCCGGTTTGAGAAGGCAAGCGTTCCTTTTTGCTGGAGTTAATCCAAGAGAGCCACATTCACAAAGAGAACAACTAAAAAGATAAGGTAATGAGAAGTGTGGGAGCTGAGTGTGTACGGTAATATGCAGTCAGTGTAGGATTCCTGTGCGTGTCTTAATCAAGTGATAATGTTGCAATTTGAGTTCTGTTCTCCGCCACTATCTTTGCAGAGTGTCACAGACAATACTTTGACTGTACCATTTTATTTCTGTAAAGAATGAGATCGTTTTTAAATACAACTTTTATAATACAGAAAAATATTTGAAAACAGACGGGTGATGTTTATTGTTTACCATTACAATGCTGATGATGTGGGGAGATTTTTAAACAGTGCAATGGTCATTTTAAGACAGATGTGTGCATGTCAAAATCAGTATGAATAATTGTGAGTGACTGTAGCATAGCTTGTTGGAGGTACATGAGCCAACGGGAAGAGAGACTCTCTGAACATAGCTTCCTACCGTATATAAGGTAGTGGAAATTACCACAAGACTACCACATATAGCTCTCTGTCGTAAATAAGTCAGTGAGTTCGCCCATGGTGGCACACCAACACTATCACTGGAAAATGTGGTATTCCTAGAATGCAGGTCTGAGGTCTCTCTAGTGATCACACGAAAAATCTAAGCAAAGATAAGGGATTCTGGACATTGGGGCCACAAATAAAACAAGGGAATTATTCTCACCAAAATACCACCAACCACGTATACCAAATATGCAGGTCTGGGTGCTGAAATAATGCATGTCCATTGTATTATTGTTGCACATGGCCAAATCTGAATACAAAGAGTGATTATTGCTAAGTTATTTTTCGGCGGTAATAAAATACCGTCAGGCCCCAAATCTCCACAAAATACCCTACATATTTATGGTGCGTTGCAGGCCGGGAAAGTGATCATAGAGTACCTACTGGGCGTGGCAAGCGTGTCTCACACTGCCATTTGCACATTAAAGGGAACCCATTTTATAATAGCAGAGTGCCACTAAAAACGAATTTCAGAATGTCACAAAGGGAAACCACATTCTCAGATCTAGTGCAATATTTAGAGGCAAAGTTATTTGCACATGGGAATTGGTCTTCGAATAGCACGTTAGAATGGAGTAACCGCCTTCAGGGTGAGGTGCAGAAAGAAAAACTAGACAATATTTTTGCAGAAGGCAGCATAATTCAGGTCTGCCTTACAAGATTATTGAATGCAGCCGATAAAAGTGCAGAGAAAGACTGTTTAATACGGCTATGCGGCAAAATATGGTTTATTTTAAACAAGTCCCTGCGAATGCAAGAGAATGATACTCAGCTAATTAACAGGTTAAAGACTGAATTAGAGGGGGCAAGTAAAAATCAGGAAATGTTGAGAGCAGAATTGGATGTATGCCAAAAAGACATGCAATTAAAATGCAGAGACTTTGATACTCAGTTATCCAAAAGCAAGAAACAATTTGAAGATAGTGAGCAAGAATTGACACACTTAAAAGCCTTAGTGGATCACATTAGGCAGGATAAAGATGAGGTTGTTTCAGAAATGCAGATTTTACAAAAAGAACATTGTGAAAAAGAAGGTGATCTCCAGAGTGCAGAACAAGAAATGATTAAAATGATCCAAGAAAGAGACAAGAGAAATAAAGAGTTCAATGAATGCCAAATGCAAATGTGCGACATGCAGGAGGCGATTAATAAAATGAGCGATGAAAATAATTATTTGCAGAATGAAGCAACCAGACTCCTTAAAAAGTGTAAGGACTTAGAACAGCAAATGTGCATTCCCAGGTCCCAAGAGAGGCGGCAGGGTACCACATTCAATGGAGTGGAGGTGAAGTCTAGCTCTGCCCAAAGAGCTAGTGCCCCAGTGACTGGGCCGGTGACTGAACTTGGTTGCAGCGCCCTTGGGGGATTTGATACTCCCATTGGGGGCAGCCACCAACCTCATACACCTGAAAACAGGATTGACTCACAAAATAGTGCAATTCCATGTATTGCAACAAGTAGCCCCATAAAAATAATGAAATCCATTAAAGCCCTGATCAAACCATTTAAAAAGGGAGGTGAATGCTGCATTGAGGATCACTTAGAAGCGGTGCATGACATTTTTAAAGCACTCCAGATACCTAAGGAACAGTACAGACAATATTTTCATTTAACTTTAGATGCCCCGACGGCCAGCATCATAAGGGGATTAAATGAACAGCAGAATATGACATGGCTGGAGTTTGAAAAAGAAATTAGGCGTCATTTTTCTCCTTTTCAGTCATTGCAGGAGGCAAAGAAAGTCACGTACACAATTACTGCTGGACCTAATACATCCCCTCGCCAATTTTTACAAGACTTAAAAAGAGCATTCTCTCGCTTTGATGTATCTTTTGACTCAAATTCCAATGAGTTTAAAACTGCATACTTCTATGGGCTACAGAAAGACATCATATCCCAATTGGTCCGTGAATTTGACCGTGACAAGTCTCTTGAATGGATTGTACATCAAAGCACAAAGCTATATGAGGTACTCTATTGTCAGGGTAGAGAAAGTGATAAAATGAAAGATACTAGGCCTAAATCTAAAGAACCCTCAGCCACAGTAATGGAAATCAGGTCAGCCAAAATGTCCCTTGAGTCTGCTCAAAGTCAAGGTAAAAATGTGACACCTGAGCAAAGGGGTAATCAACAAAGATCGCCATTTCCTGTACCAATGTTCCAATCACATGATCCTAGTAATAGAGAGAGCTACATCAGCCCTAGGTACTTAGGGGATAGACCCCGGGTAAGATACCGGTCTGATATGGCAGGTATGAACAATAACCAGAGACAAAATCAAGATCAAAGAAATGATGGTCCCTACCAGTCATTGGGGACACAGAGTAGGTTTGATCCCAACACCATGATATATGGTAATCAGGATAGGCCCCGATATGTGGATCGATTTACTGATAATGGAAATCAACATAGGGGCCAGTACCCACAATCTGAGAGACAGGACATGAGGCAAAACGTGAACTACAGTCCACGCCAGTACGATGATTCCCCACCAAGGGACTATAATCAAAGGATGGGTGCAACCCGCTCCCCTCCACAAATGAATCAAGAGTTCAGAAACCATCCCAACCGGTATCAATCACCTGAGAGGTATCAGAATAGATCCAATCAGGGGGAAAACAACCAATATCGACCTAGGCCACAGAAAGAGGATCCTAGAGAGATGGAAAGGTTCCAGTGCCTTGAGGCCCAAGTGAAAATGTTAGCTGAGCAAATAGGAAAGCTCTATACAGCGCAAAAACAACCTTCCAAAGAGGGGGCTGATGGCCATAGCAATGACCGGGGGGTTTCCGAAAAGTGACTAAGTACTCATGATAACTGCAGTGCCAAAATGACCGATTGCTCTGATATAATTTTGCATAACGACTCTGAGATGCCTAATGGATTAAAAATGAAAGTACCAGTAAATGAAATTGTGATAGAAAGTGCAAATACTTCTAAAAAAGAGGTACGGTTTAGCTTAGAGCTAAATAAAACAGTAAAGATTTGCACAAATGAAAAAGAAACATTAGGAATTCCAAAAGAACAAAGGAACAGATTTAAGAAAAATGACTCATGCATGGGGAATACCAGTGAACAGGGAGTAAGTGGGGATGCCATAGCTCCTTCCCTGGGCAAGCAAAACAATGACCAAACACAGACAGAAAAAGGAAATACTCACAAGGAGGGTACAAGTCAATCACCTGAAGAATTCTTTGAGCCACATATTTTTGAAGAGGCTGAAAGGGCTGGTATTACACTAAATAATCACAAGTGCACAGAATTAAAAAATGACAAATTCTTGAATGATGTTGTTACACATGTTCAGTTGGAGGATTGTAATGTGGTCTCTGATGCTACCCAGATGGATGGGCGAACAGTGGCCACACTCCAAAAAACCTCTGAACATGGAGAAATGAATAAAATATCTCGCACAGAAATGGGTAAAAAGGAGGGAAAAATGTCTTTTCATTTACCAATGTGCTTAGCCAAAAGTGAAAAAGACCTGAGAAAGGTGAGCCCTGAAATCAGTAAGAATTCACATTTCTTATGTGTATTAGAGGAAGTTGAGGACAGATATTATGCACCCATCACTGTAGAAGAAAAGTGCCACACCTTTGCTATGATTGACACTGGCGCACAGGCCACAATTATGTCCAAGGAGCTGGTAAAGAGTATCAATGAAGGGAGGCCTCCACAGAGTCAGATCACAGTGAAGGAAAATCAAGGCCCAGTGCATAACTTTAATGGGGAGGAGGTGCCCATCATAGGTGTAACTGAGGTTGACATAAAAATAGGAAAGCACAGAATGAAACAAGAGGTATTGATCACATCTATTTGTGAAATTCCATTTCTGATGGGGACAGATTGCCTGAAAAGATTGTCTCCTCTCATAGATGGGGTGAATGGAGTGCTGTGGTCCTTAACCAAAAAACCATTGAGGCCTAAGAAACTAAAATCACAAAACAGCAATATAAAAGAATGTCACACTGTTGCCAAAACAAATGATGCTGTGGAGGTATATCTCCAGAATAGCTGCATACCTAGTGTCACTGTTATATTAATGTGTCAAGACAAAGATCAGAGCGACAATGAAAAACTACCTGTACAAATATACTTGGACCCAAGGAAAGATTGGCAGACTGCCATAGATGAGCACACATTATGTTTTTATCTAAAAGAGAAAACGTGCAAACAGAATATTGTTCCTAAAACAGATTCAGAAAAACACATTACCACTCTGGCAGAAATACACATGGAAGATGAGCAACCATGGGTTCACGTTGGTATAAATGATTATCTTAAAACAATAAAAGCCACTTTAGCGCTTGAACATGAAAGGAGTTTCATTAATGAGAAATTGTTGCAAAAAATTATGGAGAGGGAAGAAATCCCGAAATTTAGGATTAAAAACCAATATGTTTCTGGGTTGGACAGTCCAGACTTTGAAAACCGAATTGCAGGCAGATGCATGCTTAAAATTAGCATTGGGCAGAAAACAATTTACCATAATGTATGGATAGTGAATGGAGCACAAAATGAATTTTACATGGGCAATGACATCATGCACAGAATGTGTATGGTGTTAGATTTCCTTAATCAAAAAATATGGTCACGCCTAGGTGGGCCGGCACCTGAATTTGAAGACAAAAGAAGGGCTTATCATTGTGCACAACTGGTTCCTTATGCCATCAAATTACAAATAAGGAAAGATACTATTATTCCTGCATTTACAAAACAGTTTGCAATAACACTGAAATGCAAAAATGGGCAGCAGATGAAAGGCTCTGATGCATTAGTATGCCTGAATGAATCCATAAAACAGCAAGGCCTGGATTATGAATACATTCCATTGGTAGACATTGGTGAGGGATCTGTAAAAATCATGGTAAATAATAAAGGCTGTCAGGATATTCATTTAGAGGAAAACTCCCCATTAGGAATGGCCATACAAAAATCACATTATACGGCAGATTTAAATAATATGGTGATTGGGAATATTCCTGAAAAATATGTAGATGCCAAGGGCGAGTTGCCAGAACACCTGGACTCTCAGCCCAAAGGAATATTTAAAATTCATTCTGTGTATCCTTATGATTCAAATGAGACAGTGTGCTGCCATCAAGAGGATTGCATAATATTTAATTTAAATGAAAATGAAACAGGAAATCAGCCCATTGAAGTGGAAGCTGATATGCCAAAATATTTAAAAGTGGCAGCTATACAAAAAGACACAGCCACACAGTTAGAGGAAAGCGCTGAGATTCCTTTACCAGAAGAGTTTCCAGAATTTTCCAGAATGGTAGAAGAGCAGATCTCCTTAGCGGATGCATGTGACAGCGATGGGGATCGAAACGACCTGAGGGAAATATTTATGGAGTTTAAGGATGTATTTGCAAAAGATGCTTATGATTGTGGTTTAACTGATTTACATGTGGCCACACTACCAGAAGGTTGTAGCAGAAATCCAGTGTTTGTACGCCAGTATAGACTACCGCTGGCATGTTTAGAATCATTGGCAGAGATTATTAAAAATTTGGAATCACGGGGAATAATTAGGCCCATTCATAGCACATCCAATACGCCTATTTTAGGTGTGTTAAAGCCAAATGGTCAATGGCGGCTGTGTGCAGACTTAAGAGAGTTAAATAAAAGAGTACCAGTATCTAGATGGCCACTACCATTCATTGATCAGGGCCTAGCTCAGATACATGGTTCAAATGTATTTACCACGTTAGATCTCACATCTGGATATTGGTGTGTGCCATTGGCAGAGGAGATACAACACCTATTTTCCTTTACATTTGACAGGACTCAATATGCCTGGCTTAGAGCTCCGTTCGGGTACATCAATAGTGGGAGTGAATTTGGCATATTTTTGAGAAAGGCCATGCCGGATGCAGCGGAAAGAGGAACAATAGTTTATGTGGATGATGTCCTGATAAAAAATGAAAACCTTAAAAGCCATTTTGATGAAATAAGACATGTGCTTGGCCAATTGCAGAAAGCAGGCGCCAAAGTATCTTTGCAAAAAGCACAATGGTGCAAGAAAAAAGTGAACTTTCTAGGGCATGAAGTGACTGAACATGGGCTAAATCCACAAAGGAAGAAAATAGAGGCCATACAAAGATTAAAAGATCCTAAAAATGTGAAAGGAGTAAAAAGTTTATTAGGGATGACAGGCTATAACAGAAAGTTCATTGAGAATTATGCAGAAATCACTCAACCATTGACTAAACTGCTTAAACTAAATACTCCCTGGAGATGGGAAAGAGAGCAGTCTGATGCAGTGGCTAGATTGAAGGAATGTCTTGTAAAGGCACCATGTTTAGCATACCCCATAAAGGACAGGGATTTCTTTATAGAAATAGGCTTTTCTGAACATTGTATGTCAGCAGTGTTATCACAAAAACACGATTTGAATCCCAAAACCATTGCATATGCAAGTAAGGCATTTTCCCAAGTTGAAATGAAATTTAATGAATGTGAGAAGGCCCTATTAACCACTGTGTGGGCGCTACAACATTTTCGCCCCATTGTTCAGGGAGAAAAGGTGATTATTGAAACAAATCATCAACCTTTGCAATTTTTAGAGAGTAAAAGAATTAGATCAGGCAATCTAGCGCAATCCAGAATCACTTCATGGACGCTGGCATTACAAGGTTTTCCCGTAGAAGTAAGATATGGACAAAATAAAAAGAGCCCAATTGCTCAAGGGTTAGCTGACTTACATGACTGTGCAGCTGAACAAATACCAAATGAAATGGAAGTGGAAGCTAGTTTACAGGAATTTGAACAATCACCACACAAAGCTTTTGATGAAAAAACATGCAAGGATTTGCCAACTGTATATGTGGATGGTTGTGCTTTTCACATTGAAAATGACAGTAATAAACAATTAGTGGCAGGAATAGGAAATGTCTGGTTGAAATGTGAAGGCGTTCCTAGCATAGGGATGAGGATTGGGGATAGGAGCAGTCAGGTGGCGGAATTGGCAGCCATCTATAAAGCAATTGCTACTGCAGTTGATAAAAAGTTCAGTGAAATTGTCCTGGTGACTGATTCTGACTATGCACGGAATAGCTTTGTGGAGTATTTGCCTGGTTGGAAAGCAAGAGGCATGGTTACATACAACAAAAAACCACTTAAACATGGAAAAATGATACAAGCCATAGACAAATTGGTGTCAGAAAATAATTTAACAATATACTGGAGAAAAATTCGTGGGCATTTAAAAACACCAGGAGAGGATAAGGAGGGAAATGATAAGGCAGACCATCTGGCTAAGATTGGGGCTGTGATGGGAGAATTGCTACCTATTGATTATTTAATGGGTGAAATACAAATTGATGCAGTCACACGTTCTAAAGCACCAAAGGAGGTAGATCAACCGGTGGTGCAGTGGAGTCATGACACGCCAGACCAAGATTTGATTGAGGCACAAAAGAATGATCAAATTTTGGGAATCTATTATAATCATTTGATAGATCCTGAACAAAATCCTTTAACAGAAAATGATTGTATGGGAAAAGAAGAGTTGAGGGTGTTATTAAAGAACAAAACACGAATTAGATTACAGGATGGACTCATGATTAGAGAGTCCATAACAGGGCAAATACAGTGGGTAGTACCCCTTTCATTCAGAGGACTAATGCTACACCATGCACACGATGCCATAACTGCAGGCCATAGAGGTTCACAAAAAACATTAGAAATACTAAAAGATTATGCTTACTGGCCACATATGTCCCAAGATGTGGAATTATATACTAGAGGATGTCTAGTATGCGCCCAATTTAAACCTGCTTCACCAATGCATAGAGCACCATTGATGAAAAGAGGCCTAACTCTCCCATGGTCAGATTTGCAAATAGACTATGTAGGTCCTTTAAAAAGGTCGAGCAGGGGACACCGTTATATTTTGAGTGTGGTATGTTTGATGTCAAAGTGGATTGAATGCGTTCCTGCACCAGATTGTAGTGCGCAAACAGCAGCCACATTGCTGGTAAACCATGTGTTCTCAAGGTTTGGGTTGCCACAAAGAATTGAGTCAGACAGAGGAAGTCATTTCACAAGTACTCTAATGAGTAAGGTATGGCAAATACTAGGTGTGAAAAGGAAACTACATATCGCATATCGGGCGGCGTCTTCAGGTACAGTTGAAAGAAGCAATAGGTCTGTTGTGGATATTTTAAAGAAATTTGTGGCAGAAGCAGGTTCCAGCTGGGATTTACGTTTACCGTTGGTTCTGATGGCAATCAGGTCGACTCCTGCCAAAGCAACAGGTGTTAGCCCCCATGAGGTCTTAACAGGTAGGAAAATGGTGTTACCACAACACCTACTATACAGAACACATGAGCAAACTCTAGTGAGTGCATCCACAGTTCATTAATATATTGATGAACTGAGGAGGCATTTGCAACATGCATTTGCTTTTGTGCAGAGAAATCTGGAAAGAGCTGCTGACAGTGCTAAGTCATATTATGACAAAAAGACATCAGTAAAGGAATACAATGTAGGGGATCAGGTGTACAAGTTTCATTTTGGAAAAAGTAAACAGAAAAATTCTAAATTTCTAGCAGCCTGGCAGGGGCCATTTCGAATTATAGATAAGGTTTCTCCTGTAGTGTATAAAATTTTGAAAAATGAAGGTGAAACAGCAATAGAGCAGTTTGTCCATGTAAATCAAATCAAACCATGCCATCCCAGACATGAGATCAGGCGGCTTGAGCATGTAGAAACAGATATAATCACTTGAACACAAAAAGAGAAAATAAATGGGTACAATCAGGAGGCAGTGACAAAGAAGTTAAAAAGTTGATTGTTATGATGGCACATAAACACTGTAGTATATGTAAAATATAATATAAAATAAATATAAATAAATAAATAAATAAATAAATAAATAAATAAATAAATAAATAAATGCACATATAATGGAAGCTCATGGTTGGTGTGCAGAGAGAAAGTGTATTAAATATTGAATGCTGTTTTATATGTGTTTGTTTTCTTTTAACTTGTGTTTAATTTCAGAAAAAAAAAAGAAAAGAAATATTTTTACCAAGCATGTTTTATTTTTGGCAAAAGGATGAAGTTAGTATTGTGCTATGTACTTAATCTGTTTATTTTCTATTTTGATTTAGACAATTAACATTATTTGGTCGGAGGTTCCGGGATCAGAGGCCACGGGAGACGATGGAGTCCTGGAGTCCCCTGGGTGAAGACCAAAAGATACCTGCCTCCAGGTGGAGGTGAAGACAAAATAACCGGAATGCCAAAAGAGATGACTACTGTGGATTCAAGATTGCCAAGATGAAAGAGTACTCGAATGAACCGAATAACATCGCTGGTCGGGACATACCAAAAGAGACAAAACAAAAGTTCCGGCATATGAAGTTCCACGTATTTATTATTTTAATTATTTATTTTAACTTGTTATATTACTTATTTGTTTTAGTTAGTTGTTTTATTTCATTGTTTTTAATTGACTTGGAAAATTTAAACTTAAAGTAATGCCACTTCCACTGAGAAGGCAAATGTGGAACATATTATGAACTGATGGACTCAGATGAAATGTTGATTGCAAATTTTCATTGATGCACATGAATATTCATTTTGTTGGATTGCTATATTGTAAAAAAAATAGAACAAGTTGTTTTTAGGAATTGACTTGGATTATAGCCAAGTTCTAAAAACAAAAGGAGGGTATATGTAAGGATATTTGGCGTGTTACAGTACAGAGTACAGTAATACTGCACAAGTAGCACATTTTTTTTGCAGCACCACCACAAGGGTGCGGTGCATTGCTATATGGGTTACCAGATTAACAAGGAAAGACAGGCTATTCAGTCAAAAACGATTTTAACATATAAGATGCAAATCTATTTTTACAGTTAAAAGCACACGTGCTCATTTAAAAATGCACACTATTTTTCACCTGAAATGCCTATATTGCTAGAGACACATTTGAAAATTAACAGCTAACCTATTAACAATTAACCTGACTAATAAAACCTTATTTAACATAACCCACTAATAAAATGTGTTCTCCACTGCAGAATTAGGCATACTCTGAAAACCATTTAAATGCGTGTGCAGATTTTTTTCTTCTCTTCTCTGCCTGATTCTCCGTGTTTTTGTGCACAGTAACTGCAGGAAGAAGGAAGTCAGATTTGCAACAATTGCAAATGTATAAGCGAAGCTATTGTTGAAGAGTAGGAAGATGAGAGATGATGGATTTCATTGGGACACGTCATACAGAGGGCTGAGAGGAAAGTTTTAGTGGGCAGTATCAGGGAAAAAGACAGGCAGACATCTTTCTGCACTATTGGGGAGAAGACCTGGCTGTGCTGCTCCTGACTGAATGCAGATTCCTGTGTCCTGCTGCAGTCGAGATTGGGGAGAGCTGAAAGAAGGACCTTTCCACTGGCTGAGGCATTCCTATCTGCAAAAGCTGAGAATTCCAGGCAATGACCCCGGTTTGAGAAGGCAAGCGTTCCTTTTTGCTGGAGTTAATCCAAGAGAGCCACATTCACAAAGAGAACAACTAAAAAGATAAGGTAATGAGAAGTGTGGGAGCTGAGTGTGTACGGTAATATGCAGTCAGTGTAGGATTCCTGTGCGTGTCTTAATCAAGTGATAATGTTGCAATTTGAGTTCTGTTCTCCGCCACTATCTTTGCAGAGTGTCACAGACAATGCTTTGACTGTACCATTTTATTTCTGTAAAGAATGAGATCGTTTTTAAATACAACTTTTATAATACAGAAAAATATTTGAAAACAGACGGGTGATGTTTATTGTTTACCATTACAATGCTGATGATGTGGGGAGATTTTTAAACAGTGCAATGGTCATTTTAAGACAGATGTGTGCATGTCAAAATCAGTATGAATAATTGTGAGTGACTGTAGCATAGCTTGTCTGAGGTACATGAGCCAACGGGAAGAGAGACTCTCTGAACATAGCTTCCTACCATATATAAGGTAGTGGAAATTACCACAAGACTACCACATATAGCTCTCTGTCGTAAATAAGTCAGTGAGTTCGCCCATGGTGGCACACCAACACTATCACTGGAAAATGTGGTATTCCTAGAATGCAGGTCTGAGGTCTCTCTAGTGATCACACGAAAAATCTAAGCAAAGATAAGGGATTCTGGACATTGGGGCCACAAATAAAACAAGGGAATTATTCTCACCAAAATACCACCAACCACGTATACCAAATATGCAGGTCTGGGTGCTGAAATAATGCATGTCCATTGTATTATTGTTGCACATGGCCAAATCTGAATACAAAGAGTGATTATTGCTAAGTTATTTTTCGGCGGTAATAAAATACCGTCAGGCCCCAAATCTCCACAAAATACCCTACAGTAGTCAGCCTGCTCTGGAGAGGAGAATGTGATCACCAGGGGAGTGCAGCCTGTGAAGTAGAAGGGACGATGAACACAGGGCGACTGCATTAACAGATGGCAAATACACGTTCCAAAACAGTCAGGAAAGCTGATAATGCCTTGAAGATTTCAGCCGTATACATTCAGCCTGTGAACAGCAGTAGACGTTGACCCCCCCCCCCTTGTATGGGAGAACAGTGGTTAAAAACATCAGGATTCGACAACAAACGCACGGACAGTACATACATGGGAACCCATCAGAATTAGCATTTACAAAAACGCGAGGAAAGTACATTTTCTAGCTGTTTTTGCTAGTTTACAGCACGTTTCAATACGTCTAGCGGATTACGGCTATATGTTGAATAATGGGTGTTATAGAGCATTCTGAGCACTGTGTATCTTTTGGAGCTCATTTTTTGATTTGAAGGCAGCGGGAAGAGGAGAGAAGGCAGGGAACACGCGTCTAAACCAGAGAGCTGGGAAGCGAGTACTTGCAACGCGAAAAGGGCAGAAAGGAAGAAGGCCTCTGAGAAGGAAAAGCGTCTAAACCAGAGAGCAGGAAAGCGAGTGTTTGCAACGCGAAACTGTGCAGGGAGCAGGGACAGAAAGGGAGAACTCCTCTGAGGAGGAATAGCTGGCAGTTAGCCTTCTTTGGAGATGAGAACTTGATCACCACGGGAGAGGATTGTTGAGAGGGTTACAGAGGGGGAGGTCTGAGATCAGAAAATCCCGAGTATTCCCTGCAGTGTGTAGGGCCAGCGACATGAAGAGTTGCAGATCTCGTAAAAGTCCAGGTCAGGAAGCATACAGGTTCATGTTGAATTCTCCAAGTAGGCGGAGTTGAGTGGTAGGAGGCAAGGATGGAGAAGTCCATCCACTGAGAGAGGAAGGGGGTAGGCAAATAGCCATGGTGAGCGAATGGCCAGGGGAGAATGCATGCAGACAAGGCATTCGTGACAGGAGTCGGCCTGCAAAGGAAATCAATTTACTACAGGAATCAAGGATAAGCATTGAGATATCACATCTCATGCTATAGGGTCTCAGGATTGGAATGGGAAGGACTTAGATATCACATATCATGCTATAGAGAGGGTCTCAGTTTTGATATTAGAAGCCTTGAGATATCACATCTCATGCTATCGGAAGTGTCTCAGGATTGGAATGGGAAGGAGCTGGATATCACATCTCATGCTAAACGAAGGGTCTCAGGTTTGGAACGGGAAGGAGTTGGATATCACATCTCATGTTATAGGAAGGGTCTCGGGTTTGGTATAAACATTGAGATATCACATCTCTGCTATCGGAAGTGTCTCAGGATTGGAATGGGAAGGAGTTGGATATCCCATCTCATGTTATAGGACGGGTCTCAGGTTTTTTATTAAAATCATTGAGATATCATATTGCATGCTGTAGGAAGGGTCTAAGGATTGGAATGGAAGGAGTTGGATATCACATCTCATGTTAAAGGAAGGATCTCAGGTTTGGTATTAGAAGCATTGAGACATCACATCTCATGCTATAGGAAGGGTCTCAGGATTGGAATGGGATGGAGTTGGATATCACATCTCATGCTATAGGAAGGGTCTCAGGATTGGAATGGGAAGGAGTTGGATATCACATCTCATGTTATAGGAAGGGTCTCAGGTTTGGTATAAACATTGCGATATCACATCTCTACCATCGGAAGTGTCTCAGGATTGGAATGGGAAGGAGTTGGATATCCCATCTCATGTTATAGGACGGGTCTCAGGTTTTTTATTAAAATCATTGATATATCATATTGCATGCTGTAGGAAGGGTCTAAGGATTGGAATGGGAAGGAGTTGGATATTCCCATCTCATGTTATAGGAAGGGTCTCAGGTTTGGTATTAGAAGCATTGAGATATCACATCTCATGCTATAGGAAGGGTCTCAGGATTGGAATGGGAAGGACTTGGATATCACATCTCATGCTATAGGGAGGGTCTCAAGTTTGATAGAAGCATTGAGATATCACATTTCATGATATCGGAAGGGTCTCAAGATTGGAATGGGAAGGAGTTGGATATCACATCTCATGATAAAGGAAGGGTCTAAGGTTTGGAAGGGGAAGGATTTGGATATCACATCTCATGTTATAGGACGGGTCTCAGGTTTGGTATTAGAAGCATTGAGATATCAAGTCTCATGGTATAGGAAGGGTCTCAGGATTAGAATGGGAAGGAGTTTGATATCACATCTCATGCCATAATATGGGTCTCAGGTTTGGTAGAAGCATTGGGATATCACATCTCATGCTATCGGAAGGGTATCGGGATTGGATTTGGAAGGAGTTGGATATCCCATCTCATGCTATAGGAAGGGTCTCAGGTTGGAATGGGAAGGAGTTGGATATCACATCTCATGTTATAGGAAGGGTCTCAGGATTGGAATGGGAAGGACTTGGATATCACATCTCATGCTATAGGAAGGCTCTCAGGTTTGCAAGGGGAAAGAGTTGGATATCACATTTCATGTTAGAGGTAGGATCTCAGGTTTGGTATTAGAAGCATTGAGATATCACATATGCTATCAGAAGGATCTAAGGTTTGGTATAGAGGCATTGAGATATCATATCTTATGCTATCAGAAGGGTCTCAGGATTGGAATGGGATGGAGTTGGATATCACATCTCATGCTATAGGAAGGGTCTCAGGATTGGAATGGGAAGGAGTTGGATATCACATCTCATGTTATAGGAAGGGTCTCAGGTTTGGTATAAACATTGAGATATCACATCTCTACCATCGGAAGTGTCTCAGGATTGGAATGGGAAGGAGTTGGATATCCCATCTCATGCCATAATATGGGTCTCAGGTTTGGTAGAAGCATTGGGATATCACATCTCATGCTATCGGAAGGGTATCGGGATTGGATTTGGAAGGAGTTGGATATCCCATCTCATGCTATAGGAAGGGTCTCAGGTTGGAATGGGAAGGAGTTGGATATCACATCTCATAGGAAGGGTCTCAGGATTGGAATGGGAAGGACTTGGATATCACATCTCATGCTATAGGAAGGCTCTCAGGTTTGCAAGGGGAAAGAGTTGGATATCACATTTCATGTTAGAGGTAGGATCTCAGGTTTGGTATTAGAAGCATTGAGATATCACATCTCATGCTATCAGAAGGATCTCAGGTTGGGTATAGAAGCATTGAGATATCATATCTTATGCTATCAGAAGGGTCTCAGGATTGGAATGGGATGGAGTTGGATATCACATCTCATGCTATAGGAAGGGTCTCAGGATTGGAATGGGAAGGAGTTGGATATCACATCTCATGTTATAGGAAGGGTCTCAGGTTTGGTATAAACATTGAGATATCACATCTCTACCATCGGAAGTGTCTCAGGATTGGAATGGGAAGGAGTTGGATATCCCATCTCATGTTATAGGACGGGTCTCAGGTTTTTTATTAAAATCATTGAGATATCATATTGCATGCTGTAGGAAGGGTCTAAGGATTGGAATGGGAAGGAGTTGGATATTCCCATCTCATGTTATAGGAAGGGTCTCAGGTTTGGTATTAGAAGCATTGAGATATCACATCTCATGCTATAGGAAGGGTCTCAGGATTGGAATGGGAAGGACTTGGATATCACATCTCATGCTATAGGGAGGGTCTCAAGTTTGATAGAAGCATTGAGATATCACATTTCATGATATCGGAAGGGTCTCAAGATTGGAATGGGAAGGAGTTGGATATCACATCTCATGATAAAGGAAGGGTCTAAGGTTTGGAAGGGGAAGGATTTGGATATCACATCTCATGTTATAGGACGGGTCTCAGGTTTGGTATCAGAAGCATTGAGATATCAAGTCTCATGGTATAGGAAGGGTCTCAGGATTAGAATGGGAAGGAGTTTGATATCACATCTCATGCCATAATATGGGTCTCAGGTTTGGTAGAAGCATTGGGATATCACATCTCATGCTATCGGAAGGGTATCGGGATTGGATTTGGAAGGAGTTGGATATCCCATCTCATGCTATAGGAAGGGTCTCAGGTTGGAATGGGAAGGAGTTGGATATCACATCTCATGTTATAGGAAGGGTCTCAGGATTGGAATGGGAAGGACTTGGATATCACCTCTCATGCTATAGGAAGGCTCTCAGGTTTGCAAGGGGAAAGAGTTGGATATCACATTTCATGTTAGAGGTAGGATCTCAGGTTTGGTATTAGAAGCATTGAGATATCACATCTCATGCTATCAGAAGGATCTCAGGTTTGGTATAGAAGCATTGAGATATCATATCTTATGCTATCAGAAGGGTCTCAGGATTGGAATGGGAAGGAGTTGGATATCACATCTCATGCTAAAGGGAGGGTCTCAGGTTTGGAAGGGGAAGGATTTGGATATCACATCTCATGTTATAGGATGGATCTCAGGTTTGGTATTAGAAGTATTGAAATATCACATCTCATGTTATCGGAAGGATCTCAGGTTTGGTATTAGAAGTATTGAGATATCACATCTCATGCTATAGGAAGGGTCTCAGGATTGGAATGGGAAGGAGTTGGATATCACATCTCATGCTAAAGGAAGGGTCTCAGGTTTGGTAGAAGCATTGAGATATCACATCTCATGCTATAGGAAGGGTCTCAGGATTGGAATGGGAAGGACTTAGATATCACATATGCTATAGGGAGGGTCTCAGTTTTGATATTAGAAGCATTGAGATATCACATCTTATGCTATCAGAAGTGTCTCAGGATTGGAATGGGAAGGAGCTGGATATCACATCTCATGCTAAAGGAAGGGTCTCAGGTTTGGAACGGGAAGGAGTTGGATATCACATCTCATGTTATAGGAAGGGTCTCAGGTTTGGTATAAACATTGAGATATCACATTTCTGCTATCGGACGTGTCTCAGGATTGGAATGGGAAGGAGTTGGATATCCCATCTCATGATATAGGACTGGTCTCAGGTTTTTTATTAGAATCATTGAGATATCATATTGCATGCTGTAGGAAGGGTCTAAGGATTGGAATGGGAAGGACTTGGATATCACATCTCATGCTATAGATAGGCACTCAGGTTTGGAAAGTGAAGGAGTTGGATATCACATTTCATGTTAGAGGAAGGATCTCAGGTTTGGTATTAGAGGCATTGAGATATCACATCTCATGCTATAGGAAGGGTCTCAGGATTGGAATGGGAAGGAGTTGGATATCACATCTCATGCTATAGGAAGGGTCTCAGGTTTGGTATAAGCATTGAGATATCACATCTCATGCTATAGGAAGGGTCTCAGGATTGGAATGGAAGGAGTTGGATATCACATCTCATGTTATAGGAAGGATCTCAGGTTTGGTATTAGAAGCATTGAGACATCACATCTCATGCTATAGGAAGGGTCTCAGGATTGGAATGGGAAGGAGTTGAATATGACATCTCATGCCGTAGGAAGGGTCTCAGGTTTGGTATAAACATTGAGATATCACATCTCTGCTATCAAAAGGGTCTCAGGATTGGAATTGGAAGGAGTTGGATATCCCATCTCATGTTATAGGAAGAGTCTCAGGTTTGGTATTAGAAGCATTGAGATATCACATCTCATGCTATAGGAAGTGTCTCAGGATTGGAATGGGAAGGACTTGGATATCACATCTCATGCTATAGGTAGGGTCTCAAGTTTGACATTAGAAGCATTGAGATATCACATCTCATGCTATAGGAAGGGTCTGAGGATTGGAATGGGAAGGAGTTGGATATCACATCTCCTGCTATGGGAAGGGTCTCAGGTTTGGTATAAGCAGTGAGATATCACATCTCATGCTATAGGAAGTGTCTCAGGATTGGAATGGGAAGGAGTTGGATATCACATCTCATGTTATAGGAAGGATCTCAGGTGTGGTATAAGCATTGAGATATCACATCTCTGCTATCGGAAGGGTCTCAAGATTGGAATGGGAAGGAGTTGGATATTCCCATCTCATGTTATAGGAAGGGTCTCAGGTTTGGTATTAGAAGCATTGAGATATCACATCTCATGCTATAGGAAGGGTCTCAGGATTGGAATGGGAAGGACTTGGATATCACATCTCATGCTATAGGGAGGGTCTCAAGTTTGATATTAGAAGCTTTGAGATATCACATCTCATGATATCGGAAGGGTCTCAGGATTGGAATGGGAAGGAGTTGGATATCACATCTCATGATAAAGGAAGGGTCTAAGGTTTGGAAGGGGAAGGATTTGGATATCACATCTCATGTTATATTACGGGTCTCAGGTTTGGTATTAGAAGCATTGAGATATCAAGTCTCATAGTATAGGAAGGGTCTCATAATTGGAATGGGAAGGAGTTGGATATCCCATCTCATGTTATAGGAAGAGTCTCTGGTTTGGTATTAGAATCATTGAGATATTCACATCGCATGCTGTAGGAAGGGTCTAAGGATTGGAATGGGATGGACTTGGATATCACATCTCATGCTATAGGTAGGCTCTCAGGTTTGGTATAAGCATTGAGATATCACATCTCATGCTATAGGAAGGGTCTCAGAATTGGAATGGGAAGGAGTTGGATATCACATCTCAAGCTATAGGAAGGGTCTCAGTATTGGAATGGGAAGGACTTGGATATCACATCTCATGCTATAGGAAGGCTCTCAGGTTTGGAAGGGGAAAGAGTTGGATATCTCATTTCATGTTAGAGGTAGGATCTCAGGTTTGGTATTAGAGGCATTGAGATATCACATCTCATGCTATCAGAAGGGTCTCAGGAATGGAATGGGAAGGAGTTAGATATCACATCTCATGCTAAAGGGGGGGTCTCAGGTTTGGAAGGGGAAGGATTTGGATATCACATCTCATGTTATAGGAAGGATCTCAGGTTTGGTATTAGAAGCATTGAGATATCACATCTCATGCTATCGGAAGGATCTCAGGTTTGGTATTAGAAGCATTGAGATATCACATCTCATGCTATCAGAAGAGTCTCAGGATTGGAATAGGAAGGAGTTGGATATCACATTTCATGCTAAAGGGAGGGTCTCAGGTTTGGAAGGGGAAGGATTTGGACATCACATCTCATGTTATCGGAAGGATCTCACGTTTGGTATTAGAAGTATTGAGATATCATATCTCATGCTATAGGAAGGGTCTCAGGATTGGAATGGGAAGGAGTTGGATATCACATCTCATGCTATAGGGAGGGTCTCAGGATTGGAATGGGAAGGACTTAGATATCACATATCATGCTATAGGGAGGGTCTCAGTTTTGATATTAGAAGCATTGAGATATCACATCTCATGCTATCGGAAGTGTCTCAGGATTGGAATGGGAAGGAGCTGTATATCACATCTCATGCTAAAGGAAGGGTCTCAGGTTTGGAACGAGAAGGATTTGGATATCACATCTCATGTTATAGGAAGGGTCTCAGGTTTGGTATAAGCATTGAGATATCACATCTCTGCTATCGGAAGTGTCTCAGGATTGGAATGGGAAGGAGTTGGATATCCCATCTCATGTTATAGGACGGGTCTCAGGTTTGTTATTAGAATCATTGAGATATCATATTGCATGCTGTAGGAAGGGTCTAAGGGTTGGAATGTGAAGGACTTGGATATCACATCTCATGCTATAGATAGGCTCTTAGGTTTGGAAAGGGAAGGAGTTGGATATCACATTTCATGTTAGAGGAAGGATCTCAGGTTTGGTATTAGAAGCATTGAGATATCACATCTTATGCTATAGGAAGGGTCTCAGGATTGGAATGGGAAGCAGTTGGATATGACATATGCTATAGGAAGGGTCTCAGGTTTGGTATAAGCATTGAGATATCACATCTCATGCTATAGGACGGCTCTCAGGATTGGAATGGAAGGAGTTGGATATCACATCTCATGTTATAGGAAGGATCTCAGGTTTGGTATTAGAAGCATTGAGACATCACATCTCATGCTATAGGAAGGATCTCAGGGTTGGAATGGGAAGGAGTTGGATATCACATCTCATCCAATAGGAAGGGTCTCAGGTTTGGAATGGGAAGGAATTGGATATCACATCTCATGTTATAGGAAGGATCTCAGGTTTGGTATTAGAAGCATTGAGATATCACTTCTCATGCTATAGGAAGGGTCTCAGGATTGGAATGTGAAGGATTTGGATATCACATCTCATGCTAAAGGAAGGGTCTCAGGTTTGGTAGAAGCATTGAGATATCACGTCGCTGCTATCGGAAGGGTCTCAGGATTGGATTGGGAAGGAGTTGGATATCCCTTCTCATGCTATAGGAAGGGTCTCAGGATTTGAATGGCAAGGAGTTGGATATCACATCTCATGCCATATGAAGGGTCTCAGGTTTGGTATAAGCATTGAGATATCACATCTCTGCTATCGGAAGGGTCTCAGGATTGGATTGGGAAGGAGTTGGATACCCCTTCTCATGCTATAGGAAGTGTCTCAGGTTGGAATGGGAAGGAGTTGGATATCACATCTCATGTTATAGGAAGGGTCTCAGGATTGGAATGGGAAGGATTTGGATATCACATCTCTTGCTATAGGAAGGGTCTCAGGATTGGAATGGGTAGGAGTTGGATATTACTTTCTTGCTATAGGAAGGGTCTCATGTTTGGAATGGGAAGGAGTTGGATATCACATATGCTATAGTTAGTGTCTCAGGTTTGGAACGGGAAGGAGTTGGATATCACATCTCATGTTATAGGAAGGGTCTCAGGTTTGGTATAAGCATTGAGATATCACATCTCTGCTATCGGAAGCGGCTCAGGATTGGAATGGGAAGGAGTTGGATATCCCATCTCATGTTATAGGAAGAGTCTCTGGTTTGGTATTAGAATCATTGAGATATCACATCGCATGCTGTAGGAAGGGTCTAAGGATTGGAATGGGATGGACTTGGATATCACATCTCATATTATAGGTAGGCTCTCAGGTTTGGTATAAGCATTGAGATATCACATCTCATGCTATAGGAAGGGTCTCAGGATTGGAATGGGAAGGAATTGGATATCACATCTCAGGCTATAGGAAGGGTCTCAGGATTGGAATGGGAAGGAGTTGGATATCACATCTCATGCTATAGGAAGGGTCTCAGGTTTGGTATAAGCATTGAGATATCACATCTCATGCTATAGCAAGGGTCTCAGGATTGGAATGGAAGGAGTTGGATATCACATCTCATGTTATAGGAAGGATCTCAGGTTTGGTATTAGAAGCATTGAGACATCACATCTCATGCTATAGGAAGGGTCTCAGGATTGGAATGGGAAGGAGTTGGATATCAAATCTCATGCTATAGGAAGGGTCTCAGGATTGGAATGGGAAGGAGTTGAATATGACATCTCATGCCGTAGGAAGGGTCTCAGGTTTGGTATAAACATTGAGATATCACATCTCTGCTATCAAAAGGGTCTCAGGATTGGAATTGGAAGGAGTTGGATATCCCATCTCATGTTATAGGAAGAGTCTCAGGTTTGGTATTAGAAGCATTGAGATATCACATCTCATGCTATAGGAAGTGTCTCAGGATTGGAATGGGAAGGACTTGGATATCACATCTCATGCTATAGGTAGGGTCTCAAGCTTGACATTAGAAGCATTGAGATATCACATCTCATGCTATAGGAAGGGTCTGAGGATTGGAATGGGAAGGAGTTGGATATCACATCTCCTGCTATGGGAAGGGTCTCAGGTTTGGTATAAGCAGTGAGATATCACATCTCATGCTATAGGAAGTGTCTCAGGATTGGAATGGGAAGGAGTTGGATATCACATCTCATGTTATAGGAAGGATCTCAGGTGTGGTATAAGCATTGAGATATCACATCTCTGCTATCGGAAGGGTCTCAAGATTGGAATGGGAAGGAGTTGGATATTCCCATCTCATGTTATAGGAACGGTCTCAGGTTTGGTATTAGAAGCATTGAGATATCACATCTCATGCTATAGGAAGGGTCTCAGGATTGGAATGGGAAGGACTTGGATATCACATCTCATGCTATAGGGAGGGTCTCAAGTTTGATATTAGAAGCTTTGAGATATCACATCTCATGATATCGGAAGGGTCTCAGGATTGGAATGGGAAGGAGTTGGATATCACATCTCATGATAAAGGAAGGGTCTAAGGTTTGGAAGGGGAAGGATTTGGATATCACATCTCATGTTATATTACGGGTCTCAGGTTTGGTATTAGAAGCATTGAGATATCAAGTCTCATAGTATAGGAAGGGTCTCAGAATTGGAATGGGAAGGAGTTGGATATCCCATCTCATGTTATAGGAAGAGTCTCTGGTTTGGTATTAGAATCATTGAGATATTCACATCGCATGCTGTAGGAAGGGTCTAAGGATTGGAATGGGATGGACTTGGATATCACATCTCATGCTATAGGTAGGCTCTCATGTTTGGTATAAGCATTGAGATATCACATCTCATGCTATAGGAAGGGTCTCAGAATTGGAATGGGAAGGACTTGGATATCACATCTCATGCTATAGGAAGCCTCTCAGGTTTGGAAGGGGAAAGAGTTGGATATCTCATTTCATGTTAGAGGTAGGATCTCAGGTTTGGTATTAGAGGCATTGAGATATCACATCTCATGCTATCAGAAGGGTCTCAGGAATGGAATGGGAAGGAGTTAGATATCACATCTCATGCTAATGGGAGGGTCTCAGGTTTGGAAGGGGAAGGATTTGGATATCACATCTCATGTTATAGGAAGGATCTCAGGTTTGGTATTAGAAGCATTGAGATATCACATCTCATGCTATCGGAAGGATCTCAGGTTTGGTATTAGAAGCATTGAGATATCACATCTCATGCTATCAGAAGAGTCTCAGGATTGGAATAGGAAGGAGTTGGATATCACATTTCATGCTAAAGGGAGGGTCTCAGGTTTGGAAGGGGAAGGATTTGGATATCACATCTCATGTTATCGGAAGGATCTCACGTTTGGTATTAGAAGTATTGAGATATCATATCTCATGCTATAGGAAGGGTCTCAGGATTGGAATGGGAAGGAGTTGGATATCACATCTCATGCTATAGGGAGGGTCTCAGGATTGGAATGGGAAGGACTTAGATATCACATATCATGCTATAGGGAGGGTCTCAGTTTTGATATTAGAAGCATTGAGATATCACATCTCATGCTATCGGAAGTGTCTCAGGATTGGAATGGGAAGGAGCTGGATATCACATCTCATGCTAAAGGAAGGGTCTCAGGTTTGGAACGAGAAGGATTTGGATATCACATCTCATGTTATAGGAAGGGGCTCAGGTTTGGTATAAGCATTGAGATATCACATCTCTGCTATCGGAAGTGTCTCAGGATTGGAATGGGAAGGAGTTGGATATCCCATCTCATGTTATAGGACGGGTCTCAGGTTTGTTATTAGAATCATTGAGATATCATATTGCATGCTGTAGGAAGGGTCTTAGGGTTGGAATGTGAAGGACTTGGATATCACATCTCATGCTATAGATAGGCTCTTAGGTTTGGAAAGGGAAGGAGTTGGATATCACATTTCATGTTAGAGGAAGGATCTCAGGTTTGGTATTAGAAGCATTGAGATATCACATCTCATGCTATAGGAAGGGTCTCAGGATTGGAATGGGAAGCAGTTGGATATGACATCTCATGCTATAGGAAGGGTCTCAGGTTTGGTATAAGCATTGAGATATCACATCTCATGCTATAGGACGGGTCTCAGGATTGGAATGGAAGGAGTTGGATATCACATCTCATGTTATAGGAAGGATCTCAGGTTTGGTATTAGAAGCATTGAGACATCACATCTCATGCTATAGGAAGGGTGTCAGGGTTGGAATAGGAAGGAGTTGGATATCACATCTCATCCAATTTGAAGGGTCTCAGGTTTGGAATGGGAAGGAATTGGATATCACATCTCATGTTATAGGAAGGATCTCAGGTTTGGTATTAGAAGCATTGAGATATCACATCTCATGCTATAGGAAGGGTCTCAGGATTGGAATGTGAAGGATTTGGATATCACATCTCATGCTAAAGGAAGGGTCTCAGGTTTGGTAGAAGCATTGAGATATCACGTCGCTGCTATCGGAAGGGTCTCAGGATTGGATTGGGAAGGAGTTGGATATCCCTTCTCATGCTATAGGAAGGGTCTCAGGATTTGAATGGCAAGGAGTTGGATATCACATCTCATGCCATAGGAAGGGTCCCAGGTTTGGTATAAGCATTGAGATATCACATCTCTGCTATCGGAAGGGTCTCAGGATTGGATTGGGAAGGAGTTGGATATCCCTTCTCATGCTATAGGAAGTGTCTCAGGTTGGAATGGGAAGGAGTTGGATATCACATCTCATGTTATAGGAAGGGTCTCAGGATTGGAATGGGAAGGATTTGGATATCACATCTCTTGCTATAGGAAGGGTCTCAGGATTGGAATGGGTAGGAGTTGGATATTACTTTCTTGCTATAGGAAGGGTCTCATGTTTGGAATGGGAAGGAGTTGGATATCACATATGCTATAGTTAGTGTCTCAGGTTTGGAACGGGAAGGAGTTGGATATCACATCTCATGTTATAGGAAGGGTCTCAGGTTTGGTATAAGCATTGAGATATCACATCTCTGCTATCGGAAGCGGCTCAGGATTGGAATGGGAAGGAGTTGGATATCCCATCTCATGTTATAGGTAGAGTCTCTGGTTTGGTATTAGAATCATTGAGATATCACATCGCATGCTGTAGGAAGGGTCTAAGGATTGGAATGGGATGGACTTGGATATCACATCTCATGTTATAGGTAGGCTCTCAGGTTTGGTATAAGCATTGAGATATCACATCTCATGCTATAGGAAGGGTCTCAGGATTGGAATGGGAAGGAATTGGATATCACATCTCAGGCTATAGGAAGGGTCTCAGGATTGGAATGGGAAGGAGTTGGATATCACATCTCATGCTATAGGAAGGGTCTCAGGTTTGGTATAAGCATTGAGATATCACATCTCATGCTATAGGAAGGGTCTCAGGATTGGAATGGAAGGAGTTGGATATCACATCTCATGTTATAGGAAGGATCTCAGGTTTGGTATTAGAAGCATTGAGACATCACATCTCATGCTATAGGAAGGGTCTCAGGATTGGAATGGGAAGGAGTTGGATATCAAATCTCATGCTATAGGAAGGGTCTCAGGATTGGAATGGGAAGGAGTTGAATATGACATCTCATGCCGTAGGAAGGGTCTCAGGTTTGGTATAAACATTGAGATATCACATCTCTGCTATCAAAAGGGTCTCAGGATTGGAATTGGAAGGAGTTGGATATCCCATCTCATGTTATAGGAAGAGTCTCAGGTTTGGTATTAGAAGCATTGAGATATCACATCTCATGCTATAGGAAGTGTCTCAGGATTGGAATGGGAAGGACTTGGATATCACATCTCATGCTATAGGTAGGGTCTCAAGTTTGACATTAGAAGCATTGAGATATCACATCTCATGCTATAGGAAGGGTCTGAGGATTGGAATGGGAAGGAGTTGGATATCACATCTCCTGCTATGGGAAGGGTCTCAGGTTTGGTATAAGCAGTGAGATATCACATCTCATGCTATAGGAAGTGTCTCAGGATTGGAATGGGAAGGAGTTGGATATCACATCTCATGTTATAGGAAGGATCTCAGGTGTGGTATAAGCATTGAGATATCACATCTCTGCTATCGGAAGGGTCTCAAGATTGGAATGGGAAGGAGTTGGATATTCCCATCTCATGTTATAGGAAGGGTCTCAGGTTTGGTATTAGAAGCATTGAGATATCACATCTCATGCTATAGGAAGGGTCTCAGGATTGGAATGGGAAGGACTTGGATATCACATCTCATGCTATAGGGAGGGTCTCAAGTTTGATATTAGAAGCTTTGAGATATCACATCTCATGATATCGGAAGGGTCTCAGGATTGGAATGGGAAGGAGTTGGATATCACATCTCATGATAAAGGACGGGTCTAAGGTTTGGAAGGGGAAGGATTTGGATATCACATCTCATGTTATATTACGGGTCTCAGGTTTGGTATTAGAAGCATTGAGATATCAAGTCTCATAGTATAGGAAGGGTCTCAGAATTGGAATGGGAAGGAGTTGGATATCCCATCTCATGTTATAGGAAGAGTCTCTGGTTTGGTATTAGAATCATTGAGATATTCACATCGCATGCTGTAGGAAGGGTCTAAGGATTGGAATGGGATGGACTTGGATATCACATCTCATGCTATAGGTAGGCTCTCAGGTTTGGTATAAGCATTGAGATATCACATCTCATGCTATAGGAAGGGTCTCAGAATTGGAATGGGAAGGAGTTGGATATCACATCTCAAGCTATAGGAAGGGTCTCAGTATTGGAATGGGAAGGACTTGGATATCACATCTCATGCTATAGGAAGGCTCTCAGGTTTGGAAGGGGAAAGAGTTGGATATCTCATTTCATGTTAGAGGTAGGATCTCAGGTTTGGTATTAGAGGCATTGAGATATCACATCTCATGCTATCAGAAGGGTCTCAGGAATGGAATGGGAAGGAGTTAGATATCACATCTCATGCTAAAGGGAGGGTCTCAGGTTTGGAAGGGGAAGGATTTGGATATCACATCTCATGTTATAGGAAGGATCTCAGGTTTGGTATTAGAAGCATTGAGATATCACATCTCATGCTATCGGAAGGATCTCAGGTTTGGTATTAGAAGCATTGAGATATCACATCTCATGCTATCAGAAGAGTCTCAGGATTGGAATAGGAAGGAGTTGGATATCACCTTTCATGCTAAAGGGAGGGTCTCAGGTTTGGAAGGGGAAGGATTTGGATATCAAATCTCATGTTATCGGAAGGATCTCACGTTTGGTATTAGAAGTATTGAGATATCATATCTCATGCTATAGGAAGGGTCCCAGGATTGGAATGGGAAGGAGTTGGATATCACATCTCATGATATAGGGAGGGTCTCAGGATTGGAATGGGAAGGACTTAGATATCACATATCATGCTATAGGGAGGGTCTCAGTTTTGATATTAGAAGCATTGAGATATCACATCTCATGCTATCAGAAGTGTCTCAGGATTGGAATGGGAAGGAGCTGGATATCACATCTCATGCTAAAGGAAAGGTCTCAGGTTTGGAACGAGAAGGATTTGGATATCACATCTCATGTTATAGGAAGGGTCTCAAGTTTGGTATAAGCATTGAGATATCACATCTCTGCTATCGGAAGTGTCTCAGGATTGGAATGGGAAGGAGTTGGATATCCCATCTCATGTTATAGGACGGGTCTCAGGTTTGTTATTAGAATCATTGAGATATCATATTGCATGCTGTAGGAAGGGTCTAAGGGTTGGAATGTGAAGGACTTGGATATCACATCTCATGCTATAGATAGGCTCTTAGGTTTGGAAAGGGAAGGAGTTGGATATCACATTTCATGTTAGAGGAAGGATCTCAGGTTTGGTATTAGAAGCATTGAGATATCACATCTCATGCTATAGGAAGGGTCTCAGGATTGGAATGGGAAGCAGTTGGATATCACATCTCATGCTATAGGAAGGGTCTCAGGTTTGGTATAAGCATTGAGATATCACATCTCATGCTATAGGACGGGTCTCAGGATTGGAATGGAAGGAGTTGGATATCACATCTCATGTTATAGGAAGGATCTCAGGTTTGGTATTAGAAGCATTGAGACATCACATCTCATGCTATAGGAAGGGTCTCAGGGTTGGAATGGGAAGGAGTTGGATATCACATCTCATCCAATAGGAAGGGTCTCAGGTTTGGAATGGGAAGGAATTGGATATCACATCTCATGTTATAGGAAGGATCTCAGGTTTGGTATTAGAAGCATTGAGATATCACATCTCATGCTATAGGAAGGGTCTCAGGATTGGAATGTGAAGGATTTGGATATCACATCTCATGCTAAAGGAAGGGTCTCAGGTTTGGTAGAAGCATTGAGATATCACGTCGCTGCTATCGGAAGGGTCTCAGGATTGGATTGGGAAGGAGTTGGATATCCCTTCTCATGCTATAGGAAGGGTCTCAGGATTTGAATGGCAAGGAGTTGGATATCACATCTCATGCCATAGGAAGGGTCTCAGGTTTGGTATAAGCATTGAGATATCACATCTCTGCTATCGGAAGGGTCTCAGGATTGGATTGGGAAGGAGTTGGATATCCCTTCTCATGCTATAGGAAGTGTCTCAGGTTGGAATGGGAAGAAGTTGGATATCACATCTCATGTTATAGGAAGGGTCTCAGGATTGGAATGGGAAGGATTTGGATATCACATCTCTTGCTATACGAAGGGTCTCAGGATTGGAATGGGTAGGAGTTGGATATTACTTTCTTGCTATAGGAAGGGTCTCATGTTTGGAATGGGAAGGAGTTGGATATCACATATGCTATAGTTAGTGTCTCAGGTTTGGAACGGGAAGGAGTTGGATATCACATCTCATGTTATAGGAAGGGTCTCAGGTTTGGTATAAGCATTGAGATATCACATCTCTGCTATCGGAAGCGGCTCAGGATTGGAATGGGAAGGAGTTGGATATCCCATCTCATGTTATAGGAAGAGTCTCTGGTTTGGTATTAGAATCATTGAGATATCACATCGCATGCTGTAGGAAGGGTCTAAGGATTGGAATGGGATGGACTTGGATATCACATCTCATGCTATAGGTAGGCTCTCAGGTTTGGTATAAGCATTGAGATATCACATCTCATGCTATAGGAAGGGTCTCAGGATTGGAATGGGAAGGAATTGGATATCACATCTCAGGCTATAAGAAGGGTCTCAGGATTGGAATGGGAAGGAGTTGGATATCACATCTCATGCTATAGGAAGGGTCTCAGGTTTGGTATAAGCATTGATATATCACATCTCATGCTATAGGAAGGATCTCAGGATTGGAATGGAAGGAGTTGGATATCACATCTCATGTTATAGGAAGGATCTCAGGTTTGGTATTAGAAGCATTGAGACATCACATCTCATGCTATAGGAAGGGTCTCAGGATTGGAATGGGAAGGAGTTGGATATCAAATCTCATGCTATAGGAAGGGTCTCAGGATTGGAATGGGAAGGAGTTGAATATGACATCTCATGCCGTAGGAAGGGTCTCAGGTTTGGTATAAACATTGAGATATCACATCTCTGCTATCAAAAGGGTCTCAGGATTGGAATTGGAAGGAGTTGGATATCCCATCTCATGTTATAGGAAGAGTCTCAGGTTTGGTATTAGAAGCATTGAGATATCACATCTCATGCTATAGGAAGTGTCTCAGGATTGGAATGGGAAGGACTTGGATATCACATCTCATGCTATAGGTAGGGTCTCAAGTTTGACATTAGAAGCATTGAGATATCACATCTCATGCTATAGGAAGGGTCTGAGGATTGGAATGGGAAGGAGTTGGATATCACATCTCCTGCTATGGGAAGGGTCTCAGGTTTGGTATAAGCAGTGAGATATCACATCTCATGCTATAGGAAGTGTCTCAGGATTGGAATGGGAAGGAGTTGGATATCACATCTCATGTTATAGGAAGGATCTCAGGTGTGGTATAAGCATTGAGATATCACATCTCTGCTATCGGAAGGGTCTCAAGATTGGAATGGGAAGGAGTTGGATATTCCCATCTCATGTTATAGGAAGGGTCTCAGGTTTGGTATTAGAAGCATTGAGATATCACATCTCATGCTATAGGAAGGGTCTCAGGATTGGAATGGGAAGGACTTGGATATCACATCTCATGCTATAGAGAGGGTCTCAAGTTTGATATTAGAAGCTTTGAGATATCACATCTCATGATATCGGAAGGGTCTCAGGATTGGAATGGGAAGGAGTTGGATATCACATCTCATGATAAAGGACGGGTCTAAGGTTTGGAAGGGGAAGGATTTGGATATCACATCTCATGTTATATTACGGGTCTCAGGTTTGGTATTAGAAGCATTGAGATATCAAGTCTCATAGTATAGGAAGGGTCTCAGAATTGGAATGGGAAGGAGTTGGATATCCCATCTCATGTTATAGGAAGAGTCTCTGGTTTGGTATTAGAATCATTGAGATATTCACATCGCATGCTGTAGGAAGGGTCTAAGGATTGGAATGGGATGGACTTGGATATCACATCTCATGCTATAGGTAGGCTCTCAGGTTTGGTATAAGCATTGAGATATCACATCTCATGCTATAGGAAGGGTCTCAGAATTGGAATGGGAAGGAGTTGGATATCACATCTCAAGCTATAGGAAGGGTCTCAGTATTGGAATGGGAAGGACTTGGATATCACATCTCATGCTATAGGAAGGCTCTCAGGTTTGGAAGGGGAAAGAGTTGGATATCTCATTTCATGTTAGAGGTAGGATCTCAGGTTTGGTATTAGAGGCATTGAGATATCACATCTCATGCTATCAGAAGGGTCTCAGGAATGGAATGGGAAGGAGTTAGATATCACATCTCATGCTAAAGGGAGGGTCTCAGGTTTGGAAGGGGAAGGATTTGGATATCACATCTCATGTTATAGGAAGGATCTCAGGTTTGGTATTAGAAGCATTGAGATATCACATCTCATGCTATCGGAAGGATCTCAGGTTTGGTATTAGAAGCATTGAGATATCACATCTCATGCTATCAGAAGAGTCTCAGGATTGGAATAGTAACATGTTACTGACCCTTCCTATAGCTTGAGATGTGATATCCAACTCCTTCCCTTTCCAATCCTGAGACCCTTCCTATAGCATGAGATGTGATATCTCAATGCTTCTAATACCAAACCTGAGATCCTTCCTATAACATGAGATGTGATATCCAAATCCTTCCACTTCCAAACCTGAGACCCTCCCTTTAGCATGAGATGTGATATCCGACTCCTTCCCATTCCAATCCTGAGACCCTTCTGATAGCATGAGATGTGATATCTCAATGCCTATAATACCAAACCTGAGATCCTTCCGATAGCATGAGATGTGATATCTCAATGCTTCTAATACCAAACCTGAGATCCTTCCTATAACATGAAATGTGATATCCAAATCCTTCCAAATCCAATCCTGATACCCTTCCGATAGCATGAGATGTGATATCCCAATGCTTCTACAAAACCTGAAACCCATACATGGCATGAGATTTGATATCAAACTCCTTCCCATTCCAATCCTGAGACACTTCCTATAGCATGAGATGTGATATCTCAATGCTTCTAATACCAAACCTGAGACTCTTCCTATAACATGAGATGGGATATCCAACTCCTTCCCATTCCAATCCTGAGACCCTTCCGATAGCAGAGATGTGATATCTCAATGCTTATACCAAACCTGAGACCCTTCCTATGGCATGAGATGTCATATACAACTCCTTCCCATTCCAATCCTGAGACCCTTCCTATAGCATGAGATGTGATATCTCAATGCTTATACCAAACCTGAGACCCATACATGGCATGAGATGTGATATCAAACTCCTTCCCATTCCAATCCTGAGACCATTCCTATAGCATGAGATGTGATATCTCAATGCTTCTACTACCAAACCTGAGACTCTTCCTATAACATGAGATGGGATAACCAACTCCTTCCCATTCCAATCCTGAGACCCTTCCGATAGCAGAGATGTGATATCTCAATGCTTATACCAATCCTGAGACCCTTCCTATAGCATGAGATGTGATGTCTCAATGCTTCTAATACCAAACCTGAGATCCTTCCTATAACATCAGATGTGATATCCAACTCCTTCCCATTCCAATCCTGAGACCCCTCCTATAGCATGAGATGTGATATCTCAATGTTCTTACCAAACCTGAGACCCTTCCTATAGCATGAGATGTGATATCCAACTCCTTCCCATTCCAATCCTGAGACCCTTCCTATAGCATTAGATGTGATATCTCAATGCCTCTAATACCAAATCTGAGATCCTTCCTCTAACATGAAATGTGATATCCAACTCCTTCCCTTTCCAAACCTGAGAGCCTACCTATAGCATGAGATGTGATATCCAAGACCTTCCCATTCCAATCCTTAGACCCTTCCTACAGCATACAATATGATATCTCAATGATTCTAATAACAAACCTGAGACCCGTCCTATAACATGAGATGTGATATCCAACTCCTTCCCATTCCAATCCTGAGACACTTCCGATAGCAGAGATGTGATATCTCAATGCTTATTCCAAACCTGAGACCCTTCCTATAGCATGAGATGTGATATCCAACTCCTTCCCATTCCAATCCTGAGACCCCTCCTATAGCATGAGATGTGATATCTCAATGTTCTTACCAAACCTGAGACCCTTCCTATAGCATGAGATGTGATATCCAACTCCTTCCCATTCCAATCCTGAGACCCTTCCTATAGCATGAGATGTGATATCTGAATGCCTCTAATACCAAACCTGAAATCCTTCCTCTAACATGAAATGTCATATCCAACTCCTTCCCTTTCCAAACCTGAGAGCCTACCTATAGCATGAGATGTGATATCCAAGACCTTCCCATTCCAATCCTTAGACCCTTCCTACAGCATACAATATGATATCTCAATGATTCTAATAACAATCCTGAGACCCGTCCTATAACATGAGATGTGATATCCAACTCCTTCCCATTCCAATCCTGAGACACTTCCGATAGCAGAGATGTGATATCTCAATGCTTATTCCAAACCTGAGACCCTTCCTATAGCATGAGATGTGATATCCAACTTCTTCCCGTTCCAAACCTGAGACCCTTCCTATAGCATATGTGATATCCAACTCCTTCCCATTCCAAACATGAGACCCTTCCTATAGCAAGAATGTAATATCCAACTCCTTCCCATTCCAATCCTGAGACCCTTCCTACAGCATGCGATGTGATATCTCAATGCTTCTAATACCAAACCTGAGACCCGTCCTATAACATGAGATGGGATATCCAACTCCTTCCCGTTCCAAACCTGAGACCCTTCCTATAGCATGAGATGTGATATCCAACTCCTTCCCATCCCAATCCTGAGACACTTCCGATTGCAGAGATGTGATATCTCAATGCTTATTCCAAACCTGAGACTCTTCCTATAACATGAGATGTGATATCCAACTCCTTCCCGTTCCAAACCTGAGACCCTTCCTATAGCATAAGATGTGATATCCAACTCCTTCCCATTCCAATCCTTAGACCCTTCCGATAGCATGAGATGTGATATCTCAATGCTTCTAATACCAAACCTGAGATCCTTCCTATAACATGAGATGTGATATCCAAATCCTTCCCCTTCCAAACCTGAGACCCTCCCTTTAGCATGAGATGTGATATCCAACTCCTTCCCATTCCAATCCTGAGACCCTTCTGATAGCATGCGATGTGATATCTCAATGCCTCTAATACCAAACCTGAGATCCTACCTCTAACATGAAATATGATATCCAACTCCTTCCCTTTCCAAACCTGAGATCCTGCCTATAGCATGAGATGTGATATCCAAGTCCTTCCCATTCCAATCCTGAGACCCTTCCTATAGCATGAGATGTGATATCTCAATGCTTATACCAAACCTGAGACCCTTCCTATGGCATGAGATGCCATATACAACTCCTTCCCATTCCAATCCTGAGACCCTGCTTATAGCATGAGATGTGATATCTCAATGCTTCTAATACCAAACCTGAGATATTTCCTATAACATGAGATGTGATATCCAACTCCTTCCCATTCCAACCTGAGACCCTTCCTATTGCATGAGATGGGATATCCAACTCCTTCCAAATCCAATCCTGATACCCTTCCGATAGCATGAGATGTGATATCCCAATGCTTCTACCAAACCTGAGACCCATACTATGGCATGAGATGTGATATCAAACTCCTTCCCATTCCAATCCTGTGACCCTTCCTATAGCTTGAGATGTGATATCCAACTCCTTCCCATTCCAATTCTGATACCCTTCCTATACAATGAGACTTGATATCTCAATGCTTCTAATACCAAACCTGAGACCCATCCTATAACATGAGATGTGATATCCAAATCCTTCCCCTTCCAAACCTTAGACCCTTCCTTTATCATGAGATGTGATATCCAACTCCTTCCCATTCCAATCCTGAGACTCTTCCTATAGCATGAGATGTGATATCTCAATGCTTCTAATACCAAACCTGAGACCCTTCCTATAACATGAGATGGGAATATCCAACTCCTTCCCATTCCAATCCTGAGACCCTTCCGATAGCAGAGATGTGATATCTCAATGCTTATACCAAACCTGAGATCCTTCCTATAACATGAGATGTGATATCCAACTCCTTCCCATTCCAATCCTGAGACAATTCCTATAGCATGAGATGTGATATCTCACTGCTTATACCAAACCTGAGACCCTTCCTATAGCATGAGATGTGATATCCAACTCCTTCCCATTCCAATCCTGAGACCCTTATGATAGCATGAAATGTGATATCTCAATGCCTCTAATACCAAACCTGAGATCCTTCCTATAACATGAGATGTGATATCCAAATCCTTCCCCTTCCAAACCTGAGACCCTCCCTTTAGCATGAGATGTGATATCCAACTCCTTCCCATTCCAATCCTGAGACCCTTCTGATAGCATGAGATGTGATATCTCAATGCCTCTAATACCAAACCTGATATCCTACCTCTAACATGAAATGTGATATCCAACTCCTTCCCTTTCCAAACCCGAGACCCTGCCTATAGCATGAGATGTGATATCCAAGTCCTTCCCATTCCAATCCTGAGACCCTTCCTATAGCATGTGATGTGATATCTCAATGCTTATACCAAACCTGAGACCCTTCCTATGGCATGAGATGTCATATACAACTCCTTGCCATTCCAATCCTGAGACCCTTCCTATAGCATGTGATGTGATATCTCAATGCTTATACCAAACCTGAGACCCTTCCTATAGCTTGAGATGTGATATCCAACTCCTTCCCATTCCAATCCTGAGACCCTTCCTATAGCATGAGATGTGATATCTCAATACTTCTAATACCAAACCTGAGATCCTTCTGATAACATGAGATGTGATATCCAAATCCTTCCCCTTCCAAACCTGAGACCCTCCCTTTAGCATGAGATGTGATATCCAACTCCTTCCCATTCCAATCCTGAGACCCTTCTGATAGCATGAGATGTGATATCTGAATGCTTCTAATACCAAACCTGAGATCCTTCTGATAGCATGAGATGTGATATCTCAATGCTTCTAATACCAAACCTGAGCTCCTTCTTATAACATGAGATGTGATATCCAAATCCTTCCCCTTCCAAACCTGAGACCCTCCCTTTAGCATGAGATGTGATATCCAACTCCTTCCCATTCCAATCCTGAGACTCTTCCTATAGCATGAGATGTGATATCTCAATGCTTCTAATACCAAACCTGAGACCCTTCCTATAACATGAGATGGGAATATCCAACTCCTTCCCATTCCAATCCTGAGACTCTTCCTATAGCATGAGATGTGATATCTCAATGCTTCTAATACCAAACCTGAGACCCTTCCTATAACATGAGATGGGAATATCCAACTCCTTCCCATTCCAATCCTGAGACCCTTCCGATAGCAGAGATGTGATATCTCAATGCTTATACCAAACCTGAGATCCTTCCTATAACATGAGATGTGATATCCAACTCCTTCCCATTCCAATCCTGAGACAATTCCTATAGCATGAGATGTGATATCTCACTGCTTATACCAAACCTGAGACCCTTCCTATAGCATGAGATGTGATATCCAACTCCTTCCCATTCCAATCCTGAGACCCTTATGATAGCATGAAATGTGATATCTCAATGCCTCTAATACCAAACCTGAGATCCTTCCTATAACATGAGATGTGATATCCAAATCCTTCCCCTTCCAAACCTGAGACCCTCCCTTTAGCATGAGATGTGATATCCAACTCCTTCCCATTCCAATCCTGAGACCCTTCTGATAGCATGAGATGTGATATCTCAATGCCTCTAATACCAAACCTGATTTCCTACCTCTAACATGAAATGTGATATCCAACTCCTTCCCTTTCCAAACCCGAGACCCTGCCTATAGCATGAGATGTGATATCCAAGTCCTTCCCATTCCAATCCTGAGACCCTTCCTATAGCATGTGATGTGATATCTCAATGCTTATACCAAACCTGAGACCCTTCCTATGGCATGAGATGTCATATACAACTCCTTGCCATTCCAATCCTGAGACCCTTCCTATAGCATGTGATGTGATATCTCAATGCTTATACCAAACCTGAGACCCTTCCTATAGCTTGAGATGTGATATCCAACTCCTTCCCATTCCAATCCTGAGACCCTTCCTATAGCATGAGATGTGATATCTCAATACTTCTAATACCAAACCTGAGATCCTTCTGATAACATGAGATGTGATATCCAAATCCTTCCCCTTCCAAACCTGAGACCCTCCCTTTAGCATGAGATGTGATATCCAACTCCTTCCCATTCCAATCCTGAGACCCTTCTGATAGCATGAGATGTGATATCTGAATGCTTCTAATACCAAACCTGAGATCCTTCCGATAGCATGAGATGTGATATCTCAATGCTTCTAATACCAAACCTGAGCTCCTTCTTATAACATGAGATGTGATATCCAAATCCTTCCCCTTCCAAACCTGAGACCCTCCCTTTAGCATGAGATGTGATATCCAACTCCTTCCCATTCCAATCCTGAGACCCTTCTGATAGCATGAGATGTGATATCTCAATGCCTCTAATACCAAACCTGAGATCCTACCTCTAACATGAAATGTGATATCCAACTCTTTCCCCTTCCAAACCTGAGAGCCTTCCTATAGCATGAGATTTGATATCCAACTCCTTCCCGTTCCAAACCTGAGACCCTTCCTATAGCATGAGATGTGATATCCAACTCCTTCCCATCCCAATCCTGAGACATTTCCGATTGCAGAGATGTGATATCTCAATGCTTATACCAAACCTGAGACTCTTCCTATAACATGAGATGTGATATCCAACTCCTTCCCGTTCCAAACCTGAGACCCTTCCTATATCATGAGATGTGATTTCCAACTCCTTTCCATTCCAATCCTGAGACCCTTCCGATAGCATGAGATGTGATATCTCAATGCTTCTAATACCAAACCTGAGATCCTTCCTATAACATGTGATGTGATATCCAAATTCTTCCCCTTCCAAACCTGAGACCCTCCCTTTAGCATGAGATGTGATATCCAACTCCTTCCCATTCCAATCCTGAGACCCTTATGATAGCATGAGATGTGATATCTCAATGCCTCTAATACCAAACCTGAGATCCTTCCTATAACATGAGATGTGATATCCAAATCCTTTCCCTTCCAAACCTGAGACCCTCCCTTTAGCATGAGATGTGATATCCAACTCCTTCCCATTCCAATCCTGAGACCCTTCTGATAGCATGAGATGTGATATCTCAATGCCTCTAATACCAAACCTGATATCCTACCTCTAACATGAAATGTGATATCCAACTCCTTCCCTTTCCAAACCTGAGACCCTGCCTATAGCATGAGATGTGATATCCAAGTCCTTCCCATTCCAATCCTGAGACCCTTCCTATAGCATGTGATGTGATATCTCAATGCTTATGCCAAACCTGAGACCCTTCCTATGACATGAGATGTCATATACAACACCTTCCCATTCCAATCCTGAGACCCTTCCTATAGCATGTGATGTGATATCTCAATGCTTATACCAAACCTGAGACCCTTTCTATAGCTTGAGATGTGATATCCAACTCCTTCCCATTCCAATCCTGAGACCCTTCCTATAGCATGAGATGTGATATCTCAATACTTCTAATACCAAACCTGAGATCCTTCCGATAACATGAGATATGATATCCAAATCCTTCCCCTTCCAAACCTGAGACCCTCCCTTTAGCATGAGATGTGATATCCAACTCCTTCCCATTCCAATCCTGAGACCCTTCTGATAGCATGAGATGTGATATCTCAATGCTTCTAATACCAAACCTGAGATCCTTCTGATAGCATGAGATGTGATATCTCAATGCTTCTAATACCAAACCTGAGCTCCTTCTTATAACATGAGATGTGATATCCAAATCCTTCCCCTTCCAAACCTGAGACCCTCCCTTTAGCATAAGATGTGATATCCAACTCCTTCCCATTCCAATCCTGAGACCCTTCTGATAGCATGAGATGTGATATCTCAATGCCTCTAATACCAAACCTGAGATCCTACCTCTAACATGAAATGTGATATCCAACTCTTTCCCCTTCCAAACCTGAGAGCCTTCCTATAGCATGAGATGTGATATCCAAGTCCTTCCCATTCCAATCCTGAGACCCTTCCTATAGCTTGAGATGTGATATCCAACTCCTTCTAATTCCAATTCTGAGACCCTTCCTATACCATGAGACTTGATATCTCAATGCTTCTAATACCAAACCTGAGACCCGCCCTATAACATGAGATGTGATATCCAAATCCTTCCCCTTCCAAACCTTAGACCCTTCCTTTATCATGAGATGTGATATCCAACTCCTTCCCATTCCAATCCTGAGACCCTTCCGATATCATGAGATGTGATATCTCAATGCTTCTAATATCAAACTTGAGACCCTCCCTATAGCATGAGATGTGATATCCAAGTCCTTCCCATTCCAATCCTGAGACCCTTCCTATAGCATGAGATGTGATGTCTCAATGCTTCTAATACCAAACCTGAGACCCTTCCTATAACATGAGATGGGAATATCCAACTCCTTCCCATTCCAATCCTGAGACCCTTCCGATAGCAGAGATGTGATATCTCAATGCTTATACCAAACCTGAGATCCTTCCTATAACATGAGATGTGATATCCAACTCCTTCCCATTCCAATCATGAGACACTTCCTATAGCATGAGATGTGATATCTCACTGCTTATACCAAACCTGAGACCTTTCCTATAGCATGAGATGTGATATCCAACTCCTTCCCATTCCAATCCTGAGACCCTTCCTATAGCATGAGATGTGATATCTCAATGCTTCTAATATCAAACGTGAGACCCTCCCTATAGCATGAGATGTGATATCCAAGTCCTTCCGATTCCAATCCTGAGACACTTCCTATAGCATGAGATGTGATATCTCAATGCTTTAATACCAAACCTGAGACTCTTCCTATAACATGAGATGGGATATCCAACTCCTTCCCATTCCAATCCTGAGACCTTTCCGATAGCAGAGATGTGATATCTCAATGCTTATACTAAACCTGAGACCCTTCCTACGGCATGAGATGTCATATACAACTCCTTCCCATTCCAATCCTGAGTCCCTTCCTATAGCATGAGATGTGATATCTCAATGCTTATACAAAACCAGAGACCCTTCCTATAGCATGAGATGTGATATCCAACTCCTTCCCATTCCAATCCTGAGACCCTTCCTATAGCATGAGATGTGATGTCTCAATGCTTCTAATACCAAACCTGAGATCCTTCCTATAACATGAGATGTGATATCCAACTCCTTCCATTCCAATCCTGAGACGCTTCCTATAGCATGAGATGTGATATCTCAATGCCTCTAATACCAAACCTGAGATCCTTCCTCTAACATGAAATGTGATATCCAACTCCTTCCCTTTCCAAACCTGAGAGCCTATCCATAGCATGAGATGTGATATCCAAGTCCTTCCCATTCCAATCCTTAGACCCTTCCTACAGCATGCAATATGATATCTCAATGATTCTAATAACAATCCTGAGACCCGTCCTATAACATGAGATGGGATATCCAACTCCTTCCCATTCCAATCCTGAGACACTTCCGATAGCAGAGATGTGATATCTCAATGCTTATACCAAACCTGAGACCCTTCCTATAACATGAGATCGGCTATCCAACTCCTTCCCGTTCCAAACCTGAGACCCTTCCTTTAGCATGAGATGTGATATCCAGCTCCTTCCCATTCCAATCCTGAGACACTTCCGATAGCATGAGATGTGATATCTCAATGCTTCTAATATCAAAACTGAGACCCTCCCTATAGCATGATATGTGATATCTAAGTCCTTCCCATTCCAATCCTGAGACCCTTCCTATAGCATGAGATGTGATATCTCAATGCTTCTACCAAACCTGAGACCCTTCCTTTAGCATGAGATGTGATATCCAACTCCTTCCCATTCCAATCCTGAGACCCTTCATATAGCATGAGATGTGATATCTCAATACTTCTAATACCAAACCTGAGATCCTTCCGATAACATGAGATGTGATATCCAAATCCTTCCCCTTCCAAACCTGAGACCCTCCCTTTAGCATGAGATGTGATATCCAACTCCTTCCCATTCCAATCCTGAGAACCTTCTGATAGCATGAGATGTGATATCTCAATGCTTCTAATACCAAACCTGAGATCCTTCCGATAGCATGAGATGTGATATCTCAATGCTTCTAATACCAAACCTGAGATCCTTCCTATAACATGAGATGTGATATCCAAATCCTTCCCCTTCCAAACCTGAGACCCTCCCTTTAGCATGAGATGTGATATCTCATTGCCTCTAATACCAAACCTGAGATCCTACCTCTAACATGAAATGTGATATCCAAGTCCTTCCCATTCCAATCCTGAGACCCTTCCTATAACATGAGATGTGAAATCCAACTCCTTCCCATTCCAACCTGAGACCCTTCCTATAGCATGAGATGTGATATCTCAATGCCTCTAATACCAAACCTGAGATCCTTCCTCTAACATGAAATGTGATATCCAACTCCTTCCCTTTCCAAACCTGAGAGCCTATCTATAGCATGAGATGTGATATCCAAGTCCTTCCCATTCCAATCCTTAGACCCTTCCTACAGCATGCAATATGATATCTCAATGATTCTAATAACAAACCTGAGACCCGTCCTATAACATGAGATGGGATATCCAACTCCTTCCCATTCCAATCCTGAGACACTTCCTATAGCAGAGATGTGATATCTCAATGCTTATACCAAACCTGAGACCCTTCCTATAACATGAGATGTGATATCCAACTCCTTCCCGTTCCAAACCTGAGACCCTTCCTTTAGCATGAGATGTGATATCCAGCTCCTTCCCATTCCAAACCTGAGACACTTCCGATAGCATGAGATGTGATATCTCAATGCTTCTAATATCAAAACTGAGACCCTCCCTATAGCATGATATGTGATATCTAAGTCCTTCCCATTCCAATCCTGAGACCCTTCCTATAGCATGAGATGTGATATCTCAATGCTTCTACCAAACCTGAGACCCTTCCTTTAGCATGAGATGTGATATCCAACTCCTTCCCATTCCAATCCTGAGACCCTTCCTATAGCATGAGATGTGATATCTCAATACTTCTAATACCAAACCTGAGATCCTTCCGATAACATGAGATGTGATATCCAAATCCTTCCCCTTCCAAACCGGGAACCCTCCCTTTAGTATGAGATGTGATATCCAACTCCTTCCCATTCCAATCCTGAGACCATTCTGATAGCAGGAGATGTGATATCTCACTGCTTCTAATACCAAACCTGAGATCCTTCCTATAACATGAGATGTGATATCCAAATCCTTCCCCTTCCAAACCTGAGACCCTCCCTTTAGCATGAGATGTGATATCCAACTCCTTCCCATTCCAATCCTGAGACCCTTCTGATAGCATGAGATGTGATATCTCAATGCCTCTAATACCAAACCTGAGATCCTACCTCTAACATGAAATGTGATATCCAACTCTTTCCCCTTCCAAACCTGAGAGCCTTCCTATAGCATGAGATGTGATATCCAAGTCCTTCCCATTCCAATCATGAGACCCTTCCTATAACATGAGATGGGATATCCAACTCCTTCCCATTCCAATCCTGAGACCCTTCCTATAGCAGAGATGTGATATCTCAATGCTTATACCAAACCTGAGACCCTTCCTATGGCATGAGATGTCATATACAACTCCTTCCCATTCCAATCCTGAGACCCTTCCTATAGCATGAGATGTGATGTCTCAATGCTTCTAATACCAAACCTGAGATCCTTCCTATAACATGAGATGTGATATCCAACTCCTTCCCATTCCAATCCTGAGACCCTTCCTATAGCATGAGATGTGATATCCAATGCTTATACCAAACCTTAGACCCTTCCTATAGCATGAGATGTGATATCCAACTCCTTCCCATTCCAATCCTGAGACCCTTCCTATAGCATGAGATGTGATATCCAACTCCTTCCCTTTCCAAACCTGAGAGCCTACCTATAGCATGAGATGTGATATCCAAGTCCTTCCCATTCCAATCCTTAGACCCTTCCTACAGCATGCAATATGATATCTCAATGATTCTAATAACAAACCTGAGACCCATCCTATAACATGAGATGGGATATCCAACTTCTTCCCATTCCAATCCTGAGACACTTCCGATAGCAGAGATGTGATATCTCAATCCTTATATCAAACCTGAGACGCTTCCTACAACATGAGATGTGATATCCAACTTCTTCCCGTTCCAAACCTGAGACCCTTTCTATACCATATGTGATATCCAACTCCTTCCCATTCCAAACATGAGACCCTTCCTATAGCAAGAATGTAATATCCAACTCCTTCCCATTCCAATCCTGAGACCATTCCTATAGCATGAGATGTGATATCTCAATGCTTCTAATACCAAACCTGAGATCCTTCCTATGACATGAGATGTGATATCCAATTCCTTCCCATTCCAAACCTGAGACCCTTCCTACAACATGCAATGTGATATCTCAATGCTTCTAATACCAAACCTGAGACCAGTCCTATAACATGAGATGGGATATCCAACTCCTTCCCGTTCCAAACCTGAGACCCTTGCTATAGCATGAGATGTGATATCTCAATGCTTCTAATGCCAAACCTGAGATCCTTCCGATAGCATGAGATGTGATATCTCAATGCTTCTAATACCAAACTTGAGATCCTTCCGATAGCATGAGATGTGATATCTCAATGCTTCTAATACCAATCCTGAGATCCTTCCTATAACATGAGATGTGATATCCAAATCCTTCCCCTTCCAAACCTGAGACCCTCCCTTTAGCATGAGTTCTCAGGTTTGGTATTAGAAGCATTGAGATATCACATCTCATGCTATAGGAAGGGTCTCAGGATTGGAATGGGAAGGCCTTGGATGTCACATCTCATGCTATAGGGAGGGTCTCAAGTTTGATATTAGAAGCATTGAGATAACAAATGTCATGATATCGGAAGGGTCTCAGGCTTGGAATGGGAAGGAGTTGGATATCACATCTCATGATAAAGGAAGAGTCTAAGGTTTGGAAGGGGAAGGATTTGGATATCACATCTCATGTTATAGGACGGGTCTCAGGTTTGGTATTAGAAGCATTGAGATATCAAGTCTCATGGTATAGGAAGGGTCTCAGAATTGGAATGGGAAGAAATTGGATATCACATCTCAAGCTATAGGAAGGGTCTCAGGATTGGAATGGGAAGGAGTTTGATATCACATCTCATGCCATAGTATGGGTCTCAGATTTGGTAGAAGCATTGGGATATCACATCTCATGCTATCGGAATGGTATCAGTATTGGATTTGGAAGGAGTTGGATATCCCATCTCATGCTATAGGAAAGGTCTCAGGTTGGAATGGGATGGAGTGGATATCACATTTCATGTTATAGGAAGGGTCTCAGGTTTGGAATGGGAAGGAGTTGGATATCACATTTCATGTTAGAGGAAGGATCTCAGGTTTGGTATTAGAGGCCTTGAGATATCACATTTCATGTTATAGGAAGGGTCTCAGGTTTGGAATGGGAAGGAATTGGATATCACATCTCATGTTATAGGAAGGATCTCAGGTTTGGTATTAGAACCATTGAGATATCACATCTCATGCTATAGGAAGGGTCTCAGGATTGGAATGCGAAGGATTTGGATATCACATCTCATGCTAAAGGAAGGGTCTCAGGTTTGGTAGAAGCGTTGAGATATCACATCTCTGCTATCGGAAGGGTCTCAGGATTGGATTGGGAAGGAGTTGGATATCCCTTCCCATGCTATAAAAGGGTCTCAGGATTTGAATGGCAAGGAGTTGGATATCACATATCATGCCATAGGAAGGGTCTCAGGTTTGGTATAAGCATTGAGATATCACATCTCTGCTATCGGAAGGGTCTCCGGATTGGATTGCGAAGGAGTTGGATATCCCTTCTCATGCTATAGGAAGTGTCTCAGGTTGGAATGGGAAGGAGTTGGATATCACATCTCATGTTATAGGAAGGGTCTCAGGATTGGAATGGGAAGGATTTGGATATCACATCTCTTGCTATAGGAAGGGTCTCAGGATTGGAATGGGTAAGAGTTGGATATTACATTCTTGCTATAGGAAGGGTCTCATGTTTGGAATGGAAGGAGTTGGATATCACATATGCTATAGGAAGTGTCTCAGGTTTGGAACGGGAAGGAGTTGGATATCACATCTCATGTTAGAGGAAGGATCTCAGGTTTGGTATTAGAGGCCTTGAGATATCACATCTCATGCTATAGGAAGGGTCTCAGGTTTGGTATAAGCATTGAGATATCACATCTCATGCTATAGGAAGGGTCCCAGGATTGGAATGGGAAGGAGTTGTATATGACATCTCATGCCATAAGAAGGGTCTCAGGTTTGGTATAAGCATTGAGATATCACATCACATGCTATAGGAAGGGTCTCAGGATTGGAATGGGAAGGAATTGGATATCACAGCTCATGCTATAGGCAGGGTCTCAGGTTTGGAAAGGGAAGGAGATGGATATCACATTTCATGTTAGAGGTAGGATCTCAGGTTTGGTATTAGAGGCATTGAGATATCACATCTCATGCTATCAGAAGGGTCTCAGGATTGGAATGGGAAGGAGTTGGATATCACATCTCATGGTATAGGAAGGGTCTCAGGTTTGGAACGGGAAGGAGTTGGATATCACATCTCGTGTTATAGGAAGAGTCTCAGGTTTGGTAAAAGCATTGAGATATCACATCTCTGCAATTGGAAGTGTCTCAGGATTGGGATGGGAAGGATTTGGATATCACATCTCATGCTATAGGAAGGGTCTCAGGTTTGGAACGGGAAGGAGTTGGATATCACATCTCATGTTATAGGAAGAGTCTCAGGTTTGGTATAAGCATTGAGATATCAAATCTCTGCAATCGGAAGTGTCTCAGGATTGGAACGGGAAGGAGTTGGATATCCCATCTCATGTTATAGGACTGGTCTCAGGTTTGGTATTAGAAGCATTGAGATATCACATCGCATGCTGTAGGAAGGGTCTCAGGTTTGGAATGGGAAGGAATTGGATATCACATCTCATGTCATAGGAAGGATCTCAGGTTTGGTATTAGAAGCATTGAGATATCACATCTCATGCTATAGGAATGGTCTCAGGATTGGAATGGGAAGGAGTTGGATATTACATTCTTGCTATGGGAAGGGTCTCATGTTTGGAATTGGAAGGAGTTGGATATCACATATGCTATAGGAAGGGTCTCAGGTTTGGAATGGGAAGGAGTTGGATATCACATCTCATGTTATAGGAAGGGTCTCAGGTTGGTATACGCATTGAGATATCACATCTCTGCTATCGGAAGGGTCTCAGGATTGGAATGGGAAGGAGTTGGATATCCCATCTCATGTTATAGGAAGGGTCTCAGGTTTGGTATTAGAAGCATTGAGATATCACATCTCATGCTATAGGAAGGGTCTCAGGATTGGAACGGGGAGGACTTGGATGTCACATCTCTTGCTATAGGGAGGGTCTCAAGTTTGATATTAGAAGCATTGAGATAACAAATCTCATGATATCGGAAGGGTCTCAGGATTGGAATGGGAAGGATTTGGATATCACATCTCATGATAAAGGAAGGGTCTAAGGTTTGGAAGGGGAAGGATTTGGATATCACATCTCATGTTATAGGACGGGTCTCAGGTTTGGTATTAGAAGCATTGAGATATCAAGTCTCATGGTATAGGAAGGGTCTCAGAATTGGAATGGGAAGGAGTTGGATATCACATCTCAAGCTATAGGAAGGGTCTCAGGATTGGAATGGGAAGGCGTTTGATATCACATCTTATGCCATAGTATGGGTCTCAGGTTTGGTAGAAGCATTGGGATATCACATCTCATGCTATTGGAAGGGTATCAGTATTGGATTTGGAAGGAGTTGGATATCCCATCTCATGCTATAGGAAGGGTCTCAGGTTGGAATGGGAAGGAGTTGGATTTCACATTTCATGTTATAGGAAGGGTCTCAGGATTGGAATGGGAAGGACTTGGATATCATATCTCATGCTATAGGAAGGCTCTCAGGTTTGGAAGGGGAAGGAGTTGGATATCACATTTCATGTTAGAGGAAGGATCTCAGGTTTGGTATTAGAGGCCTTGAGATATCACATCTCATGCTATAGGAAGGGTCTCGGGATTGGAATGGGAAGGAGTTCGATATCACATCTCAAGCTATAGGAAGGGTCTCAGGTTTGGTATAAGCATTGAGATATCACATCTCATGCTATAGGAAGGGTCTCAGGATTGGAATGGGAAGGAGTTGGATATCACATCTCATATTATAGGAAAGATCTCAGGTTTGGTATTAGAAGCATTGAGACATCACATCTCATGTTATAGGAAGGGTCTTAGGATTGGAATGGGAAGAAGTTGGATATTACATCTCATGCTATAGGAAGGGTCTCAGGTTTGGTATAAGCATTGAGATATCACATCTCATGCTATAGGAAGGGTCTCAGGATTGGAATGGGAAGGAGTTGTATATGACATCTCATGCCATAGGAAGGGTCTCAGGTTTGGTATAAGTATTGAGATATCACATCACATGCTATAGGAAGGGTCTCAGGATTGGAATGGGAAGGACTTGAATATCACATCTCATGCTATAGGCAGGGTCTCAGGTTTGGAAAGGGAAGGAGATGGATATCACATTTCATGTTAGAGGTAGGATCTCAGGTTTGGTATTAGAGGCATTGAGATATCACATCTCATGCTATCAGAAGGGTCTCAGGATTGGAATGGGAAGGAGTTGGATATCACATCTCATGCTAAAGGGAGGGTCTCAGGTTCGGAAGGGGAAGGATTTGGATATCACATCTCATGTTATAGGAATGATCTCAGGTTTGGTATTAGAAGCATTGAGATATCACATCTCATGCTATCGAAAGGATCTCAGGTTTGGTATTAGAAGCATTGAGATATCACATCTCATGCTATAGGAAGGGTCTCAGGATTGGAATGGGAAGGAGTTGGATATCACATCTCATGATAAAGGAAGGGTCTAAGGTTTGGAAGGGGAAGGGTTTGGATATCACATCTCATGTTATAGGACGGGTCTCAGGTTTGGTATTAGAAGCATTGAGATATCAAGTCTCATGGTATAGGAGGGGTCTCAGAATTGGAATGGGAAGGAGTTGGATATCACATCTCAAGCTATAGGAAGGGTCTCAGGATTGGAATGGGAAGGAGTTTGATGTCACATCTTATGCCATAGTATGGGTCTCAGGTTTGGTAGAAGCATTGGGATATCACATCTCATGCTATTGGAAGGGTATCAGTATTGGATTTGGAAGGAGTTGGATATCCCATCTCATACTATAGGAAGGGTCTCAGGTTGGAATGGGAAGGAGTTGGATATCACATTTCATGTTATAGGAAGGGTCTCAGGATTGGAATGGGAAGGACTTGGATATCATATCTCATGCTATAGGAAGGCTCTCAGGTTTGGAAGGGGAAGGAGTTGGATATCACATTTCATGTTAGAGGAAGGATCTCAGGTTTGGTATTAGAGGCCTTGAGATATCACATCTCATGCTATAGGAAGGGTCTCAGGATTGGAATGGGAAGGAGTTGGATATCACATCTCAAGCTATAGGAAGGGTCTCAGGTTTGGTATAAGCATTGAGATATCACATCTCATGCTATAGGAAGGGTCTCAGGATTGGAATGGGAAGGAGTTGTATATGACATCTCATGCCATAGGAAGGGTCTCAGGTTTGGTATAAGTATTGAGATATCACATCACATGCTATAGGAAGGGTCTCAGGATTGGAATGGGAAGGACTTGAATATCACATCTCATGCTATAGGCAGGGTCTCAGGTTTGGAAAGGGAAGGAGATGGATATCACATTTCATGTTAGAGGTAGGATCTCAGGTTTGGTATTAGAGGCATTGAGATATCACATCTCATGCTATCAGAAGGGTCTCAGGATTGGAATGGGAAGGAGTTGGATATCACATCTCATGCTAAAGGGAGGGTCTCAGGTTCGGAAGGGGAAGGATTTGGATATCACATCTCATGTTATAGGAAGGATCTCAGGTTTGGTATTAGAAGCATTGAGATATCACATCTCATGCTATCGAAAGGATCTCAGGTTTGGTATTAGAAGCATTGAGATATCACATCTCATGCTATAGGAAGGGTCTCAGGATTGGAATGGGAAGGAGTTGGATATCACATCTCATGATAAAGGAAGGGTCTAAGGTTTGGAAGGGGAAGGGTTTGGATATCACATCTCATGTTATAGGACGGGTCTCAGGTTTGGTATTAGAAGCATTGAGATATCAAGTCTCATGGTATAGGAGGGGTCTCAGAATTGGAATGGGAAGGAGTTGGATATCACATCTCAAGCTATAGGAAGGGTCTCAGGATTGGAATGGGAAGGAGTTTGATGTCACATCTTATGCCATAGTATGGGTCTCAGGTTTGGTAGAAGCATTGGGATATCACATCTCATGCTATTGGAAGGGTATCAGTATTGGATTTGGAAGGAGTTGGATATCCCATCTCATACTATAGGAAGGGTCTCAGGTTGGAATGGGAAGGAGTTGGATATCACATTTCATGTTATAGGAAGGGTCTCAGGATTGGAATGGGAAGGACTTGGATATCATATCTCATGCTATAGGAAGGCTCTCAGGTTTGGAAGGGGAAGGAGTTGGATATCACATTTCATGTTAGAGGAAGGATCTCAGGTTTGGTATTAGAGGCCTTGAGATATCACATCTCATGCTATAGGAAGGGTCTCAGGATTGGAATGGGAAGGAGTTGGATATCACATCTCAAGCTATAGGAAGGGTCTCAGGTTTGGTATAAGCATTGAGATATCACATCTCATGCTATAGGAAGGGTCTCAGGATTGGAATGGGAAGGAGTTGGATATCACATCTCATGTTATAGGAAAGATCACAGGTTTGGTATTAGAAGCATTGAGACATCACATCTCATGTTATAGGAAGGGTCTTAGGATTGGAATGGGAAGACGTTGGATATCACATCTCATGCTATAGGAAGGGTCTCAGGTTTGGTATAAGCATTGAGATATCACATCTCATGCTATAGGAAGGGTCTCATGATTGGAATGGGAAGGAGTTGTATATGACATCTCATGCCATAGGAAGGGTCTCAGGTTTGGTATAAGCATTGAGATATCACATCACATTCTATATGAAGGGTCTCAGGATTGGAATGGGAAGGACTTGGATATCACATCTCATGCTATAGGCAGGGTCTCAGGTTTGGAAAGGGAAGGAGATGGATATCACATTTCATGTTAGAGGTAGGATCTCAGGTTTGGTATTATAGGCATTGAGATATCACATCTCATGCTATCAGAAGGGTCTCAGGATTGGAATGGGAAGGAGTTGTATATCACATCTCATGCTAAAGGGAGGGTCTCAGGTTTGGAAGGGGAAGGATTTGGAAATCACATCTCATGTTATAGAAAGGATCTCAGGTTTGGTATTAGAAGCATTGAGATATCACATCTCATGCTATCGGAAGTATCTCAGGTTTGGTATTAGAGGCATTGAGATATCACATCTCATGCTATCATAAGGGTCTCAGGATTGGAATGGGAAGGAGTTGGATATCACATCTCTTGTTATAGGAAGGATCTCAGGTTTGGTATTAGAAGCATTGAGATATCACATCTCATGCTATAGGAAGGGTCTCAGGATTGGAATGGGAAGGAGTTGGATATCACATCTCATGCTATAGTTACATCTCATGCTAAAGGAAGGGTCTCAGGTTTGGAATGGGAAGGAGTTGGATATGACATCTCTTGTTATAGGGAGGGTCTCAGGATTTGAATGGCAAGGAGTTGGATATCACATCTCATGCCATAGGAAGGGTCTCAGGTTTGGTATAAGCATTGAGATATCACATCTCTGCTATCGGAAGGGTCTCAGGATTGGATTGGGAAGGAGTTGGATATCCCTTCTCATGCTATAGGAAGGGTCTCAGGTTGGAATGGGAAGGAGTTGGATATCACATCTCATGTTATAGGAAGGGTCTCAGGATTGGAATGGGAAGGATTTGGATATCGCATCTCTTGCTATAGGAAGGGTCTCAGGATTGGAATGGGAAGGAGTTGGATATCATATCTCATGCTATAGGAAGGGTCTCAGGAACGGAATGGGAAGGAGTTTTATATGACATCTCATGCCATAGGAAGGATCTCATGTTTGGTATTAGAAGCATTGAGACATCACATCTCATGTTATAGGAAGGGTATCAGGATTGGAATGGGAAGGAGTTGGATATCACATCTCATGCTATAGGAAGGGTCTCAGGTTTGGTATAAGCATTGAGATATCACATCTCATGCTATAGGAAGGGTCTCAGGATTGGAATGGGAAGGAGTTGTATATGACATCTCATGCCATAGGAAGGGTCTCAGGTTTGGTATAAGCATTGAGATATCACATCTCTGCTATCGGAAGGGTCTCAGGATTGGAATGGGAAGGACTAGGATATCACATCTCATGCTATAGGAAGGGTCTCAGGATTGGAATGGGAAGGACTTGGATATCACATCTCATGTTATAGGAAGGGTCTCAGGTTTGGTATTAGAAGCATTGAGATATCACATCTCATGCTATAGTAAGGGTCTCAGGAATGGAATGGGAAGGACTTCGATATCACATCTCATGATAAAGGAAGGGTCTAAGGTTTGGAAGGGGAAGGATTTGGATATCACATCTCATGTTATAGGACGGGTCTCAGGTTTGGTATTAGAAGCATTGTGATATCACATCTCATGCTATAGGAAGTGTCTCAGGATTGGAATGGGAAGGAGTTGGATATCACATCTCATGCTATAGGAAGGGTTTCAGGTTTGGTAGAAGCATTGAGATATCACATCTCATGCTATAGGAAGAGTCTCAGGTTTGGGAAGGGAAGGATTTGGATTTCACATCTCATGTTATAGGATGGTTCTCATGTTTGGTTTTTGAAGCATTGAGATATCACATCTCATGCTATCGGAAGGGTCTCAGGTTTGGAATGGGAAGGAGTTGGATATCACATCTCATGTTATAGGAAGGATCTCATGTTTGGTATTAGAAGCATTGAGATATCACATCTCATGCTATAGGAAGGGTCTCCGGATTGGAATGTGAAGGATTTGGATATTACATCTCATGCTAAAGGAAGGGTCTCAGGTTTGGAATGGGAAGGAGTTGGATATGACATCTCTTGTTATAGGGAGGGTCTCAGGATTTGAATGGCAAGGAGTTGGATATCACATCTCATGCCATAGGAAGGGTCTCAGGTTTGGTATAAGCATTGAGATATCACATCTCTGCTATCGGAAGGGTCTCAGGATTGGATTGGGAAGGAGTTGGATATCCCTTCTCATGCTATAGGAAGGGTCTCAGGTTGGAATGGGAAGGAGTTGGATATCACATCTCATGTTATAGGAAGGGTCTCAGGATTGGAATGGGAAGGATTTGGATATCGCATCTCTTGCTATAGGAAGGGTCTCAGGTTTTTTATTAGAAACATTGAGATATCACATCTCATGCTATAGGAAGGGTTTTAGGATTGGAATGGGAAGTATTTGGATATCACATCTCATGCTAAAGGAAGGGTCTCAGGTTTGGAAGGGGAAGGATTTGGATATCATATCTCATGTTATAGGACGGGACCCAGGTTTGGTATTAGAAGCATTGAGATATCACATCTCATGGTATAGGAAGGGTCTCAGGGTTGGAATGGGAAGGAGTTGGATATCACATCTCATCCAATAGGAAGGGTCTCAGGTTTGGAATGGGAAGGAATTGGATATCACATCTCATGTTATAGGAAGGGACTCAGGTTTGGTAGAAGCGTTGAGATATCACATCTCTGCTATCGGAAGGGTCTCAGGATTGGATTGGGAAGGAGTTGGATATCCCATCTCATGCCATAGGAAGGGTCTCAGGTTTGGCATAAGAAGGAGTTGGATATCCCATCTCATGCTATAGGAAGGGTCTCAGGTTGGAATGGGAAGGAGTTGGATATGACATCTCATGTTATAGGAAGGGTCTCAGGATTGGAATGGGAAGGACTTGGATATCACATTTCATGCTGTAGGAAGGCTCTCAGGTTTGGAAAGGGAAGGAGTTGGATATCACATTTCATGTTAGAGGTAGGATCTCAGGTTTGGTATTAGAGGCATTGAGATATCACATCTCATTCTATCAGAAGACTATCAGGATTGGAATGGGAAGGAGTTGGATATCACATCTCATGCTAAACGGAGGGTCTCAGGTTCGGAAGGGGAAGGATTTGGATATCACATCTCATGTTATAGGAAGGATCTCAGGTTTGGTATTAGAAGCATTGAGATATCACATCTCATGCTATCGGAAGGATCTCAGGTTTGGTATTAGAAGCATTGAGATATCACATGTCATGCTATAGGAAGGGTCTCAGGATTGGAATGGGAAGGAGTTGGATATCACATCTCATGTTATAGGAAGGATCTCAGGTTTGGTATTAGAAGCATTGAGATATCACATCTCATGCTATAGGACTGGTCTCAGGATGGGAATGGGAAGGAGTTGGATATCACATCTCATGCTAAAGGAAGGGTCTCAGTTTTGGTAGAAGCATTGAGATTTCACATATCATGCTATAGGAAGGGTCTCAGGATTGGAATGGGAAGGAGTTGGATATCATATCTCATGCTATAGGAAGGGTCTCAGGTTTGGTATAAGCATTGAGATATCACATCTCTGCTATCGGAAGGGTCTCAGGATTGGAATGGGAAGGACTTAGATATCACATCTCATGCTATAGGGAGGGTCTCAGTATTGATATTAGAAGCATTGAGATATCACATCTCAAGCTATCAGAAGGGTCTCAGGATTGGAATGGGAAGGAGTTGGATATCACATCTCATGCTATAGGAAGGGTCTCAGGTTAGGAAGGGAAAGGAGTTGGATATCACATTTCATGTTAGAGGAAGGATCTCAGGTTTGGTATTAGAGGCCTTGAGATATCACATCTCATGCTATAGGAAGGGTCTCAGGATTGGAATGGGAAGGAGTTGGATATCACATCTCATGTTATAGGAAAGATCTCAGGTTTGGTATTAGAAGCATTGAGACATCACATCTCATGTTATAGGAAGGGTCTTAGGATTGGAATGGGAAGGAGTTGTATATGACATCTCATGCCATAGGAAGGGTCTCGGGTTTGCTATACGCATTGAGATATCACATCACATGCTATAGGAAGGGTCTCAGGATTGGAATGAGAAGGACTTGAATATCACATCTCATGCTATAGGCAGGGTCTCAGGTTTGGAAAGGGAAGGAGATGGATATCACATTTCATGTTATAGGACGGGTCTCAGGTTTGGTATTAGAAGCATTGTGATATCACATCTCATGCTATAGGAAGTGTCTCAGGATTGGAATGGGAAGGAGTTGGATATCACAACTCATGCTATAGGAAGGGTTTCAGGTTTGGTAGAAGCATTGAGATATCACATCTCATGCTATAGGAAGAGTCTCAGGTTTGGGAAGGGAAGGATTTGGATTTCACATCTCATGTTTTAGGATGGTTCTCATGTTTGGTTTTTGAAGCATTGAGATATCACATCTCATGCTATCGGAAGGGTCTCAGGTTTGGAATGGGAAGGAGTTGGATATCACATCTCGTGTTATAGGAAGGATCTCATGTTTGGTATTAGAAATATTGAGATATCACATCTCATGCTACAGGAAGGGTCTCCGGATTGGAATGTGAAGGATTTGGATATTACATCTCATGCTAAAGGAAGGGTCTCAGGTTTGGAATGGGAAGGAGTTGGATATGACATCTCTTGTTATAGGGAGGGTCTCAGGATTTGAATGGCAAGGAGTTGGATATCCCATCTCATGCCATAGGAAGGGTCTCAGGTTTGGCATAAGAAGGAGTTGGATATCCCATCTCATGCTATAGGAAGGGTCTCAGGTTGGAATGGGAAGGAGTTGGATATGACATCTCATGTTATAGGAAGGGTCTCAGGATTGGAATGGGAAGGACTTGGATATCACATCTCATGCTGTAGGAAGGCTCTCAGGTTTGGAAAGGGAAGGAGTTGGATATCACATTTCATGTTAGAGGTAGGATCTCAGGTTTGGTATTAGAGGCATTGAGATATCACATCTCATTCTATCAGAAGGGTATCAGGATTGGAATGGGAAGGAGTTGGATATCACATCTCATGCTAAACGGAGGGTCTCAGGTTCGGAAGGGGAAGGATTTGGATATCACATCTCATGTTATAGGAAGGATCTCAGGTTTGGTATTAGAAGCATTGAGATATCACATCTCATGCTATCGGAAGGATCTCAGGTTTGGTATTAGAAGCATTGAGATATCACATGTCATGCTATAGGAAGGGTCTCAGGATTGGAATGGGAAGGAGTTGGATATCACATCTCATGTTATAGGAAGGATCTCAGGTTTGGTATTAGAAGCATTGAGATATCACATCTCATGCTATAGGACTGGTCTCAGGATTGGAATGGGAAGGAGTTGGATATCACATCTCATGCTAAAGGAAGGGTCTCAGTTTTGGTAGAAGCATTGAGATTTCACATATCATGCTATAGGAAGGGTCTCAGGATTGGAATGGGAAGGAGTTGGATATCATATCTCATGCTATAGGAAGGGTCTCAGGTTTGGTATAAGCATTGAGATATCACATCTCTGCTATCGGAAGGGTCTCAGGATTGGAATGGGAAGGACTTAGATATCACATCTCATGCTATAGGGAGGGTCTCAGTATTGATATTAGAAGCATTGAGATATCACATCTCAAGCTATCGGAAGGGTCTCAGGATTGGAATGGGAAGGAGTTGGATATCACATCTCATGTTAGAGGAAGGATCTCAGGTTTGGTATTAGAGGCCTTAAGATATCACATCTCATGCTATAGGAAGGGTCTCAGGATTGGAATGGGAAGGAGTTGGATATCACATCTCAAGCTATAGGAAGGGTCTCAGGTTTGGTATAAGCATTGAGATATCACATCTCATGCTATAGGAAGGGTCTCAATATTGGAATGGGAAGGAGCTGGATATCACATCTCATGTTATAGGAAAGATCTCAGGTTTGGTATTAGAAGCATTGAGACATCACATTTCATGTTATAGGAAGGGTCTTAGGATTGGAATGGGAAGGAGTTGTATATGACATCTCATGCCATAGGAAGGGTCTCAGGTTTGGTATACGCATTGAGATATCACATCACATGCTATAGGAAGGGTCTCAGGATTGGAATGGGAAGGACTTGAATATCACATCTCATGCTATAGGCAGGGTCTCAGGTTTGGAAAGGGAAGGAGATGGATATCACATTTCATGTTAGAGGTAGGATCTCAGGTTTGGTATTAGAGGCATTGAGATATCACATCTCATGCTATCAGAAGGGTCTCAGGATTGGAATGGGATGGAGTTGTATATCACATCTCATGCTAAAGGGAGGGTCTCAGGTTTGGAAGGGGAAGGATTTGGAAATCACATCTCATGTTATAGGAAGGATCTCAGGTTTGGTATTAAAAGCATTGAGATATCACATCTCATGCTATCGGAAGTATCTCAGGTTTGGTATTAGAGGCATTGAGATATCACATCTCATGCTATCATAAGGGTCTCAGGATTGGAATGGGAAGGAGTTGGATATCACATCTCATGTTATAGGAAGGATCTCAGGTTTGGTATTAGAAGCATTGAGATATCACATCTCATGCTATAGGAAGGGCCTCAGTATTGGAATGGGAAGGAGTTGGATATCACATCTTATGCTATAGGAAGGGTCTCAGATTTGGTATAAGAATTGAGATATCACATCTCATGCTATAGGAAGGGTCTCAGGATTGGAATGGGAAGGAGTTGGATATCACATCTCATGCTATATGAAGGGTCTCAGGTTTGGAACGGGAAGGAGTTAGATATCACATCTCATGTTATAGGAAGAGTCTCAGGTTTGGTATAAGCATTGAGATATCACATCTCTGCTATCGGAGGTGTCTCAGGATTGGGATGGGAAGGAATTGGATATCACATCTCATGCTATAGGAAGGGTATCAGGTTTGGAACGGGAAGGAGTTGGATATCCCATCTCATGTTATAGGACAGGTCTCAGGTTTGATATTAGAAGCATTGAGATATCACATCTCTGCTATTGGAAGGGTCTCAGGATTGGAATGGGAAGGACTTGGATATCAGAATTCATGTTATAGGAAGGGTCTCAGGTTTGGTATTAGAAGCATTGAGATATCACATCTCATGCTATAGGAAGGGTCTCAGGATTGAAATGGGAAGGACTTGGATATCACATCTCATGTTATAGGAAGGGTCTCAGGTTTGGTATTAGAAGCATTGAGATATCACATCTCATGCTGTAGGAAGGGTCTCAGGAATGGAATGGGAAGGACTTGGATATCACATCTCATGATAAAGGAAGGGTCTAAGGTTTGGAAGGGGAAGGATTTGGATATCACATCTCATGTTATTGGACCGGTCTCAGGTTTGGTATTAGAAGCATTGAGATATCAAGTCTCATGGTATAGGACGGGAGTTTGATATCACATCTCATGCCATGGTATGGGTCTCAGGTTTTGTAGAAGCATTGGGATATCACATCTCATGCTATCGGAAGGGTATCAGGATTGGATTTGGAAGGAGTTGGATATCCCATCTCATGCTATAGGAAGGGTCTCAGGTTGGAATGGGAAGGAGTTGGATATGACATCTCATGTTATAGGAAGAGTCTCATGCTAAGACCTGACAGACCCTTCCTATAACATGAGATGGGAATATCCAACTCCTTCCCATTCCAATCCTGAGACCCTTCCGATAGCAGAGATGTGATATCTCAATGCTTATACCAAACCTGAGACCCTTCCTATAGCATGAGATGTGATATCCAACTCCTTCCCATTCCAATACTGAGACCCTTCCTATAGCATGAGATGTGATATCTCAATGCTTCTAATATCAAACTTGAGACCCTCCCTATAGCATGAGATGTGATATCCAAGTCCTTCCCATTCCAATCCTGAGACACTTCCTATAGCATGAGATGTGATATCTCAATGCTTCTAATACCAAACCTGAGATTCTTCCTATAACATGAGATGGGATATCCAACTCCTTCCCATTCCAATCCTGAGACCCTTCCGAAAGCAGAGATGTGATATCTCAATGCTTATACCAAACCTGAGACCCTTCCTATGGCATGAGATGTCATATACAGATCCTTCCCATTCCAATCCTGAGACCCTTCCTATAGCATGAGATGTGATATCTCAATGCTTATACCAAACCTAAAACCCTTCCTATAGCATGAGATGTGATATCCAACTCCTTCCCATTCCAATCCTGAGACCCTTCCTATAGCATGAGATGTGATATCCAATGGCTCTAATACCAAACCTGAGATCCTTCCTCTAACATGAAATGTGATATCCAACTCCTTCCCTTTCCAAACCTGAGAGCCTACCTATAGCATGAGATGTGATATCCAAGTCCTTCCCATTCCAATCCATAGACCCTTCCTACAGCATGCAATATGATATCTCAATGATTCTAATAACAAACCTGAGACCCGTCCTATAACATGAGATGTGATATCCAACTCCTTCCCATTCCAATCCTGAGACACTTCCGATAGCAGAGATGTGATATCTCAATGCTTATACCAAACCTGAGACCCTTCCTATAACATGAGATGTGATATCCAATTCCTTCCCATTCCAAACCTGAGACCCTTCCTACAGCATGTGATGTGATATCTCAATGCTTCTAATACCAAACCTGAGACCAGTCCTATAACATGAGATGGGATATCCAACTCCTTCCCGTTCCAAACCTGAGACCCTTCCTATAGCATGAGATGTGATATCCAACTCCTTCCCATCCCAATCCTGAGACACTTCCGATTGCAGAGATGTGATATCTCAATGCTTATACCAAATGTGAGACTCTTCCTATAACATGAGATGTGATATCCAACTCCTTCCCGTTCCAAACCTGAGATCCTTCCTATAGCATGAGATGTGATATCCAACTCCTTCCCATTCCAATCCTGAGACCCTTATGATAGCATGAGATGTGATATCTCAATGCCTCTAATACCAAATCTGAGATTCTTCCGATAGCATGAGATGTGATATCTCAATGCTTCTTATACCAAACCTGAGATCCTTCCTATAACATGAGATGTGATTTCCAAATCCTTCCCCTTCCAAACCTGAGACCCTCCCTTTAGCATGAGATGTGATATCCAAGTCCTTCCCATTCCAATCCTGAGACCCTTCCTATAGCATGTGATGTGATATCTCAATGCTTATACCAAACCTGAGACCCTTCCTATGGCATGAGATGTCATATACAACTCCTTCCCATTCCAATCCTGAGCCCTTCCTATATCATGAGATGTGATATCTCAATGCTTATACCAAACCTGAGACTCTTCCTATAGCATGAGATGTGATATCCAACTTCTTCCCATTCCAATCCTGAGACCCTTCCAATAACATGAGATGTGTTGTCTCAATGCTTCTAATACCAAACCTGAGATCTTTCCTATAACATGAGATGTGATATCCAACTCCTTCCCATTCCAATCCTGAGACACTTCCGATAGCAGAGATGTGATATCTCAATGCTTATACCAAACCTGAGACCCTTCCTATAACATGAGATGTGATATCCAATTCCTTCCCATTCCAAACCTGAGACCCTTCCTACAGCATGTGATGTGATATCTCAATGCTTCTAATAACAAACCTGAGACCAGTCCTATAACATGAGATGGGATATCCAATTCCTTCCCATTCCAAACCTGAGACCCTTCCTACAGCATGTGATGTGATATCTCAATGCTTCTAATACCAAACCTGAGACCAGTCCTATAACATGAGATGGGATATCCAACTCCTTCCCGTTCCAAACCTGAGACCCTTCCTATAGCATGAGATGTGATATCCAACTCCTTCCCATCCCAATCCTGAGACACTTCCGATTGCAGAGATGTGATATCTCAATGCTTATACCAAATGTGAGACTCTTCCTATAACATGAGATGTGATATCCAATTCCTTCCCGTTCCAAACCTGAGATCCTTCCTATAGCATGAGATGTGATATCCAACTCCTTCCCATTCCAATCCTGAGACCCTTATGATAGCATGAGATGTGATATCTCAATGCCTCTAATACCAAATCTGAGATTCTTCCGATAGCATGAGATGTGATATCTCAATGCTTCTTATACCAAACCTGAGATCCTTCCTATAACATGAGATGTGATTTCCAAATCCTTCCCCTTCCAAACCTGAGACCCTCCCTTTAGCATGAGATGTGATATCCAAGTCCTTCCCATTCCAATCCTGAGACCCTTCCTATAGCATGTGATGTGATATCTCAATGCTTATACCAAACCTGAGACCCTTCCTATGGCATGAGATGTCATATACAACTCCTTCCCATTCCAATCCTGAGCCCTTCCTATATCATGAGATGTGATATCTCAATGCTTATACCAAACCTGAGACTCTTCCTATAGCATGAGATGTGATATCCAACTTCTTCCCATTCCAATCCTGAGACCCTTCCAATAACATGAGATGTGATATCTCAATGCTTATACCAAATGTGAGACTCTTCCTATAACATGAGATGTGATATCCAACTCCTTCCCGTTCCAAACCTGAGATCCTTCCTATAGCATGAGATGTGATATCCAACTCCTTCCCATTCCAATCCTGAGACCCTTATGATAGCATGAGATGTGATATCTCAATGCCTCTAATACCAAATCTGAGATTCTTCCGATAGCATGAGATGTGATATCTCAATGCTTCTTATACCAAACCTGAGATCCTTCCTATAACATGAGATGTGATTTCCAAATCCTTCCCCTTCCAAACCTGAGACCCTCCCTTTAGCATGAGATGTGATATCCAAGTCCTTCCCATTCCAATCCTGAGACCCTTCCTATAGCATGTGATGTGATATCTCAATGCTTATACCAAACCTGAGACCCTTCCTATGGCATGAGATGTCATATACAACTCCTTCCCATTCCAATCCTGAGCCCTTCCTATATCATGAGATGTGATATCTCAATGCTTATACCAAACCTGAGACCCTTCCTATAGCTTGAGATGTGATATCCAACTCCTTCCAATTCCAATCCTGAGACCCTTCCTATAGCATGAGATGTGATATCTCAATACTTCTAATACCAAACCTGAGATCCTTCTGATAACATGAGATGTGATATCCAAATCCTTCCCCTTCCAAACCTGAGACCCTCCCTTTAGCATGAGATGTGATATCCAACTCCTTCCGATTCCAATCCTGGACCATTCTGATAGCATGAGATGTGATATCTCAATGCTTCTAATACCAAACCTGAGATCCTTCCGATAGCATGAGATGTGATATCTCAATGCTTCTAATACCAAACCTAAGATCCTTCCTATAACATGAGATGTGATATCCAAATCCTTCCCCTTCCAAACCTGAGACCCTCCCTTTAGCATGAGATGTGATATCCAACTCCTTCCCATTCCAATCCTGAGACCCTTCTGATAGCATGAGATGTGATATCTCAATGCCTCTAATACCAAACCTGAGATCCTACCTCTAACATGAAATGTGATATCCAACTCTTTCCCCTTCCAAACCTGAGAGCCTTCCTATAGCATGAGATGTGATATCCAAGTCCTTCCCATTCCAATCCTGAGACCCTTCCTATAACATGAGATGTGATATCCAACTCCTTCCCATTCCAACCTGAGACCCTTCCTATAGCATGTGATGGGATATCCAGCTCCTTCCAAATCCAATCCTGATACCCTTCCGATAGCATGAGATGTGATATCCCAATGCTTATACCAAACCTGAGACCCATACTATTGCATGAGATGTGATATCAAACTCCTTCCCATTCCAATCCTGAGACCCTTCCTATAGCTTGAGATGTGATATCCAACTCCTTCTCATTCCAATTCTGAGACCCTTCCTATAGCATGAGATGTGATATCCAATGGCTCTAATACCAAACCTGAGATCCTTCCTCTAACATGAAATGTGATATCCAACTCCTTCCCTTTCCAAACCTGAGAGCCTACATATAGCATGAGATGTGATATCCAAGTCCTTCCCATTCCAATCCATAGACCCTTCCTACAGCATGCAATATGATATCTCAATGATTCTAATAACAAACCTGAGACCCGTCCTATAACATGAGATGTGATATCCAACTCTTTCCCATTCCAATCCTGAGACACTTCCGATAGCAGAGATGTGATATCTCAATGCTTATACCAAACCTGAGTCCCTTCCTATAACAAGATATGTGATATCCAATTCCTTCCCATTCCAAACCTGAGACCCTTCCTACAGCATGTGATGTGATATCTCAATGCTTCTAATACCAAACCTGAGACCAGTCCTATAACATGAGATGGGATATCCAACTCCTTCCCGTTCCAAACCTGAGACCCTTCCTATAGCATGAGATGTGATATCCAACTCCTTCCCATCCCAATCCTGAGACACTTCCGATTGCAGAGATGTGATATCTCAATGCTTATACCAAATGTGAGACTCTTCCTATAACATGAGATGTGATATCCAACTCCTTCCCGTTCCAAACCTGAGATCCTTCCTATAGCATGAGATGTGATATCCAACTCCTTCCCATTCCAATCCTGAGACCCTTATGATAGCATGAGATGTGATATCTCAATGCCTCTAATACCAAATCTGAGATTCTTCCGATAGCATGAGATGTGATATCTCAATGCTTCTTATACCAAACCTGAGATCCTTCCTATAACATGAGATGTGATTTCCAAATCCTTCCCCTTCCAAACCTGAGACCCTCCCTTTAGCATGAGATGTGATATCTCAATGCTTATACCAAACCTGAGACCCTTCCTATGGCATGAGATGTCATATACAACTCCTTCCCATTCCAATCCTGAGCCCTTCCTATATCATGAGATGTGATATCTCAATGCTTATACCAAACCTGAGACTCTTCCTATAGCATGAGATGTGATATCCAACTTCTTCCCATTCCAATCCTGAGACCCTTCCAATAACATGAGATGTGTTGTCTCAATGCTTCTAATACCAAACCTGAGATCTTTCCTATAACATGAGGTGTGATATCCAACTCCTTCCCATTCCAATCCTGAGGCCCTTCCTATAGCATGTGATGTGATATCCCAATGCTTATACCAAACCTGAGACCCTTCCTATAGCTTGAGATGTGATATCCAACTCCTTCCCATTCCAATCCTGAGACCCTTCCTATAGCATGAGATGTGATATCTCAATACTTCTAATACCAAACCTGAGATCCTTCTGATAACATGAGATGTGATATCCAAATCCTTCCCCTTCCAAACCTGAGACCCTCCCTTTAGCATGAGATGTGATATCCAACTCCTTCCGATTCCAATCCTGGACCATTCTGATAGCATGAAATGTGATATCTCAATGCTTCTAATACCAAACCTGAGATCCTTCCGATAGCATGAGATGTGATATCTCAATGCTTCTAATACCAAACCTAAGATTCTTCCTATAACATGAGATGTGATATCCAAATCCTTCCCCTTCCAAACCTGAGAGCCTTCCTATAGCATGAGATGTGATATCCAAGTCCTTCCCATTCCAATCCTGAGACCCTTCCTATAACATGAGATGTGATATCCAACTCCTTCCCATTCCAACCTGAGACCCTTCCTATAGCATGAGATGGGATATCCAGATCCTTCCAAATCCAATCCTGATACCCTTCCGATAGCATGAGATGTGATATCCCAATGCTTATACCAAACCTGAGACCCATACTATTGCATGAGATGTGATATCAAACTCCTTCCCATTCCAATCCTGAGACCCTTCCTATAGCTTGAGATGTGATATCCAACTCCTTCTCATTCCAATTCTGAGACCCTTCCTATACCATAAGACTTGATATCTCAGTGCTTCTAATACCAAACCTGAGACCCGTCCTATAACATGAGATGTGATATCCAAATCCTTCCCCTTCCAAACCTTAGACCCTTCCTTTATCATGAGATGTGATATCCAACTCCTTCCCATTCCAATCCTGAGACCCTTCCGATATCGTGAGATGTGATATCTCAATGCTTCTAATATCAAACTTGAGACCCTCCCTATAGCATGAGATGGATTATCCAAGTCCTTCCCATTCCAATCCTGAGACCCTTCCTATAGCATGAGATGTGATATCTCAATGCTTCTAATACCAAACCTGAGACCCTTCCTATAACATGAGATGGGAATATCCAACTCCTTCCCATTCCAATCCTGAGACCCTTCCGATAGAAGAGATGTGATATCTCAATGCTTATACCAAACCTGAGATCCTTCCTATAGCATGAGATGTGATATCCTACTCCTTCCCATTCCAATCCTGAGACCCTTCCTATAGCATAAGATGTGATATCTCAATGATTCTAATATCAAACTTGAGACCCTCCCTATAGCATGAGATGTGATATCCAAGTCATTCCCATTCCAATCCTGAGACACTTCCTATAGCATGAGATGTGATATCTCAATGCTTCTAATACCAAACCTGAGACTCTTCCTATAACATGAGATGGGATATCCAACTCCTTCCCATTCCAATCCTGAGACCCTTCCGATAGCAGAGATGTGATATCTCAAAGCTTATACCAAACCTGAGACCCTTCCTATGGCTTGAGTTGTCATATACAACTCCTTCCCATTCCAATCCTGAGACCCTTCCGATAGCATGAGATGTGATATCTCAATGCTTATACCAAACCTGAGACCCTTCGTATAGCATGAGATGTGATATCCAACTCCTTCCCATTCCAATCCTGAGACCCTTCCTATAGCATGAGATGTGATGTCTCAATGCTTCTAATACCAAACCTGAGATCCTTCGTTTAACATGAGATGTGATATCCAACTCCTTCCATTCCAATCCTGAGACCCTTCCTATAGCATGAGATGTGATATCTCAATGCTTATACCAAACCTGAGACCCTTCCTATAGCATGAGATGTGATATCCAACTCCTTCCCATTCCAATCCTGAGACCCTTCCTATAGCATGAGATGTGATATCTCAATGCCTCTAATACCAAACCTGAGATCCTTCCTCTAACATGAAATGTGATATCCAACTCCTTCCCTTTCCAAACCTGAGAGCCTATCCATAGCATGAGATGTGATATCCAAGTCCTTCCCATTCCAATCCTGAGACCCTTCCAATAACATGAGATGTGATGTCTCAATGCTTCTAATACCAAACCTGAGATCTTTCCTATAACATGAGATGTGATATCCAACTCCTTCCCATTCCAATCCTGAGGCCCTTCCTATAGCATGTGATGTGATATCTCAATGCTTATACCAAACCTGAGACCCTTCCTATAGCTTGAGATGTGATATCCAACTCCTTCCCATTCCAATCCTGAGACCCTTCCTATAGCATGAGATGTGATATCTCAATACTTCTAATACCAAACCTGAGATCCTTCTGATAACATGAGATGTGATATCCAAATCCTTCCCCTTCCAAACCTGAGACCCTCCCTTTAGCTTGAGATGTGATATCCAACTCCTTCCGATTCCAATCCTGAGACCATTCTGATAGCATGAGATGTGATATCTCAATGCTTCTAATACCAAACCTGAGATCCTTCCTATAACATGAGATGTGATATCCAAATCCTTCCCCTTCCAAACCTGAGACCCTCCCTTTAGCATGAAATGTGATATCCAACTCCTTCCCATTCCAATCCTGAGACCCTTCCGATATTGTGAGATGTGATATCTCAATGCTTCTAATATCAAACTTGAGACTCTCCCTATAGCATGAGATGGATTATCCAAGTCCTTCCCATTCCAATCCTGAGACCCTTCCTATAGCATGAGATGTGATATCTCAATGCTTCTAATGCCAAACCTGAGACCCTTCCTATAACATGAGATGGGAATATCCAACTCCTTCCCATTCCAATCCTGAGACCCTTCCGATAGAAGAGATGTGATATCTCAGTGCTTATACCAAACCTGAGATCCTTCCTATAGCATGAGATGTGATATCCTACTCCTTCCCATTCCAATCCTGAGACCCTTCCTATAGCATACGATGTGATATCTCAATGATTCTAATATCAAACTTGAGACCCTCCCTATAGCATGAGATGTGATATCCAAGTCATTCCCATTCCAATCCTGAGACACTTCCTATAGCATGAGATGTGATATCTCAATGCTTCTAATACCAAACCTGAGACTCTTCCTATAACATGAGATGGGTTATCCAACTTCTTCCCATTCCAATCCTGAGACCCTTCCGATAGCAGAGATGTGATATCTCAAAGCTTATACCAAACCTGAGACCCTTCCTATGGCTTGAGATGTCATATACAACTCCTTCCCATTCCAATCCTGAGACCCTTCCGATAGCATGAGATGTGATATCTCAATGCTTATACCAAACCTGAGACCCTTCCTATATCATGAGATGTGATATCCAACTCCTTCCCATTCCAATCCTGAGACCCTTCCTATAACATGAGATGTGATGTCTCAATGCTTCTAATACCAAACCTGAGATCCTTCGTTTAACATGAGATGTGATATCCAACTCCTTCCATTCCAATCCTGGGACCCTTCCTATAGCATGAGATGTGATTTCTCAATGCTTATACCAAACCTGAGACCCTTCCTATAGCATGAGATGTGATATCCAACTCCTTCCCATTCCAATCCTGAGACCCTTCCTATAGCATGAGATGTGATATCTCAATGCCTCTAATACCAAACCTGAGATCCTTCCTCTAACATGAAATGTGATATCCAACTCCTTCCCTTTCCAAACCTGAGAGCCTATCCATAGCATGAGATGTAATATCCAAGTCCTTCCCATTCCAATCCTTAGACCCTTCCTACAGCATGCAATATATATATCTCAATGATTCTAATAACAATCCTGAGACCCGTCCTATAACATGAGATGGGATATCCAACTCCTTCCCATCCCAATCCTGAGACACTTCCGATTGCAGAGATGTGATATCTCAATGCTTATACCAAACCTGAGACTCTTCCTATAACATGAGATGTGATATCTGTTAGGAAAGATTTCGTAATGTGATATCAAACTCCTTCCCATTCCAATCCTGAGACCCTTCCTATAGCTTGAGATGTGATATCCAACTCCTTCTCATTCCAATTCTGAGACCCTTCCTATACCATAAGACTTGATATCTCAGTGCTTCTAATACCAAACCTGAGACCCGTCCTATAACATGAGATGTGATATCCAAATCCTTCCCCTTCCAAACCTTAGACCCTTCCTTTATCATGAGATGTGATATCCAACTCCTTCCCATTCCAATACTGAGACCCTTCCGATATTGTGAGATGTGATATCTCAATGCTTCTAATATCAAACTTGAGACTCTCCCTATAGCATGAGATGGATTATCCAAGTCCTTCCCATTCCAATCCTGAGACCCTTCCTATAGCATGAGATGTGATATCTCAATGCTTCTAATGCCAAACCTGAGACCCTTCCTATAACATGAGATGGGAATATCCAACTCCTTCCCATTCCAATCCTGAGACCCTTCCGATAGAAGAGATGTGATATCTCAGTGCTTATACCAAACCTGAGATCCTTCCTATAGCATGAGATGTGATATCCTACTCCTTCCCATTCCAATCCTGAGACCCTTCCTATAGCATACGATGTGATATCTCAATGATTCTAATATCAAACTTGAGACCCTCCCTATAGCATGAGATGTGATATCCAAGTCATTCCCATTCCAATCCTGAGACACTTCCTATAGCATGAGATGTGATATCTCAATGCTTCTAATACCAAACCTGAGACTCTTCCTATAACATGAGATGGGTTATCCAACTCCTTCCCATTCCAATCCTGAGACCCTTCCGATAGCAGAGATGTGATATCTCAAAGCTTATACCAAACCTGAGACCCTTCCTATGGCTTGAGATGTCATATACAACTCCTTCCCATTCCAATCCTGAGACCCTTCCGATAGCATGAGATGTGATATCTCAATGCTTATACCAAACCTGAGACCCTTCCTATATCATGAGATGTGATATCCAACTCCTTCCCATTCCAATCCTGAGACCCTTCCTATAACATGAGATGTGATGTCTCAATGCTTCTAATACCAAACCTGAGATCCTTCGTTTAACATGAGATGTGATATCCAACTCCTTCCATTCCAATCCTGGGACCCTTCCTATAGCATGAGATGTGATTTCTCAATGCTTATACCAAACCTGAGACCCTTCCTATAGCATGAGATGTGATATCCAACTCCTTCCCATTCCAATCCTGAGACCCTTCCTATAGCATGAGATGTGATATCTCAATGCCTCTAATACCAAACCTGAGATCCTTCCTCTAACATGAAATGTGATATCCAACTCCTTCCCTTTCCAAACCTGAGAGCCTATCCATAGCATGAGATGTAATATCCAAGTCCTTCCCATCCCAATCCTGAGACACTTCCGATTGCAGAGATGTGATATCTCAATGCTTATACCAAACCTGAGACTCTTCCTATAACATGAGATGTGATATCTGTTAGGAAAGATTTCGTAATTGTAGGTAATTTTCCTTCCATGTGGCAACCCCTAAACTTTTTGCTGTTGTTTTTCACCTTGTTCTCGACTTTGCCAGAGAAGTGCAGCCTTCTGCCGCACTCCTCTGGGCTTTCGCTCCTTTCCTACGGGGAAACTGACATGGCCTTAAGACAGTCAGTACCGGGAAACGCTGTTTTCCGTAGTTTCTTTTATCATGTTGCGGCTTTCGTGCAACATGACACAAGAGGGCACTGTAAGCTAAGTTACTGCTCTCTTGGGATTCTAGCCTTCTACAGGCCCTAGATACTCTTTCAGGATTGTAACTGATCGGTGCAAGTGATTCACGGACGGGAATGGTGGCAGCGATCGTTTCTTGTGTTTTGAGCTCCTTTTGGCGTTCTAAGCGCGTTTCTCGCACTTAACCCAAAATGGTGGCCTGGCTCCCAAAATGGCCAGACCACGAGGCTCCTTTGTCCTGTCCGCTGACCGTCTTGCTCCCTTCACCTTCCCCAGGTCGAGCCGACCCGGGGCCTTCCTTATTTGGGCATGTACTTTCCCGCGAAACACGGATGCTTTCGCGGGCTTCTACATGTCTTGTGTGTGCCTCCAGGATGTGGGCTGGGATGTCTGGTCCTGTGTGAATGCCTGGGACCACCGTGGTCCGTGATAGGTCCACGAATGGTGTGAGTGTTGATGAGCGGATCTCCCATTGGGTCCCCACCGTTTTGGCGCGAAGGGAACCGTGGATAAGAGGGGGCTGGAAACACCACTACCATGTCGATCTCCTGAGTTCTCACGAACGAAGGAATACAGGAGCCAAGTATCCTGCAACCAAGAGGCTGAACCGAGGAATCGCTGGTGACCAGCTGAAGGACTGCTCCTCTGCACTGCTGTCGCCTTGTGAAACCCTTTTCACCTTTGATCGAACCAGAAGGCCTGTACTAGTACTTCGACCCTTGGAATAGCGGGGACAGCTATTCTCGGCATCTTCACCAGCTCCTGCTAGTAAGCCTTCGGAAGCGTCTCTGGGCCATCCAGCAGACTGACCAGCCTACACAGGAGTCTTGCTCTGTAACTGCCACCAGGTTGTGTAGTATATCGAGTCCTTGTCACTCTCACACGATTCGTACACTTGGCGTTCCCAGGTCTGAAGTGAGTAGTGTACATTTGGCTCAGATACACACGGCCGCTCCGTTGCCCTGCTGTGGTAACAAACTGTGCGGGTTCCTTCGTTTGGGACGTCTTTTACTCAACTCTGCTGCTGCAGACTCAACACGACGACGAGACGTCCCCTGCTCTTCTGAACCTGCCAGCGACTGAAACTGACGCGGAGAAGCCTGGGTCTGCTTGCATCGGGGACCGGTGAGTAGCATAGCTAGGAACTGGTCGCCCTCCTGCAGGAGCCCATAGCTTTTCCCCGCTGTGTCAAAACAGCACGCCTTTCCGTACTCGCGCTCTGCTTCTGCCCACAGTGGAGGCTGCGCTTGAGTCGCGGAACACTGTTCTTCTTCGTTTGTGCACTAAACTGAACTGCCTGATCTCCCTCGAAGAGACTCCCCTTTTGCCCGTTGGCACCAGCGTGTGCAGGTACTTTTGAGCACAAGGCTCCACTCTTCGTAGGGCTCGGACTTCCTTTTAGTTAGGTGCCTCTGAAGGCGGACTGGGTCTAAGCATTATTTCGCACTGCCTGTTTTCCTTCCCTTTTAGGTGGACTACACATTTCGTGCATCTAACGCTTGAGACTTGTTTGTATTTGTGTATATATTGTATTGGTATGGTATGTGTTGGTTTACTAGAGTTGTATTGTGATTTCTCGCTACGGTCATTGTTTTAAAGGCCTTGGAATAAATGTGTATATATTTTTAATATAGCACCTGTTTGGAGTAGTTTGTAAGTGTCCTTGCTTTGTGTGCTCATTGCAGGCTTTCAGTCACCCTCACCCCTCTTGAGACCTAGTCTTGACCGCCGCGATCGCTACCTTGATTGGTCTGGCTTGTCCAGAGGTTACCCTGTTCCAAGTAATTAGGTTGGCCTCCTGAACTTCTGCGCCACCAGGACAGAGTTCAGAAATCCGTCTTAAGAAATTGGTGTACAGCGGTGGGATACCACTGAAGGTATCCAGTGTTGCGCACGAACTAAGGCATTTCAAGTTATTCCTACCAGGACACGTAGTGAATTGTTGTAGTATAACTTTAAAAAGGCCATAGTCCTATCTAACAGTATGGAAACAAATACCTTGTTAACTTTAAATGCTTCCAAATCAGAAACATTGAAAAAGATGTGTGCGGAGAGAGGTGTTTCCTCTCAAGGCACGAAATTGGATATGATCCAAAGAATCATGGCGTGGCAAGAAGCGCAGCTTGACGCTATAACTTCTGAGGACAGTGCGGAAGGAGGTGGGGCTGCTCTCACTGGTAGAACCGAGGGTTCTGCCGCTGCACTGATCCCCGCGACCACGAGGACAGGGAGGATGAGATGTCTAATGTTTCCTCTGCCAGTGTTGATGGGGAGGCTATGCTTGAATTCAAGAAGCAAGAGCTGCGGTTTAGGCAGAAGGAGCTTGAATTCAGCATAGCCAAACTAAAAATCGAACAGTCAGAAAAACAGAAAGACAGGGATCACCAGTTGGAACTGGCCAAGCTTCAGGTTGCAAATGGGTCCAAGGGTCCTGGACATGGGTCTGGGGCCGCCTCTCATCCACGGTTTCCGAAAGATCTGGTCAGTGTGTATGAGGAAAGGAATGACATTATGGACTGGCTGAATGCGTTTGAGTATGCATGCGAAGTTCAACAAGTTGACAATGCTGATAAGATTGCCTGGTTACTCAGCAGACTGCCCCATTCTGGCTGTAGTGCCATTATGGAAATGTCGAAGGCTGAGCGAGCTGATTTCGCAATGTTAAAGCAAACTCTCATTTTAAAGTTTGGGAAGACTCCGGCCCAATATTTGAAACGATTCATAGAGTATAAGAAAAAGGAAGGTGGTACTTGGGTATCTTATGTCACTGAATCCTTGAAAAACTTAACTGGCTGGGTCGAAGGTTATAAGGTTTCTACCTTCGAAGGCATGATAAATCTTGTCATGCTGGAACACATTTTTGCATCTTCTTCCCCGGAGCTTAAGCAGCATTTGGCCGATTCGAAGGAGATAGATCCTAAGAAGCTGGCCATTGCAGCAGACTTATGGGTGTCACATCGAGTGTCCCATAAGGACAAAACTCATCCTGGTAAGCAGGAGGAAGGGAAAAAGTCCAAAGATAAGGAGGGTGGAGAATCTGATAAATCTTCTTCTCAAAAGGGCCACAAAAAGAAAAATAAGGGTAAGACACAAGAGAACTCACAGGGTAGTGGAGGTCAGCCTCCGAAACAGAACTCTGGTTACAATAAGCCTCCCTATGTAAACAGACCCAATGGATCTTGTTTTGCTTGTGGAGCAACTGACCACGTGAAGGGGGATCCCCGGTGTAAGGTTAGACCTTTGGGGGTCCACTCCGCTAATCTGGCCTTCTCCTCCTACGAGGAAGAAGAGATTACAGGAGCATCCTTCTCCTCAGACTCATTTCCCAGCGGGATAGAGGCTGAGGTAGTTTTAGTTTCCCTGGGTTCCTGGGAGCCTAAAGTCGCAGAGGCTTATGCTAGGATTCCAGATAATACCAAGCACTACTTTAAAGACAGTGTGCTGATCAATGGAGTAGATACTCCAGCTCTTAGGGATAGTGGGTGCAGTCGAACTGTAGTGGATTCTACCTTGGTAGACTCAGAGGAAGTTGCCAGAGCTACTCTGATGCCCACTAAGTTGGCTGACGGCCCACTCCGTATGTTCCCAGTAATACCTGTAAATCTTACTTTAAATGGTACAGCAGTCAGGATTCCAGTGAGCATTCAGAGAAACGTCCCGGGAAAGGTCTTGTTAGGTAATGATCTCAGAGCTTTAGGGCTCGTAGGAGACACTGCCGAAAGACCCTACACACGGTCTCAAGCACGGGCAGCATTGGCCAAGACCAATACGCCGCCCCAGCCGAAGGGGAAACCCAAGGCGAAAGGAGTCAACAAGTCAAGACGAGGGAAAGAGAATATTCCCCCGAGCTCGCCTACCACTGCGGTGGAGGAAGTTGGTCAATCGCCCGGGCCTGAGGAGGAGGTGGCGATGCCTGAAGTATTTGACCCCAACGACCATCCTGAACTAAAAGACTTGTTAGTTGAAGGAGGTCCTGATAGGGACGAATTCAGTAAAGGCCAACGTGAGTGCCCATCTCTGGAAGGCCTAAGGAGACAGGCCTGCTCCCAGCTTGAGGGTGAACCTCCTGGGACGCATAGGATTTATTGGGAAGGTGGACTCCTGTATAGTGAGCCCACAGAGTCTACAGAAGGAGACCATAGGAGGTTGGTGGTTCCCCTTGCTGTTAGGCCCTTCCTCCTGCAGTTGGCGCATGAAGTGCTCCTTGCTGGTCACCTTGGTATTAAGAGGACCAAGCAAAGGTTATCCATGCACTTCTACTGGCCCAAGATGGGGGTGCAAGTAGAAAGTCACTGCAGGAGTTGTGCCTCCTGCCAGTTATCTGGTAAGGTTGGCTCGACAATCCAAGCTCCGTTGGTACCGCTCCCAGTTGTGGGGGTACCATTTGAAAGGGTAGGGATCGACATCGTTGGTCCCCTTGACCCGCAAACATCCTCGGGCAATAGGTTTATCCTGGTGCTGGACGACCATGCAACCAGATATCCTGAGGCCATCCCATTGAAAACTGTAACTGCCAAGTCAGTTGCAAAAGCTTTACTTGGCATATTTACTAGGGTTGGCTTCCCTAAAGAAGTTGTGTCAGATCGTGGCAGCAACTTTATGTCGAAGTATATGCAGGCTATGTGGAAAGAATGTGGGGTCACCTACAAGTTCTCTTCTGCATACCACCCCCAGACCAATGGTCTGGTGGAACGTTTCAACAGAACGTTAAAAAGCATGATTGGGGCTCTGGAGAAGCTTCAGAGAAGACAATGGGATCTTCTTTTACCATGCTTACTGTTTGCCTACCGAGAGGTACCACAGGAGGGTGTTGGCTTCAGCCCCTTCAAACTTCTGTTTGGTCATCCTGTACGGGGACCCTTAGCCATAGTCAAAGAGGGATGGGAGATGCCCACTCCCCCTGTTACTACCAACGTAGATGATTATGTGCTAGGGCTCAGAAAACGGATGGTACTTCTGATGGGCTTGGCAGGTGATAAATTGAAGGCAGTACAAGCGCTGGTGAAACATTGGTACGACCAGAAAGCTTCCCTCATCAACTTTACACCTGGTCAGCAAGTCCTGATCATGAATCCCATAAGGCCTTGAGCTTTACAGGACAAATGGTCAGGCCCTTACACAGTGGTGGAGCCCCTGGGTGAGGTTAACTATTTAGTGGACCTTGGAAGGCCTGGACAGGCTCCAAAAGTGTTTCACGTGAATAGGCTGAAGGCTTTCGTCCCAAGAGTCGAAATCGCAGCACTGTTACTGGCTTCAGATGTTGAGGAAGAGGAGTCTGAACCTCTCCCCGACCTGTTCCAAAGCGGTCCTTCAGATAGCTCCTTTGAGGGTGTCCGAGTGGCCCCTCACCTGACTTCTGATCAGCAGGCTGAGGTGAAAAGTTTGCTTGGGCAGTTTTCCCCCCTGTTTTCACAGTCGCCTGGTTTGACACCTTGGTGCAAACATAACATAGACACAGGAGACAGTGTACCTACCAAAAGTAGGGGATACAGGATGTCAGACAAAGTACGGTCTTATATTAAGACCGAGGTCAACAAGATGTTAGACCTTGGGGTGATTGAACCCTCTAGTAGTCCTTGGTCCAGCCCTGTGGTTTTCGTTCCAAAGGCAGGCACTTCTGAATTGAGGTTCTGTGTGGATTACAGGGCTCTGAATGCTGGCACCAAGACAGATGCACATCCCTTGCCTCGAACAGATGAGCTGGTGGATACTTTGGGTGCCTCCAAGTACCTCAGCACGTTTGACCTCACTGCTGGCTATTGGCAAATAGCTTTAGCAGAACATGCCAAGGAGAAGACAGCGTTTTCTACTCCAGACGGCCTTTACCAATTCCGGGTAATGCCGTTCGGGTTGAAGAATGCACCTGCCACTTTCCAGAGGCTTGTGCATCATGTTTTGAATGGGTTGGACGAATTCTGTCTTGCATATCTGGACGATATAGCAGTTTTTAGTGCCACCTGACCATGTGAAACACCTCGGGATTGTGCTCCAGGCTCTTCAGAAAGCACACTTGACCATAAAGGCTAGTAAACGCCAGATTGGACAAGGCTCAGTGTTTTACCTTGGACATGAAGTAGGTGGAGGGAGGATACAGCCTCTACCCAGTAAAGTACAAGCAGTACAAGACTGGCCTACCCCCACTACACAAACCCAAGTGAGAGCCTTCTTAGGACTCACGGGGTATTACCGCAATTTTGTGGCAGACTATGGCACCATAGCTGCCCCTCTGACTGCCCTCACAACTCTGAAGAAACCCAAGAAGGTAACTTGGACCGACGAGTGTGAGAAGGCCTTCAATGGCTTAAAAGACTCCTTGTGCCAGGCCCCTGTCCTCAGGGCCCCTGATTATCAAAGACCTTTTATCGTGCAGACGGACGCCTCTGACACTGGGATAGGAGCTGTACTATCGCAAGTAGATGAGAAGGGTAAGGAACACCCTATTGGTTTTATTAGTCGCCAGTTTAAGGACAGAGAGCTCAGATGGTCCACGGTAGAGAAAGAATGTTTCTCTGTTGTGTGGGCCCTAAGGAAGCTGAGGCCCTACCTCTATGGGACCCACTTCACTGTGCAAACTGACCATAAGCCCTTAAAGTGGCTAATAAACATGAAGGGGGAGAATCCAAAGTTGCTTAGGTGGTCCATAAGTCTACAAGGCTTCGACTTCACTATTGAGCATAGGCCAGGTGTCCAACATAGCAATGCTGATGGGTTGTGGAGAATGTTTAACCGACCTGAACAAGAGACTCATCCAGGGGTGGATTAGTTCCCCCTGTCCATAGTCTGGGAGGGGCGAGTGTTAGGAAAGATTTCATAATGGTAGGTAATTTTCCTTCCATGTGGCAACCCCTAAACTTTTTGCTGTTGTTTTTCACCTTGTTCTCGACTTTGCCCGAGAAGTGCAGCCTTCTGCCGCACTCCTCTGGGCTTTCGCTCATTTCTTACGGGGAAACTGTCATGCCCTTAAGACAGTCAGTACCAGGAAACGCTGGTTTCCGTAGTTTCTTGTATCATGTTGCAGCTTTCGTGCAACATGACACAAGAGGGCACTGTAAGCTAAGTTACTGCTCTCTTGGGTCTCTAGCCTTCTACAGGCCCTAGATACTCTTTCAGGATTGTAACTGATCGGTGCAAGTGATTCACGGACGGGAATGGTGGCAGCGATCGTTTCTTGTGTTTTGAGATCCTTTTGGCGTGCTAAGCGCGTTTCTCGCGCTTAACCCAAAATGGTGGCCTAGATCCCAAAATGGCCAGACCACGAGGCTCCTTTGTCCTGTCCGCTGACCGTCTTGCTCCCTTCACCTTCCCCAGGTCGAGCCGACGTGGGGCCTTCCTTATTTGGGCATGTGCTTTCCCGCGAAACACAGATGCTTTCGCAGGCTTCTACATGTCTTGTGTGTGCCTCCAGGATGTGGGCTGGGATGTCTGGTCCCAATACACATCCTGGGTGCCAGAGAGTCTAGGGTGGTGTGAATGCCTGGGACCATCGTGGTCCGTGATAGGTCCACGAATGGTGTGAGTGTTGATGAGCGGATCTCCCATTGGGTCCCCTCCGTTTTGGCGCGAAGGGAACCGTGGATAAGAGGGGGCTGGAAACACCACTACCATGTCAATCTCCTGAGTTCTCACGAACGAAGGAATACAGGAGCCAAGTATCCTGCAACCAAGAGGCTGAACCGAGGAATCGCTGGTGACCCGCTGAAGGACTGCTCCTCTGCACTGCTGTCGTCTTGTGAAACCCTTTTCACCTTTGATCGAACCAGAAGGCCTGTAACGGTACTTCGACCCTTGGAATAGCGGGGACAGCTATTCTCGGCATTTTCACCATCTCCTGCTAGTAAGCCTTCGGAAGCTTCTCTGGGCCATCCAGCAGACTGACCAGCCTACACAGGAGTCTTGCTCTGTAACCGCCGCCAGGTTGTGTAGTATATCAAGTCCTTGTCACTCTCACATGATTCGTACACTTGGCGTTCCCAGGTCTGAAGTGAGTAGTGTTATTGCATGCTGTAGGAAGGGTCTAAGGATTGGAATGGGAAGGACTTGGATATCACATCTCATGCTATGGATAGGCTCTCAGGTTTGGAAAGGGAAGGAGTTGGATATCACATTTCATGTTAGAGGAAGGATCTCAGGTTTGGTATTAGAGGCATTGAGATATCACATCTCATGCTATAGGAAGGGTCTCAGGATTGGAATCGGAAGGAGTTGGATATCACATCTCATGCTAAAGGAAGGGTCTCAGGTTTAGTATAAGCATTGAGATATCACATCTCATGCTATAGGAAGGGTCTCAGGATTGGAATGGAAGGAGTTGGATTTCACATCTCATGTTATAGGAAGGATCTCAGGTTTGGTATTAGAAGCATTGAGGCATCACATCTCATGCTATAGGAAGGGTCTCAGGATTGGAATGGGAAGGAGTTGGATATCACATCTCATGCTATAGGAAGGGTCTCAGGTTTGGTATAAGCATTGAGATATCACATCTCATGCTATAGGAAGGGTCTCAGGATTGGAATGGGAAGGAGTTGTATATGACATCTCATGCCGTAGGAAGGGTCCCAGGTTTGGTATAAGCATTGAGATATCACATCTCTGCTATCGGAAGGGTCTCAGGATTGCAATGGGAAGGAGTTGGATATCCCATCTCATGTTATAGGAAGAGTCTCAAGTTTGGTATTAGAAGCATTGAGATATCACATCTCATGCTATAGGAAGTGTCTCAAGATTGGAATGGGAAGGACTTGGATATCACATCTCATGCTATAGGGAGGGTCTCAAGTTTGATATTAGAAGCATTGAGATATCACATCTCATGCTATAGGAAGGGTCTCAGGATTGGAATGGGAAGGAGTTGGATATCACATCTCATGTTATAGGAAGGGTCTCAGGTTTGGTATAAGCAGTGAGATATCACATCTCATGCTATAGGAAGTGTCTCAGGATTGGAATGGGAAGGAGTTGGATATCACATCTCATGTTATAGGAAGGATCTCAGGTTTGGTATAAGCATTGAGATATCACATGTTTGCTATCGGAAGGGTCTCAGGATTGGAATGGGAAGGAGTTGGATATTCCCATCTCATGTTATAGGAAGGGTCTCAGGTTTGGTATTAGAAGCATTGAGACATCACATCTCATGCTATAGGAAGGGTCTCAGGATTGGAATGGGAAGGACTTGGATATCACATCTCATGCTATAGGGAGGGTCTTGAGTTTGATATTAGAAGCATTGAGATATCACATCTCATGATATCGGAAGGGTCTCAGGATTGGAATGGGAAGGAGTTGGATATCACATCTCATGATAAAGGAAGGGTCTAAGGTTTGGAAGGGGAAGGATTTGGATATCACATCTCATGTTATAGGACGGGTCTCAGGTTTGGTATTAGAAGCATTGAGATATCAAGTCTCATGGTATAGGAAGGGTCTCAGAATTGGAATGGGAAGGAGTTGGATATCACATCTCAAGCTATAGGAAGGGTCTCAGCATTGGAATGGGAAGGAGTTTGATATCACATCTCATGCCATAGTATGGGTCTCAGGTTTGGTATAAGCATTGGGATATCAAATCTCATGCTATCGGAAGGGTATCAGGATTGGAATTCCAAGGAGTTGGATATCCCATCTCATGCTATAGGAAGGGTCTCAGGTTGGAATGGGAAGGAGTTGGATATCACATCTCATGCTAAAGGGAGGGTCTCAGGTTTGGAAGGGGAAGGATTTGGATATCACATCTCATGTTATAGGAAGGATCTCAGGTTTGGTATAAGAAGCATTGAGATATCACATCTCATGCTATCGGAAGAATCTCAGATTTGGTATTAGAGGCATTGAGATATCACATCTCATGCCATCATAAGGGTCTCAGGATTGGAATGGGAAGGAGTTGGATATCACATCTCATGCTATAGGAAGGGTCTCAGGTTTGGAACGGGAAGGAGTTGGATATCACATCTCATGTTAGAGGAAGAGTCTCAGGTTTGGTATAAGCATTGAGATATCAAATCTCTGCAATCGGAAGTGTCTCAGGATTGGGATGGGAAGGAGTTGGATATCACATCTCATGCTATAGGAAGGGTCTCAGGTTTGGAACGGGAAGGAGTTGGATATCCCATCTCATGTTATAGGACTGGTCTCATGTTTGGTATTAGAAGCATTGAGATATCACATCTCTGCTATCGGAAGTGTCTCAGGATTGGAATGGGAAGGAGTTGGATATCACATCTCATGTTATAGGAAGGGTCTCAGGTTTGTTATTAGAATCATTGAGATATCATATTGCATGCTGTAGGAAGGGTCTAAGGATTGGAATGGAAGGACTTGGATATCACATCTCATGCTATAGGTAGGCTCTCAGGTTTGGAAAGGGAAGGAGTTGGATATCACATTTAATGTTAGAGGAAGGATCTCAGGTTTGATATTAGAGCCATTGGATATCACATCTCATGCTATAGGAAGGGTCTCAGGATTGGAATGGGAAGGAGTTGGATATCACATCTCATGCTATAGGAAGGGTTTTAGGTTTGGTATAAGCATTGAGAGATCACATCTCATGCTATAGGAAGGGTCTCAGGATTGGAATGGGAAGGATCTGTATATGACATCTCATGCCATAGGAAGGGTCTCAGGTTTGGTATAAGCATTGAGATATCACATCTCTGCTTTCGGAAGGGTCTCAGGATTGTAATGGGAAGGAGTTGGATATCCCATCTCATGTTATAGGAAGAGTCTCAGGTTTGGTATAGAAGCATTGAAATATCACATCTCATGCTATAGGAAGTGTCTCAGGATTGGAATGGGAAGGACTTGGATATCACATCTCATGCTATAGGAAGGGTCTCAGGTTTGGTATAAGCAGTGAGATATCACATCTCATGCTATAGGAAGTGTCTCAGGATTGGAATGGGAAGGAGTTGGATATCACATCTCATGTTATAGGAAGGATCTCAGGTTTGGTATAAGCATTGAGATATCACATGTTTGCTATCGGAAGGGTCTCAGGATTGGAATGGGAAGGAGTTGGATATTCCCATCTCATGTTATAGGAAGGGTCTCAGGTTTGGTATTAAAAGCATTGAGACATCACATCTCATGCTATAGGAAGGGTCTCAGGATTGGAATGGGAAGGACTTAGATATCACATCTCATGCTATAGGGAGGGTCTCAAGTTTGATATTAGAAGCATTGAGATATCACATCTCATGCTATAGGAAGGGTCTCAGTATTCGAATGGGAAGGAGTTGGATATCACATCTCATGCTATAGGAAGGGTCTCAGGTTTGGTATAAGCATTGAGATATCACATCTCTGCTATGGGAAGGGTCTCAGGATTGGAATGGGAAGGAGTTGGATATTCCCATCTCATGTTATAGGAAGGGTCTATCAGGTCTTAGCATGAGACTCTTCCTATAACATTAGATGTGATATCCAACTCCTTCCCGTTCCTAACCTGAGACCCTTCCTATAGCATGAGATGTGATATCCAACTCCTTCCCATTCCAATCCTGAGACCCTTCCGATAGCTTGAGATGTGATATCTCAATGCTTCTAATATCAATACTGAGACCCTCCCTATAGCATGAGATGTGATATCTAAGTCCTTCCCATTCCAATCCTGAGACCCTTACGATAGCAGAGATGTGATAACTCAATGCTTATACCAAACCTGAGACCCTTCCTATAGCATGAGATGTGATATCCAACTCCTTCTCATTCCAATCCTGAGACCCTTCCGATAGCATGATATGTGAAATCTCAATGCTTCTACCAAAACTGAGACCCTTCCTTTAGCATGAGATGTGATATCCAACTCCTTCCCATTCCAATCCTGAGACCAGTCCTATAGCATGAGATGTGATATCTCAATGCTTCTAATACCAAACCTGAGATCCTTCCTATAACATGAGATGTGATATCCAACTCCTTCCCATTCCAATCCTGAGACCCTTCCTATAGCATGAGATGTGATATCTCAATGCTTCTAATACCAAACCTGAGATCCTTCCGATAGCATGAGATGTGATATCTCAATGCTTCTAATACCAAACCTGAGATACTTCCTATAACATGAGATGTGATATCCAAATCCTTCCCCTTCCGAACCTGAGACCCTCCCTTTAGCATGAGATGTGATATCTCAATGCTTATACCAAACCTGAGACCCTTCCTATAGCATGAGATGTGATATCCAACTCCTTCCCATTCCAATCCTGAGACCCTTCCTATAGCATGATATGTGAAATCTCAATGCTTCTACCAAAACTGAGACCCTTCCTTTAGCATGAGATGTGATATCCAACTCCTTCCCATTCCAATCCTGAGACCAGTCCTATAGCATGAGATGTGATATCTCAATGCTTCTAATACCAAACCTGAGATCCTTCCTATAACATGAGATGTGATATCCAACTCCTTCCCATTCCAATCCTGAGACCCTTCCTATAGCATGAGATGTGATATCTCAATGCTTCTAATACCAAACCTGAGATCCTTCCGATAGCATGAGATGTGATATCTCAATGCTTCTAATACCAAACCTGAGATACTTCCTATAACATGAGATGTGATATCCAAATCCTTCCCCTTCCGAACCTGAGACCCTCCCTTTAGCATGAGATGTGATATCCAACTCCTTCTCGTTCCAATCCTGATACCCTTCTGATAGCATGAGATGTGATATCTCAATGCCTCTAATACCAAACCTGAGATCCTACCTCTAACATGAAATGTGATATCCAACTCCTTCCCTTTCCAAACCTGAGAGCCTTCCTACAGCATGGGATGTGATATTCAAGTCCTTCCCATTCCAATCCTGAGACCCTTCCTATAACATGAGATGTCATATCCAACTCCTTCCCATTCCAACCTGATACCCTTCCTATAGCATGAGATGGGATATCCAACTCCTTCCAAATCCAATCCTGATACCCTTCCGATAGCATGAGATGTGATATCCCAATGCTTCTACAAAACCTGATACCCATACCATGGCATGAGATGTGATATCAAACTCCCGTCCCATACCATGAGACTTGATATCTCAATGCTTCTAATACCAAACCTGAGACCGGTCCAATAACATGAGATGTGATATCCAAATCCTTCCCCTTCCAAACCTTAGACCCTTCCTTTATCATGAGATGTGATATCCAAGTCCTTCCCATTCCATTCCTGAGACCCTTCCTATAGCATGAGATGTGATATCTCAATGCTTCTAATACCAAACCTGAGACCCTTCCTATAACATGAGATGTGATATCCAAGTCCTTCCCATTTCAATCCTGAGACCCTTCCTATAGCATGAGATGTGATATCTCAATGCTTCTAATACCAAACCTGAGACCCTTCCTATAACATGAATTCTGATATCCAAGTCCTTCCCATTCCAATCCTGAGACCCTTCCAATAGCAGAGATGTGATATCTCAATGCTTCTAATATCAAACCTGAGACCTGTCCTATAACATGAGATGGGATATCCAACTCCTTCCCGTTCCAAACCTGATACCCTTCCTATAGCATGAGATGTGATATCCAATTCCTTCCCATCCCAATCCTGAGACACCTCCGATAGCAGAGATGTGATATCTCAATGCTTATACCAAACCTGAGACTCTTCCTATAACATGAGATGTGATATCTAACTCCTTTCCGTTCCAAACCTGAGACCCTTCCTATAGCATGAGATGTGATATCCAACTCCTTCCCATTCCAAACCTGATACCCTTCCTATAGCATGAGATGTGATATCCAATTCCTTCCCATCCCAATCCTGAGACACCTCCGATAGCAGAGATGTGATATCTCAATGCTTATACCAAACCTGAGACTCTTCCTATAACATGAGATGTGATATCTAACTCCTTTCCGTTCCAATCCTGAGACCCTTCCTATAGCATGAGATGTGATATCTCAATGCTTATACCAAATCTGAGACCCTTCCTATAGCATGAGATGTGATATCCAACTCCTTCCCATTCCAATCCTGAGACCCTTCCTATAGCATGAGATGTGATATCTCAATGCTTCTAATACCAAACCTGAGATCCTTCCTATAACAAGAGATGTGATATCCAACTCCTTCCCATTCCAATCCTGAGACCCTTATGATAGCATGAGATGTGATATCTCAATGCCTCTAATACCAAACCTGAGATACTTCCGATAGCATGAGATGTGATATCTCAATGCTTCTAATACCAAACCTGAGATCCTTCCTATAACATGAGATGTGATTTCCAAATCCTTCCCCTTCCAAACCTGAGACCCTCCCTTTAGCATGAGATGTGATATACAATTCCTTCCCATTCCAATCCTGAGACCCTTCCTATAGCATGATATGTGAAATCTCAATGCTTCTACCAAAACTGAGACCCTTCCTTTAGCATGAGATGTGATATCCAACTCCTTCCCATTCCAATCTTGAGACCAGTCCTATAGCATGAGATGTGATATCTCAATGCTTCTAATACCAAACCTGAGATCCTTCCTATAACATGAGATGTGATATCCAACTCCTTCCCATTCCAATCCTGAGACCCTTCCTATAGCATGAGATGTGATATCTCAATGCTTCTAATACCAAACCTGAGATCCTTCCGATAGCAAGAGATGTGATATCTCAATGCTTCTAATACCAAACCTGAGATACTTCCTATAACATGAGATGTGATATCCAAATCCTTCCCCTTCCGAACCTGAGACCCTCCCTTTAGCATGAGATGTGATATCCAACTCCTTCTCATTCCAATCCTGATACCCTTCTGATAGCATGAGATGTGATATCTCAATGCCTCTAATACCAAACCTGAGATCCTACCTCTAACATGAAATGTGATATCCAACTCCTTCCCTTTCCAAACCTGAGAGCCTTCCTACAGCATGAGATGTGATATCCAAGTCCTTTCCATTCAAATCCTGAGACCCTTCCTATAACATGAGATGTCATATCCAACTCCTTCCCATTCCAACCTGATACCCTTCCTATAGCATGAGATGGGATATCCAACTCCTTCCAAATCCAATCCTGATACCCTTCCGATAGCATGAGATGTGATATCCCAATGCTTCTACAAAACCTGATACCCATACCATGGCATGAGATGTGATATCAAACTCCCGTCCCATACCATGAGACTTGATATCTCAATGCTTCTAATACCAAACCTGAGACCGGTCCAATAACATGAGATGTGATATCCAAATCCTTCCCCTTCCAAACGTTAGACCCTTCCTTTATCATGAGATGTGATATCCAAGTCCTTCCCATTCCATTCCTGAGACCCTTCCTATAGCATGAGATGTGATATCTCAATGCTTATACCAAATCTGAGACCCTTCCTATAGCATGAGATGTGATATCCACCTCCTTCCCATTCCAATCCTGAGTCCCTTCCTATAGCATGAGATGTGATATCTCAATGCTTCTAATACCAAACCTGAGATCCTTCCTATAACATGAGATGTGATATCCAACTCCTTCCCATTCCAATCCTGAGACCCTTATGATAGCATGAGATGTGATATCTCAATGCCTCTAATACCAAACCTGAGATACTTCCGATAGCATGAGATGTGATATCTCAATGCTTCTAATACCAAACCTGAGATCCTTCCTGTAACATGAGATGTGATTTCCAAATCCTTCCCCTACCAAACCTGAGACCATCCCTTTAGCATGAGATGTGATATACAACTCCTTCCCATTCCAATCCTGAGACCCTTCTGATAGCATGAGATGTGATATCTCAATGCCTCTAATACCAAACCTGAGATCCTACCTCTAACATGAAATGTGATATCCATCTCCTTCCCTTTCCAAACCTGAGACCCTGCCTATAGCATGAGATGTGATATTCAAGTCCTTCCCATTCCAATCCTGAGACCCTTCCTGTAGCATGTGATGTGATACCTCAATACTTATACCAAACCTGAGACCCTTCCTATGGCATGAGATGTCATATACAACTCCTTACCATTCCAATCCTGAGACCCTTCCTATAGCATGAGATCTGATATCCCAATGCTTATACCAAACCTGAGACCCTTCCTATAGCATGAGATGTGATATCCAACTTCTTCCCATTCCAATCCTAAGACCCTTCCTATAACATGAGATGTGATGTCTCAATGCTTCTAATACCAAACCTGAGATCTTTCCTATAATATGAGATGTGATATCCAACTCCTTCCCATTCCAATCCTGAGACCCTTCCTATAGCATGAGATGTGATATCTCAATGCTTATACCAAACCTGAGACCCTTCCTATAGCTTGAGATGTGATATCGAACTCCTTAACATTCCAATCCCGAGACCCTTCCTATAGCATGAGATGTGATATCTCAAGGCCTCTAATACCAAACCTGAGATCCTTCCTCTAACATGAAATGTGATATCCAACTCCTTCCCCTTCCAAACCTGAGAGCCTTCCTATAGCATGAGATATGATATCCAAGTCCTTCCCATTCCAATCCTGAGACCCTTCCTATAACATGAAATGTGATATCCAACTCCTTCCCATTCCAAACTGAGACCCTTCCTATAGCATGAGATGGGCTATCCAACTCCTTCCAAATCCAATACTGATACCCTTCCAATAGCATGAGATGTGATATCCCAATGCTTCTACCAAACCTGAGACCCATACTATGGCATAAAATGTGATATCAAACGCCTTCCCATTCCAATCCTGAGACCCTTCCTATAGCTTGAGATGTGATATCCAACTCCTTCCCATTCCAATTCTGAGACCCTTCCTATACCATGAGACTTGATATCTCAATGCTTCTAATACCAAACCTGAGACCCGTCCTATAACATGAGATGTGATATCCAAATCCTTCCCCTTCCAAACCTTAGACCCTTCCTTTATCATGAGATGTGATATCCAACTCCTTCCCATTCCAATCCTGAGACCCTTCCGATATCATGAGATTTGTTATCTCAATGCTTCTAATATCAAACTTGAGACCCTCCCTATAGCATGAGATGTGACATCCAAGCCCTCCCCATTCCAATCCTGAGACCCTTCCTATAGCATGAGATGTGATATCTCAATGCTTCTAATACCAAACCTGAGACCCTTCCTATAACATGAGATGGGATATCCAACTCCTTCCTATTCCAATCCTGAGACCCTTCCGATAGCAGAGATGTGATATCTCAATGTGTATACCAACCTGAGACCCTTCCTATAACATGAGATGTGATATCCAACTCCTTCCCATTCCAAACCTGAGACCCTTCCTATAGCATATGTGATATCCAACTCCTTCCAATTCCAAACATGAGACCCTTCCCATAGCAAGAATGTAATATCCAACTCCTTCCCATTCTAATCCTGAGACCATTCCTATAGCATGAGATGTGATATCTCAATGCTTCTAATACCAAACCTGAGATCCTTCCTATGACATGAGATGTGCTATCCAATTCCTTCCCATTCCAAACCTGAGACCCTTCCTACAGCATGCGATGTGATATCTCAATGCTTCTAATACCAAACCTGAGACCAGTCCTATAACATGAGATGGGATATCCAACTCCTTCCCGTTCCAATCCTGAGACACTTCCGATTGCAGAGATTTGATATCTCAATGCTTATACCAAACCTGAGACTCTTCCTATAACATGAGATGTGATATCCAAATCCTTCCCATCCCAATCCTGAGAAACTTCCAATTGCAGAGATGTGATATCTCAATGCTTATACCAAACCTGAGACTCTTCCTATAACACAAGATGTGATATCCAACTCCTTCCCGTTCCAAACCTGAGACCCTTCCTATAGCATGAGATGTGATATCCAACTCCTTCCCATTCCAATCCTGAGACCCTTCCAATAGCATGAGATGTGATATCTCAATGCCTCTAATACCAAACCTGAGATCCTTCCTATAACATGTGATGTGATATTCAAATCCTTCCCCTTCCAAACCTGAGACCCTCCCTTTAGCATGAGATGTGATATACAACTCCTTCCCATTCCAATCCTGAGACCCTTCTGATAGCATGAGATGTGATATCTCAATGCCTCTAATACCAAACCTGAGATCCTACCTCTAACATGAAATGTGATATCCATCTCCTTCCCTTTCCAGACCTGAGACCCTGCCTATAGCATGAGCTGTGATATCCAAGTCCTTCCCATTCCAATCCTGAGACCCTTCCTATAGCATGTGATGTGATATCTCAATGCTTATACCAAACCTGAGACCCTTCTTATGGCATGAGATGTCATATACAACTCCTTCCCATTCCAATCCTGAGACCCTTCCTATAGCAAGAGATGTGATATCCAAATCCTTCCAATTCCAATCCTGAGACCCTTCCTATAACAAGAGATGTGATATCCAACTCCTTCCCATTCCAACCTGAGACACTTCCTATAGCATGAGAAGGGATATCCAACTCCTCCGCAATCCAATCCGGAGACCCTTCCGATAGCAGAGATGTGATATCTCAATGCTTATACCAAACCTGAGACCCTTCCTATGGCATGATATGTGATATCCAACTCCTTGCCATTCAAATCCTGAGACCCTTTTATAGCATGGGAAGGGATATCCAACTCCTTCCCAATCCAATCCTGAGACCCTTCCGATAGCAGAGATGTGATATCTCAACGCTTCTACCAAACCTGAGACCCTTCCTTTAGCATGAGATGTGATATCCAAATCCTTCGCATTCCAATCCTGAGACCCTTCCTATAGCATGAGATGTGATATCTCAATGGTTCTAATACCAAACCTGAGATCCTTCCTATAACATGAGATGTGGTATCCAATTCCTTCCCATTCCAAACCTGAGACCCTTCCTATAACATGAAATGTGATATCTCAAGGCCTCTAATACCAAACCTGAGATCCTTCCTCTAACATGAAATGTGATATCCAACTCCTTCCCATTCCAAACCTGAGACCCTTCCTATAACATGAAATGCGATATCCAACTCCATCCCATTCCAACCTGAGACCTTTCCTATAGCATGAGATGGGATATCCAACTCCTTCCAAATCCAATACTGATACCATTCCGATAGCATGAGATGTGATATCCCAATGCTTCTACCAAATCTGAGACCCATACTATGGCATGAGATGTGATATCAAACTCCTTCCCATTCCAACCCTGAGACCCTTCCTAAAGCTTGAGATGTGATATCCAATTTCTTCCCATTCCAATTCTGAGACCCTTCCTATACCATGAGACTTGATATCTCAATGCTTCTAACACCAAACCTGAGACCCGTCCTATAACATGAGATGTGATATCCAAATCCTTCCCCTTCCAAACCTTAGACCCTTCCTTTATCATGAGATGTGATATCCAACTCCTTCCCATTCCAATCCTGAGACCCTTCCGATATCATGAGATTTGTTATCTCAATGCTTCTAATATCAAACCTGAGACCCTCCCTATAGCATGAGATGTGACATCCAAGTCCTCCCCATTCCAATCCTGAGACCCTTCCTATAGCATGAGATGTGATATCTCAATGCTTCTAATACCAAACCTGAGACCCTTCCTATAACATGAGATGGGATATCCAACTCAGATGGGATATCCAACTCCTTCCCATTCCAATCCTGAGACCCTTCCGATAGCAGAGATGTGATATCTCAATGCTTATATCAAACCTGAGACCCTTCCTATGGCCTGAGATGTCATATACAACTCCTTCCCATTCCAATCCTGAGACCCTTCCTATAGCATGAGATGTGATATCTCAATGCTTATACCAAATCTGAGACCCTTCCTATAGCATGAGATGTGATATCCAACTCCTTCCCATTTCAATCCTGAGACCCTTCCTATAGCATGAGATGTGATGTCTCAATGCTTCTAATACCAAACCTGAGATCCTTCCTATAACATGAGATGTGATATCCAACTCCTTCCCATTCCAATCCTGAGACCCTTATGATAGCATGAGATGTGATATCTCAATGCCTCTTATACCAAACCTGAGATCCTTCCGATAGCATGAGATGTGATATCTCAATGCTTCTAATACCAAACCTGAGATCCTTCCTATAATATGAGATGTGATTTCCAAATCCTTCCCCTTCCAAACCTGAGACCCTCCCTTTAGCATGAGATGTGATATCCAACTTCTTCCCATTCCAATCCAGAGACCCTTCTGATAGCATGAGATGTGATATCTCAATGCCTATAATACCAAACCTGAGATCCTACCTCTAACATGAAATGTGATATCCATCTCCTTCCCTTTCCAAACCTGAGACCCTGCCTATAGCATGAGATGTGATATCCAAGTCCTTCCCATTCCAATCCTGAGACCCTTCCTATAGCATGTGATGTGATATCTCAATGCTTATACGAAACCTGAGACCCTTCCTATGGCATGAGATGTCATATACAACTCCTTCCCATTCCAATCCTGAGACCCTTCCTATAGCATGAGATGTGATATCTCAATGCTTATACCAAACCTGAGACCCTTCCTATAGCATGAGATGTGATATCCAACTTCTTCCCATTCCAATCCAGAGACCCTTCCTATAGCATGAGATGTGATATCTCAATGCTTATACCAAACCTGAGACCCTTCCTATAGCTTGAGATGTGATATCCAACTCCTTCCCATTCCAATCCTGTGACCCTTCCGATAGCATGAGATGTGATATCTCAAGGCCTCTAATACCAAACCTGAGATCCTTCCTCTAACATGAAATGTGATATCCAACTCCTTCCCTTTCCAAACCTGAGAACCTTCCTATAGCATGAGATATGATATCCAACTCCTTCCCATTCCAACCTGAGACCCTTCCTATAGCATGAGATGGGATATCCAACTCCTTCCAAATCCAATACTGATACCCTTCCGATAGCATGAGATGTGATATCCCAATGCTTCTACCAAACCTGAGAACCATACTATGGCATGAGATGTGATATCAAACTCCTTCCCATTCCAATCCTGAGATGCTTCCTATAGCTTGAGATGTGATATCCAACTCCTTCCCATTCCAATTCTGAGACCCTTCTTATACCATGAGACTTGATATCTCAATGCTTCTAATACCAAACCTGAGACCCGTCCTATAACATGAGATGTGATATCCAAATCCTTCCCCTTCCAAACCTTAGACTCTTCCTTTATCATGAGATGTGATATCCAACTCCTTCCCATTCCAATCCTGAGACCCTTCCGATATCATGAGATTTGTTATCTCAATGCTTCTAATATCAAACTTGAGACCCTCCCTATAGCATGAGATGTGACATCCAAGTCCTTCCCATTCCAATCCTGAGACCCTTCCTATAGCATGAGATGTGATATCTCAATGCTTCTAATAACAAACCTGAGACCTCATGCTAAAGGGAGGGTCTCAGGTTTGAAAGGGGAAGGATTTGGATATCACATCTCATGTTATAGGAAGGATCTCAGGATTGGTATTAGAAGCATTGAGATATCACATCTCATGCTATCGGAAGGATCTCAGGTTTGGTATTAGAAGCATTGAGATATCACATCTCATGCTATCGGAAGGATCTCAGGTTTGGCATTAGAAGCATTGAGATATCACATCTCATGCTATAGCAAGGGTCTCAGGTTTGGAACGGGAAGGAGTTGGATATCCCATTTCATGTTATAGGACTGGTCTCAGGTTTGGTATTAGAAGCATTGAGATATCACATTGCATGTTGTAGGAAGGGTCTCAGGTTTGGAATGGGAAGGAATTGGATATCACATCTCATGTCATAGGAAGGATCTCAGGTTTGGTATTAGAAGCATTGAGATATCACATCTCATGCTATAGGAATGGTCTCAGGATTGGAATGGGAAGGAGTTGGATATTACATTCTTGCTATAGGAAGGGTCTCATGTTTGGAATGGGAAGGAGTTGGATATCACATATGGTATAGGAAGGGTCTCAGGTTTGGAACGGGAAGGAGTTGGATATCACATCTCATGTTGTAGGAAGCGTCTCAGGTTTGATAGAAGCATTGAGATATCACATCTCTGCTATCGGAAGTGTCTCAGGATTGGAATGGGAAGAAGTTGGATATCCCATCTCATGTTATAGGATGGGTCTCGGGTTTGTTATTAGAATCATTGAGATATCATATTTCATGCTGTAGGAAGGGTCTAAGGATTGGAATGGGAAGGACTTGGATATCACATCTCATTCTATAGGTAGGCTCTCAGGTTTGGAAAGGGAAGGCGTTGGATATCACATCTCATGCTATAGGAAGGGTCTCAGGATTGGAATGGGAAGGAGTTGGATATCACATCTCATGCTATAGGAAGGGTCTCAGGTTTGGTATAAGCATTGAGATATCACATCTCATGCTATAGGAAGGGTCTCAGGATTGGAATGGGAAGGAGTTGGATATCACATCTCATGTTATAGGAAGGATCTCAGGTTTGGTATTAGAAGCATTGAGACATCACATCTCATGCTATAGGAAGGGTCTCAGGATTGGAATGGGAAGGAGTTGTATATGACATCTCATGCCGTAGGAAGGGTCTCAGGTTTGGTATAAGCATTGAGATATCACATCTCTGCTATAGGAAGGGTCTCAGGATTGGAATGGGAAGGAGTTGGATATCCCATCTCATGTTATAGGAAGGGTCTCATGATTGGAATGGGAAGGACTTGGATATCACATCTCATGCTATAGGAAGGCTCTCAGGTTTGGAAGGGGAAAGAGTTGGATATCACATTTCATGTTAGAGGTAGGATCTCAGGTTTGGTATTAGAGGCATTGAGATAACACATCTCATGCTATCAGAAAGGTCTCAGGATTGGAATGGGAAGGAGTTGGATATCACATCTCATGCTAAAGGGAGGGTCTCAGGTTTGGAAGGGGAAGGATTTGGATATCACATCTCATGTTATAGGAAGGATCTCAGGTTTGGTATTAGAAGCATTGAGATATCACATCTCATGCTATCAGAATGGTCTCAGGATTGGAATGGGAAGGAGTTGGATATCACATCTCATACTAAAGGGAGGGTTCCAGGTTTGGAAGGGGAAGGATTTGGATATCACATCTCATGTTATCGGAAGGATCTCGGGTTTGGTATTAGAAGTATTGAGATATCACATCTCATGCTATAGGAAGGGTCTCAGGATTGGAATGGGAAGGAGTTGGATATCACATCTCATGCTAAAGGAAGGGTCTCAGGTTTGGTAGAAGCATTGAGATATCACATCTCATGCTATAGGAAGGGTCTCAGGATTGGAATGGGAAGGACTTAGATATCACATATCATGCTATAGGGAGGGTCTCAGTTTTGATATTAGAAGTATTGAGATATCACATCTCATGCTATCGGAAGTGTCTCAGGTTTGGAATGGGAAGGAGCTGGATATCACATCTCATGCTAAAGGAAGGGTCTCAGGTTTGGTAGAAGCATTGAGATATCACATCGCATGGTATAGGAAGGGTCTCAGGATTGGAATGGGAAGGACTTAGATATCACATATCATGCTATAGGGAGGGTCTCAGTTTTGATATTAGAAGCATTGAGATATCACATCTCATGCTATAGGAAGGGTCTCAGGAATGGAATGGGAAGGACTTGGATATCACATCTCATGATAAAGGAAGGGTCTAACGTTTGGAAGGGGAAGGATTTGGATATCACATCTCATGTTATTGAACCGGTCTCAGGTTTGGTATTAGAAGCATTGAGATATCAAGTCTCATTGTATGGGACGGGAGTTTGATATCACATCTCATGCCATGGTATGGGTATCAGGTTTTGTAGAAGCATTGGGATATCACATCTCATGCTATCGGAAGGGTATCAGGATTGGATTTGGAAGGAGTTGGATATCCCATCTCATGCTATGTGAAGGGTATCAGGTTGGAATGGGAAGGAGTTGGATATGACATCTCATGTTATAGGAAGGGTCTCAGGATTGGAATGGGAAGGACTTGGATATCACATCTCATGCTGTAGGAAGGCTCTCAGGTTTGGAAAGGGAAGGAGTTGGATATCACATTTCATGTTAGAGGTAGGATCTCAGGTTTGGTATTAGAGGCATTGAGATATCACATCTCATGCTATCAGAAGGGTATCAGGATTGGAATGAGAAGGAGTTGGATATCACATCTCATGCTAAAGGGAGGGTCTCAGGTTCAGAAGGGGAAGGATTTGGATATCACATCTCATGTTATAGGAAGTATCTCAGGTTTGGTATTAGAAGCATTGAGATATCACATCTCATGCTATCGGAAGGATCTCAGGTTTGGTATTAGAAGCATTGAGATATCACATCTTATGCTATAGGAAGGGTCTCAGGATTGGAATGGGAAGGAGTTGGATATCACATCTCATGTTATAGGAAGGATCTCAGGTTTGGTATTAGAAGCATTGAGATATCACATCTCATGCTATAGGACTGGTCTCAGGATTGGAATGGGAAGGAGTTGGATATCACATCTCATGCTAAAGGAAGGGTCTCAGTTTTGGTAGAAGCATTGAGATTTCACATATCATGCTATAGGAAGGGTCTCAGGATTGGAATGGGAAGGAGTTGTATATCACATCTCATGCTAAAGGGAGGGTCTCAGGTTTGGAAGGGGAAGGATTTGGAAATCACATCTCATGTTATAGGAAGGATCTCAGGTTTGGTATTAGAAGCATTGAGATATCACATCTCATGCTATCGGAAGTATCTCAGGTTTGGTATTAGAGGCATTGAGATATCACATCTCATGCTATCATAAGGGTCTCAGGATTGGAATGGGAAGGAGTTGGATATCACATCTCTTGTTATAGGAAGGATCTCAGGTTTGGTATTAGAAGCATTGAGATATCACATCTCATGCTATAGGAAGGGTCTCAGGATTGGAATGGGAAGGAGTTGGATATCACATCTCATGCAATAGGAAGGGTCTCAGATTTGGTATAAGCATTGAGATATCACATCTCATGCTATAGGAAGGGTCTCAGGATTGGAACGGAAAGGAGTTAGATATCACATCTCATGTTATAGGAAGAGTCTCAGGTTTGGTATAAGCATTGAGATATCACATCTCTGCTATCGGAGGTGTCTCAGGATTGGGATGGGAAGGAATTGGATATCACATCTCATGCTATAGGAAGGGTATCAGGTTTGGAACGGGAAGGAGTTGGATATCACATCTCATGCTATAGGAAGGGTCTCAGGTTTGGAACGGAAAGGAGTTAGATATCAGATCTCATGTTATAGGAAGAGTCTCAGGTTTGGTATAAGCATTGAGATATCACATCTCTGCTATCGGAGGTGTCTCAGGATTGGGATGGGAAGGAATTGGATATCACATCTCATGCTATAGGAAGGGTATCAGGTTTGGAACGGGAAGGAGTTGGATATCCCATCTCATGTTATAGGACAGGTCTCAGGTTTGATATTAGAAGCATTGAGATATCACATCTCTGCTATTGGAAGGGTCTCAGGATTGGAATGGGAAGGACTTGGATATCAGAATTCATGTTATAGGAAGGGTCTCAGGTTTGGTATTAGAAGCATTGAGATATCACATCTCATGCTATAGGAAGGGTCTCAGGATTGAAATGGGAAGGACTTGGATATCACATCTCATGTTATAGGAAGGGTCTCAGGTTTGGTATTAGAAGCATTGAGATATCACATCTCATGCTATAGGAAGGGTCTCAGGAATGGAATGGGAAGGACTTGGATATCACATCTCATGATAAAGGAATTGTCTAAGGTTTGGAAGGGGAAGGATTTGGATATCACATCTCATGTTATTGGACCGGTCTCAGGTTTGGTATTAGAAGCATTGAGATATCAAGTCTCATGGTATGGGACGGGAGTTTGATATCACATCTCATGCCACGGTATGGGTATCAGGTTTTGTAGAAGCATTGGGATATCACATCTCATGCTATCGGAAGGGTATCAGGATTGGATTTGGAAGGAGTTGGATATCCCATCTCATGCTATAGGAAGGGTATCAGGTTGGAATGGGAAGGAGTTGGATATGACATCTCATGTTATAGGAAGGGTCTCAGGATTGGAATGGGAAGGACTTGGATATCACATCTCATGCTGTAGGAAGGCTCTCAGGTTTGGAAAGGGAAGGAGTTGGATATCACATTTCATGTTAGAGGTAGGATCTCAGGTTTGGTATTAGAGGCATTGAGATATCACATCTCATGCTATCAGAAGGGTATCAGGATTGGAATGAGAAGGAGTTGGATATCACATCTCATGCTAAAGGGAGGGTCTCAGGTTCGGAAGGGGAAGGATTTGGATATCACATCTCATGTTATAGGAAGTATCTCAGGTTTGGTATTAGAAGCATTGAGATATCACATCTCATGCTATCGGAAGGATCTCAGGTTTGGTATTAGAAGCATTGAGATATCACATCTCATGCTATAGGAAGGGTCTCAGGATTGGAATGGGAAGGAGTTGGATATCACATCTCATGTTATAGGAAGGATCTCAGGTTTGGTATTAGAAGCATTGAGATATCACATCTCATGCTATCGGAAGGATCTCAGGTTTGGTATTAGAAGCATTGAGATATCACATCTCATGCTATAGGAAGGGTCTCAGGATTGGAATGGGAAGGAGTTGTATATCACATCTCATGCTAAAGGAAGGGTCTCAGGTTTGGTATAAGCATTGAGATATCACATCTCATGCTATCGGAAGGATCTCAGGTTTGGTATTAGAAGCATTGAGATATCACATCTCATGCTATAGGAAGGGTCTCAGGATTGGAATGGGAAGGAGTTGGATATCACATCTCATGTTATAGGAAGGATCTCAGGTTTGGTATTAGAAGCATTGAGATATCACATCTCATGCTATAGGACTGGTCTCAGGATTGGAATGGGAAGGAGTTGGATATCACATCTCATGCTAAAGGAAGGGTCTCAGTTTTGGTAGAAGCATTGAGATTTCACATATCATGCTATAGGAAGGGTCTCAGGATTGGAATGGGAAGGAGTTGGATATCACATCTCATGCTATAGGAAGGGTCTCAGGTTTGGTATAAGCATTGAGATATCACATCTCTGCTATCGGAAGGGTCTCAGGATTGGAATGGGAAGGACTTAGATATCACATCTCATGCTATAGGGAGGTCTCAGTATTGATATTAGAAGCATTGAGATATCATATCTCAAGCTATCGGAAGGGTCTCAGGATTGGAATGGGAAGGAGTTGGATATCACATCTCATGCTATAGGAAGGGTCTCAGGTTAGGAACAGGAAGGAGTTGGATATCACATCTCATGTTATAGGAAGAGTCTCATGCTAAGACCTGATAGACCCTTCCTATAACATGGGATGGGAATATCCAACTCCTTCCCATTCCAATCCTGAGACCCTTCCCATAGCAGAGATGTGATATCTCAATGCTTATACCAAACCTGAGACCCTTCCTATAGCATGAGATGTGATATCCAACTCCTTCCCATTCCAATACTGAGACCCTTCCTATAGCATGAGATGTGATATCTCAATGCTTCTAATATCAAACTTGAGACCCTCCCTATAGCATGAGATGTGATATCCAAGTCCTTCCCATTCCAATCCTGAGACACTTCCTATAGCATGAGATGTGATATCTCAATGCTTCTAATACCAAACCTGAGACTCTTCCTATAACATGAGATGGGATATCCAACTCCTTCCCATTACAATCCTGAGACCCTTCCGAAAGCAGAGATGTGATATCTCAATGCTTATACCAAACCTGAGACCCTTCCTATGGCATGAGATGTCATATACAGATCCTTCCCATTCCAATCCTGAGACCCTTCCTATAGCATGAGATGTGATATCTCAATGCTTATACCAAACCTAAAACCCTTCCTATAGCATGAGATGTGATATCCAACTCCTTCCCATTCCAATCCTGAGACCATTCCTATAGCATGAGATGTGATATCCAATGGCTCTAATATCAAACCTGAGATCCTTCCTCTAACATTAAATGTGATATCCAACTCCTTCCCTTTCCAAACCTGAGAGCCTACCTATAGCATGAGATGTGATATCCAAGTCCTTCCCATTTCAATCCTTAGACCCTTCCTACAGCATGCAATATGATATCTCAATGATTCTAATAACAAACCTGAGACCCGTCCTATAACATGAGATGTGATATCCAACTCCTTCCCATTCCAATCCTGAGACACTTCCGATAGCAGAGATGTGATATCTCAATGCTTCTAATACCAAACCTGAGACCAGTCCTATAACATGAGATGGGATATCCAACTCCTTCCTGTTCCAAACCTGAGACCCTTCCTAGAGCATGAGATGTGATATCCAACTCCGTCCCATCCCAATCCTGAGACACTTCCGATTGCAGAGATTTGATATCTCAATGCTTATACCAAACCTGAGACTCTTCCTATAACATGAGATGTGATATCCAACTCCTTCCCATTCCAAACCTGAGACCCTTCCTATAGCATGAGATGTGATATCCAACTCCTTCCCATTCCAATCCTGAGACCCTTATGATAGCATGAGATGTGACATCTCAATGCCTCTAATACCAAATCTGAGATTCTTCCGATAGCATGAGATGTGATATCCAAATCCTTCCCCTTCCAAACCTGAGACCCTCCCTTTAGCATGAGATATGATATCCAACTCCTTCCCATTCCAACCTGAGACCCTTCCTATAGCATGAGATGGGATATCCAACTCCTTGGAATTCCAATCCTGATACCCTTCCGATAGCATGAGATTTGATATCCCAATGCTTATACCAAACCTGAGACCCATACTATGGCATGAGATGTGATATCAAACTCCTTCCCATTCTAATCCTGAAATCCTGAGACCCTTCCTATAGCTTGAGATGTGATATCCAACTCCTTCCCATTCCAATTCTGAGACCCTTCCTATACCATGAGACTTGATATCTCAATGCTTCTAATACCAAACCTGAGTCCTCTCCTATAACATGAGATGTGATAGCCAAATCCATCCCCTTCCAAACCTTAGACCCTTCCTTTATCATGAGATGTGATATCCAACTCCTTCCCATTCCAATCCTGAGACCCTTCCGATATCATGAGATGTGATATCTCAATGCTTCTAATATCAAACTCGAGACCCTCCCTATAGCATGAGATGTGATATCCAAGTCCTTCCCATTCCAATCCTGAGACCCTTCCTATAGCATGAGATGTGATGTCTCAATGCTTCTAATACCAAACCTGAGACCCTTCCTATAACATGAGATGGGAATATCCAACTCCTTCAAATTATAATCCTGAGACCCTTCCGATAGCAAACATGTGATATCTCAATGCTTATACCAAACCTGAGATCCTTCCTATAACATGAGATGTGATATCCGACTCCTTCCCATTCCAATCCTGAGACACTTTCTATAGCATGAGATGTGATATCTCACTGCTTATACCAAACCTGAGACCCTTCCTATAGCATGAGATGTGATATCCAAGTCCTTCCCATTCCAATCCTGAGACACTTCCTATAGCATGAGATGTGATATCTCAATGCTTCTAATACCAAATCTGAGACTCTTCCTATAACATGAGATGGGATATCCAACTCCTTCCCATTACAATCCTGAGACCCTTCCGAAAGCAGAGATGTGATATCTCAATGCTTATACCAAACCTGAGACCCTTCCTATGGCATGAGATGTGATATCTCAATGCTTATACCAAACCTAAAACCCTTCCTATAGCATGAGATGTGATATCCAACTCCTTCCCATTCCAATCCTGAGACCCTTCCTATAGCATGAGATGTGATATCCAAAGGCTCTAATATCAAACCTGAGATCCTTCCTCTAACATTAAATGTGATATCCAACTCCTTCCCTTTCCAAACCTGAGAGCCTACCTATAGCATGAGATGTGATATCCAAGTCCTTCCATTCCAATCCTTAGACCCTTCCTACAGCATGCAATATGATATCTCAATGATTCTAATAACAAACCTGAGACCCGTCCTATAACATGAGATGTGATATCCAACTCAATCCCATTCCAATCCTGAGACACTTCCGATAGCAGAGATGTGATATCTCAATGCTTCTAATACCAAACCTGAGACCAGTCCTATAACATGAGATGGGATATCCAACTCCTTCCCGTTCCAAACCTGAGACCCTTCCTATAGCATGAGATGTGATATCCAACTCCTTCCCATCCCAATCCTGAGACACTTCCGATTGCAGAGATTTGATATCTCAATGCTTATACCAAACCTGAGACTCTTCCTATAACATGAGATGTGATATTCAACTCCTTCCCGTTCCAAACCTGAGACCCTTCCTATAGCATGAGATGTGATATCCAACTCCTTCCCATTCCAATCCTGAGACCCTTATGATAGCATGAGATGTGATATCTCAATGCCTCTAATACCAAATCTGAGATTCTTCCGATAGCATGAGATGTGATATCTCAATGCTTCTTATACCAAACCTGAGATCCTTCCTATAACATGAGATGTGATATCCAAATTCTTCCCCTTCCAAACCTGAGACCCTCCCTTTAGCATGAGATGTGATATCCAACTCCTTCCCATTCCAACCTGAGACCCTTCCTATAGCATGAGATGGGATATCCAACTCCTTGGAATTCCAATCCTGATACCCTTCCGATAGCATGAGATTTGATATCCCAATGCTTATACCAAACCTGAGACCCATACTATGGCATGAGATGTGATATCAAACTCCTTCCCATTCCAATGCTGAGACCCTTCCTATAGCTTGAGATGTGATATCCAACTCCTTCCCATTCCAATTCTGAGACCCTTCCTATACCATGAGACTTGATATCTCAATGCTTCTAATACCAAACCTGAGACCCGTCCTATAACATGAGATGTGATATCCAAATCCTTCCCCTTCCAAACCTTAGACCCTTCCTTTATCATGAGATGTGATATCCAACTCCTTCCCATTCCAATCCTGAGACCCTTCCGATATCATGAGATGTGATATCTCAATGCTTCTAATATCAAACTCGAGACCCTCCCTATAGCATGAGATGTGATATCCAAGTCCTTCCCATTCCAATCCTGAGACCCTTCCTATAGCATGAGATGTGATGTCTCAATGCTTCTAATACCAAACCTGAGACCCTTCCTATAACATGAGATGGGAATATCCAACTCCTTCCCATTCCAAACCTGAGACCCTTCCGATAGCAAACATGTGATATCTCAATGCTTATACCAAACCTGAGATCCTTCCTATAACATGAGATGTGATATCCAACTCCTTCCCATTCCAATCCTGAGACACTTCCTATAGCATGAGATGTGATATCTCACTGCTTATACCAAACCTGAGACCCTTCCTATAACATGAGATGCGATATCCAACTCCTTCCCATTCCAATCCTGAGACCCTTCCTATAGCATGAGATGTGATATCTCAATGCTTCTAATATCAAACTTGAGACCCTCCCTATAGCATGAGATGTGATATCCAAGTCCTTCCCATTCCAATCTTGAGACACTTCCTATAGCATGAGATGTGATATCTCAATGCTTCTAATACCAAACCTGAGACTCTTCCTATAACACGAGATGGGATATCCAACTCCTTCCCATTGCAATCCTGAGACCCTTCCGAAAGCAGAGATGTGATATCTCAATGCTTATACCAAACCTGGGACCCTTCCTACGGCATGAGATGTCATATACAACTCCTTCCCATTCCAATCCTGAGACCCTTCCTATAGCATGAGATGTGATATCTCAATGCTTATACCAAACCTGAGACCCTTCCTATAGCATGAGATGTGATATCCAACTCCTTCCCATTCCAATCCTGAGACCCTTCCTATAGCATGAGATGTGATGTCTCAATGCTTCTAATACCAAACCTGCGATCCTTCCTATAACATGAGATGTGAAATCCAACTCCTTCCATTCCAATCCTGAGACCCTTCCTATAGCATGAGATGTGATATCTCAATGCTTATACTAAACCTGAGACCCTTCCTTTAGCATGAGATGTGATATCCAACTCCTTCCGATTCCAATCCTGAGACCCTTCCTATAGCATGAGATGTGATATCTCAATGCCTCTAATACCAAACCTGAGATCCTTCCTCTAACATGAAATGTGATATCCAACTCCTTCCCTTTCCAAACCTGAGAGCCTATCCATAGCATGAGATGTGATATCCAAGTCCTTCCCATTCCAATCCTTAGACCCTTCCTACAGCATGCAATAACACTACTCACTTCAGACCTGGGAACGCCAAGTGTACGAATCATGTGAGAGTGACAAGGACTTGATATACTACACAACCTGGCGGCGGTTACAGAGGAAGACTCCTGTGTAGGCTGGTCAGTCTGCTGGATGGCCCAGAGACGCTTCCGAAGGCTTACTAGCAGGAGATGGTGAAAATGCCGAGAATAGCTGTCCCCGCTATTCCAAGGGTCGAAGTACCAGTACAGGCCTTCTGGTTCGATCAAAGGTGAAAAGGGTTTCACAAGGCGACAGCAGTGCAGAGGAGCAGTCCTTCAGCGGGTCACCAGCGATTCCTCGGTTCAGCCTCTTGGTTGCAGGATACTTGGCTCCTGTATTCCTTCGTTCGTGAGAACTCAGGAGATTGACATGGTAGTGGTGTTTCCAGCCCCCTCTTATCCACGGTTCCCTTCGGGCCAAAACGGAGGGGACCCAATGGGAGATCCGCTCATCAACACTCACACCATTCGTGGACCTATCACGGACCACGGTGGTCCCAGGCATTCACACCACCCTAGACTCTCTGGCACCCAGGATGTGTATTGGGACCAGACATCCCAGCCCACATCCTGGAGGCACACACAAGACATGTAGAAGCCTGCGAAAGCATCTGTGTTTCGCGGGAAAGCACATGCCCAAATAAGGAAGGCCCCACGTCGGCTCGACCTGGGGAAGGTGAAGGGAGCAAGACGGTCAGCGGACAGGACAAAGGAGCCTCGTGGTCTGGCCATTTTGGGATCTAGGCCACCATTTTGGGTTAAGCGCGAGAAACGCGCTTAGCACGCCAAAAGGATCTCAAAACACAAGAAACGATCGCTGCCACCATTCCCGTCCGTGAATCACTTGCACCGATCAGTTACAATCCTGAAAGAGTATCTAGGGCCTGTAGAAGGCTAGAGACCCAAGAGAGCAGTAACTTAGCTTACAGTGCCCTCTTGTGTCATGTTGCACGAAAGCTGCAACATGATACAAGAAACTACGGAAACCAGCGTTTCCTGGTACTGACTGTCTTAAGGGCATGACAGTTTCCCCGTAAGAAATGAGCGAAAGCCCAGAGGAGTGCGGCAGAAGGCTGCACTTCTCGGGCAAAGTCGAGAACAAGGTGAAAAACAACAGCAAAAAGTTTAGGGGTTGCCACATGGAAGGAAAATTACCTACAATTACGAAATCTTTCCTAACACTCGCCCCTCCCAGACTATGGACAGGGGGAACTAATCCACCCCTGGATGAGTCTCTTGTTCAGGTCGGTTAAACATTCTCCACAACCCATCAGCATTGCTATGTTGGACACCTGGCCTATGCTCAATAGTGAAGTCGAAGCCTTGTAGACTTATGGACCACCTAAGCAACTTTGGATTCTCCCCCTTCATGTTTATTAGCCACTTTAAGGGCTTATGGTCAGTTTGCACAGTGAAGTGGGTCCCATAGAGGTAGGGCCTCAGCTTCCTTAGGGCCCACACAACAGAGAAACATTCTTTCTCTACCGTGGACCATCTGAGCTCTCTGTCCTTAAACTGGCGACTAATAAAACCAATAGGGTGTTCCTTACCCTTCTCATCTACTTGCGATAGTACAGCTCCTATCCCAGTGTCAGAGGCGTCCGTCTGCACGATAAAAGGTCTTTGATAATCAGGGGCCCTGAGGACAGGGGCCTGGCACAAGGAGTCTTTTAAGCCATTGAAGGCCTTCTCACACTCGTCGGTCCAAGTTACCTTCTTGGGTTTCTTCAGAGTTGTGAGGGCAGTCAGAGGGGCAGCTATGGTGCCATAGTCTGCCACAAAATTGCGGTAATACCCCGTGAGTCCTAAGAAGGCTCTCACTTGGGTTTGTGTAGTGGGGGTAGGCCAGTCTTGTACTGCTTGTACTTTACTGGGTAGAGGCTGTATCCTCCCTCCACCTACTTCATGTCCAAGGTAAAACACTGAGCCTTGTCCAATCTGGCGTTTACTAGCCTTTATGGTCAAGTGTGCTTTCTGAAGAGCCTGGAGCACAATCCCGAGGTGTTTCACATGGTCAGGTGGCACTGAAAACTGCTATATCGTCCAGATATGCAAGACAGAATTCGTCCAACCCAACAGAATTCGTCCAACCCATTCAAAACATGATGCACAAGCCTCTGGAAAGTGGCAGGTGCATTCTTCAACCCGAACGGCATTACCCGGAATTGGTAAAGGCCGTCTGGAGTAGAAAACGCTGTCTTCTCCTTGGCATGTTCTGCTAAAGCTATTTGCCAATAGCCAGCAGTGAGGTCAAACGTGCTGAGGTACTTGGAGGCACCCAAAGTATCCACCAGCTCATCTGTTCGAGGCAAGGGGTGTGCATCTGTCTTGGTGACAGCATTCAGAGCCCTGTAATCCACACAGAACCTCAATTCAGAAGTGCCTGTCTTTGGAACGAAAACCACAGGGCTGGACCAAGGACTACTAGAGGGTTCAATCACCCCAAGGTCTAACATCTTGTTGACCTCGGTCTTAATATAAGACCGTACTTTGTCTGACATCCTGTATCCCCTACTTTTGGTAGGTACACTGTCTCCTGTGTCTATGTTATGTTTGCACCAAGGTGTCAAACCAGGCGACTGTGAAAACAGGGGGGAAAACTGCCTAAGCAAACTTTTCACCTCAGCCTGCTGATCAGAAGTCAGGTGAGGGGCCACTCGGACACCCTCAAAGGAGCTATCTGAAGGACCGCTTTGGAACAGGTCGGGGAGAGGTTCAGACTCCTCTTCCTCAACATCTGAAGCCAGTAACAGTGCTGCGATTTCGACTCTTGGGACGAAAGCCTTCAGCCTATTCACGTGAAACACTTTTGGAGCCTGTCCAGGCCTTCCAAGGTCCACTAAATAGTTAACCTCACCCAGGGGCTCCACCACTGTGTAAGGGCCTGACCATTTGTCCTGTAAAGCTCAAGGCCTTATGGGATTCATGATCAGGACTTGCTGACCAGGTGTAAAGTTGATGAGGGAAGCTTTCTGGTCGTACCAATGTTTCACCAGCGCTTGTACTGCCTTCAATTTATCACTAGCCAAGCCCATCAGAAGTACCATCCGTTTTCTGAGCCCTAGCACATAATCAACTACGTTGGTAGTAACAGGGGGAGTGGGCATCTCCCATCCCTCTTTGACTATGGCTAAGGGTCCCCGTACAGGATGACCAAACAGAAGTTTGAAGGGGCTGAAGCCAACACCCTCCTGTGGTACCTCTCGGTAGGCAAACAGTAAGCATGGTAAAAGAAGATCCCATTGTCTTCTCTGAAGCTTCTCCAGAGCCCCAATCATGCTTTTTAACGTTCTGTTGAAACGTTCCACCAGACCATTGGTCTGGGGGTGGTATGCAGAAGAGAACTTGTAGGTGACCCCACATTCTTTCCACATAGCCTGCATATACTTCGACATAAAGTTGCTGCCACGATCTGACACAACTTCTTTAGGGAAGCCAACCCTAGTAAATATGCCAAGTAAAGCTTTTGCAACTGACTTGGCAGTTACAGTTTTCAATGGGATGGCCTCAGGATATCTGGTTGCATGGTCGACCAGCACCAGGATAAACCTATTGCCCGAGGATGTTTGCGGGTCAAGGGGACCAACGATGTCGATCCCTACCCTTTCAAATGGTACCCCCACAACTGGGAGCGGTACCAACGGAGCTTGGATTGTCGAGCCAACCTTACCAGATAACTGGCAGGAGGCACAACTCCTGCAGTGACTTTCTACTTGCACCCCCATCTTGGGCCAGTAGAAGTGCATGGATAACCTTTGCTTGGTCCTCTTAATACCAAGGTGACCAGCAAGGAGCACTTCATGCGCCAACTGCAGGAGGAAGGGCCTAACAGCAAGGGGAACCACCAACCTCCTATGGTCTCCTTCTGTAGACTCTGTGGGCTCACTATACAGGAGTCCACCTTCCCAATAAATCCTATGCGTCCCAGGAGGTTCACCCTCAAGCTGGGAGCAGGCCTGTCTCCTTAGGCCTTCCAGAGATGGGCACTCACGTTGGCCTTTACTGAATTCGTCCCTATCAGGACCTCCTTCAACTAACAAGTCTTTTAGTTCAGGATGGTCGTTGGGGTCAAATACTTCAGGCATCGCCACCTCCTCCTCAGGCCCGGGCGATTGACCAACTTCCTCCACCGCAGTGGTAGGCGAGCTCGGGGGAATATTCTCTTTCCCTCGTCTTGACTTGTTGACTCCTTTCGCCTTGGGTTTCCCCTTCGGCTGGGGCGGCGTATTGGTCTTGGCCAATGCTGCCCGTGCTTGAGACCGTGTGTAGGGTCTTTCGGCAGTGTCTCCTACGAGCCCTAAAGCTCTGAGATCATTACCTAACAAGACCTTTCCCGGGACGTTTCTCTGAATGCTCACTGGAATCCTGACTGCTGTACCATTTAAAGTAAGATTTACAGGTATTACTGGGAACATACGGAGTGGGCCGTCAGCCAACTTAGTGGGCATCAGAGTAGCTCTGGCAACTTCCTCTGAGTCTACCAAGGTAGAATCCACTACAGTTCGACTGCACCCACTATCCCTAAGAGCTGGAGTATCTACTCCATTGATCAGCACACTGTCTTTAAAGTAGTGCTTGGTATTATCTGGAATCCTAGCATAAGCCTCTGCGACTTTAGGCTCCCAGGAACCCAGGGAAACTAAAACTACCTCAGCCTCTATCCCGCTGGGAAATGAGTCTGAGGAGAAGGATGCTCCTGTAATCTCTTCTTCCTCGTAGGAGGAGAAGGCCAGATTAGCGGAGTGGACCCCCAAAGGTCTAACCTTACACCGGGGATCCCCCTTCACGTGGTCAGTTGCTCCACAAGCAAAACAAGATCCATTGGGTCTGTTTACATAGGGAGGCTTATTGTAACCAGAGTTCTGTTTCGGAGGCTGACCTCCACTACCCTGTGAGTTCTCTTGTGTCTTACCCTTATTTTTCTTTTTGTGGCCCTTTTGAGAAGAAGATTTATCAGATTCTCCACCCTCCTTATCTTTGGACTTTTTCCCTTCCTCCTGCTTACCAGGATGAGTTTTGTCCTTATGGGACACTCGATGTGACACCCATAAGTCTGCTGCAATGGCCAGCTTCTTAGGATCTATCTCCTTCGAATCGGCCAAATGCTGCTTAAGCTCCGGGGAAGAAGATGCAAAAATGTGTTCCAGCATGACAAGATTTATCATGCCTTCGAAGGTAGAAACCTTATAACCTTCGACCCAGCCAGTTAAGTTTTTCAAGGATTCAGTGACATAAGATACCCAAGTACCACCTTCCTTTTTCTTATACTCTATGAATCGTTTCAAATATTGGGCCGGAGTCTTCCCAAACTTTAAAATGAGAGTTTGCTTTAACATTGCGAAATCAGCTCGCTCAGCCTTCGACATTTCCATAATGGCACTACAGCCAGAATGGGGCAGTCTGCTGAGTAACCAGGCAATCTTATCAGCATTGTCAACTTGTTGAACTTCGCATGCATACTCAAACGCATTCAGCCAGTCCATAATGTCATTCCTTTCCTCATACACACTGACCAGATCTTTCGGAAACCGTGGATGAGAGGAGGCCCCAGACCCATGTCCAGGACCCTTGGACCCATTTGAAACCTGAAGCTTGGCCAGTTCCAACTGGTGATCCCTGTCTTTCTGTTTTTCTGACTGTTCGATTTTTAGTTTGGCTATGCTGAATTCAAGCTCCTTCTGCCTAAACCGCAGCTCTTGCTTCTTGAATTCAAGCATAGCCTCCCCATCAACACTGGCAGAGGAAACATTAGACATCTCATCCTCCCTGTCCTCGTGGTCGCGGGGATCAGTGCAGCGGCAGAACCCTCGGTTCTACCAGTGAGAGCAGCCCCACCTCCTTCCGCACTGTCCTCAGAAGTTATAGCGTCAAGCTGCGCTTCTTGCCACGCCATGATTCTTTGGATCATATCCAATTTCGTGCCTTGAGAGGAAACACCTCTCTCCGCACACATCTTTTTCAATGTTTCTGATTTGGAAGCATTTAAAGTTAACAAGGTATTTGTTTCCATACTGTTAGATAGGACTATGGCCTTTTTAAAGTTATACTACAACAATTCACTACGTGTCCTGGTAGGAATAACTTGAAATGCCTTAGTTCGTGCGCAACACTGGATACCTTCAGTGGTATCCCACCGCTGTACACCAATTTCTTAAGACGGATTTCTGAACTCTGTCCTGGTGGCGCAGAAGTTCAGGAGGCCAACCTAATTACTTGGAACAGGGTAACCTCTGGACAAGCCAGACCAATCAAGGTAGCGATCGCGGCGGTCAAGACTAGGTCTCAAGAGGGGTGAGGGTGACTGAAAGCCTGCAATGAGCACACAAAGCAAGGACACTTACAAACTACTCCAAACAGGTGCTATATTAAAAATATATACACATTTATTCCAAGGCCTTTAAAACAATGACCGTAGCGAGAAATCACAATACAACTCTAGTAAACCAACACATACCATACCAATACAATATATACATAAATACAAACAAGTCTCAAGCGTTAGATGCACGAAATGTGTAGTCCACCTAAAAGGGAAGGAAAACAGGCAGTGCGAAATAATGCTTAGACCCAGTCCGCCTTCAGAGGCACCTAACTAAAAGGAAGTCCGAGCCCTACGAAGAGTGGAGCCTTGTGCTCAAAAGTACCTGCACACGCTGGTGCCAACGGGCAAAAGGGGAGTCTCTTCGAGGGAGATCAGGCAGTTCAGTTTAGTGCACAAACGAAGAAGAACAGTGTTCTGCGACTCAAGCGCAGCCTCCACTGTGGGCAGAAGCAGAGCGCGAGTACGGAAAGGCGTGCTGTTTTGACACAGCGGGGAAAAGCTATGGGCTCCTGCAGGAGGGCGACCAGTTCCTAGCTATGCTACTCACCGGTCCCCGATGCAAGCAGACCCAGGCTTCTCCGCGTCAGTTTCAGTCGCTGGCAGGTTCAGAAGAGCAGGGGACGTCTCGTCGTCGTGTTGAGTCTGCAGCAGCAGAGTTGAGTAAAAGACGTCCCAAACGAAGGAACCCGCACAGTTTGTTACCACAGCAGGGCAACGGAGCGGCCGTGTGTATCTGAGCCAAATGTACACTACTCACTTCAGACCTGGGAACGCCAAGTGTACGAATCGTGTGAGAGTGACAAGGACTCGATATACTACACAACCTGGTGGCAGTTACAGAGCAAGACTCCTGTGTAGGCTGGTCAGTCTGCTGGATGGCCCAGAGACGCTTCCGAAGGCTTACTAGCAGGAGCTGGTGAAGATGCCGAGAATAGCTGTCCCCGCTATTCCAAGGGTCGAAGTACTAGTACAGGCCTTCTGGTTCGATCAAAGGTGAAAAGGGTTTCACAAGGCGACAGCAGTGCAGAGGAGCAGTCCTTCAGCTGGTCACCAGCGATTCCTCGGTTCAGCCTCTTGGTTGCAGGATACTTGGCTCCTGTATTCCTTCGTTCGTGAGAACTCAGGAGATCGACATGGTAGTGGTGTTTCCAGCCCCCTCTTATCCACGGTTCCCTTCGCGCCAAAACGGTGGGGACCCAATGGGAGATCCGCTCATCAACACTCACACCATTTGTGGACCTATCACGGACCACGGTGGTCCCAGGCATTCACACAGGACCAGACATCCCAGCCCACATCCTGGAGGCACACACAAGACATGTAGAAGCCCGCGAAAGCATCCGTGTTTCGCGGGAAAGTACATGCCCAAATAAGGAAGGCCCCGGGTCGGCTCGACCTGGGGAAGGTGAAGGGAGCAAGACGGTCAGCGGACAGGACAAAGGAGCCTCGTGGTCTGGCCATTTTGGGAGCCAGGCCACCATTTTGGGTTAAGTGCGAGAAACGCGCTTAGAACGCCAAAAGGAGCTCAAAACACAAGAAACGATCGCTGCCACCATTCCCGTCCGTGAATCACTTTCACCGATCAGTTACAATCCTGAAAGAGTATCTAGGGCCTGTAGAAGGCTAGAATCCCAAGAGAGCAGTAACTTAGCTTACAGTGCCCTCTTGTGTCATGTTGCACGAAAGCCGCAACATGATAAAAGAAACTACGGAAAACAGCGTTTCCCGGTACTGACTGTCTTAAGGCCATGTCAGTTTCCCCGTAGGAAAGGAGCGAAAGCCCAGAGGAGTGCGGCAGAAGGCTGCACTTCTCTGGCAAAGTCGAGAACAAGGTGAAAAACAACAGCAAAAAGTTTAGGGGTTGCCACATGGAAGGAAAATTACCTACAATTACGAAATCTTTCCTAACAGATATCACATCTCATGTTATAGGAAGAGTCTCAGGTTTGGTATAAGCATTGAGATATCACATCTCTGCAATCGGAAGTGTCTCAGGATTGGGATGGGAAGGAGTTGGATATCCCATCTCATGTTATAGGACGGGTCTCAGGATTGTTATTAGAATCATTGAGATATCATATATATTGCATGCTGTAGGAAGGGTCTAAGGATTGGAATGGGAAGGACTTGGATATTACATCTCATGCTATGGATAGGCTCTCAGGTTTGGAAAGGGAAGGAGTTGGATATCACATTTCATGTTAGAGGAAGGATCTCAGGTTTGGTATTAGAGGCATTGAGATATCACATCTCATGCTATAGGAAGGGTCTCAGGATTGGAATGGGAAGGAGTTGGATATCACATCTCATGCTATAGGAAGGGTCTCAGGTTTGGTATAAGCATTGAGAAATCACATCTCATGCTATAGGAAGGGTCCCAGGATTGGAATGGAAGGAGTTGGATATCACATCTCATGTTAAACGAAGGATCTCAGGTTTGGTATTAGAAGCATTGAGACATCACATCTCATGTTATAGGAAGGGTCTCAGGATTGGAATGGGAAGGAGTTGGATATCACATCTCATGATATAGGAAGGGTCTCAGGTTTGGTATAAGCATTGAGATATCACATCTCATGCTATCGGAAGGGTCTCAGGATTGGAATGGGAAGGAGTTGTATATGACATCTCAAGCCATAGGAAGGGTCTCAGGTTTGGTATAAGCTTTGAGAAATCACATCTCTGCTATCGGAAGGGTCTCAGGATTGGAATGGGAAGGAGTTGGATATCCCATCTCATGTTATAGGAAGAGTCTCAGGTTTGGTATTAGAAGCATTGAGATATCACATCTCATGCTATAGGAAGTGTCTCAGGATTGGAATGGGAATGACTTGGATATCACATCTCATGCTATAGGGAGGGTCTCAAGTTTGATATTAGAATCATTGAGATATCACATCTTATGCTATAGGAAGGGTCTCAGGATTGGAATGGGAAGGAGTAGGATATCACATCTCATGCTATAGGAAGGATCTCAGGTTTGGTATAAGCACTGAGATATCACATCTCTTCTATCGGAAGGGTCTCAGGATTGGAATGGGAAGGAGTTGGATATTCCCATCTCATGCTATAGGAAGGGTCTCAGGATTGGAATGGGAAGGACTTGGATAATCCATCTCATGCTATAGGGAGAGTCTCAAGTTTGATATTAGAAGCATTGAGATATCACATCTCACAATATCGGAAGGGTCTCAGGATTGGAATGGGAAGGAGTTGGATATCACATCTCATGATAAAGGAAGGGTCTAAGGTTTGGAAGGGGAAGGATTTGGATATCACATCTCATGTTATAGGACGGGTCTCAGGTTTGGTATTAGAAGCACTGAGATATCAAGTCTTATGGTATAGGAAGGGTCTCAGAATTGGAATGAGAAGGAGTTGGATATCACATCTCAAGCTATAGGAAGGGTCTCAGGATTGGAATGGGAAGGAGTTTGATATCACATCTCATGCAATAGTATGGGTCTCAGGTTTGGTATAAGCATTGGGATATCACATCTCATGCTATCGGAAGGGTATCAGGATTGGATTTGGAAGGAGCTGGATATCCCATCTCATGCTATAGGAAGGGTCTCAGGTTGGAATGGGAAGGAGTTGGATATCACATCTCATGTTATAGGAAGGGTCTCAGGATTGGAATGGGAAGGACTTGGATATCACATCTCATGCTATAGGAAGGCTCTCAGGTTTGGAAGGGGAAAGAGTTGGATATCACATTTCATGTTAGAGGTAGGATCTCAGGTTTGGTATTAGAGGCATTGAGATATCACATTTCATGCTATCAGAAGGGTCTCAGGATTGGAATGGGAAGGAGTTGGATATCACATCTCATGCTAAAGGGAGGGTCTCAGGTTTGGAAGGGGAAGGATTTGGATATCACATCGCATGTTATAGGAAGGATCTCAGGTTTGGTATTAGAAGCATTGAGATATCACATCTCATGCTATCGGAAGGATCTCAGGTTTGGTATTAGAAGCATTGAGATATCACATCTCATGCTATCAGAATGGTCTCAGGATTGGAATCGGAAGGAGTTGGATATCACATCTCATGCTAAAGGGAGGGTCTCAGGTTTGGAAGGGGAAGGATTTGGATATCACATCTCATGTTATCAGAAGGATCTCAGGTTTGGTATTAGAAGTATTGAGATATCACATCTCATGCTATAGGAAGGGTCTCAGGATTGGAATGGGAAGGAGTTGGATATCACATCTCAAGCTATAGGAAGGGTCTCAGGTTTGGTATAAGCATTGAGATATCACATCACATGCTATAGGAAGGGCCTCAGGATTGGAATGGGAAGGAGTTGGATATCACATCTCATGTTATAGGAAAGATCTCAGGTTTGGTATTAGAAGCATTGAGACATCACATCTCATGTTATTGGAAGGGTCTCAGGATTGGAATGGGAAGGACTTGGATATCACATCTCATGCTATGGATAGGCTCTCAGGTTTGGAAAGGGAAGGAGTTGGATATCACATTTCATGTTAGAGGAAGGATCTCAGGTTTGGTATTAGAGGCATTGAGATATCACATCTCATGCTATAGGAAGGGTCTCAGGATTGGAATGGGAAGGAGTTGGATATCACATCTCATGCTATAGGAAGGGTCTCAGGTTTGGTATAAGCATTGAGATATCACATCTCATGCTATAGGAAGGGTCTCAGGATTGGAATGGGAAGGAGTTGGATATCACATCTCATATTATAGGAAAGATCTCAGGTTTGGTATTAGAAGCATTGAGACATCACATCTCATGTTATAGGAAGGGTCTTAGGATTGGAATGGGAAGAAGTTGGATATCACATCTCATGCTATAGGAAGGGTCTCAGGTTTGGTATAAGCATTGAGATATCAGATCTCATGCTATAGGAAGGGTCTCAGGATTGGAATGGGAAGGAGTTGTATATGACATCTCATGCCATAGGAAGGGTCTCAGGTTTGGTATAAGTATTGAGGTATCACATCACATGCTATAGGAAGGGTCTCAGGATTGGAATGGGAAGGACTTGAATATCACATCTCATGCTATAGGCAGGGTCTCAGGTTTGGAAAGGGAAGGAGATGGATATCACATTTCATGTTAGAGGTAGGATCTCAGGTTTGGTATTAGAGGCATTGAGATATCACATCTCATGCTATCAGAAGGGTCTCAGGATTGGAATGGGAAGGAGTTGTATATCACATCTCATGCTAAAGGGATGGTCTCAGGTTTGGTAGGGGAAGGATTTGGAAATCACATCTCATGTTATAGGAAGGATCTCAGGTTTGGTATTAGAAGCATTGAGATATCACATCTCATGCTATCGGAAGTATCTCAGGTTTGGTATTAGAGGCATTGAGATATCACATCTCATGCTATCATAAGGGTCTCAGGATTGGAATGGGAAGGAGTTGGATATCACATCTCATGTTATAGGAAGGATCTCAGGTTTGGTATTAGAAGCATTGAGATATCACATCTCATGCTATAGGAAGGGACTCAGGATTGGAATGGGAAGGAGGTGGATATCACATCTCATGCTATAGGAAGGGTCTCAGATTTGGTATAAGCATTGAGATATCACATCTCATGCTATAGGAAGGGTCTCAGGAATGGAATGGGAAGGACTTGGATATCACATCTCATGATAAAGGAAGGGTCTAACGTTTGGAAGGGGAAGGATTTGGATATCACATCTCATGTTATTGGACCGGTCTCAGGTTTGGTATTAGAAGCATTGAGATATCAAGTCTCATGGTATGGGACGGGAGTTTGATATCACATCTCATGCCATGGTATGGGTATCAGGTTTTGTAGAAGCATTTGGATATCACATCTCATGCTATCGGAAGGGTATCAGGATTGGATTTGGAAGGAGTTGGATATCCCATCTCATGCTATAGGAAGGGTCTCAGGATTGGAATGGGAAGGACTTGGATATCACATCTCATGCTGTAGGAAGGCTCTCAGGTTTGGAAGGGGAAAGAGTTGGATATCACATTTCATGTTAGAGGTAGGATCTCAGGTTTGGTATTAGAGGCATTGAGATATCACATTTCATGCTATCAGAAGGGTCTCAGGATTGGAATGGGAAGGAGTTGGATATCACATCTCATGCTAAAGGGAGGGTCTCAGGTTTGGAAGGGGAAGGATTTGGATATCACATCGCATGTTATAGGAAGGATCTCAGGTTTGGTATTAGAAGCATTGAGATATCACATCTCATGCTATCGGAAGGATCTCAGGTTTGGTATTAGAAGCATTGAGATATCACATCTCATGCTATCAGAATGGTCTCAGGATTGGAATCGGAAGGAGTTGGATATCACATCTCATGCTAAAGGGAGGGTCTCAGGTTTGGAAGGGGAAGGATTTGGATATCACATCTCATGTTATCAGAAGGATCTCAGGTTTGGTATTAGAAGTATTGAGATATCACATCTCATGCTATAGGAAGGGTCTCAGGATTGGAATGGGAAGGAGTTGGATATCACATCTCAAGCTATAGGAAGGGTCTCAGGTTTGGTATAAGCATTGAGATATCACATCACATGCTATAGGAAGGGCCTCAGGATTGGAATGGGAAGGAGTTGGATATCACATCTCATGTTATAGGAAAGATCTCAGGTTTGGTATTAGAAGCATTGAGACATCACATCTCATGTTATTGGAAGGGTCTCAGGATTGGAATGGGAAGGACTTGGATATCACATCTCATGCTATGGATAGGCTCTCAGGTTTGGAAAGGGAAGGAGTTGGATATCACATTTCATGTTAGAGGAAGGATCTCAGGTTTGGTATTAGAGGCATTGAGATATCACATCTCATGCTATAGGAAGGGTCTCAGGATTGGAATGGGAAGGAGTTGGATATCACATCTCATGCTATAGGAAGGGTCTCAGGTTTGGTATAAGCATTGAGATATCACATCTCATGCTATAGGAAGGGTCTCAGGATTGGAATGGGAAGGAGTTGGATATCACATCTCATATTATAGGAAAGATCTCAGGTTTGGTATTAGAAGCATTGAGACATCACATCTCATGTTATAGGAAGGGTCTTAGGATTGGAATGGGAAGAAGTTGGATATCACATCTCATGCTATAGGAAGGGTCTCAGGTTTGGTATAAGCATTGAGATATCAGATCTCATGCTATAGGAAGGGTCTCAGGATTGGAATGGGAAGGAGTTGTATATGACATCTCATGCCATAGGAAGGGTCTCAGGTTTGGTATAAGTATTGAGGTATCACATCACATGCTATAGGAAGGGTCTCAGGATTGGAATGGGAAGGACTTGAATATCACATCTCATGCTATAGGCAGGGTCTCAGGTTTGGAAAGGGAAGGAGATGGATATCACATTTCATGTTAGAGGTAGGATCTCAGGTTTGGTATTAGAGGCATTGAGATATCACATCTCATGCTATCAGAAGGGTCTCAGGATTGGAATGGGAAGGAGTTGTATATCACATCTCATGCTAAAGGGATGGTCTCAGGTTTGGTAGGGGAAGGATTTGGAAATCACATCTCATGTTATAGGAAGGATCTCAGGTTTGGTATTAGAAGCATTGAGATATCACATCTCATGCTATCGGAAGTATCTCAGGTTTGGTATTAGAGGCATTGAGATATCACATCTCATGCTATCATAAGGGTCTCAGGATTGGAATGGGAAGGAGTTGGATATCACATCTCATGTTATAGGAAGGATCTCAGGTTTGGTATTAGAAGCATTGAGATATCACATCTCATGCTATAGGAAGGGACTCAGGATTGGAATGGGAAGGAGGTGGATATCACATCTCATGCTATAGGAAGGGTCTCAGATTTGGTATAAGCATTGAGATATCACATCTCATGCTATAGGAAGGGTCTCAGGAATGGAATGGGAAGGACTTGGATATCACATCTCATGATAAAGGAAGGGTCTAACGTTTGGAAGGGGAAGGATTTGGATATCACATCTCATGTTATTGGACCGGTCTCAGGTTTGGTATTAGAAGCATTGAGATATCAAGTCTCATGGTATGGGACGGGAGTTTGATATCACATCTCATGCCATGGTATGGGTATCAGGTTTTGTAGAAGCATTGGGATATCACATCTCATGCTATCGGAAGGGTATCAGGATTGGATTTGGAAGGAGTTGGATATCCCATCTCATGCTATAGGAAGGGTCTCAGGATTGGAATGGGAAGGACTTGGATATCACATCTCATGCTGTAGGAAGGCTCTCAGGTTTGGAAAGGGAAGGAGTTGGATATCACATTTCATGTTAGAGGTAGGATCTCAGGTTTGGTATTAGAGGCATTGAGATATCACATCTCATGCTATCAGAAGGGTATCAGGATTGGAATGAGAAGGAGTTGGATATCACATCTCATGCTAAAGGGAGGGTCTCAGGTTCGGAAGGGGAAGGATTTGGATATCACATCTCATGTTATAGGAAGTATCTCAGGTTTGGTATTAGAAGCATTGAGATATCACATCTCATGCTATCGGAAGGATCTCAGGTTTGGTATTAGAAGCATTGAGATATCACATCTCATGCTATAGGAAGGGTCTCAGGATTGGAATGGGAAGGAGTTGGATATCACATCTCATGTTATAGGAAGGATCTCAGGTTTGGTATTAGAAGCATTGAGATATCACATCTCATGCTATAGGACTGGTCTCAAGATTGGAATGGGAAGGAGTTGGATATCACATCTCATGCTAAAGGAAGGGTCTCAGTTTTGGTAGAAGCATTGAGATTTCACATATCATGCTATAGGAAGGGTCTCAGGATTGGAATGGGAAGGAATTGTATATCACATCTCATGCTAAAGGGAGGGTCTCAGGTTTGGAAGGGGAAGGATTTGGAAATCACATCTCATGTTATAGGAAGGATCTCAGGTTTGGTATTAGAAGCATTGAGATATCACATCTCATGCTATCGGAAGTATCTCAGGTTTGGTATTAGAGGCATTGAGATATCACATCTCATGCTATCATAAGGGTCTCAGGATTGGAATGGGAAGGAGTTGGATATCACATCTCTTGTTATAGGAAGGATCTCAGGTTTGGTATTAGAAGCATTGAGATATCACATCTCATGCTATAGGAAGGGTCTCAGGATTGGAATGGGAAGGAGTTGGATATAACATCTCATGCTATAGGAAGGGTCTCAGATTTGGTATAAGCATTGAGATATCACATCTCATGCTATAGGAAGGGTCTCAGGATTGGAACGGAAAGGAGTTAGATATCACATCTCATGTTATAGGAAGAGTCTCAGGTTTGGTATAAGCATTGAGATATCACATCTCTGCTATCGGAGGTGTCTCAGGATTGGGATGGGAAGGAATTGGATATCACATCTCATGATATAGGAAGGGTATCAGGTTTGGAATGGGAAGGAGTTGGATATCACATCTCATGCTATAGGAAGGGTCTCAGGTTTGGAACGGAAAGGAGTTAGATATCACATCTCATGTTATAGGAAGAGTCTCAGGTTTGGTATAAGCATTGAGATATCACATCTCTGCTATCGGAGGTGTCTCAGGATTGGGATGGGAAGGAATTGGATATCACATCTCATGCTATAGGAAGGGTATCAGGTTTGGAACGGGAAGGAGTTGGATATCCCATCTCATGTTATAGGACAGGTCTCAGGTTTGATATTAGAAGCATTGAGATATCACATCTCTGCTATTGGAAGGGTCTCAGGATTGGAATGGGAAGGACTTGGATATCAGAATTCATGTTATAGGAAGGGTCTCAGGTTTGGTATTAGAAGCATTGAGATATCACATCTCATGCTATAGGAAGGGTCTCAGGATTGAAATGGGAAGGACTTGGATATCACATCTCATGTTATAGGAAGGGTCTCAGGTTTGGTATTAGAAGCATTGAGATATCACATCTCATGCTATAGGAAGGGTCTCAGGAATGGAATGGGAAGGACTTGGATATCACATCTCATGATAAAGGAAGGGTCTAAGGTTTGGAAGGGGAAGGATTTGGATATCACATCTCATGTTATTGGACCGGTCTCAGGTTTGGTATTAGAAGCATTGAGATATCAAGTCTCATGGTATGGGACGGGAGTTTGATATCACATCTCATGCCATGGTATGGGTATCAGGTTTTGTAGAAGCATTTGGATATCACATCTCATGCTATCGGAAGGGTATCAGGATTGGATTTGGAAGGAGTTGGATATCCCATCTCATGCTATAGGAAGGGTCTCAGGATTGGAATGGGAAGGACTTGGATATCACATCTCATGCTGTAGGAAGGCTCTCAGGTTTGGAAGGGGAAAGAGTTGGATATCACATTTCATGTTAGAGGTAGGATCTCAGGTTTGGTATTAGAGGCATTGAGATATCACATTTCATGCTATCAGAAGGGTCTCAGGATTGGAATGGGAAGGAGTTGGATATCACATCTCATGCTAAAGGGAGGGTCTCAGGTTTGGAAGGGGAAGGATTTGGATATCACATCGCATGTTATAGGAAGGATCTCAGGTTTGGTATTAGAAGCATTGAGATATCACATCTCATGCTATCGGAAGGATCTCAGGTTTGGTATTAGAAGCATTGAGATATCACATCTCATGCTATCAGAATGGTCTCAGGATTGGAATCGGAAGGAGTTGGATATCACATCTCATGCTAAAGGGAGGGTCTCAGGTTTGGAAGGGGAAGGATTTGGATATCACATCTCATGTTATCAGAAGGATCTCAGGTTTGGTATTAGAAGTATTGAGATATCACATCTCATGCTATAGGAAGGGTCTCAGGATTGGAATGGGAAGGAGTTGGATATCACATCTCAAGCTATAGGAAGGGTCTCAGGTTTGGTATAAGCATTGAGATATCACATCACATGCTATAGGAAGGGCCTCAGGATTGGAATGGGAAGGAGTTGGATATCACATCTCATGTTATAGGAAAGATCTCAGGTTTGGTATTAGAAGCATTGAGACATCACATCTCATGTTATTGGAAGGGTCTCAGGATTGGAATGGGAAGGACTTGGATATCACATCTCATGCTATGGATAGGCTCTCAGGTTTGGAAAGGGAAGGAGTTGGATATCACATTTCATGTTAGAGGAAGGATCTCAGGTTTGGTATTAGAGGCATTGAGATATCACATCTCATGCTATCGGAAGTATCTCAGGTTTGGTATTAGAGGCATTGAGATATCACATCTCATGCTATCATAAGGGTCTCAGGATTGGAATGGGAAGGAGTTGGATATCACATCTCATGTTATAGGAAGGATCTCAGGTTTGGTATTAGAAGCATTGAGATATCACATCTCATGCTATAGGAAGGGTCTCAGGATTGGAATGGGAAGGAGTTGGATATCACATCTCATGCTATAGGAAGGGTCTCAGGTTTGGTATAAGCATTGAGATATCACATCTCATGCTATAGGAAGGGTCTCAGGATTGGAATGGGAAGGAGTTGGATATCACATCTCATATTATAGGAAAGATCTCAGGTTTGGTATTAGAAGCATTGAGACATCACATCTCATGTTATAGGAAGGGTCTTAGGATTGGAATGGGAAGAAGTTGGATATCACATCTCATGCTATAGGAAGGGTCTCAGGTTTGGTATAAGCATTGAGATATCAGATCTCATGCTATAGGAAGGGTCTCAGGATTGGAATGGGAAGGAGTTGTATATGACATCTCATGCCATAGGAAGGGTCTCAGGTTTGGTATAAGTATTGAGGTATCACATCACATGCTATAGGAAGGGTCTCAGGATTGGAATGGGAAGGACTTGAATATCACATCTCATGCTATAGGCAGGGTCTCAGGTTTGGAAAGGGAAGGAGATGGATATCACATTTCATGTTAGAGGTAGGATCTCAGGTTTGGTATTAGAGGCATTGAGATATCACATCTCATGCTATCAGAAGGGTCTCAGGATTGGAATGGGAAGGAGTTGTATATCACATCTCATGCTAAAGGGATGGTCTCAGGTTTGGTAGGGGAAGGATTTGGAAATCACATCTCATGTTATAGGAAGGATCTCAGGTTTGGTATTAGAAGCATTGTGATATCACATCTCATGCTATCGGAAGTATCTCAGGTTTGGTATTAGAGGCATTGAGATATCACATCTCATGCTATCATAAGGGTCTCAGGATTGGAATGGGAAGGAGTTGGATATCACATCTCATGTTATAGGAAGGATCTCAGGTTTGGTATTAGAAGCATTGAGATATCACATCTCATGCTATAGGAAGGGACTCAGGATTGGAATGGGAAGGAGGTGGATATCACATCTCATGCTATAGGAAGGGTCTCAGATTTGGTATAAGCATTGAGATATCACATCTCATGCTATAGGAAGGGTCTCAGGAATGGAATGGGAAGGACTTGGATATCACATCTCATGATAAAGGAAGGGTCTAACGTTTGGAAGGGGAAGGATTTGGATATCACATCTCATGTTATTGGACCGGTCTCAGGTTTGGTATTAGAAGCATTGAGATATCAAGTCTCATGGTATGGGACGGGAGTTTGATATCACATCTCATGCCATGGTATGGGTATCAGGTTTTGTAGAAGCATTGGGATATCACATCTCATGCTATCGGAAGGGTATCAGGATTGGATTTGGAAGGAGTTGGATATCCCATCTCATGCTATAGGAAGGGTCTCAGGATTGGAATGGGAAGGACTTGGATATCACATCTCATGCTGTAGGAAGGCTCTCAGGTTTGGAAAGGGAAGGAGTTGGATATCACATTTCATGTTAGAGGTAGGATCTCAGGTTTGGTATTAGAGGCATTGAGATATCACATCTCATGCTATCAGAAGGGTATCAGGATTGGAATGAGAAGGAGTTGGATATCACATCTCATGCTAAAGGGAGGGTCTCAGGTTCGGAAGGGGAAGGATTTGGATATCACATCTCATGTTATAGGAAGTATCTCAGGTTTGGTATTAGAAGCATTGAGATATCACATCTCATGCTATCGGAAGGATCTCAGGTTTGGTATTAGAAGCATTGAGATATCACATCTCATGCTATAGGAAGGGTCTCAGGATTGGAATGGGAAGGAGTTGGATATCACATCTCATGTTATAGGAAGGATCTCAGGTTTGGTATTAGAAGCATTGAGATATCACATCTCATGCTATAGGACTGGTCTCAAGATTGGAATGGGAAGGAGTTGGATATCACATCTCATGCTAAAGGAAGGGTCTCAGTTTTGGTAGAAGCATTGAGATTTCACATATCATGCTATAGGAAGGGTCTCAGGATTGGAATGGGAAGGAATTGTATATCACATCTCATGCTAAAGGGAGGGTCTCAGGTTTGGAAGGGGAAGGATTTGGAAATCACATCTCATGTTATAGGAAGGATCTCAGGTTTGGTATTAGAAGCATTGAGATATCACATCTCATGCTATCGGAAGTATCTCAGGTTTGGTATTAGAGGCATTGAGATATCACATCTCATGCTATCATAAGGGTCTCAGGATTGGAATGGGAAGGAGTTGGATATCACATCTCTTGTTATAGGAAGGATCTCAGGTTTGGTATTAGAAGCATTGAGATATCACATCTCATGCTATAGGAAGGGTCTCAGGATTGGAATGGGAAGGAGTTGGATATAACATCTCATGCTATAGGAAGGGTCTCAGATTTGGTATAAGCATTGAGATATCACATCTCATGCTATAGGAAGGGTCTCAGGATTGGAACGGAAAGGAGTTAGATATCACATCTCATGTTATAGGAAGAGTCTCAGGTTTGGTATAAGCATTGAGATATCACATCTCTGCTATCGGAGGTGTCTCAGGATTGGGATGGGAAGGAATTGGATATCACATCTCATGATATAGGAAGGGTATCAGGTTTGGAATGGGAAGGAGTTGGATATCACATCTCATGCTATAGGAAGGGTCTCAGGTTTGGAACGGAAAGGAGTTAGATATCACATCTCATGTTATAGGAAGAGTCTCAGGTTTGGTATAAGCATTGAGATATCACATCTCTGCTATCGGAGGTGTCTCAGGATTGGGATGGGAAGGAATTGGATATCACATCTCATGCTATAGGAAGGGTATCAGGTTTGGAACGGGAAGGAGTTGGATATCCCATCTCATGTTATAGGACAGGTCTCAGGTTTGATATTAGAAGCATTGAGATATCACATCTCTGCTATTGGAAGGGTCTCAGGATTGGAATGGGAAGGACTTGGATATCAGAATTCATGTTATAGGAAGGGTCTCAGGTTTGGTATTAGAAGCATTGAGATATCACATCTCATGCTATAGGAAGGGTCTCAGGATTGAAATGGGAAGGACTTGGATATCACATCTCATGTTATAGGAAGGGTCTCAGGTTTGGTATTAGAAGCATTGAGATATCACATCTCATGCTATAGGAAGGGTCTCAGGAATGGAATGGGAAGGACTTGGATATCACATCTCATGATAAAGGAAGGGTCTAAGGTTTGGAAGGGGAAGGATTTGGATATCACATCTCATGTTATTGGACCGGTCTCAGGTTTGGTATTAGAAGCATTGAGATATCAAGTCTCATGGTATGGGACGGGAGTTTGATATCACATCTCATGCCATGGTATGGGTATCAGGTTTTGTAGAAGCATTGGGATATCACATCTCATGCTATCGGAAGGGTATCAGGATTGGATTTGGAAGGAGTTGGATATCCCATCTCATGCTATAGGAAGGGTATCAGGTTGGAATGGGAAGGAGTTGGATATGACATCTCATGTTATAGGAAGGGTCTCAGGATTGGAATGGGAAGGACTTGGATATCACATCTCATGCTGTAGGAAGGCTCTCAGGTTTGGAAAGGGAAGGAGTTGGATATCACATTTCATGTTAGAGGTAGGATCTCAGGTTTGGTATTAGAGGCATTGAGATATCACATCTCATGCTATCAGAAGGGTATCAGGATTGGAACGAGAAGGAGTTGGATATCACATCTCATGCTAAAGGGAGGGTCTCAGGTTCGGAAGGGGAAGGATTTGGATATCACATCTCATGTTATAGGAAGTATCTCAGGTTTGGTATTAGAAGCATTGAGATATCACATCTCATGCTATAGGAAGGGTCTCAGGATTGGAATGGGAAGGAGTTGGATATCACATCTCATGTTATAGGAAGGATCTCAGGTTTGGTATTAGAAGCATTGAGATATCACATCTCATGCTATAGGACTGGTCTCAGGATTGGAATGGGAAGGAGTTGGATATCACATCTCATGCTAAAGGAAGGGTCTCAGTTTTGGTAGAAGCATTGAGATTTCACATATCATGCTATAGGAAGGGTCTCAGGATTGGAATGGGAAGGAGTTGGATATCACATCTCATGCTATAGGAAGGGTCTCAGGTTTGGTATAAGCATTGAGATATCACATCTCATGCTAAAGGGAGGGTCTCAGGTTCGGAAGGGGAAGGATTTGGATATCACATCTCATGTTATAGGAAGTATCTCAGGTTTGGTATTAGAAGCATTGAGATATCACATCTCATGCTATCGGAAGGATCTCAGGTTTGGTATTAGAAGCATTGAGATATCACATCTCATGCTATAGGAAGGGTCTCAGGATTGGAATGGGAAGGAGTTGGATATCACATCTCATGTTATAGGAAGGATCTCAGGTTTGGTATTAGAAGCATTGAGATATCACATCTCATGCTATAGGACTGGTCTCAGGATTGGAATGGGAAGGAGTTGGATATCACATCTCATGCTAAAGGAAGGGTCTCAGTTTTGGTAGAAGCATTGAGATTTCACATATCATGCTATAGGAAGGGTCTCAGGATTGGAATGAGAAGGAGTTGGATATCACATCTCATGCTATAGGAAGGGTCTCAGGTTTGGTATAAGCATTGAGATATCACATCTCTGCTATCGTAAGGGTCTCAGGATTGGAATGGGAAGGACTTAGATATCACATCTCATGCTATAGGGAGGGTCTCAGTATTGATATTAGAAGCATTGAGATATCACATCTCAAGCTATCGGAAGGGTCTCAGGATTGGAATGGGAAGGAGTTGGATATCACATCTCATGCTATAGGAAGGGTCTCAGGTTAGGAACGGGAAGGAGTTGGATATCACATCTAATGTTATAGGAAGAGTCTCATGCTAAGACCTGATAGACCCTTCCTATAACATGAGATGGGAATATCCAACTCCTTCCCATTCCAATCCTGAGACCCTTCCCATAGCAGAGATGTGATATCTCAATGCTTATACCAAACCTGAGACCCTTCCTATAGCATGAGATGTGATATCCAACTCCTTCCCATTCCAATACTGAGACCCTTCCTATAGCATGAGATGTGATATCTCAATGCTTCTAATATCAAACTTGAGACCCTCCCTATAGCATGAGATGTGATATCTAAGTCCTTCCCATTCCAATCCTGAGACCCTTCCTATAGCATGAGATGTGATGTCTCAATGCTTTTAATACCAAACCTGAGACCCTTCCTATAACATGAGATGGGAATATCCAACTCCTTCCCATTCCAATCCTGAGACCCTTCCGATAGCAAACATGTGATATCTCAATGCTTATACCAAACCTGAGATCCTTCCTATAACATGAGATGTGATATCCAACTCCTTCCCATTCCAATCCTGAGACACTTCATATAGCATGAGATGTGATATCTCACTGCTTATACCAAACCTGAGACCCTTCCTATAGCATGAGATGTGATATCCAAGTCCTTCCCATTCCAATCCTGAGACACTTCCTATAGCATGAGATGTGATATTTCAATGCTTCTATACCAAACCTGAGACTCTTCCTATAACATGAGATGGGATATCCAACTCCTTCCCATTACAATCCTGAGACCCTTCCGAAAGCAGAGATGTGATATCTCAATGCTTATACCAAACCTGAGACCCTTCCTATGGCATGAGATGTCATATACAGATCCTTCCCATTCCAATCCTGAGACCCTTCCTATAGCATGAGATGTGATATCTCAATGCTTATACCAAACCTAAAACCCTTCCTATAGCATGAGATGTGATATCCAACTCCTTCCCATTCCAATCCTGAGACCCTTCCTATAGCATGAGATGTGATATCCAATGGCTCTAATATCAAACCTGAGATCCTTCCTCTAACATTAAATGTGATATCCAACTCCTTCCCTTTCCAAACCTGAGAGCCTACCTATAGCATGAGATGTGATATCCAAGTCCTTCCATTCCAATCCTTAGACCCTTCCTACAGCATGCAATATGATATCTCAATGATTCTAATAACAAACCTGAGACCCTTCCTATAACATGAGATGTGATATCCAACTCCTTCCCATTCCAATCCTGAGACACTTCCGATAGCAGAGATGTGATATCTCAATGCTTCTAATACCAAACATGAGACCAGTCCTATAACATGAGATGGGATATCCAACTCCTTCCCGTTCCAAACCTGAGACCCTTCCTATAGCATGAGATGTGATATCCAACTCCTTCCCATCCCAATCCTGAGACACTTCCGATTGCAGAGATTTGATATCTCAATGCTTATACCAAACCTGAGACTCTTCCTCTAACATGAGATGTGATATCCAACTCCTTCCCGTTCCAAACCTGAGACCCTTCCTATAGCATGAGATGTGATATCCAACTCCTTCCCATTCCAATCCTGAGACCCTTATGATGGCATGAGATGTGATATCTCAATGCCTCTAATACCAAATCTGAGATTCTTCCGATAGCATGAGATGTGATATCTCAATGCTTCTTATACCAAACCTGAGATCCTTCCTATAACATGAGATGTGATATCCAAATCCTTCCCCTTCCAAACCTGAGACCCTCCCTTTAGCATGAGATGTGATATCCAACTCCTTCCCATTCCAACCTGAGACCCTTCCTATAGCATGAGATGGGATATCCAACTCCTTGGAATTCCAATCCTGATACCCTTCCGATAGCATGAGATTTGATATCCCAATGCTTATACCAAACCTGAGACCCATACTATGGCATGAGATGTGATATCAAACTCCTTCCCATTCCAATGCTGAGACCCTTCCTATAGCTTGAGATGTGATATCCAACTCCTTCCCATTCCAATTCTGAGACCCTTCCTATACCATGAGACTTGATATCTCAATGCTTCTAATACCAAACCTGAGACCCGTCCTATAACATGAGATGTGATATCCAAATCCTTCCCCTTCCAAACCTTAGACCCTTCCTTTATCATGAGATGTGATATCCAACTCCTTCCCATTCCAATCCTGAGACCCTTCCGATATCATGAGATGTGATATCTCAATGCTTCTAATATCAAACTCGAGACCCTCCCTATAGCATGAGATGTGATATCCAAGTCCTTCCCATTCCAATCCTGAGACCCTTCCTATAGCATGAGATGTGATGTCTCAATGCTTCTAATACCAAACCTGAGACCCTTCCTATAACATGAGATGGGAATATCCAACTCCTTCCCATTCCAATCCTGAGACCCTTCCGTTAGCAAACATGTGATATCTCAATGCTTATACCAAACCTGAGATCCTTCCTATAACATGAGATGTGATATCCAACTCCTTCCCATTCCAATCCTGAGACACTTCCTATAGCATGAGATGTGATATCTCACTGCTTATACCAAACCTGAGACCCTTCCTATAACATGAGATGTGATATCCAACTCCTTCCCATTCCAATCCTGAGACCCTTCCTATAGCATGAGATGTGATATCTCAATGCTTCTAATATCAAACTTGAGACCCTCCCTATAGCATGAGATGTGATATCCAAGTCCTTCCCATTCCAATCTTGAGACACTTCCTATAGCATGAGATGTGATATCTCAATGCTTCTAATACCAAACCTGAGACTCTTCCTATAACATGAGATGGGATATCCAACTCCTTCCCATTGCAATCCTGAGACCCTTCCGATAGCAGAGATGTGATATCTCAATGCTTATACCAAACCTGGGACCCTTCCTACGGCATGAGATGTCATATACAACTCCTTCCCATTCCAATCCTGAGACCCTTCCTATAGCATGAGATGTGATATCTCAATGCTTATACCAAACCTGAGACCCTTCCTATAGCATGAGATGTGATATCCAACTCCTTCCCATTCCAATCCTGAGACCCTTCCTATAGCATGAGATGTGATGCCTCAATGCTTCTAATACCAAACCTGAGATCCTTCCTATAACATGAGATGTGAAATCCAACTCCTTCCATTCCAATCCTGAGACCCTTCCTATAGCATGAGATGTGATATCTCAATGCTTATACTAAACCTGAGACCCTTCCTTTAGCATGAGATGTGATATCCAACTCCTTCCGATTCCAATCCTGAGACCCTTCCTATAGCATGAGATGTGATATCTCAATGCCTCTAATACCAAACCTGAGATCCTTCCTCTAACATGAAATGTGATATCCATCTCCTTCCCTTTCCAAACCTGAGAGCCTATCCATAGCATGAGATGTGATATCCAAGTCCTTCCCATTCCAATCCTTAGACCCTTCCTACAGCATGCAATAACACTACTCACTTCAGACCTGGGAACGCCAAGTGTACGAATCATGTGAGAGTGACAAGGACTTGATATACTACACAACCTGGCGGCGGTTACAGAGCAAGACTCCTGTGTAGGCTGGTCAGTCTGCTGGATGGCCCAGAGAAGCTTCCGAAGGCTTACTAGCAGGAGATGGTGAAAATGCCGAGAATAGCTGTCCCCGCTATTCCAAGGGTCGAAGTACCAGTACAGGCCTTCTGGTTCGATCAAAGGTGAAAAGGGTTTCACAAGGCGACAGCAGTGCAGAGGAGCAGTCCTTCAGCGGGTCACCAGCGATTCCTCGGTTCAGCCTCTTGGTTGCAGGATACTTGGCTCCTGTATTCCTTCGTTCGTGAGAACTCAGGAGATTGACATGGTAGTGGTGTTTCCAGCCCCCTCTTATCCACGGTTCCCTTCGCGCCAAAACGGAGGGGACCCAATGGGAGATCCGCTCATCAACACTCACACCATTCGTGGACCTATCACGGACCACGGTGGTCCCAGGCATTCACACCACCCTAGACTCTCTGGCACCCAGGATGTGTATTGGGACCAGACATCCCAGCCCACATCCTGGAGGCACACACAAGACATGTAGAAGCCTGCGAAAGCATCTGTGTTTCGCGGGAAAGCACATGCCCAAATAAGGAAGGCCCCACGTCGGCTCGACCTGGGGAAGGTGAAGGGAGCAAGACGGTCAGCGGACAGGACAAAGGAGCCTTGTGGTCTGGCCATTTTGGGATCTAGGCCACCATTTTGGGTTAAGCGCGAGAAACGCGCTTAGCACGCCAAAAGGATCTCAAAACACAAGAAACGATCGCTGCCACCATTCCCGTCCGTGAATCACTTGCACCGATCAGTTACAATCCTGAAAGAGTATCTAGGGCCTGTAGAAGGCTAGAGACCCAAGAGAGCAGTAACTTAGCTTACAGTGCCCTCTTGTGTCATGTTGCACGAAAGCTGCAACATGATACAAGAAACTACGGAAACCAGCGTTTCCTGGTACTGACTGTCTTAAGGGCATGACAGTTTCCCCGTAAGAAATGAGCGAAAGCCCAGAGGAGTGCGGCAGAAGGCTGCACTTCTCGGGCAAAGTCGAGAACAAGGTGAAAAACAACAGCAAAAAGTTTAGGGGTTGCCACATGGAAGGAAAATTACCTACAATTATGAAATCTTTCCTAACACTCGCCCCTCCCAGACTATGGACAGGGGGAACTAATCCACCCCTGGATGAGTCTCTTGTTCAGGTCGGTTAAACATTCTCCACAACCCATCAGCATTGCTATGTTGGACACCTGGCCTATGCTCAATAGTGAAGTCGAAGCCTTGTAGACTTATGGACCACCTAAGCAACTTTGGATTCTCCCCCTTCATGTTTATTAGCCACTTTAAGGGCTTATGGTCAGTTTGCACAGTGAAGTGGGTCCCATAGAGGTAGGGCCTCAGCTTCCTTAGGGCCCACACAACAGAGAAACATTCTTTCTCTACCGTGGACCATCTGAGCTCTCTGTCCTTAAACTGGCGACTAATAAAACCAATAGGGTGTTCCTTACCCTTCTCATCTACTTGCGATAGTACAGCTCCTATCCCAGTGTCAGAGGCGTCCGTCTGCACGATAAAAGGTCTTTGATAATCAGGGGCCCTGAGGACAGGGGCCTGGCACAAGGAGTCTTTTAAGCCATTGAAGGCCTTCTCACACTCGTCGGTCCAAGTTACCTTCTTGGGTTTCTTCAGAGTTGTGAGGGCAGTCAGAGGGGCAGCTATGGTGCCATAGTCTGCCACAAAATTGCGGTAATACCCCGTGAGTCCTAAGAAGGCTCTCACTTGGGTTTGTGTAGTGGGGGTAGGCCAGTCTTGTACTGCTTGTACTTTACTGGGTAGAGGCTGTATCCTCCCTCCACCTACTTCATGTCCAAGGTAAAACACTGAGCCTTGTCCAATCTGGCGTTTACTCGCCTTTATGGTCAAGTGTGCTTTCTGAAGAGCCTGGAGCACAATCCCGAGGTGTTTCACATGGTCAGGTGGCACTAAAAACTGCTATATCGTCCAGATATGCAAGACAGAATTCGTCCAACCCATTCAAAACATGATGCACAAGCCTCTGGAAAGTGGCAGGTGCATTCTTCAACCCGAACGGCATTACCCGGAATTGGTAAAGGCCGTCTGGAGTAGAAAACGCTGTCTTCTCCTTGGCATGTTCTGCTAAAGCTATTTGCCAATAGCCAGCAGTGAGGTCAAACGTGCTGAGGTACTTGGAGGCACCCAAAGTATCCACCAGCTCATCTGTTCGAGGCAAGGGGTGTGCATCTGTCTTGGTGACAGCATTCAGAGCCCTGTAATCCACACAGAACCTCAATTCAGAAGTGCCTGCCTTTGGAACGAAAACCACAGGGCTGGACCAAGGACTACTAGAGGGTTCAATCACCCCAAGGTCTAACATCTTGTTGACCTCGGTCTTAATATAAGACCGTACTTTGTCTGACATCCTGTATCCCCTACTTTTGGTAGGTACACTGTCTCCTGTGTCTATGTTATGTTTGCACCAAGGTGTCAAACCAGGCGACTGTGAAAACAGGGGGGAAAACTGCCTAAGCAAACTTTTCACCTCAGCCTGCTGATCAGAAGTCAGGTGAGGGGCCACTCGGACACCCTCAAAGGAGCTATCTGAAGGACCGCTTTGGAACAGGTCGGGGAGAGGTTCAGACTCCTCTTCCTCAACATCTGAAGCCAGTAACAGTGCTGCGATTTCGACTCTTGGGACGAAAGCCTTCAGCCTATTCACGTGAAACACTTTTGGAGCCTGTCCAGGCCTTCCAAGGTCCACTAAATAGTTAACCTCACCCAGGGGCTCCACCACTGTGTAAGGGCCTGACCATTTGTCCTGTAAAGCTCAAGGCCTTATGGGATTCATGATCAGGACTTGCTGACCAGGTGTAAAGTTGATGAGGGAAGCTTTCTGGTCGTACCAATGTTTCACCAGCGCTTGTACTGCCTTCAATTTATCACTAGCCAAGCCCATCAGAAGTACCATCCGTTTTCTGAGCCCTAGCACATAATCATCTACGTTGGTAGTAACAGGGGGAGTGGGCATCTCCCATCCCTCTTTGACTATGGCTAAGGGTCCCCGTACAGGATGACCAAACAGAAGTTTGAAGGGGCTGAAGCCAACACCCTCCTGTGGTACCTCTCGGTAGGCAAACAGTAAGCATGGTAAAAGAAGATCCCATTGTCTTCTCTGAAGCTTCTCCAGAGCCCCAATCATGCTTTTTAACGTTCTGTTGAAACGTTCCACCAGACCATTGGTCTGGGGGTGGTATGCAGAAGAGAACTTGTAGGTGACCCCACATTCTTTCCACATAGCCTGCATATACTTCGACATAAAGTTGCTGCCACGATCTGACACAACTTCTTTAGGGAAGCCAACCCTAGTAAATATGCCAAGTAAAGCTTTTGCAACTGACTTGGCAGTTACAGTTTTCAATGGGATGGCCTCAGGATATCTGGTTGCATGGTCGACCAGCACCAGGATAAACCTATTGCCCGAGGATGTTTGCGGGTCAAGGGGACCAACGATGTCGATCCCTACCCTTTCAAATGGTACCCCCACAACTGGGAGCGGTACCAACGGAGCTTGGATTGTCGAGCCAACCTTACCAGATAACTGGCAGGAGGCACAACTCCTGCAGTGACTTTCTACTTGCACCCCCATCTTGGGCCAGTAGAAGTGCATGGATAACCTTTGCTTGGTCCTCTTAATACCAAGGTGACCAGCAAGGAGCACTTCATGCGCCAACTGCAGGAGGAAGGGCCTAACAGCAAGGGGAACCACCAACCTCCTATGGTCTCCTTCTGTAGACTCTGTGGGCTCACTATACAGGAGTCCACCTTCCCAATAAATCCTATGCGTCCCAGGAGGTTCACCCTCAAGCTGGGAGCAGGCCTGTCTCCTTAGGCCTTCCAGAGATGGGCACTCACGTTGGCCTTTACTGAATTCGTCCCTATCAGGACCTCCTTCAACTAACAAGTCTTTTAGTTCAGGATGGTCGTTGGGGTCAAATACTTCAGGCATCGCCACCTCCTCCTCAGGCCCGGGCGATTGACCAACTTCCTCCACCGCAGTGGTAGGCGAGCTCGGGGGAATATTCTCTTTCCCTCGTCTTGACTTGTTGACTCCTTTCGCCTTGGGTTTCCCCTTCGGCTGGGGCGGCGTATTGGTCTTGGCCAATGCTGCCCGTGCTTGAGACCGTGTGTAGGGTCTTTCGGCAGTGTCTCCTACGAGCCCTAAAGCTCTGAGATCATTACCTAACAAGACCTTTCCCGGGACGTTTCTCTGAATGCTCACTGGAATCCTGACTGCTGTACCATTTAAAGTAAGATTTACAGGTATTACTGGGAACATACGGAGTGGGCCGTCAGCCAACTTAGTGGGCATCAGAGTAGCTCTGGCAACTTCCTCTGAGTCTACCAAGGTAGAATCCACTACAGTTCGACTGCACCCACTATCCCTAAGAGCTGGAGTATCTACTCCATTGATCAGCACACTGTCTTTAAAGTAGTGCTTGGTATTATCTGGAATCCTAGCATAAGCCTCTGCGACTTTAGGCTCCCAGGAACCCAGGGAAACTAAAACTACCTCAGCCTCTATCCCGCTGGGAAATGAGTCTGAGGAGAAGGATGCTCCTGTAATCTCTTCTTCCTCGTAGGAGGAGAAGGCCAGATTAGCGGAGTGGACCCCCAAAGGTCTAACCTTACACCGGGGATCCCCCTTCACGTGGTCAGTTGCTCCACAAGCAAAACAAGATCCATTGGGTCTGTTTACATAGGGAGGCTTATTGTAACCAGAGTTCTGTTTCGGAGGCTGACCTCCACTACCCTGTGAGTTCTCTTGTGTCTTACCCTTATTTTTCTTTTTGTGGCCCTTTTGAGAAGAAGATTTATCAGATTCTCCACCCTCCTTATCTTTGGACTTTTTCCCTTCCTCCTGCTTACCAGGATGAGTTTTGTCCTTATGGGACACTCGATGTGACACCCATAAGTCTGCTGCAATGGCCAGCTTCTTAGGATCTATCTCCTTCGAATCGGCCAAATGCTGCTTAAGCTCCGGGGAAGAAGATGCAAAAATGTGTTCCAGCATGACAAGATTTATCATCCCTTCGAAGGTAGAAACCTTATAACCTTCGACCCAGCCAGTTAAGTTTTTCAAGGATTCAGTGACATAAGATACCCAAGTACCACCTTCCTTTTTCTTATACTCTATGAATCGTTTCAAATATTGGGCCGGAGTCTTCCCAAACTTTAAAATGAGAGTTTGCTTTAACATTGCGAAATCAGCTCGCTCAGCCTTCGACATTTCCATAATGGCACTACAGCCAGAATGGGGCAGTCTGCTGAGTAACCAGGCAATCTTATCAGCATTGTCAACTTGTTGAACTTCGCATGCATACTCAAACGCATTCAGCCAGTCCATAATGTCATTCCTTTCCTCATACACACTGACCAGATCTTTCGGAAACCGTGGATGAGAGGAGGCCCCAGACCCATGTCCAGGACCCTTGGACCCATTTGCAACCTGAAGCTTGGCCAGTTCCAACTGGTGATCCCTGTCTTTCTGTTTTTCTGACTGTTCGATTTTTAGTTTGGCTATGCTGAATTCAAGCTCCTTCTGCCTAAACCGCAGCTCTTGCTTCTTGAATTCAAGCATAGCCTCCCCATCAACACTGGCAGAGGAAACATTAGACATCTCATCCTCCCTGTCCTCGTGGTCGCGGGGATCAGTGCAGCGGCAGAACCCTCGGTTCTACCAGTGAGAGCAGCCCCACCTCCTTCCGCACTGTCCTCAGAAGTTATAGCGTCAAGCTGCGCTTCTTGCCACGCCATGATTCTTTGGATCATATCCAATTTCGTGCCTTGAGAGGAAACACCTCTCTCCGCACACATCTTTTTCAATGTTTCTGATTTGGAAGCATTTAAAGTTAACAAGGTATTTGTTTCCATACTGTTAGATAGGACTATGGCCTTTTTAAAGTTATACTACAACAATTCACTACGTGTCCTGGTAGGAATAACTTGAAATGCCTTAGTTCGTGCGCAACACTGGATACCTTCAGTGGTATCCCACCGCTGTACACCAATTTCTTAAGACGGATTTCTGAACTCTGTCCTGGTGGCGCAGAAGTTCAGGAGGCCAACCTAATTACTTGGAACAGGGTAACCTCTGGACAAGCCAGACCAATCAAGGTAGCGATCGCGGCGGTCAAGACTAGGTCTCAAGAGGGGTGAGGGTGACTGAAAGCCTGCAATGAGCACACAAAGCAAGGACACTTACAAACTACTCCAAACAGGTGCTATATTAAAAATATATACACATTTATTCCAAGGCCTTTAAAACAATGACCGTAGCGAGAAATCACAATACAACTCTAGTAAACCAACACATACCATACCAATACAATATATACATAAATACAAACAAGTCTCAAGCGTTAGATGCACGAAATGTGTAGTCCACCTAAAAGGGAAGGAAAACAGGCAGTGCGAAATAATGCTTAGACCCAGTCCGCCTTCAGAGGCACCTAACTAAAAGGAAGTCCGAGCCCTACGAAGAGTGGAGCCTTGTGCTCAAAAGTACCTGCACACGCTGGTGCCAACGGGCAAAAGGGGAGTCTCTTCGAGGGAGATCAGGCAGTTCGGTTTAGTGCACAAACGAAGAAGAACAGTGTTCCGCGACTCAAGCGCAGCCTCCACTGTGGGCAGAAGCAGAGCGCGAGTACGGAAAGGCGTGCTGTTTTGACACAGCGGGGAAAAGCTATGGGCTCCTGCAGGAGGGCGACCAGTTCCTAGCTATGCTACTCACCGGTCCCCGATGCAAGCAGACCCAGGCTTCTCCGCGTCAGTTTCAGTCGCTGGCAGGTTCAGAAGAGCAGGGGACGTCTCGTCGTCGTGTTGAGTCTGCAGCAGCAGAGTTGAGTAAAAGACGTCCCAAACGAAGGAACCCGCACAGTTTGTTACCACAGCAGGGCAACGGAGCGGCCGTGTGTATCTGAGCCAAATGTACACTACTCACTTCAGACCTGGGAACGCCAAGTGTACGAATCGTGTGAGAGTGACAAGGACTCGATATACTACACAACCTGGTGGCAGTTACAGAGCAAGACTCCTGTGTAGGCTGGTCAGTCTGCTGGATGGCCCAGAGACGCTTCCGAAGGCTTACTAGCAGGAGCTGGTGAAGATGCCGAGAATAGCTGTCCCCGCTATTCCAAGGGTCGAAGTACTAGTACAGGCCTTCTGGTTCGATCAAAGGTGAAAAGGGTTTCACAAGGCGACAGCAGTGCAGAGGAGCAGTCCTTCAGCTGGTCACCAGCGATTCCTCGGTTCAGCCTCTTGGTTGCAGGATACTTGGCTCCTGTATTCCTTCGTTCGTGAGAACTCAGGAGATCGACATGGTAGTGGTGTTTCCAGCCCCCTCTTATCCACGGTTCCCTTCGCGCCAAAACGGTGGGGACCCAATGGGAGATCCGCTCATCAACACTCACACCATTCGTGGACCTATCACGGACCACGGTGGTCCCAGGCATTCACACAGGACCAGACATCCCAGCCCACATCCTGGAGGCACACACAAGACATGTAGAAGCCCGCGAAAGCATCCGTGTTTCGCGGGAAAGTACATGCCCAAATAAGGAAGGCCCCGGGTCGGCTCGACCTGGGGAAGGTGAAGGGAGCAAGACGGTCAGCGGACAGGACAAAGGAGCCTCGTGGTCTGGCCATTTTGGGAGCCAGGCCACCATTTTGGGTTAAGTGCGAGAAACGCGCTTAGAACGCCAAAAGGAGCTCAAAACACAAGAAACGATCGCTGCCACCATTCCCGTCCGTGAATCACTTGCACCGATCAGTTACAATCCTGAAAGAGTATCTAGGGCCTGTAGAAGGCTAGAATCCCAAGAGAGCAGTAACTTAGCTTACAGTGCCCTCTTGTGTCATGTTGCACGAAAGCCGCAACATGATAAAAGAAACTACGGAAAACAGCGTTTCCCGGTACTGACTGTCTTAAGGCCATGTCAGTTTCCCTGTAGGAAAGGAGCGAAAGCCCAGAGGAGTGCGGCAGAAGGCTGCACTTCTCTGGCAAAGTCGAGAACAAGGTGAAAAACAACAGCAAAAAGTTTAGGGGTTGCCACATGGAAGGAAAATTACCTACAATTACGAAATCTTTCCTAACAGATATCACATCTCATGTTATAGGAAGAGTCTCAGGTTTGGTATAAGCATTGAGATATCACATCTCTGCAATCGGAAGTGTCTCAGGATTGGGATGGGAAGGAGTTGGATATCCCATCTCATGTTATAGGACGGGTCTCAGGATTGTTATTAGAATCATTGAGATATCATATATATTGCATGCTGTAGGAAGGGTCTAAGGATTGGAATGGGAAGGACTTGGATATTACATCTCATGCTATGGATAGGCTCTCAGGTTTGGAAAGGGAAGGAGTTGGATATCACATTTCATGTTAGAGGAAGGATCTCAGGTTTGGTATTAGAGGCATTGAGATATCACATCTCATGCTATAGGAAGGGTCTCAGGATTGGAATGGGAAGGAGTTGGATATCACATCTCATGCTATAGGAAGGGTCTCAGGTTTGGTATAAGCATTGAGAAATCACATCTCATGCTATAGGAAGGGTCCCAGGATTGGAATGGAAGGAGTTGGATATCACATCTCATGTTAAACGAAGGATCTCAGGTTTGGTATTAGAAGCATTGAGACATCACATCTCATGTTATAGGAAGGGTCTCAGGATTGGAATGGGAAGGAGTTGGATATCACATCTCATGATATAGGAAGGGTCTCAGGTTTGGTATAAGCATTGAGATATCACATCTCATGCTATCGGAAGGGTCTCAGGATTGGAATGGGAAGGAGTTGTATATGACATCTCAAGCCATAGGAAGGGTCTCAGGTTTGGTATAAGCTTTGAGATATCACATCTCTGCTATCGGAAGGGTCTCAGGATTGGAATGGGAAGGAGTTGGATATCCCATCTCATGTTATAGGAAGAGTCTCAGGTTTGGTATTAGAAGCATTGAGATATCACATCTCATGCTATAGGAAGTGTCTCAGGATTGGAATGGGAATGACTTGGATATCACATCTCATGCTATAGGGAGGGTCTCAAGTTTGATATTAGAATCATTGAGATATCACATCTTATGCTATAGGAAGGGTCTCAGGATTGGAATGGGAAGGAGTAGGATATCACATCTCATGCTATAGGAAGGATCTCAGGTTTGGTATAAGCACTGAGATATCACATCTCTTCTATCGGAAGGGTCTCAGGATTGGAATGGGAAGGAGTTGGATATTCCCATCTCATGTTATAGGAAGGGTCTCCGGTTTGGTATTAGAAGCATTGAGATATCACATCTCATGCTATAGGAAGGGTCTCAGGATTGGAATGGGAAGGACTTGGATAATCCATCTCATGCTATAGGGAGAGTCTCAAGTTTGATATTAGAAGCATTGAGATATCACATCTCACAATATCGGAAGGGTCTCAGGATTGGAATGGGAAGGAGTTGGATATCACATCTCATGATAAAGGAAGGGTCTAAGGTTTGGAAGGGGAAGGATTTGGATATCACATCTCATGTTATAGGACGGGTCTCAGGTTTGGTATTAGAAGCACTGAGATATCAAGTCTTATGGTATAGGAAGGGTCTCAGAATTGGAATGAGAAGGAGTTGGATATCACATCTCAAGCTATAGGAAGGGTCTCAGGATTGGAATGGGAAGGAGTTTGATATCACATCTCATGCAATAGTATGGGTCTCAGGTTTGGTATAAGCATTGGGATATCACATCTCATGCTATCGGAAGGGTATCAGGATTGGATTTGGAAGGAGCTGGATATCCCATCTCATGCTATAGGAAGGGTCTCAGGTTGGAATGGGAAGGAGTTGGATATCACATCTCATGTTATAGGAAGGGTCTCAGGATTGGAATGGGAAGGACTTGGATATCACATCTCATGCTATAGGAAGGCTCTCAGGTTTGGAAGGGGAAAGAGTTGGATATCACATTTCATGTTAGAGGTAGGATCTCAGGTTTGGTATTAGAGGCATTGAGATATCACATTTCATGCTATCAGAAGGGTCTCAGGATTGGAATGGGAAGGAGTTGGATATCACATCTCATGCTAAAGGGAGGGTCTCAGGTTTGGAAGGGGAAGGATTTGGATATCACATCGCATGTTATAGGAAGGAGCTCAGGTTTGGTATTAGAAGCATTGAGATATCACATCTCATGCTATCGGAAGGATCTCAGGTTTGGTATTAGAAGCATTGAGATATCACATCTCATGCTATCAGAATGGTCTCAGGATTGGAATCGGAAGGAGTTGGATATCACATCTCATGCTAAAGGGAGGGTCTCAGGTTTGGAAGGGGAAGGATTTGGATATCACATCTCATGTTATCAGAAGGATCTCAGGTTTGGTATTAGAAGTATTGAGATATCACATCTCATGCTATAGGAAGGGTCTCAGGATTGGAATGGGAAGGAGTTGGATATCACATCTCAAGCTATAGGAAGGGTCTCAGGTTTGGTATAAGCATTGAGATATCACATCACATGCTATAGGAAGGGCCTCAGGATTGGAATGGGAAGGAGTTGGATATCACATCTCATGTTATAGGAAAGATCTCAGGTTTGGTATTAGAAGCATTGAGACATCACATCTCATGTTATTGGAAGGGTCTCAGGATTGGAATGGGAAGGACTTGGATATCACATCTCATGCTATGGATAGGCTCTCAGGTTTGGAAAGGGAAGGAGTTGGATATCACATTTCATGTTAGAGGAAGGATCTCAGGTTTGGTATTAAAGGCATTGAGATATCACATCTCATGCTATAGGAAGGGTCTCAGGATTGGAATGGGAAGGAGTTGGATATCACATCTCATGCTATAGGAAGGGTCTCAGGTTTGGTATAAGCATTGAGATATCACATATCTCAGGATTGGAATGGAAGGAGTTGGATATCACATCTCATGTTAAACGAAGGATCTCAGGTTTGGTATTAGAAGCATTGAGACATCACATCTCATGCTATAGGAAGGGTCTCAGGATTGGAATGGGAAGGAGTTGGATATCACATCTCATGCTATACGAAGGGTCTCAGGTTTGGTATAAGCATTGAGATATCACATCTCATGCTATCGGAAGGGTCTCAGGATTGGAATGGGAAGGAGTTGTATATGACATCTCAAGCCATAGGAAGGGTCTCAGGTTTGGTATAAGCTTTGAGATATCACATCTCTGCTATCGGAAGGGTCTCAGGATTGGAATGGGAAGGAGTTGGATATCCCATCTCATGTTATAGGAAGAGTCTCAGGTTTGGTATTAGAAGCATTGAGATATCACATCTCATGCTATAGGAAGTGTCTCAGGATTGGAATGGGAATGACTTGGATATCACATCTCATGCTATAGGGAGGGTCTCAAGTTTGATATTAGAATCATTGAGATATCACATCTTATGCTATAGGAAGGGTCTCAGGATTGGAATGGGAAGGAGTAGGATATCACATCTCATGCTATAGGAAGGATCTCAGGTTTGGTATAAGCATTGAGATATCACATCTCTTCTATCGGAAGGGTCTCAGGATTGGAATGGGAAGGAGTTGGATATTCCCATCTCATGTTATAGGAAGGGTCTCAGGTTTGGTATTAGAAGCATTGAGATATCACATCTCATGCTATAGGAAGGGTCTCAGGATTGGAATGGGAAGGACTTGGATAATCCATCTCATGCTATAGGGAGGGTCTCAAGTTTGATATTAGAAGCATTGAGATATCACATCTCACGATATCGGAAGGGTCTCAGGATTGGAATGGGAAGGAGTTGGATATCACATCTCATGATAAAGGAAGGGTCTAAGGTTTGGAAGGGGAAGGATTTGGATATCACATCTCATGTTATAGGACGGGTCTCAGGTTTGGTATTAGAAGCACTGAGATATCAAGTCTTATGGTATAGGAAGGGTCTCAGAATTGGAATGAGAAGGAGTTGGATATCACATCTCAAGCTATAGGAAGGGTCTCAGGATTGGAATGGGAAGGAGTTTGATATCACATCTCATGCAATAGTATGGGTCTCAGGTTTGGTATAAGCATTGGGATATCACATCTCATGCTATCGGAAGGGTATCAGGATTGGATTTGGAAGGAGCTGGATATCCCATCTCATGCTATAGGAAGGGTCTCAGGTTGGAATGGGAAGGAGTTGGATATCACATCTCATGTTATAGGAAGGGTCTCAGGATTGGAATGGGAAGGACTTGGATATCACATCTCATGCTATAGGAAGGCTCTCAGGTTTGGAAGGGGAAAGAGTTGGATATCACATTTTATGTTAGAGGTAGGATCTCAGGTTTGGTATTAGAGGCATTGAGATATCACATCTCATGCTATCAGAAGGGTCTCAGGATTGGAATGGGAAGGAGTTGGATATCACATTCCATGCTAAAGGGAGGGTCTCAGGTTTGGAAGGGGAAGGATTTGGATATCACATCTCATGTTATAGGAAGGATCTTAGGTTTGGTATTAGAAGCATTGAGATATCACATCTCATGCTATCGGAAGGATCTCAGGTTTGGTATTAGAAGCATTGAGATATCACATCTCATGCTATCAGAATGGTCCAGGATTGGAATCGGAAGGAGTTGGATATCACATATCATGCTAAAGGGAGGGTCTCAGGTTTGGAAGGGGAAGGATTTGGATATCACATCTCATGTTATCAGAAGGATCTCAGGTTTGGTATTAGAAGTATTGAGATATCACATCTCATGCTATAGGAAGGGTCTCAGGATTGGAATGGGAAGGAGTTGGATATCACATCTCAAGCTATAGGAAGGGTCTCAGGTTTGGTATAAGCATTGGGATATCACATCACATGCTATAGGAAGGGCCTCAGGATTGGAATGGGAAGGAGTTGGATATCACACCTCATGTTATAGGAAAGATCTCAGGTTTGGTATTAGAAGCATTGAGACAACACATCTCATGTTATTGGAAGGGTCTCAGGATTGGAATGGGAAGAAGTTGGATATCACATCTCATGCTATAGGAAGAGTCTCAGGTTTGGTATAAGCATTGAGATATCACATCTCATGATATAGGAAGGGCTCAGGATTGGAATGGGAAGGAGTTGTATATGACATCTCATGCCATAGGAAGGGTCTCAGGTTTGGTATAAGCATTGAGATATCACATCACATGCTATAGGAAGGGTCTCAGGATTGGAATGGGAAGGACTTGGATATCACATCTCATGCTAAAGGGAGGGTCTCAGGTTTGGAAGGGGAAGGATTTGGAAATCACATCTCATGTTATAGGAAGGATCTCAGGTTTGGTATAAGAAGCATTGAGATATCACATCTCATGCTATCGGAAGAATCTCAGATTTGGTATTAGAGGCATTGAGATATCACATCTCATGCTATCATAAGGGTCTCAGGATTGGAATGGGAAGGAGTTGGATATCACATCTCATGCTATAGGAAGGATCTCAGGTTTGGAACGGGAAGGAGTTGGATATCACATCTCATGTTATAGGAAGAGTCTCACATTTGGTATAAGCATTGAGATATCACATCTCTGCAATCGGAAGTGTCTCAGGATTGGGATGGGAAGGAGTTGGATATCACATCTCATGCTATAGGAAGGGTCTCAGGTTTGGAACGGGAAGGAGTTGGATATCCCATCTCATGTTATAGGACTGGTCTCAGGTTTGGTATTAGAAGCATTGAGATATCACATCACATGCTGTAGGAAGGGTCTCAGGTTTGGAATGGGAAGGAATTGGATATCACATCTCATGTTATAGGAAGGGTCTCAGGTTTGGTATAAGCATTGAGATATCACATCTCTGCTATCGGAAGTGTCTCAGGATTGGAATGGGAAGGAGTTGGATATCACATCTCATGTTATAGGACGGGTCTCAGGTTTGTTATTAGAATCATTGAGATATCATATTGCATGCTGTAGGAAGGGTCTATGGATTGGAATGGGAAGGACTTGGATATCACATCTCATGCTATAGGTAGGCTCTCAGGTTTGGAAAGGGAAGGAGTTGGATATCACATTTCATGTTAGAGGAAGGATCTCAGGTTTGGTATTAGAGCCATTGGATATCACATCTCATGCTATAGGAAGGGTCTCAGAATTGGAATGAGAAGGAGTTGGATATCACATCTCAAGCTATAGGAAGGGTCTCAGGATTGGAATGGGAAGGAGTTTGATATCACATCTCATGCAATAGTATGGGTCTCAGGTTTGGTATAAGCATTGGGATATCACATCTCATGCTATCGGAAGGGTATCAGGATTGGATTTGGAAGGAGCTGGATATCCCATCTCATGCTATAGGAAGGGTCTCAGGTTGGAATGGGAAGGAGTTGGATATCACATCTCATGTTATAGGAAGGGTCTCAGGATTGGAATGGGAAGGACTTGGATATCACATCTCATGCTATAGGAAGGCTCTCAGGTTTGGAAGGGGAAAGAGTTGGATATCACATTTCATGTTAGAGGTAGGATCTCAGGTTTGGTATTAGAGGCATTGAGATATCACATCTCATGCTATCAGAAGGGTCTCAGGATTGGAATGGGAAGGAGTTGGATATCACATCTCATGCTAAAGGGAGGGTCTCAGGTTTGGAAGGGGAAGGATTTGGATATCACATCTCATGTTATAGGAAGGATCTTAGGTTTGGTATTAGAAGCATTGAGATATCACATCTCATGCTTTCGGAAGGATCTCAGGTTTGGTATTAGAAGCATTGAGATATCACATCTCATGCTATCACAATGGTCCAGGATTGGAATCGGAAGGAGTTGGATATCACATCTCATGCTAAAGGGAGGGTCTCAGGTTTGGAACGGGAAGGATTTGGATATCACATCTCATGTTATCAGAAGGATCTCAGGTTTGGTATTAGAAGTATTGAGATATCACATCTCATGCTATAGGAAGGGTCTCAGGATTGGAATTGGAAGGAGTTGGATATCACATCTCAAGCTATAGGAAGGGTCTCAGGTTTGGTATAAGCATTGGGATATCACATCACATGCTATAGGAAGGGCCTCAGGATTGGAATGGGAAGGAGTTGGATATCACACCTCATGTTATAGGAAAGATCTCAGGTTTGGTATTAGAAGCATTGAGACAACACATCTCATGTTATTGGAAGGGTCTCAGGATTGGAATGGGAAGAAGTTGGATATCACATCTCATGCTATAGGAAGAGTCTCAGGTTTGGTATAAGCATTGAGATATCACATCTCATGATATAGGAAGGGCTCAGGATTGGAATGGGAAGGAGTTGTATATGACATCTCATGCCATAGGAAGGGTCTCAGGTTTGGTATAAGCATTGAGATATCACATCACATGCTATAGGAAGGGTCTCAGGATTGGAAGGGGAAGGATTTGGAAATCACATCTCATGTTATAGGAAGGATCTCAGGTTTGGTATAAGAAGCATTGAGATATCACATCTCATGCTATCGGAAGAATCTCAGATTTGGTATTAGAGGCATTGAGATATCACATCTCATGCTATCATAAGGGTCTCAGGATTGGAATGGGAAGGAGTTGGATATCACATCTCATGCTATAGGAAGGATCTCAGGTTTGGAACGGGAAGGAGTTGGATATCACATCTCATGTTATAGGAAGAGTCTCACATTTGGTATAAGCATTGAGATATCACATCTCTGCAATCGGAAGTGTCTCAGGATTGGGATGGGAAGGAGTTGGATATCACATCTCATGCTATAGGAAGGGTCTCAGGTTTGGAACGGGAAGGAGTTGGATATCCCATTTCATGTTATAGGACTGGTCTCAGGTTTGGTATTAGAAGCATTGAGATATCACATCACATGCTGTAGGAAGGGTCTCAGGTTTGGAATGGGAAGGAATTGGATATCACATCTCATGTTATAGGAAGGGTCTCAGGTTTGGTATAAGCATTGAGATATCACATCTCTGCTATCGGAAGTGTCTCAGGATTGGAATGGGAAGGAGTTGGATATCACATCTCATGTTATAGGAAAGATCTCAGGTTTGGTATTAGAAGCATTGAGACAACACATCTCATGTTATTGGAAGGGTCTCAGGATTGGAATGGGAAGAAGTTGGATATCACATCTCATGCTATAGGAAGAGTCTCAGGTTTGGTATAAGCATTGAGATATCACATCTCATGATATAGGAAGGGCTCAGGATTGGAATGGGAAGGAGTTGTATATGACATCTCATGCCATAGGAAGGGTCTCAGGTTTGGTATAAGCATTGAGATATCACATCACATGCTATAGGAAGGGTCTCAGGATTGGAATGGGAAGGACTTGGATATCACATCTCATGCTAAAGGGAGGGTCTCAGGTTTGGAAGGGGAAGGATTTGGAAATCACATCTCATGTTATAGGAAGGATCTCAGGTTTGGTATAAGAAGCATTGAGATATCACATCTCATGCTATCGGAAGAATCTCAGATTTGGTATTAGAGGCATTGAGATATCACATCTCATGCTATCATAAGGGTCTCAGGATTGGAATGGGAAGGAGTTGGATATCACATCTCATGCTATAGGAAGGATCTCAGGTTTGGAACGGGAAGGAGTTGGATATCACATCTCATGTTATAGGAAGAGTCTCACATTTGGTATAAGCATTGAGATATCACATCTCTGCAATCGGAAGTGTCTCAGGATTGGGATGGGAAGGAGTTGGATATCACATCTCATGCTATAGGAAGGGTCTCAGGTTTGGAACGGGAAGGAGTTGGATATCCCATCTCATGTTATAGGACTGGTCTCAGGTTTGGTATTAGAAGCATTGAGATATCACACAACATGCTGTAGGAAGGGTCTCAGGTTTGGAATGGGAAGGAATTGGATATCACATCTCATGTTATAGGAAGGGTCTCAGGTTTGGTATAAGCATTGAGATATCACATCTCTGCTATCGGAAGTGTCTCAGGATTGGAATGGGAAGGAGTTGGATATCACATCTCATGTTATAGGACGGGTCTCAGGTTTGTTATTAGAATCATTGAGATATCATATTGCATGCTGTAGGAAGGGTCTATGGATTGGAATGGGAAGGACTTGGATATCACATCTCATGCTATAGGTAGGCTCTCAGGTTTGGAAAGGGAAGGAGTTGGATATCACATTTCATGTTAGAGGAAGGATCTCAGGTTTGGTATTAGAGCCATTGGATATCACATCTCATGCTATAGGAAGGGTCTCAGAATTGGAATGAGAAGGAGTTGGATATCACATCTCAAGCTATAGGAAGTGTCTCAGGATTGGAATGGGAAGGAGTTTGATATCACATCTCATGCAATAGTATGGGTCTCAGGTTTGGTATAAGCATTGGGATATCACATCTCATGCTATCGGAAGGGTATCAGGATTGGATTTGGAAGGAGCTGCATGTCCCATCTCATGCTATAGGAAGGGTCTCAGGTTGGAATGGGAAGGAGTTGGATATCACATCTCATGTTATAGGAAGGGTCTCAGGATTGGAATGGGAAGGACTTGGATATCACATCTCATGCTATAGGAAGGCTCTCAGGTTTGGAAGGGGAAAGAGTTGGATATCACATTTCATGTTAGAGGTAGGATCTCAGGTTTGGTATTAGAGGCATTGAGATATCACATCTCATGCTATCAGAAGGGTCTCAGGATTGGAATGGGAAGGAGTTGGATATCACATCTCATGCTAAAGGGAGGGTCTCAGGTTTGGAAGGGGAAGGATTTGGATATCACATCTCATGTTATAGGAAGGATCTTAGGTTTGGTATTAGAAGCATTGAGATATCACATCTCATGCTATCGGAAGGATCTCAGGTTTGGTATTAGAAGCATTGAGATATCACATCTCATGCTATCAGAATGGTCCAGGATTGGAATCGGAAGGAGTTGGATATCACATCTCATGCTAAAGGGAGGGTCTCAGGTTTGGAAGGGGAAGGATTTGGATATCACATCTCATGTTATCAGAAGGATCTCAGGTTTGGTATTAGAAGTATTGAGATATCACATCTCATGCTATAGGAAGGGTCTCAGGATTGGAATTGGAAGGAGTTGGATATCACATCTCAAGCTATAGGAAGGGTCTCAGGTTTGGTATAAGCATTGGGATATCACATCACATGCTATAGGAAGGGCCTCAGGATTGGAATGGGAAGGAGTTGGATATCACACCTCATGTTATAGGAAAGATCTCAGGTTTGGTATTAGAAGCATTGAGACAACACATCTCATGTTATTGGAAGGGTCTCAGGATTGGAATGGGAAGAAGTTGGATATCACATCTCATGCTATAGGAAGAGTCTCAGGTTTGGTATAAGCATTGAGATATCACATCTCATGATATAGGAAGGGCTCAGGATTGGAATGGGAAGGAGTTGTATATGACATCTCATGCCATAGGAAGGGTCTCAGGTTTGGTATAAGCATTGAGATATCACATCACATGCTATAGGAAGGGTCTCAGGATTGGAATGGGAAGGACTTGGATATCACATCTCATGCTAAAGGGAGGGTCTCAGGTTTGGAAGGGGAAGGATTTGGAAATCACATCTCATGTTATAGGAAGGATCTCAGGTTTGGTATAAGAAGCATTGAGATATCACATCTCATGCTATCGGAAGAATCTCAGATTTGGTATTAGAGGCATTGAGATATCACATCTCATGCTATCATAAGGGTCTCAGGATTGGAATGGGAAGGAGTTGGATATCACATCTCATGCTATAGGAAGGATCTCAGGTTTGGAACGGGAAGGAGTTGGATATCACATCTCATGTTATAGGAAGAGTCTCACATTTGGTATAAGCATTGAGATATCACATCTCATGTTATTGGAAGGGTCTCAGGATTGGAATGGGAAGAAGTTGGATATCACATCTCATGCTATAGGAAGAGTCTCAGGTTTGGTATAAGCATTGAGATATCACATCTCATGATATAGGAAGGGCTCAGGATTGGAATGGGAAGGAGTTGTATATGACATCTCATGCCATAGGAAGGGTCTCAGGTTTGGTATAAGCATTGAGATATCACATCACATGCTATAGGAAGGGTCTCAGGATTGGAATGGGAAGGACTTGGATATCACATCTCATGCTAAAGGGAGGGTCTCAGGTTTGGAAGGGGAAGGATTTGGAAATCACATCTCATGTTATAGGAAGGATCTCAGGTTTGGTATAAGAAGCATTGAGATATCACATCTCATGCTATCGGAAGAATCTCAGATTTGGTATTAGAGGCATTGAGATATCACATCTCATGCTATCATAAGGGTCTCAGGATTGGAATGGGAAGGAGTTGGATATCACATCTCATGCTATAGGAAGGATCTCAGGTTTGGAACGGGAAGGAGTTGGATATCACATCTCATGTTATAGGAAGAGTCTCACATTTGGTATAAGCATTGAGATATCACATCTCTGCAATCGGAAGTGTCTCAGGATTGGGTTGGGAAGGAGTTGGATATCACATCTCATGCTATAGGAAGGGTCTCAGGTTTGGAACGGGAAGGAGTTGGATATCCCATTTCATGTTATAGGACTGGTCTCAGGTTTGGTATTAGAAGCATTGAGATATCACATCACATGCTGTAGGAAGGGTCTCAGGTTTGGAATGGGAAGGAATTGGATATCACATCTCATGTTATAGGAAGGGTCTCAGGTTTGGTATAAGCATTGAGATATCACATCTCTGCTATCGGAAGTGTCTCAGGATTGGAATGGGAAGTAGTTGGATATCACATCTCATGTTATAGGAAAGATCTCAGGTTTGGTATTAGAAGCATTGAGACAACACATCTCATGTTATTGGAAGGGTCTCAGGATTGGAATGGGAAGAAGTTGGATATCACATCTCATGCTATAGGAAGAGTCTCAGGTTTGGTATAAGCATTGAGATATCACATCTCATGATATAGGAAGGGCTCAGGATTGGAATGGGAAGGAGTTGTATATGACATCTCATGCCATAGGAAGGGTCTCAGGTTTGGTATAAGCATTGAGATATCACATCACATGCTATAGGAAGGGTCTCAGGATTGGAATGGGAAGGACTTGGATATCACATCTCATGCTAAAGGGAGGGTCTCAGGTTTGGAAGGGGAAGGATTTGGAAATCACATCTCATGTTATAGGAAGGATCTCAGGTTTGGTATAAGAAGCATTGAGATATCACATCTCATGCTATCGGAAGAATCTCAGATTTGGTATTAGAGGCATTGAGATATCACATCTCATGCTATCATAAGGGTCTCAGGATTGGAATGGGAAGGAGTTGGATATCACATCTCATGCTATAGGAAGGATCTCAGGTTTGGAACGGGAAGGAGTTGGATATCACATCTCATGTTATAGGAAGAGTCTCACATTTGGTATAAGCATTGAGATATCACATCTCTGCAATCGGAAGTGTCTCAGGATTGGGATGGGAAGGAGTTGGATATCACATCTCATGCTATAGGAAGGGTCTCAGGTTTGGAACGGGAAGGAGTTGGATATCCCATCTCATGTTATAGGACTGGTCTCAGGTTTGGTATTAGAAGCATTGAGATATCACACAACATGCTGTAGGAAGGGTCTCAGGTTTGGAATGGGAAGGAATTGGATATCACATCTCATGTTATAGGAAGGGTCTCAGGTTTGGTATAAGCATTGAGATATCACATCTCTGCTATCGGAAGTGTCTCAGGATTGGAATGGGAAGGAGTTGGATATCACATCTCATGTTATAGGACGGGTCTCAGGTTTGTTATTAGAATCATTGAGATATCATATTGCATGCTGTAGGAAGGGTCTATGGATTGGAATGGGAAGGACTTGGATATCACATCTCATGCTATAGGTAGGCTCTCAGGTTTGGAAAGGGAAGGAGTTGGATATCACATTTCATGTTAGAGGAAGGATCTCAGGTTTGGTATTAGAGCCATTGGATATCACATCTCATGCTATAGGAAGGGTCTCAGGATTGGAATGGGAAGGAGTTGGATATCACATCTCATGCTATAGGAAGGGTTTTAGGTTTGGTATAAGCATTGAGATATCACATCTCATGCTATAGGAAGGGTCTCAGGATTGGAATGGGAAGGATCTGTATATGACATCTCATGCCATAGGAAGGGTCTCAGGTTTGGTATAAGCATTGAGATATCACATCTCTGCTTTCGGAAGGGTCTCAGGATTGGAATGGGAAGGAGTTGGATATCCCATCTCATGTTATAGGAAGAATCTCAGGTTTGGTATTAGAAGCATTGAGATATCACATCTCATGCTATAGGAAGTGTCTCAGGATTGGAATGGGAAGGACTTGGATATCACATCTCATGCTATAGGGAGGGTCTCAAGTTTGATATTAGAAGCATTGAGATATCACATCTCATGCTATAGGAAGGGTCTCAGTATTGGAATGGGAAGGAGTTGGATATCACATCTCATGCTATAGGAAGGGTCTCAGGTTTGGTATAAGCATTGAGATATAACATCTCTGCTATCGGAAGGGTCTCAGGATTGGAATGGGAAGGAGTTGGATATTCCCATCTCATGTTATAGGAAGGGTCTATCAGGTCTTAGCATGAGACTCTTCCTATAACATGAGATGTCATATCCAACTCCTTCCCATTCCAACCTGAGACCCTTCCTATAGCATGAGATGGGATATCCAACTCCTTCCAAATCCAATCCTGATACCCTTCCGATAGCATGAGATGTGATATCCCAATGCTTCTACAAAACCTGAGACCCATACCATGGCATGAGATGTGATATCAAACTCCCGTCCTATACCATGAGACTTGATATCTCAATGCTTCTAATACCAAACCTGAGACCGGTCCAATAACATGAGATGTGATATCCAAATCCTTCCCCTTCCAAACCTTAGACCCTTCCTTTATCATGAGATGTGATATCCAAGTCCTTCCCATTCCATTCCTGAGACCCTTCCTATAGCATGAGATGTGATATCTCAATGCTTCTAATACCAAACCTGAGACCCTTCCTATAACATGAGATGTGATATCCAAGTCCTTCCCATTTCAATCCTGAGACCCTTCCTATAGCATGAGATGTGATATCTCAATGCTTCTAATACCAAACCTGAGACCCTTCCTATAACATGAATTCTGATATCCAAGTCCTTCCCATTCCAATCCTGAGACCCTTCCAATAGCAGAGATATGATATCTCAATGCTTCTAATATCAAACCTGAGACCTGTCCTATAACATGAGATGGGATATCCAACTCCTTCCCGTTCCAAACCTGATACCCTTCCTATAGCATGAGATGTGATATCCAATTCCTTCCCATCCCAATCCTGAGACACCTCCGATAGCAGAGATATGATATCTCAATGCTTATACCAAACCTGAGACTCTTCCTATAACATGAGATGTGATATCTAACTCCTTCCCGTTCCAAACCTGAGACCCTTCATATAGCATGAGATGTGATATCCAACTCCTTCCCATTCCAATCCTGAGACCCTTCCTATAGCATGAGATGTGATATCTCAATTCTTATACCAAATCTGAGACCCTTCCTATAGCATAAGATGTGATATCCAACTCCTTCCCATTCCAATACTGAGACCCTTCCTATAGCATGAGATGTGATATCTCAATGCTTCTAATACCAAACCTGAGATCCTTCCTATAACATGAGATGTGATATCCAACTCCTTCCCATTCCAATCCTGAGACCCTTATGATAGCATGAGATGTGATATCTCAATGCCTCTAATACCAAACCTGAGATACTTCCGATAGCATGAGATGTGATATCTCAATGCTTTTAATACCAAACCTGAGACCCTCCCTTTAGCATGAGATGTGATATACAACTCCATCCCATTCCAATCCTGAGACCCTTCTGATAGCATGAGATGTGATATCTCAATGCCTCTAATACCAAACCTGAGATCCTACCTTTAACATGAAATGTGATATCCATCTCCTTCCCTTTCCAAACCTGAGACCCTGCCTATAGCATGAGATGTGATATTCAAGTCCTTCCCATTCCAATCCTGAGACCCTTCCTATAGCATGTGATGTGATATCTCAATGCGTATACCAAACCTGAGACCCTTCCTATGGCATGAAATGTCATATACAACTCCTTCCCATTCCAATCCTAAGACCCTTCCTATAACATGAGATGTGATGTCTCAATGCTTCTAATACCAAACCTGAGATCTTTCCTATAACATGAGATGTGATATCCAACTCCTTCCCATTCCAATCCTGAGACCCTTCCTATAGCATGAGATGTGATATCTCAATGCTTATACCAAACCTGAGACCCTTCCTATAGCTTGAGATGTGATATCCAACTCCTTCCCATTCCAATCCTGAGACCCTTCCTATAGCATGAGATGTGATATCTTAAGGCCTCTAATACCAAACCTGAGATCCTTCCTCTAACATGAGATGTGATATCCAACTCCTTCCCATTCCAATCCTGAGACCCTTCCGATAGCTTGAGATGTGATATCTCAATGCTTCTAATATCAATACTGAGACCCTCCCTATAGCATGAGATGTGATATCTAAGTCCTTCCCATTCCAATCCTGAGACCCTTCCGATAGCAGAGATGTGATATCTCAATGCTTATACCAAACCTGAGACCCTTCCTATAGCATGAGATATGATATCCAACTCCTTCCCATTCCAATCCTGAGACCCTTCCTATAGCATGATATGTGAAATCTCAATACTTCTACCAAAACTGAGACCCTTCCTTTAGCATGAGATGTGATATCCAACTCCTTCCCATTCCAATCCTGAGACCAGTCCTATAGCATGAGATGTGATATCTCAATGCTTCTAATACCAAACCTGAGATCCTTCCTATAACATGAGATGTGATATCCAACTCCTTCCCATTCCAATCCTGAGACCCTTCCTATAGCATGACATGTGATATCTCAATGCTTCTAATACCAAACCTGAGATCCTTCCGATAGCATGAGATGTGATATCTCAATGCTTCTAATACCAAACCTGAGATCCTTCCTATAACATGAGATGTGATATCCAAATCCTTCCCCTTCCGAACCTGAGACCCTCCGTTTAGCATGAGATGTGATATCCAACTCCTTCCCATTCCAATCCTGATACCCTTCTGATAGAATGAGATGTGATATCTCAATGCCTCTAATACCAAACCTGAGATCCTACCTCTAACATGAAATGTGATATCCAACTCCTTCCCTTTCCAAACCTGAGAGCCTTCCTACAGCATGAGATGTGATATCCAAGTCCTTCCCATTCCAATCCTGAGACCCTTCCTATAACATGAGATGTCATATCCAACTCCTTCCCATTCCAACCTGAGACCCTTCCTATAGCATGAGATGGGATATCCAACTCCTTCTTATGCCAAACCTGAGACCCTTCCTATGGCATGAGATGGGATATCCAACTCCTTGCCATTCAAATCCTGAGACCCTCCCTATAACAAGAGATGCCATATCCAACTCCTTCCCATTCCAAACCTGAGACCCTTCCTTTAGCATGAGATGTAATATCCAAATCCTTCACATTCCAATCCGGAGACCCTTCCTATAGCATGAGATGTGATATCTCAATATTTCTAATACCAAACATGAGATCCTTCCTATAACACGAGATGTGATATCCAACTCCTTCCCATTCCAAACCTGAGACCCTTCCGATAGCATGAGATGTGATATCTCAATGCTTCAAAAACCAAACATGAGAACCATCCTAAAACATGAGATGTGAAATCCAAATCCTTCCCTTCCCAAACCTGAGACTCTTCCTATAGCATGAGATGTGATATCTCAATGCTTCTACCAAACCTGAAACCCTTCCTATAGCATGAGTTGTGATATCCAACTCCTTCCCATTCCAATCCTGAGACACTTCCTATAGCATGAGATGTGATATCACAATGCTTCTAATACCAAACCTGAGACCCGTCCTATAACATGAAATGTGATATCCATCTCCTTCCCTTTCCAAACCTGAGACCCTGCCTATAGCATGAGATGTGATATTCAAGTCCTTCTCATTCCAATCCTGAGACCCTTCCTATAGCATGTGATGTGATATCTCAATGCGTATAGCAAACCCGAGACCCTTCCTATGGCATGAGATGTCATATACAACTCCTTCCCATTCCAATCCTAAGACCCTTCCTATAACATGAGATGTGATGTCTCAATGCTTCTAATACCAAACCTGAGATCTTTCCTATAACATGAGATGTGATATCCAACTCCTTCCCATTCCAATCCTGAGACCCTTCCTATAGCATGAGATGTGATATCTCAAGGCCTCTAATACCAAACCTGAGATCCTTCCTCTAACATGAAATGTGATATCCAACTCCTTTCCCTTCCTAACCTGAGACCCTTCCTATAGCATGAGATGTGATATCCAACTCCTTCCCATTCCAATCCTGAGACCCTTCCGATAGCAGAGATGTGATATCTCAATGCTTATACCAAACCTGAGACCCTTCCTATAGCATGAGATATGATATCCAACTCCTTCCCATTCCAATCCTGAGACCCTTCCTATAGCATGATATGTGAAATCTCAATGCTTCTACCAAAACCGAGACCCTTCCTTTAGCATGAGATGTGATATCCAACTCCTTCCCATTCCAATCCTGAGACCAGTCCTATAGCATGAGATGTGATATCTCAATGCTTCTAATACCAAACCTGAGATCCTTCCTATAACATGAGATGTGATATCCAACTCCTTCCCATTCCAATCCTGAGACCCTTCCTATAGCATGACATGTGATATCTCAATGCTTCTAATACCAAACCTGAGATCCTTCCGATAGCATGAGATGTGATATCTCAATGCTTCTAATACCAAACCTGAGATCCTTCCTATAACATGAGATGTGATATCCAAATCCTTCCCCTTCCGAACCTGAGACCCTCCGTTTAGCATGAGATGTGATATCCAACTCCTTCCCATTCCAATCCTGATACCCTTCTGATAGAATGAGATGTGGTATCTCAATGCCTCTAATACCAAACCTGAGATCCTACCTCTAACATGAAATGTGATATCCAACTCCTTCCCTTTCCAAACCTGAGAGCCTTCCTACAGCATGAAATGTGATATCCAAGTCCTTCCCATTCCAATCCTGAGACCCTTCCTATAACATGAGATGTCATATCCAACTCCTTCCCATTCCAACCTGAGACCCTTCCTATAGCATGAGATGGGATATCCAACTCCTTCTTATGCCAAACCTGAGACCCTTCCTATGGCATGAGATGGGATATCCAACTCCTTCCCAATCCAATCCTGAGACCCTTCCGATAGCAGAGATGTGATATCTCAACGCTTCTACCAAACCTGAGACCCTTCCTATAACATGAGATGTGATATCCAATTCCTTCCCATTCCAAACCTGAGACCCTTCCTATTGGATGAGATGTGATATCCAACTCCTTCCCATTCCAACCCTGAGACCCTTCCTATACCATGAGATGTGATATCTCAATGCTTCTAATACCAAACCTGGGTCCCTTCCTATAACATGAGATATGATATCCAAATCCTTCCCCTTCCAAACCTGAGACCCTTCCTTTAGCATGAGATGTGATATCCAAATACTTCCCATTCCAATCCTAAAACCCTTCCTATAGCATGAGATGTGATATCTCAATGTTTCTAATAAAAAACCTGAGACCCTTCCTATAGCAAGAGATGCGATATCCAAATCCTTCCCATTCCAATCCTGAGACCCTTCCTATAACATGAGATGTGATATCCAACTCCTTCCCATTCCAACCTGAGACCCTTCCTATAGCATGAGAAGGGATATCCAACTCCTTCCCAATCCAATCCTGAGACCCTTCCGATAGCAGAGATGTGATATCTCAATGCTTATACCAAACCTGAGACCCTTCCTATGGCATGAGATGTGATATCCAACTCCTTGCCATTCAAATCCTGAGACCCTCCCTATAACAAGAGATGTCATATCCAACTCCTTCCCATTCCAAACCTGAGACCCTTCCTTTAGCATGAGATGTAATATCCAAATCCTTCACATTCCAATCCGGAGACCCTTCCTATAGCATGAGATGTGATATCTCAATGCTTCTAATACCAAACATGAGATCCTTCCTATAACATGAGATGTGATATCCAACTCCTTCCCATTCCAAACCTGAGACCCTTCCGATAGCATGAGATGTGATATCTCAATGCTTCAAAAACCAAACATGAGAACCATCCTATAACATGAGATGTGAAATCCAAATCCTTCCCTTCCCAAACCTGAGACTCTTCCTATAGCATGAGATGTGATATCTCAATGCTTCTACCAAACCTGAAACCCTTCCTATAGCATGAGATGTGATATCCAACTCCTTCCCATTCCAATCCTGAGACACTTCCTATAGCATGAGATGTGATATCACAATGCTTCTAATACCAAACCTGAGACCCGTCCTATAACATGAGATGTGATATCCAAATCCTTCCCCTTCCAAACCTTAGACCCTTCCTTTATCATGAGATGTGATATCGAAGTCCTTCCCATTCCATTCCTGAGACCCTTCCTATAGCATGAGATGTGATATCTCAATGCTTCTAATACCAAACCTGAGACCCTTCCTATAACATGAGATGTGATATCCAAGTCCTTCCCATTCCAATCCTGAGACCCTTCCTATAGCATGAGATGTGATATCCTAGTCCTTCCCATTCCAATCCTGAGACCCTTCCGATAGCAGAGATGTGATATCTCAATGCTTATACCAAACCTGAGACCCTTCCTATGGCATGAGATGTCATATACAACTCCTTCCCATTCCAATCCTGAGACCCTTCCTATAGCATGAGATGTGATATCTCAATGCTTATACCAAACCTGAGACCCTTCCTATAGCATGAGATGTGATATCCAACTCCTTCCCATTCCAATCCTGATACCCTTCCTATAACATGAGATGTGATGTCTCAATGCTTCTAATACCAAACATGAGATCCTTCCTATGGCATGAGATGTCATATAAAACTCCTTCCCATTCCATTCCTGAGACCCTTCCTATAGCATGAGATATGATATCCAACTCCTTCCCATTCCAATCCTGAGACCCTTCCTATAGCAAGAGATGCGATATCCAAATCCTTCCCATTCCAATCCTGAGACCCTTCCTATAACATGAGATGTGATATCCAACTCCTTCCCATTCCAACCTGAGACCCTTCCTATAGCATGAGAAGGGATATCCAACTCCTTCCCAATCCAATCCTGAGACCCTTCCGATAGCAGAGATGTGATATCTCAATGCTTATACCAAACCTGAGACCCTTCCTATGGCATGAGATGTGATATCCAACTCCTTGCCATTCAAATCCTGAGACCCTCCCTATAACAAGAGATGTCATATCCAACTCCTTCCCATTCCAAACCTGAGACCCTTCCTTTAGCATGAGATGTAACTATAGCATGAGATGTGATATCCAACTCCTTCCCATTCCAATCCTGAGACCCTTCCTATAGCATGAGATGTGATATCTCAATGCTTCTAATACCAAACCTGAGATCCTTCCTATAACAAGAGATGTGATATCCAACTCCTTCCCATTCCAATCCTGAGACCCTTATGATAGCATGAGATGTGATATCTCAATGCCTCTAATACCAAACCTGAGAAACTTCCGATAGCATGAGATGTGATATCTCAATGCTTCTAATACCAAACCTGAGATCCTTTCTATAACATGAGATGTGATTTCCAAATCCTTCCCCTTCCAAACCTGAGACCCTCCCTTTAGCATGAGATGTGATATACAACTCCTTCCCATTCCAATCCTGAGACCCTTCTGATAGCATGAGATGTGATATCTCAATGCCTATAATACCAAACCTGAGATCCTACCTCTAACATGAAATGTGATATCCATCTCCTTCCCTTTCCAAACCTGAGACCCTGCCTATAGCATGAGATGTGATATCCAAGTCCTTCCCATTCCAATCCTGAGACCCTTCATATAGAATGTGATGTGATATCTCAATGCTTATACCAAACCTGAGACCCTTCCTATGGCATGAGATGTCATATACAACTCCTTCCCATTCCAATCATGAGACCCTTCCTATAGCATGAGATGTGATATCTCAATGCTTATACCAAACCTGAGACCCTTCCTATAGCATGAGATGTGATATCCAACGTCTTCCCATTCCAATCCTAAGACCCTTCCTATAACATGAGATGTGATGTCTCAATGCTTCTAATACCAAACCTGAGATCTTTCCTATAACATGAGATGTGATATCCAACTCCTTCCCATTCCAATCCTGAGACCCTTACTATAGCATGAGATGTGATATCTCAATGCTTATACCAAACCTGAGACCCTTCCTATAGCTTGAGATGTGATATCCAACTCCTTCCCATTCCAATCCTGAGACCCTTCCTATAGCATGAGATGTGATATCTCAAGGCCTCTAATACCAAACCTGAGATCCTTCCTCTAACATGAAATGTGATATCCAACTCCTTCCCCTTCCAAACCTGAGAGCCTTCCTATAGCATGAGATATGATATCCAAGTCCTTCCCATTCCAATCCTGAGACCCTTCCTATAACATGAAATGTGATATCCAACTCCTTCCCATTCCAACCTGAGACCCTTCCTATAGTATGAGATGGGATATCCAACTCCTTCCAAATCCAATACTGATACCCTTCCAATAGCATGAGATGTGATATCCCAATGCTTCTACCAAACCTGAGACCCATACTATGGCATAAGATGTGACATCAAACTCCTTCCCATTCCAATCCTGAGACCCTTCCTATAGCTTGAGATGTGATATCCAACTCCTTCCCATTCCAATTCTGAGACCCCTCCTATACCATGAGACTTGATATCTCAATGCTTCTAATACCAAACCTGAGACCCGTCCTATAACATGAGATGTGATATCCAAACCCTTCCCCTTCCAAACCTTAGACCCTTCCTTTATCATGAGATGTGATATCCAACTCCTTCCCATTCCAATCCTGAGACCCTTCCTATAGCATGAGATGTGATATCTCAATGCTTCTAATATCAAACCTGAGATCCTTTCGATAGCATGAGATGTGATATCTCAATGCTTCTAATACCAAACCTGAGATCCTTCCTATAACATGAGATGTGATATCCAAATCCTTCCCCTTCCGAACCTGAGACCCTCCCTTTAGCATGAGATGTGATATCCAACTCCTTCCCATTCCAATCCTGAGACCCTTCTGATAGCATGAGATGTGATATCTCAATGCCTCTAATACCAAACCTGAGATCCTACCTCTAACATGAAATGTGATATCCATCTCCTTCCCTTTCCAAACCTGAGACCCTGCCTATAGCATGAGATGTGATATTCAAGTCCTTCCCATTCCAATCCTGAGACCCTTCCTATAGCATGTGATGTGATATCTCAATACTTATACCAAACCTGAGACCCTTCCTATGGCATGAGATGTCATATACAACTCCTTCCCATTCCAATCCTGAGACCCTTCCTATAGCATGAGATGTGATATCTCAATGCTTATACCAAACCTGAGACCCTTCCTATAGCATGAGATGTGATATCCAACTTCTTCCCATTCCAATCCTAAGACCCTTCCTATAACATGAGATGTGATGTCTCAATGCTTCTAATACCAAACCTGAGATCTTTCCTATAATATGAGATGTGATATCCAACTCCTTCCCATTCCAATCCTGAGACCCTTCCTATAGCATGAGATGTGATATCTCAATGCTTATACCAAACCTGAGACCCTTCCTATAGCTTGAGATGTGATATCGAACTCCTTCCCATTCCAATCCCGAGACCCTTCCTATAGCATGAGATGTGATATCTCAAGGCCTCTAATACCAAACCTGAGATCCTTCCTCTAACATGAAATGTGATATCCAACTCCTTCCCCTTCCAAACCTGAGAGCCTTCCTATAGCATGAGATATGATATCCAAGTCCTTCCCATTCCAATCCTGAGACCCTTCCTATAACATGAAATGTGAAATCCAACTCCTTCCCATTCCAACCTGAGACCCTTCCTATAGCATGAGATGGGATATCCAACTCCTTCCAAATCCAATACTGATACCCTTCCAATAGCATGAGATGTGATATCCCAATGCTTCTACCAAACCTGAGACCCATACTATGGCATAAGATGTGATATCAAACGCCTTCCCATTCCAATCCTGAGACCCTTCCTATAGCTTGAGATGTGATATCCAACTCCTTCCCATTCCAATTCTGAGACCCTTCCTATACCATGAGACTTGATATCTCAATGCTTCTAATACCAAACCTGAGACCCGTCCTATAACATGAGATGTGATATCCAAATCCTTCCCCTTCCAAACCTTAGACCCTTCCTTTATCATGAGATGTGATATCCAAATCCTTCCCATTCCAATCCTGAGACCCTTCCGATATCATGAGATTTGTTATCTCAATGCTTCTAATATCAAACTTGAGACCCTCCCTGTAGCAAGAGATGTGACATCCAAGTCCTCCCCATTCCAATCCTGAGACCCTTCCTATAGCATGAGATGTGATATCTCAATGCTTCTAATACCAAACCTGAGACCCTTCCTATAACATGAGATGGGATATCCAACTCCTTCCCATTCCAATCCTGAGACCCTTCCGATAGCAGAGATGTGATATCTCAATGCGTATACCAACCTGAGACCCTTCCTATAACATGAGATGTGATATCCAACTCCTTCCCATTCCAAACCTGAGACCCTTCCTATAGCATATGTGATATCCAACTCCTTCCAATTCCAAACATGAGACCCTTCCCATAGCAAGAATGTAATATCCAACTCCTTCCCATTCCAATCCTGAGACCATTCCTATAGCATGAGATGTGATATCTCAATGCTTCTAATACCAAACCTGAGATCCTTCCTATGACATGAGATGTGATATCCAATTCCTTCCCATTCCAAACCTGAGACCCTTCCTACAGCATGCGATGTGATATCTCAATGCTTCTAATACCAAACCTGAGACCAGTCCTATAACATGAGATGGGATATCCAACTCCTTCCCGTTCCAATCCTGAGACACTTCCGAATGCAGAGATTTGATATCTCAATGCTTATACCAAACCTGAGACTCTTCCTATAACATGAGATGTGATATCCAACTCCTTCCCGTTCCAAACCTGAGACCCTTCCTATAGCATGAGATGTGATACCCAAATCCTTCCCATCCCAATCCTGAGACACTTCCAATTGCAGAGATGTGATATCTCAATGCTTATACCAAACCTGAGACTCTTCCTATAACACGAGATGTGATATCCAATTCCTTCCCGTTCCAAACCTGAGACCCTTCCTATAGCATGAGATGTGATATCCAACTCCTTCCCATTCCAATCCTGAGACCCTTCTGATAGCATGAGATGTGATATCTCAATGCCTCTAATACCAAACCTGAGATCCTACCTCTAACATGAAATGTGATATCCATCTCCTTCCCTTTCCAAACCTGAGACCCTGCCTATAGCATGAGCTGTGATATCCAATTCCTTCCCATTCCAATCCTGAGACCCTTCCTATAGCATGTGATGTGATATCTCAATGCTTATACCAAACCTGAGACCCTTCTTATGGCATGAGATGTCATATACAACTCCTTCCCATTCCAATCCTGGGACCCTTCCTATAGCATGAGATGTGATATCTCAATGCTTATACCAAACCTGAGACCCTTCCTATAGCATGAGATGTGATATCTCAAGGCCTCTAATACCAAACCTGAGATCCTTCCTCTAACATGAGATGTGATATCCAACTCCTTCCCGTTCCAAACCTGAGACACTTCCTATAGCATATGTGATATCCAACTCCTTCCATTCCAAACATGAGACCCTTCCTATAGCAAGAATGTAATATCCAACTCTTACCCATTCCAATCCTGAGACCCTTCCTATAGCAAGAGATGTGATATCCAAATCCTTCCCATTCCAATCCTGAGACCCTTCCTATAACATGAGATGTGATATCCAACTCCTTCCCATTCCAAACCTGAGACCCATCCTATAGCATATGTGATATCCAACTCCTTCCAATTCCAAACATGAGACCCTTCCCATAGCAAGAATGTAATATCCAACTCCTTCCCATTCCAATCCTGAGACCATTCCTATAGCATGAGATGTGATATCTCAATGCTTCTAATACCAAACCCGAGATCCTTCCTATGACATGAGATGTGATATCCAATTCCTTCCCATTCCAAACCTGAGACCCTTCCTACAGCATGCGATGTGATATCTCAATGCTTCTAATACCAAACCTGAGACCAGTCCTATAACATGAGATGGGATATCCAACTCCTTCCCGTTCCAATCCTGAGACACTTCCGAATGCAGAGATTTGATATCTCAATGCTTATACCAAACCTGAGACTCTTCCTATAACATGAGATGTGATATCCAACTCCTTCCCGTTCCAAACCTGAGACCCTTCCTATAGCATGAGATGTGATATCCAAATCCTTCCCATCCCAATCCTGAGACACTTCCAATTGCAGAGATGTGATATCTCAATGCTTATACCAAACCTGAGACTCTTCCTATAACACGAGATGTGATATCCAATTCCTTCCCGTTCCAAACCTGAGACCCTTCCTATAGCATGAGATGTGATATCCAACTCCTTCCCATTCCAATCCTGAGACCCTTCTGATAGCATGAGATGTGATATCTCAATGCCTCTAATACCAAACCTGAGATCCTACCTCTAACATGAAATGTGATATCCATCTCCTTCCCTTTCCAAACCTGAGACCCTGCCTATAGCATGAGCTGTGATATCCAATTCCTTCCCATTCCAATCCTGAGACCCTTCCTATAGCATGTGATGTGATATCTCAATGCTTATACCAAACCTGAGACCCTTCTTATGGCATGAGATGTCATATACAACTCCTTCCCATTCCAATCCTGGGACCCTTCCTATAGCATGAGATGTGATATCTCAATGCTTATACCAAACCTGAGACCCTTCCTATAGCATGAGATGTGATATCTCAAGGCCTCTAATACCAAACCTGAGATCCTTCCTCTAACATGAGATGTGATATCCAACTCCTTCCCGTTCCAAACCTGAGACACTTCCTATAGCATATGTGATATCCAACTCCTTCCATTCCAAACATGAGACCCTTCCTATAGCAAGAATGTAATATCCAACTCTTACCCATTCCAATCCTGAGACCCTTCCTATAGCAAGAGATGTGATATCCAAATCCTTCCCATTCCAATCCTGAGACCCTTCCTATAACATGAGATGTGATATCCAACTCCTTCCCATTCCAACCTGAGACACTTCCTATAGCATGAGAAGGGATATCCAACTCCTTCGCAATCCAATCCGGAGACCCTTCCGATAGCAGAGATGTGATATCTCAATGCTTATACCAAACCTGAGACCCTTCCTATGGCATGATATGTGATATCCAACTCCTTGCCATTCAAATCCTGAGACCCTTTTATAGCATGGGAAGGGATATCCAACTCCTTCCCAATCCAATCCTGAGACCCTTCCGATAGCAGAGATGTGATATCTCAACGCTTCTACCAAACCTGAGACCCTTCCTTTAGCATGAGATGTGATATCCAAATCCTTCGCATTCCAATCCTGAGACCCTTCCTATAGCATGAGATGTGATATCTCAATGGTTCTAATACCAAACCTGAGATCCTTCCTATAACATGAGATGTGATATCCAATTCCTTCCCATTCCAAACCTGAGACCCTTCCTATAACATGAAATGTGATATCTCAAGGCCTCTAATACCAAACCTGAGATCCTTCCTCTAACATGAAATGTGATATCCAACTCCTTCCCATTCCAAACCTGAGACCCTTCCTATAACATGAAATGTGATATCCAACTCCATCCCATTCCAACCTGAGACCTTTCCTATAGCATGAGATGGGATATCCAACTCCTTCCAAATCCAATACTGATACCATTCCGATAGCATGAGATGTGATATCCCAATGCTTCTACCAAATCTGAGACCCATACTATGGCATGAGATGTGATATCAAACTCCTTCCCATTCCAATCCTGAGACCCTTCCTATAGCTTGAGATGTGATATCCAATTTCTTCCCATTCCAATTCTGAGACCCTTCCTATACCATGAGACTTGATATCTCAATGCTTCTAATACCAAACCTGAGACCCGTCCTATAACATGAGATGTGATATCCAAATCCTTCCCCTTCCAAACCTTAGACCCTTCCTTTATCATGAGATGTGATATCCAACTCCTTCCCATTCCAAGCCTGAGACCCTTCCGATATCATGAGATTTGTTATCTCAATGCTTCTAATATCAAACTTGAGACCCTCCCTATAGCATGAGATGTGACATCCAAGGCCTTCCCATTCCAATCCTGAGACCCTTCCTATAGCATGAGATGTGATATCTCAATGCTTCTAATACCAAACCTGAGAACTCATGCTAAAGGGAGGGTCTCAGGTTTGGAAGGGGAAGGATTTGGATATCACATCTCATGTTATAGGAAGGATCTCAGGATTGGTATTAGAAGCATTGAGATATCACATCTCATGCTATCGGAAGGATCTCAAGTTTGGTATTAGAAGCATTGAGATATCACATCTCATGCTATCGGAAGGATCTCAGGTTTGGCATTAGAAGCATTGAGATATCACATCTCATGCTATAGCAAGGGTCTCAGGTTTGGAACGGGAAGGAGTTGGATATCCCATCTCATGTTATAGGACTGGTCTCAGGTTTGGTATTAGAAGCATTGAGATATCACATTGCATGTTGTAGAAAGGGTCTCAGGTTTGGAATGGGAAGGAATTGGATATCACATCTCATGTCATAGGAAGGATCTCAGGTTTGGTATTAGAAGCATTGAGATATCACATCTCATGCTATAGGAATGGTCTCAGGATTGGAATGGGAAGGAGTTGGATATTACATTCTTGCTATAGGAAGGGTCTCATGTTTGGAATGGGAAGGAGTTGGATATCACATATGGTATAGGAAGGGTCTCAGGTTTGGAACGGGAAGGAGTTGGATATCACATCTCATGTTGTAGGAAGCGTCTCAGGTTTGATATAAGGATTGAGATATCACATCTCTGCTATCGGAAGTGTCTCAGGATTGGAATGGGAAGAAGTTGGATATCCCATCTCATGTTATAGGATGGGTCTCAGGTTTGTTATTAGAATCATTGAGATATCATATTGCATGCTGTAGGAAGGGTCTAAGGATTGGAATGGGAAGGACTTGGATATCACATCTCATGCTATAGGTAGGCTCTCAGGTTTGGAAAGGGAAGGCGTTGGATATCACATCTCATGCTATAGGAAGGGTCTCAGGATTGGAATGGGAAGGAGTTGGATATCACATCTCATGCTATAGGAAGGGTCTCAGGTTTGGTATAAGCATTGGATATCACATCTCATGCTATAGGAAGGGTCTCAGGATTGGAATGGGAAGGAGTTGGATATCACATCTCATGTTATAGGAAGGATCTCAGGTTTGGTATTAGAAGCATTGGGACATCACATCTCATGCTATAGGAAGGGTCTCAGGATTGGAATGGGAAGGAGTTGTATATGACATCTCATGCCGTAGGAAGGGTCTCAGGTTTGGTATAAGCATTGAGATATCACATCTCTGCTATAGGAAGGGTCTCAGGATTGGAATGGGAAGGAGTTGGATATCCCATCTCATGTTATAGGAAGGGTCTCATGATTGGAATGGGAAGGACTTGGATATCACATCTCATGCTATAGGAAGGCTCTCAGGTTTGGAAGGGGAAAGAGTTGGATATCACATTTCATGTTAGAGGTAGGATCTCAGGTTTGGTATTAGAGGCATTGAGATATCACATCTCATGCTATCAGAAGGGTCTCAGGATTGGAATGGGAAGGAGTTGGATATCACATCTCATGCTAAAGGGAGGGTCTCAGGTTTGGAAGGGGAAGGATTTGGATATCACATCTCATGTTATAGGAAGGATCTCAGGTTTGGTATTAGAAGCATTGAGATATCACATCTCCTGCTATCAGAATGGTCTCAGGATTGGAATGGGAAGGAGTTGGATATCACATCTCATACTAAAGGGAGGGTTCCCGGTTTGGAAGGGGAAGGATTTGGATATCACATCTCATGTTATCGGAAGGATCTCAGGTTTGGTATTAGAAGTATTGAGATATCACATCTCATGCTATAGGAAGGGTCTCAGGATTGGAATGGGAAGGAGTTGGATATCACATCTCATGCTAAAGGAAGGGTCTCAGGTTTGGTAGAAGCATTGAGATATCACATCTCATGCTATAGGAAGGGTCTCAGGATTGGAATGGGAAGGACTTAGATATCACATATCATGCTATAGGGAGGGTCTCAGTTTTGATATTAGAAGCATTGAGATATCACATCTCATGCTATCGGAAGTGTCTCAGGTTTGGAATGGGAAGGAGCTGGATATCACATCTCATGCTAAAGGAAGGGTCTCAGGTTTGGAACGGGAAGGAGTTGGATATCACATCTCATGTTATAGGAAGGGTCTCAGGTTTGGTATAAGCATTGAGATATCACATCTCTGCTATAGGAAGTGTCTCAGGATTGGAATGGGAAGGAGTTGGATATCCCATCTCATGTTATAGGACGGGTCTCAGGTTTGTTATTAGAATCATTGAGATATCATATTGCATGCTGTAGGAAGGGTCTAAGGATTGGAATGGGAAGGACTTGGATATCACATCTCATGCTATAGATAGGCTCTCAGGTTTGGAAAGGGAAGGAGTTGGATATCACATTTCATGTTAGAGGAAGGATCTCAGGTTTGGTATTAGAGGCATTGAGATATCACATCTCATGCTATAGGAAGGGTCTCAGGTTGGAATGGGAAGGAGTTGGATTTCACATCTCATGTTATAGGAAGGGTCTCAGGATTGGAATGGGAAGGACTTGGATATCACATCTCATGCTATAGGAAGGCTCTCAGGTTTGGAAGGGGAAAGAGTTGGATATCACATTTCATGTTAGAGGTAGGATCTCAGGTTTGGTATTAGAGGCAATGAGATATCACATCTCATGCTAAAGGGAGGGTCTCAGGTTTGGAAGGGGAAGGATTTGGATATCACATCTCATGTTATAGGAAGGATCTCAGGTTTGGTATTAGAAGCATTGAGATATCACATCTCATGCTATCGGAAGGATCTCAGGTTTGGTATTAGAAGCATTGAGATATCACATCTCATGCTATCAGAAGGTTCTCAGGATTGGAATGGGAAGGAGTTGGATATCACATCTCATGCTAAAGGGAGGGTCTCAGGTTTGGAAGGGGAAGGATTTGGATATCACATCTCATGTTATCGGAAGGATCTCAGGTTTGGTATTAGAAGTATTGAGATATCACATCTCATGCTATATGAAGGGTCTCAGGATTGGAATGGGAAGGAGTTGGATATCACATCTCATGCTAAAGGAAGGGTCTCAGGTTTGGTAGAAGCATTGAGATATCACATCTCATGCTATAGGAAGGGTCTCAGGATTGGAATGGGAAGGACTTAGATATCACATATCATGCTATAGGGAGGGTCTCAGTTTTGATATTAGAAGCATTGAGATATCACATCTCATGCTATCGGAAGTGTCTCAGGATTGGAATGGGAAGGAGCCGGATATCACATCTCATGCTAAAGGAAGGGTCTCAGGTTTGGAACGGGAAGGAGTTGGATAGCCGATCTCATGTTATAGGAAGGGTCTCAGGTTTGGTATAAGCATTGAGATATCACATCTCTGCTATCGGAAGTGTCTCAGGATTGGAATGGGAAGGAGTTGGATATCCCATCTCATGTTATAGGACGGGTCTCAGGATTGTTATTAGAATCATTGAGATATCATATTGCATGCTGTAGGAAGGGTCTAAGGATTGGAATGGGAAGGACTTGGATATCACATCTCATGCTATGGATAGGCTCTCAGGTTTGGAAAGGGAAGGAGTTGGATATCACATTTCATGTTAGAGGAAGGATCTCAGGTTTGGAATTAGAGGCATTGAGATATCACATCTCATGCTATAGGAAGCGTCTCAGGATTGGAATGGAAGGAGTTGGATATCACATCTCATGTTATAGGAAGGATCTCAGGTTTGGTATTAGAAGCATTGAGACATCACATCTCATGCTATAGGAAGGGTCTCAGGATTGGAATGGGAAGGAGTTGGATATCACATCTCATGCTATAGGAAGGGTCTCTGGTTTTGTATAAGCATTGAGATATCACATCTCATGCTATAGGAAGGGTCTCAGGATTGGAATGGGAAGGAGTTGTATATGACATCTCATGCCGTAGGAAGGGTCTCAGGTTTAGTATAAGCATTGAGATATCACATCTCTGCTATCGGAAAGGTCTCAGGATTGGAATGGGAAGGAGTTGGATATCCCATCTCATGTTATAGGAAGAGTCTCAGGTTTGGTATTAAAGCATTGAGATATCACATCTCATGCTATAGGAAGTGTCTCAGGATTGGAATCGGAAGGACTTGGATATCACATCTCATGCTATAGGGAGGGTCTCACGTTTGATATTAGAAGCATTGAGATATCACATCTCATGCTATAGGAAGGGTCTCAGGATTGGAATGGGAAGGAGTTGGATATCACATCTCATGCTATAGGAAAGGTCTCAGGTTTGGTATAAGCAGTGAGATATCACATCTCATGCTATAGGAAGTGTCTCATGATTGGAATGGGAAGGAGTTGGATATCACATCTCATGTTATAGGAAGGATCTCAGGTTTGGTATAAGCATTGAGATATCACATCTCTGCTATCGGAAGGGTCTCAGGATTGGAATGGGAAGGAGTTGGATATTCCCATCTCATGTTATAGGAAGGGTCTCAGGTTTGGTATTAGAAGCATTGAGACATCACATCTCATGCTATAGGAAGGGTCTCAGGATTGGAATGGGAAGGACTTGGATATCACATCTCATGCTATAGGGAGGGTCTCAAGTTTGATATTAGAAGCATTGAGATATCACATCTCATGATATCGGAAGGGTCTCAGGATTGGAATGGGAAGGAGTTGGATATCACATCTCATGATAAAGGAAGGGTCTAAGGTTTGGAAGGGGAAGGATTTGGATATCACATCTCATGTTATAGGGCGGGTCTCAGGTTTGGTATTAGAAGCATTGAGATATCAAGTCTCATGGTATAGGAAGGGTCTCAGAATTGGAATTGGAAGGAGTTGGATATCACATCTCAAGCTATAGGAAGGGTCTCAGGATTGGAATGGGAAGGAGTTTGATATCACATCTCATGCCATAGTATGGGTCTCAGGTTTGGTATAAGCATTGGGATATCACATCTCATGCTATCGGAAGGGTATCAGGATTGGATTTGGAAGGAGTTGGATATCCCATCTCATGCTATAGAAAGGGTCTCAGGTTGGAATGGGAAGGAGTTGGATATCACATCTCATGTTATAGGAAGGGTCTCGGGATTGGAATGGGAAGGACTTGGATATCACATCTCATGCTATAGGAAGGCTCTCAGGTTTGGAAGGGGAAAGAGTTGGATATCACATTTCATGTTAGAGGTAGGATCTCAGGTTTGGTATTAGAGGCATTGAGATATCACATCTCATGCTATCAGAAGGGTCTCAGGATTGGAATGGGAAGGAGTTGGATATCACATCTTATGCTAAAGGGAGGGTCTCAGGTTTGGAAGGGGAAGGATTTGGATATCACATCTCATGTTATAAGAAGGAGCTCAGGTTTGGTATTAGAAGCATTGAGATATCACATCTCATGCTATCAGAAGGATCTCAGGTTTGGTATTAGAAGCATTGAGATATCACATCTCATGCTATCAGAAGGGTCTCAGGATTGGAATGGGAAGGAGTTGGATATCACATCTCATGCTAAAGGGAGGGTCTCTGGTTTGGAAGGGGAAGGATTTGGATATCATATCTCATGTTATCGGAAGGATCTCAGGTTTGGTATTAGAAGTATTGAGATATCACATCTCATGCTATAGGAAGGGTCTCAGGATTGGAATGGGAAGGAGTTGGATATGACATCTCATGTCATAGGAAGGGTCTCAGGTTTGGCATAAGCATTGAGATATCACATCACATGCTATAGGAAGGGTCTCGGGATTGGAATGGGAAGGACTTGGATATCACATCTCATGCTATAGGCAGGGTCTCAGGTTTGGAAAGGGAAGGAGTTGGATATCACATTTCATGTTAGAGGTAGGATATCAGGTTTGGTATTAGAGGCATTGAGATATCACATCTCATGCTATCAGAAGGGTCTCAGGATTGGAATGGGAAGGAGTTGGATATCACATCTCATGCTAAAGGGAGGGTCTCAGGTTTGGAAGGGAAAGGATTTGGATATCACATCTCATGTTATAGGAAGGATCTCAGGTTTGGTATTAGAGGCATTGAGATATCACATCTCATGCTATCATAAGGGTCTCAGGATTGGAATGGGAAGGAGTTGGATATCACATCTCATGCTAAAGGGAGGGTCTCAGGTTTGGAAGGGGAAGAATTTGGATATCACATCACATGTTATAGGAAGGATCTCAGGTTTGGTATTAGAAGCATTGAGATATCACATCTCATGCTATCGGAAGGGTCTCAGGATTGGAATGGGAAGGAGTTGGAAATCACATCTCATGCTATAGGAAGGGTCTCAGGTTTGGAACGGGAAGGAGTTGGATATCACATCTCATGTTATAGGAAGAGTCTCAGGTTTGGTATAAGCATTGAGATATCACATCTCTGCAATCGGAAATGTCTCAGGATTGGGATGGGAAGGAGTTGGATATCACATCTCATGCTATAGGAAGGGTCTCGGGTTTGGAACGGGAAGGAGTTGGATATCAAATCTCATGCTATAGGAAGGCTCTCAGGTTTGGAAGGGGAAAGAGTTGGATATCACATTTCATGTTAGAGGTAGGATCTCAGGTTTGGTATTAGAGGCATTGAGATATCACATCTCATGCTATCAGAAGGGTCTCAGGATTGGAATGGGAAGGAGTTGGATATCACATCTCATGCTAAAGGGAGGGTCTCAGGTTTGGAAGGGGAAGGATTTGGATATCACATCTCATGTTATAAGAAGGAGCTCAGGTTTGGTATTAGAAGCATTGAGATATCACATCTCATGCTATCGGAAGGATCTCAGGTTTGGTATTAGAAGCATTCAGATATCACATCTCATGCTATCAGAAGGGTCTCAGGATTGGAATGGGAAGGAGTTGGATATCACATCTCATGCTAAAGGGAGGGTCTCAGGTTTGGAAGGGGAAGGATTTGGATATCACATCTCATGTTATCGGAAGGATCTCAGGTTTGGTATTAGAAGTATTGAGATATCACATCTCATGCTATAGGAAGGGTCTCAGGATTGGAATGGGAAGGAGTTGGATATCACATCTCAAGCTATAGGAAGGGTCTCAGGTTTGGTATAAGCATTGAGATATCACATCACATGCTATAGGAAGGGTCTCAGGATTGGAATGGGAAGGAGTTGTATATGACATCTCATGCCATAGGAAGGGTCTCAGGTTTGGTATAAGCATTGAGATATCACATCACATGCTATAGGAAGGGTCTCAGGATTGGAATGGGAAGGACTTGGATATCACATCTCATGCTATAGGCAGGGTCTCAGGTTTGGAAAGGGAAGGAGTTGGATATCACATTTCATGTTAGAGGTAGGATATCAGGTTTGGTATTAAAGGCATTGAGATATCACATCTCATGCTATCAGAAGGGTCTCAGGATTGGAATGGGAAGGAGTTGGATATCACATCTCATGCTAAAGGGAGGGTCTCAGGTTTGGAAGGGGAAGGATTTGGATATCACATCTCATGTTATAGGAAGGATCTCAGGTTTGGTATTAGAGGCATTGAGATATCACATTTCATGCTATCATAAGGGTCTCAGGATTGGAATGGGAAGGAGTTGGATATCACATCTCATGCTATAGGAAGGGTCTCAGGTTTGGTATAAGCAGTGAGATATCACATCTCATGCTATAGGAATTGTCTCAGGATTGGAATGGGAAGGAGTTGGATATCACATCTCATGTTATAGGAAGGATCTCAGGTTTGGTATAAGCATTGAGATATCACATCTCTGCTATCGGAAGGGTCTCAGGATTGGAATGGGAAGGAGTTGGATATTCCCATCTCATGTTATAGGAAGGGTCTCAGGTTTGGTATTAGAAGCATTGAGATATCACATCTCATGCTATAGGAAGAGTCTCAGGATTGGAATGGGAAGGAGTTGGATATCACATCTCATGATAAAGGAAGGGTCTAAGGTTTGGAAGGGGAAGGATTTGGATATCACATCTCATGTTATAGGACGGGTCTCAGGTTTGGTATTAGAAGCATTGAGATATCAAGTCTCATTGTATAGGAAGGGTCTCAGAATTGGAATGGGAAGGAGTTGGATATCACATCTCAAGCTATAGGAAGGGTCACAGGATTGGAATGGGAAGGAGTTTGATATCACATCTCATGCCATAGTATGGGTCTCAGGTTTGGTAGAAGCATTGGGATATCACATCTCATGCTATCGGAAGGGTATCAGGATTGGATTTGGAAGGAGTTGGATATCCCATCTCATGCTATAGGAAGGGTCTCAGGTTGGAATGGGAAGGAGTTGGATATCACATCTCATGTTATAGGAAGGGTCTCAGGATTGGAATGGGAAGGACTTGGATATCACATCTCATGCTATAGGAAGGCTCTCAGGTTTGCAACGGGAAAGAGTTGGATATCACATTTCATGTTAGAGGTAGGATCTCAGGTTTGGTATTAGAGGCATTGAGATATCACATCTCATGCTATCAGAAGAGTCTCAGAATTGGAATGGGAAGGAGTTGGATATCACATCTCATGCCATAGTATGGGTCTCAGGTTTGGTAGAAGCATTGGGATATCACATCTCATGCTCTCGGAAGGATTTCAGGATTGGATTTGGAAGGAGTTGAATATCCCATCTCATGCTATAGGAAGGGTCTCAGGTTAGAATGGGAAGGAGTTTGATATCACATCTCATGCCATAGTATGGGTCTCAGGTTTGGTAGAAGCATTGGGATATCACATCTCATGCTATCGGAAGGGTATCAGGATTGGATTTGGAAGGAGTTGGATATCCCATCTCATGCTATAGGAAGGGTCTCAGGTTGGAATGGGAAGGAGTTGGATATCACATCTCATGTTATAGGAAGGGTCTCAGGATTGGAATGGAAAGGACTTGGATATCATATCTCATGCTAAAGGAAGGCTCTCAGGTTTGGAAGGGGAAGGAGTTGGATATCACATCTCAAGCTATAGGAACGGTCTCAGGTTTGGTATAAGCATTGAGATATCACATCTCATGCTATAGGAATGGTCTCAGGATTGGAATGGGAAGGAGTTGGATATCACATCTCATGTTATAGGAAAGATCTCAGGTTTGGTATTAGAAGCATTGAGATATCACATCTCATGCTATAAGCAGGGTCTCAGGATTGGAATGGGAAGGAGTTGTATATGGCATCTCATGCCATAGGAAGGGTCTCAGGTTTGGTATAAGCATTGAGATATCACATCTCATGCTATAGGAAGGGTCTCAGAATTGGAATGGGAAGGACTTGGATATCACATCTCATGCTATAGGCAGGATCTCAGGTTTGGAAAGGGAAGGAGTTGGATATCATATTTCATGTTAGAGGTAGGATCTCAGGTTTGGTATTAGAGGCATTGAGATATCACATCTCATGCTATCAGAAGGGTCTCAGGATTGGAATGGGAAGGAGTTGGATATCACATCTCATGCTAAAGGGAGGGTCTCAGGTTTGGAAGGGGAAGGATTTGGATATCACATCTCATGTTATAGGAAGGATCTCAGGTTTGGTATTAGAAGCATTGAGATATCACATCTCATGCTATCGGAAGGGTCTAAGGATTGGAATGGGAAGGAGTTGGATATCACATCTTATGCTATAGGAAGGGTCTCAGGTTTGGAGCGGGAAGGAGTTGGATATCACATCTCATGTTATAGGACGGGTCTCAGGTTTGGTATTAGAAGCATTGAGATATCACATCGCATGCTGTAGGAAGGGTCTCAGGATTGGAATGGGAAGGAGTTGGATATTACATTCTTGCTATAGGAAGAGTCTCAGGTTTGGTATAAGCATTGAGATATCACATCTCTGCAATCGGAAGTGTCTCAGGATTGGGATGGGAAGGAGTTGGATATCACATCTCATGCTATAGGAAGGGTCTCAGGTTTGGAACGGGAAGGAGTTGGATATCCCATCTCATGTTATAGGACGGGTCTCAGGTTTGGTATTAGAAGCATTGAGATATCACATCGCATGCTGTAGGAAGGGTCTCAGGATTGGAATGGGAAGGAGTTGGATATTACATTCTTGCTATAGGAAGGGTCTCATGTTTGGAATGGGAAGGAGTTGGATATCACATATGCTATAGGAAGGGTCTCAGGTTTGGAACGGGAAGAAGTTGGATATCACATCTCATTCTATAGGAAGGGTCTCAGGTTTGGAATAAGCATTGAGATATCACATCTCTGCTATCGGAAGTGTCTCAGGATTGGAATGGGAAGGAGTAGGATATCACAACTCATGTTATAGGACGGGTCTCAGGTTTGTTATTAGAATCATTGAGATATCATATTGTATGCTGTAGGAAGGGTCTAAGGATTGGAATGGGAAGGTCTTGGATATCACATCTCATGCTATAGGTAGGCTCTCAGGTTTGGAAAGGGAAGGAGTTGGATATGACATTTCATGTTAGAGGAAGGATTTCAGGTTTGGTATTAGAGGCATTCAGATATCACATCTCATGCTATAGGAAGGGTCTCAGGATTGGAATGGGAAGGACTTAGATATCACATATCATGCTATAGGGAGGGTCTCATGTTTGGAATGGGAAGGAGTTGGATATCACATATGCTATAGGAAGGGTCTCAGGTTTGGAACGGGAAGGAGTTGGATATCACATCTCATGCTATAGGAAGGGTCTCAGGTTTGGAATAAGCATTGAGATATCACATCTCTGCTATCGGAAGTGTCTCAGGATTGGAATGGGAAGGAGTTGGATATCACATCTCATGTTATAGGACGGGTCTCAGGTTTGTTATTAGAATCATTGAGATATCATATTGTATGCTGTAGGAAGGGTCTAAGGATTGGAATGGGAAGGTCTTGGATATCACATCTCATGCTATAGGTAGGCTCTCAGGTTTGGAAAGGGAAGGAGTTGGATATCACATTTCATGTTAGAGGAAGGATCTCAGATTTGGTATTAGAGGCATTGAGATATCACATCTAATGCTATAGGAAGGGTCCCAGGATTGGAATGGGAAGGAGTTGGATATCACATCTCATGCTATAGGAAGGGTCTCAGGTTTGGTAAGAACATTGAGATATCACATCTCATGCTATAGGAAGGGTCTCAGGATTGGAATGGGAAGGAGTTGGATATCACATCTGATGTTATAGGAAGGATCTCAGGTTTGGTATTAGAAGCATTGAGACATCACATCTCATGCTATAGGAAGGGTCTCAGAATTGGTATAAGCATTGAGATATCACATCTCTGCTATCGGAAGGGTCTCAGGATTGGAATGGGAAGGAGTTGGTTATCCCATCTCATGTTATAGGAAGAGTCTCAGGTTTGGTAGTAGAAGCATTGAGATATCACATCTCATGCTATAGGAATGGTCTCAGGATTGGAATGGGAAGGAGTTTGATATCACATCTCATGCCATGTATGGGTCTCAGGTTTGGTATAAGCATTGAGATATCACATCTCATGCTATAGGAATGGTCTCAGGATTGGAATGGGAAGGAGTTTGATATCACATCTCATGCCATGTATGGGTCTCAGGTTTGGTATAAGCATTGAGATATCACATCTCATGCTATAGGAAGGGTCTCAGGATTGGAATGGGAAGGAGTTGTATATGACATCTCATGCCATAGGAAGGGTCTCAGGTTTGGTATAAGCATTGAGATATCACATCTCTGCTATCGGAAGGGTCTCAGGATTGGAATGGGAAGGAGTTGGATATCCCATCTCATGTTATAGGAAGAGTCTCAGGTTTGGTATTAGAAGCATTGAGATATCACATCTCATGCTATAGGAAGTGTCTCAGGATTGGAATGGGAAGGAGTTTGATATCAAATCTCATGCCATGTATGGGTTTCAGGTTTTGTAGAAGCATTGGGATATCACATCTCATGCTATCGGAAGGGTATCAGGATTGGATTTGGAAGGATTTGGATATCACATTTCATGTTATAGGAAGGATCTCAGGTTTGGTATTAGAAGCATTGAGATATCACATCTCATGCTATCGGAAGGATCTCAGGTTTGGTATTATAGGCATTGAGATATCACATCTCATGCTATCAGAAGGGTCTCAGGATTGGAATGGGAAGGAGTCGGATATCACATCTCATGCTAAAGGGAGGGTCTCAGGTTTGGAAGTGGAAGGATTTGGATATCACATCTCATGTTATAGGAAGGATCTCAGGTTTGGTATTAGAAGCATTGAGATATCACATTTCATGCTATAGGAAGGGTCTCAGGATTGGAAAGGGAAGGAGTTGGATATCACATCTCAAGCTATAGGAAGGGTCAGTAACATGTTACTATTCCAATCCTGAGACTCTTCTGATAGCATGAGATGTGATATCTCAATGCTTCTAATACCAAACCTGAGATCCTTCCGATAGCATGAGATGTGATATCTCAATGCTTCTAATACCAAACCTGAGATCCTTCCTATAACATGAGATGTGATATCCAAATCCTTCCCCTTCCAAACCTGAGACCCTCCCTTTAGCATGAGATGTGATATCTAACTCCTTCCCATTCCATTCCTGAGACCCTTCTGATAGCATGGGATGTGATATCTCAATGCCTCTAATACCAAACCTGAGATCCTACCTCTAACATGAAATGAGATATCCAACTCTTTCCCCTTCCAAACCTGAGAGCCTTCCTATAGCATGAGATGTGATATCCAAGTCCTTCCCATTCCAATACTGAGACCCTTCCTATAGCTTGAGATGTGATATCCAACTCCTTCCCATTCCAATTCTGAGACCCTTCCTATAGCATGAGATGTGATATCTCAATGCTTATACCAAACCTGAGAGCCTACCTATAGCATGAGATGTGATATCCAAGTCCATCCCATTCCAATCCTTAGACCCTTCCTACAGCATGCGATGTGAATATCTCAATGATTCTAATACCAAACCAGAGACTCTTCCTATAACATGAGATGGGATATCCAACTCCTTCCCATTCCAATTCTGAGACCCTTCCTATACTATGAGACTTGATATCTCAATGCTTCTAATACCAAACCTGAGACCCGTAATATAACATGAGATGTGATATCCAAATCCTTCCCCTTCCAAATCTTAGACCCGTCCTTTATCATGAGATGTGATATCCAACTCCTTCCCATTCCAATCCTGAGACCCTTCCGATATCATGAGATGTGATATCTCAAAGCTTCTAATATCAAACTTGAGACCCTCCCTATAGCATGAGATGTGATATCCAAGTCCTTCCCATTCCAATCCTGAGACCCTTCCTATAGCATGAGATGTGATATCTCAATGCTTCTAATACCAAACCTGAGACCCTTCCTATAACATGAGATGGGAATATCCAACTCCTTCCCATTCCAATCTTGAGACCCTTCCGATAGCAGAGATGTGATATCTCAATGCTTATACCACACCTGAGATCCTTCCTATAACATGAGATGTGATATCCAACTCCTTCCCATTCCAATCCTGAGACACTTCCTATAGCATGAGATGTGATATCTCACTGCTTATACCAAACCTGAGACCCTTCCCATAGCAGGAGATGTGATATCCAACTCCTTCCCATTCCAATCCTCAGACCCTTCCTATAGCATGAGATGTGATATCTCAATGCTTCTAATGTCAAACTTGAGACCCTACCTAGAGCATGAGATGTGATATCCAAGTCCTTCCCATTCCAATCCTGAGACACTTCCTATAGCATGAGATGTGATATCTCAATGCTTCTAATACCAAACCTGAGACTCTTCCTATAACATGAGATGGGATATCCAACTCCTTCCAATTCCAATCCTGAGACCCTTTTGATAGCAGAGATGTGATATCTCAATGTTTATACCAAACCTGAGACCCTTCCTACGGCATGAGATGTCATATTCAACTCCTTCCCATTCCAATCCTGAGACCCTTCCTATAGCATGAGATTTGATATCCAACTCCTTCCCATTCCAATCCTGAGACCCTTCCTATAGCATGAGATGTGATGTCTCAATGCTTCTAATACCAAACCTGAGATCCTTCCTATAACATGAGATGTGATATCCAACTCCTTCCATTCCAATCCTGAGATCCTTCCTATAGCATGAGATGTGATATATCAATGCTTATACCAAACCTGAGACCCTTCCTATAGCATGAGATGTGATATCCAACTCCTTCCCATTCCAATCCTGAGACCCTTCCAATAGCCTGAGATGTGATATCCAATTCCTTCCCATTCCAATCCTGAGACCCTTCCTATAGCATGAGATGTGATATCTCAATGCTTATACCAAACCTGAGAGCCTACCTATAACATGAGATGTGATATCCAAGTCCATCCCATTCCAATCCTTAGACCCTTCCTACAGCATGCGATGTGATATCTCAATGATTCTAATACCAAACCAGAGACTCTTCCTATAACATGAGATGGGATATCCAACTCCTTCCCATTCCAATCCTGAGCCGCTTCCGATAGCAGAGATGTGATATCTCAATGCTTATACCAAACCTGAGACCCTTCCTATAACATGAGATGTGATATCCAACTCCTTCCCGTTCCAAACCTGAGACACTAACTATAGCATATGTGATATCCAACTCCTTCCCATTCCAAACATGAGACCCTTCCTATAGCAAGAAAGTAATATCCAACTCCTACCCATTCCAATCCTGAGACCCTTCGTATAGCAAGAGATGTGATATCCAAATCCTTCCCATTCCAATCCTGAGACCCTTCCTATAACATGAGATGTGATATCCAACTTCTTCCCATTCCAACCTGAGACACTTCCTATAGCATGGGAAGGGATATCCAACTCCTTCCCAATCCAATCCTGAGACCCTTCCGATAGCAGAGATGTGATATCTCAATGCTTATACCAAACCTGAGACCCTTCCTATGGCATGAGATGTGATATCCAACTCCTTGCCATTCAAATCCTGAGACCCTTCCTATAGCATGAGAAGGGATATCCAACTCCTTCCCAATCCAATCCTGAGACCCTTCCGATAGCAGCGACGTGATATCTCAATGCTTCTACCAAACCTGAGACCCTTCCTTTAGCATGAGATGTGATATCCAAATCCTTCACATTCCAATCCTGAGACCCTTCCTATAGCATGAGATGTGATATCTCAATGCTTCTAATACCAAACCTGAGATCCTTCCTATAACATGAGATGTGATATCCAATTCCTTCCCATTCCAAACCTGAGATCCTTCCTATAACATGAGATGTGATATCCAACTCCTTCCATTCCAATCCTGAGACCCGTCCTATAGCATGAGATGTGATATCTCAATGCTTATACCAAACCTGAGACCCTTCCTATAGCATGAGATGTGATATCCAACTGCTTCCCATTCCAATCCTGAGACCCTTCCTATAGCATGAGATGTGATATCTCAATGCTTCTAATACCAAACCTGAGATCCTTCCTCTAACATGAAATGTGATATCCAACTCCTTCCCTTTCCAAACCTAAGAGCCTATCTATAGCATGAGATGTGATATCCAAGTCCTTCACATTCCAACCCTTAGACCCTTCCTACAGCATGCAATATGATATCTCAATGATTCTAATAACAAACCTGAGACCCGTCCTATAACATGAGATGGGATATCCAACTCCTTCCCATTCCAATCCTGAGACACTTCCGATAGCAGAGATGTGATATCTCAATGCTTATACCAAACTTGAGACCCTTCCTATAAAATGAGATGTGATATCCAAATCCTTCGCGTTCCAAACCTGAGACCTTTCCTTTAGCATGAGATGTGATATCCAGCTCCTTCCCATTCCAATCCTGAGACACTTCCGATAGCATGAGATGTGATATCTCAATGCTTCTAATATCAAAACTGAGACCCTCCCTATAGCATGATATGTGATATCTAAGTCCTTCCCATTCCAATCCTGAGACCCTCCCTATATCATGAGATGTGATATCCAACTCCTTCCCATTCCAATCCTGAGACCCTTCCTATAGCATGAGATATGATATCTCAATACTTCTAATACCAAACGTGAGATCCTTCCGATAACATGAGATTTGATATCCAAATCCTTCCCCTTCCAAACCTGAGACCCTCCCTTTAGCATGAAAGGTGATATCCAACTCCTTCCTATTCCAATCCTGAGACTCTTCTGATAGCATGAGATGTGATATCTCAATGCTTCTAATACCAAACCTGAGATCCTTCCGATAGCATGAGATGTGATATCTCAATGCTTCTAATACCAAACCTGAGATCCTTCCTATAACATGAGATGTGATATCCAAATCCTTCCCCTTCCAAACCTGAGACCCTCCCTTTAGCATGAGATGTGATATCTAACTCCTTCCCATTCCATTCCTGAGACCCTTCTGATAGCATGAGATGTGATATCTCAATGCCTCTAATACCAAACCTGAGATCCTACCTCTAACATGAAATGAGATATCCAACTCTTTCCCCTTCCAAACCTGAGAGCCTTCCTATAGCATGAGATGTGATATCCAAGTCCTTCCCATTCCAATACTGAGACCCTTCCTATAGCTTGAGATGTGATATCCAACTCCTTCCCATTCCAATTCTGAGACCCTTCCTATAGCATGAGATGTGATATCTCAATGCTTATACCAAACCTGAGAGCCTACCTATAGCATGAGATGTGATATCCAAGTCCATCCCATTCCAATCCTTAGACCCTTCCTACAGCATGCGATGTGAATATCTCAATGATTCTAATACCAAACCAGAGACTCTTCCTATAACATGAGATGGGATATCCAACTCCTTCCCATTCCAATTCTGAGACCCTTCCTATACTATGAGACTTGATATCTCAATGCTTCTAATACCAAACCTGAGACCCGTAATATAACATGAGATGTGATATCCAAATCCTTCCCCTTCCAAACCTTAGACCCGTCCTTTATCATGAGATGTGATATCCAATTCCTTCCCATTCCAAACCTGAGATCCTTCCTATAACATGAGATGTGATATCCAACTCCTTCCATTCCAATCCTGAGACCCGTCCTATAGCATGAGATGTGATATCTCAATGCTTATACCAAACCTGAGACCCTTCCTATAGCATGAGATGTGATATCCAACTGCTTCCCATTCCAATCCTGAGACCCTTCCTATAGCATGAGATGTGATATCTCAATGCTTCTAATACCAAACCTGAGATCCTTCCTCTAACATGAAATGTGATATCCAACTCCTTCCCTTTCCAAACCTAAGAGCCTATCTATAGCATGAGATGTGATATCCAAGTCCTTCACATTCCAACCCTTAGACCCTTCCTACAGCATGCAATATGATATCTCAATGATTCTAATAACAAACCTGAGACCCGTCCTATAACATGAGATGGGATATCCAACTCCTTCCCATTCCAATCCTGAGACACTTCCGATAGCAGAGATGTGATATCTCAATGCTTATACCAAACTTGAGACCCTTCCTATAAAATGAGATGTGATATCCAAATCCTTCGCGTTCCAAACCTGAGACCTTTCCTTTAGCATGAGATGTGATATCCAGCTCCTTCCCATTCCAATCCTGAGACACTTCCGATAGCATGAGATGTGATATCTCAATGCTTCTAATATCAAAACTGAGACCCTCCCTATAGCATGATATGTGATATCTAAGTCCTTCCCATTCCAATCCTGAGACCCTCCCGATATCATGAGATGTGATATCCAACTCCTTCCCATTCCAATCCTGAGACCCTTCCTATAGCATGAGATATGATATCTCAATACTTCTAATACCAAACGTGAGATCCTTCCGATAACATGAGATTTGATATCCAAATCCTTCCCCTTCCAAACCTGAGACCCTCCCTTTAGCATGAAAGGTGATATCCAACTCCTTCCTATTCCAATCCTGAGACTCTTCTGATAGCATGAGATGTGATATCTCAATGCTTCTAATACCAAACCTGAGATCCTTCCGATAGCATGAGATGTGATATCTCAATGCTTCTAATACCAAACCTGAGATCCTTCCTATAACATGAGATGTGATATCCAAATCCTTCCCCTTCCAAACCTGAGACCCTCCCTTTAGCATGAGATGTGATATCTAACTCCTTCCCATTCCATTCCTGAGACCCTTCTGATAGCATGAGATGTGATATCTCAATGCCTCTAATACCAAACCTGAGATCCTACCTCTAACATGAAATGAGATATCCAACTCTTTCCCCTTCCAAACCTGAGAGCCTTCCTATAGCATGAGATGTGATATCCATGTCCTTCCCATTCCAATACTGAGACCCTTCCTATAGCTTGAGATGTGATATCCAACTCCTTCCCATTCCAATTCTGAGACCCTTCCTATAGCATGAGATGTGATATCTCAATGCTTATACCAAACCTGAGAGCCTACCTATAGCATGAGATGTGATATCCAAGTCCATCCCATTCCAATCCTTAGACCCTTCCTACAGCATGCGATGTGAATATCTCAATGATTCTAATACCAAACCAGAGACTCTTCCTATAACATGAGATGGGATATCCAACTCCTTCCCATTCCAATTCTGAGACCCTTCCTATACTATGAGACTTGATATCTCAATGCTTCTAATACCAAACCTGAGACCCGTAATATAACATGAGATGTGATATCCAAATCCTTCCCCTTCCAAACCTTAGACCCGTCCTTTATCATGAGATGTGATATCCAACTCCTTCCCATTCCAATCCTGAGACCCTTCCGATATCATGAGATGTGATATCTCAAAGCTTCTAATATCAAACTTGAGACCCTCCCTATAGCATGAGATGTGATATCCAAGTCCTTCCCATTCCAATCCTGAGACCCTTCCTATAGCATGAGATGTGATATCTCAATGCTTCTAATACCAAACCTGAGACCCTTCCTATAACATGAGATGGGAATATCCAACTCCTTCCCATTCCAATCTTGAGACCCTTCCGATAGCAGAGATGTGATATCTCAATGCTTATACCACACCTGAGATCCTTCCTATAACATGAGATGTGATATCCAACTCCTTCCCATTCCAATCCTGAGACACTTCCTATAGCATGAGATGTGATATCTCACTGCTTATACCAAACCTGAGACCCTTCCCATAGCAGGAGATGTGATATCCAACTCCTTCCCATTCCAATCCTCAGACCCTTCCTATAGCATGAGATGTGATATCTCAATGCTTCTAATGTCAAACTTGAGACCCTACCTATAGCATGAGATGTGATATCCAAGTCCTTCCCATTCCAATCCTGAGACACTTCCTATAGCATGAGATGTGATATCTCAATGCTTCTAATACCAAACCTGAGACTCTTCCTATAACATGAGATGGGATATCCAACTCCTTCCAATTCCAATCCTGAGACCCTTTTGATAGCAGAGATGTGATATCTCAATGTTTATACCAAACCTGAGACCCTTCCTACGGCATGAGATGTCATATTCAACTCCTTCCCATTCCAATCCTGAGACCCTTCCTATAGCATGAGATTTGATATCCAACTCCTTCCCATTCCAATCCTGAGACCCTTCCTATAGCATGAGATGTGATGTCTCAATGCTTCTAATACCAAACCTGAGATCCTTCCTATAACATGAGATGTGATATCCAACTCCTTCCATTCCAATCCTGAGACCCTTCCTATAGCATGAGATGTGATATCTCAATGCTTATACCAAACCTGAGACCCTTCCTATAGCATGAGATGTGATATCCAACTCCTTCCCATTCCAATCCTGAGACCCTTCCTATAGCCTGAGATGTGATATCCAATTCCTTCCCATTCCAATCCTGAGACCCTTCCTATAGCATGAGATGTGATATCTCAATGCTTATACCAAACCTGAGAGCCTACCTATAACATGAGATGTGATATCCAAGTCCATCCCATTCCAATCCTTAGACCCTTCCTACAGCATGCGATGTGATATCTCAATGATTCTAATACCAAACCAGAGACTCTTCCTATAACATGAGATGGGATATCCAACTCCTTCCCATTCCAATCCTGAGCCGCTTCCGATAGCAGAGATGTGATATCTCAATGCTTATACCAAACCTGAGACCCTTCCTATAACATGAGATGTGATATCCAACTCCTTCCCGTTCCAAACCTGAGACACTAACTATAGCATATGTGATATCCAACTCCTTCCCACTCCAAACATGAGACCCTTCCTATAGCAAGAAAGTAATATCCAACTCCTACCCATTCCAATCCTGAGACCCTTCCTATAGCAAGAGATGTGATATCCAAATCCTTCCCATTCCAATCCTGAGACCCTTCCTATAACATGAGATGTGATATCCAACTCCTTCCCATTCCAACCTGAGACACTTCCTATAGCATGAGAAGGGATATCCAACTCCTTCCCAATCCAATCCTGAGACCCTTCCGATAGCAGAGATGTGATATCTCAATGCTTATACCAAACCTGAGACCCTTCCTATGGCATGAGATGTGATATCCAACTCCTTGCCATTCAAATCCTGAGACCCTTCCTATAGCATGAGAAGGGATATCCAACTCCTTCCCAATCCAATCCTGAGACCCTTCCGATAGCAGCGACGTGATATCTCAATGCTTCTACCAAACCTGAGACCCTTCCTTTAGCATGAGATGTGATATCCAAATCCTTCACATTCCAATCCTGAGACCCTTCCTATAGCATGAGATGTGATATCTCAATGCTTCTAATACCAAACCTGAGATCCTTCCTATAACATGAGATGTGATATCCAATTCCTTCCCATTCCAAACCTGAGACCCTTCAAATTGGATGAGATGTGATATCCAACTCCTTCCTATTCCAACCCTGACACCCTTCCTATAGCATGAGATGTGATGTCTCAATGCTTCTAATACCAAACCTGAGATCCTTCCTATAACATGAGATGTGATATCTAACTCCTTCCATTCCAATCCTGAGACCCGTCCTATAGCATGAGATGTGATATCTCAATGCTTATACCAAACCTGAGACCCTTCCTATAGCATGAGATGTCATATCCAACTGCTTCCCATTCCAATCCTGAGACCCTTCCTATAGCATGAGATGTGATATCTCAATGCTTCTAATACCAAACCTGAGATCCTTCCTCTAACATGAAATGTGATATCCAACTCCTTCCCTTTCCAAACCTAAGAGCCTATCTATAGCATGAGATGTGATATCCAAGTCCTTCACATTCCAACCCTAAGACCCTTCCTACAGCATGCAATATGATATCTCAATGATTCTAATAACAAACCTGAGACCCGTCCTATAACATGAGATGGGATATCCAACTCCTTCCCATTCCAATCCTGAGACACTTCCGATAGCAGAGATGTGATATCTCAATGCTTATACCAAACCTGAGCCCCTTCCTATAACATGAGATGTGATATCCAAATCCTTCTCGTTCCAAACCTGAGACCCTTCCTTTAGCATGAGATGTGATATCCAGCTCCTTCCCATTCCAATCCTGAGACACTTCCGATAGCATGAGATGTGATATCTCAATGCTTCTAATATCAAAACTGAGACCCTCCCTATAGCATGATATGTGATATCTAAGTCCTTCCCATTCCAATCCTGAGACCCTCCCTATAGCATGAGATGTGATATCCAACTCCTTCCCATTCCAATCCTGAGACCCTTCCTATAGCATGAGATATGATATCTCAATACTTCTAATACCAAACGTGAGATCCTTCCGATAACATGAGATGTGATATCCAAATCCTTCCCCTTCCAAACCTGAGACCCTCCCTTTAGCATGAAATGTGATATCCAACTCCTTCCTATTCCAATCCTGAGACTCTTCTGATAGCATGAGATGTGATATCTCAATGCTTCTAATACCAAACCTGAGATCCTTCCGATAGCATGAGATGTGATATCTCAATGCTTCTAATACCAAACCTGAGATCCTTCCTATAACATGAGATGTGATATCCAAATCCTTCCCCTTCCAAACCTGAGACCCTCCCTTTAGCATGAGATGTGATATCTAACTCCTTCCCATTCCATTCCTGAGACCCTTCTGATAGCATGAGATGTGATATCTCAATGCCTCTAATACCAAACCTGAGATCCTACCTCTAACATGAAATGAGATATCCAACTCTTTCCCCTTCCAAACCTGAGAGCCTTCCTATAGCATGAGATGTGATATCCAAGTCCTTCCCATTCCAATTCTGAGACCCTTCCTATAGCATGAGATGTGATATCTCAATGCTTATACCAAACCTGAGAGCCTACCTATAGCATGAGATGTGATATCCAAGTCCATCCCATTCCAATCCTTAGACCCTTCCTACAGCATGCGATGTGAATATCTCAATGATTCTAATACCAAACCAGAGACTCTTCCTATAACATGAGATGGGATATCCAACTCCTTCCCATTCCAATTCTGAGACCCTTCCTATACTATGAGACTTGATATCTCAATGCTTCTAATACCAAACCTGAGACCCGTAATATAACATGAGATGTGATATCCAAATCCTTCCCCTTCCAAACCTTAGACCCTTCCTTTATCATGAGATGTGATATCCAACTCCTTCCCATTCCAATCCTGAGACCCTTCCGATATCATGAGATGTGATATCTCAAAGCTTCTAATATCAAACTTGAGACCCTCCCTATAGCATGAGATGTGATATCCAAGTCCTTCCCATTCCAATCCTGAGACCCTTCCTATAGCATGAGATGTGATATCTCAATGCTTCTAATACCAAACCTGAGACCGTTCCTATAACATGAGATGGGAATATCCAACTCCTTCCCATTCCAATCTTGAGACCCTTCCGATAGCAGAGATGTGATATCTCAATGCTTATACCACACCTGAGATCCTTCCTATAACATGAGATGTGATATCCAACTCCTTCCCATTCCAATCCTGAGACACTTCCTATAGCATGAGATGTGATATCTCACTGCTTATACCAAACCTGAGACCCTTCCCATAGCAGGAGATGTGATATCCAACTCCTTCCCATTCCAATCCTCAGACCCTTCCTATAGCATGAGATGTGATATCTCAATGCTTCTAATGTCAAGCTTGAGACCCTACCTATAGCATGAGATGTGATATCCAAGTCCTTCCCATTCCAATCCTGAGACACTTCCTATAGCATGAGATGTGATATCTCAATGCTTCTAATACCAAACCTGAGACTCTTCCTATAACATGAGATGGGATATCCAACTCCTTCCAATTCCAATCCTGAGACCCTTTTGATAGCAGAGATGTGATATCTCAATGTTTATACCAAACCTGAGACCCTTCCTACGGCATGAGATGTCATATTCAACTCCTTCCCATTCCAATCCTGAGACCCTTCCTATAGCATGAGATTTGATATCCAACTCCTTCACATTCCAATCCTGAGACCCTTCCTATAGCATGAGATGTGATGTCTCAATGCTTCTAATACCAAACCTGAGATCCTTCCTATAACATGAGATGTGATATCCAACTCCTTCCATTCCAATCCTGAGACCCTTCCTATAGCATGAGATGTGATATCTCAATGCTTATACCAAACCTGAGACCCTTCCTATAGCATGAGATGTGATATCCAACTCCTTCCCATTCCAATCCTGAGACCCTTCCTATAGCCTGAGATGTGATATCCAATTCCTTCCCATTCCAATCCTGAGACCCTTCCTATAGCATGAGATGTGATATCTCAATGCTTATACCAAACCTGAGAGCCTACCTATAATATGAGATGTGATATCCAAGTCCATCCCATTCCAATCCTTAGACCCTTCCTACAGCATGCGATGTGATATCTCAATGATTCTAATACCAAACCAGAGACTCTTCCTATAACATGAGATGGGATATCCAACTCCTTCCCATTCCAATCCTGAGCCGCTTCCGATAGCAGAGATGTGATATCTCAATGCTTATACCAAACCTGAGACCCTTCCTATAACATGAGATGTGATATCCAACTCCTTCCCGTTCCAAACCTGAGACACTAACTATAGCATATGTGATATCCAACTCCTTCCCATTCCAAACATGAGACCCTTCCTATAGCAAGAAAGTAATATCCAACTCCTACCCATTCCAATCCTGAGACCCTTCCTATAGCAAGAGATGTGATATCCAAATCCTTCCCATTCCAATCCTGAGACCCTTCCTATAACATGAGATGTGATATCCAACTCCTTCCGATTCCAACCTGAGACACTTCCTATAGCATGAGAAGGGATATCCAACTCCTTCCCAATCCAATCCTGAGACCCTTCCGATAGCAGAGATGTGATATCTCAATGCTTATACCAAACCTGAGACCCTTCCTATGGCATGAGATGTGATATCCAACTCCTTGCCATTCAAATCCTGAGACCCTTCCTATAGCATGAGAAGGGATATCCAACTCCTTCCCAATCCAATCCTGAGACCCTTCCGATAGCAGCGACGTGATATCTCAATGCTTCTACCAAACCTGAGACCCTTCCTTTAGCATGAGATGTGATATCCAAATCCTTCACATTCCAATCCTGAGACCCTTCCTATAGCATGAGATGTGATATCTCAATGCTTCTAATACCAAACCTGAGATCCTTCCTATAACATGAGATGTGATATCCAATTCCTTCCCATTCCAAACCTGAGACCCTTCCTATTGGATGAGATGTGATATCCAACTCCTTCCCATTCCAACCCTGAGATCCTTCCTATAGCATGAGATGTGATTTCTCAATGCTTCTAATACCAAACCTGAGATCCTTCCTATAACATGAGATGTGATATCCAACTCCTTCCATTCCAATCCTGAGACCCGTCCTATAGCATGAGATGTGATATCTCAATGCTTATACCAAACCTGAGACCCTTCCTATAGCATATGTCATATCCAACTGCTTCCCATTCCAATCCTGAGGCCCTTCCTATAGCATAAGATGTGATATCTCAATGCTTCTAATACCAAACCTGAGATCCTTCCTCTAACATGAAATGTGATATCCAACTCCTTCCCTTTCCAAACCTAAGAGCCTATCTATAGCATGAGATGTGATATCCAAGTCCTTCACATTCCAACCCTTAGACCCTTCCTACAGCATGCAATATGATATCTCAATGATTCTAATAACAAACCTGAGACCCGTCCTATAACATGAGATGGGATATCCAACTCCTTCCCATTCCAATCCTGAGACACTTCCGATAGCAGAGATGTGATATCTCAATGCTTATACCAAACCTGAGACCCTTCCTATAACATGAGATGTGATATCCAAATCCTTCTCGTTCCAAACCTGAGACCCTTCCTTTAGCATGAGATGTGATATCCAGCTCCTTCCCATTCCAATCCTGAGACACTTCCGATAGCATGAGATGTGATATCTCAATGCTTCTAATATCAAAACTGAGACCCTCCCTATAGCATGATATGTGATATCTAAGTCCTTCCCATTCCAATCCTGAGACCCTCCCTATAGCATGAGATGTGATATCCAACTCCTTCCCATTCCAATCCTGAGACCCTTCCTATAGCATGAGATATGATATCTCAATACTTCTAATACCAAACGTGAGATCCTTCCGATAACATGAGATGTGATATCCAAATCCTTCCCCTTCCAAACCTGAGACCCTCCCTTTAGCATGAAATGTGATATCCAACTCCTTCCTATTCCAATCCTGAGACTCTTCTGATAGCATGAGATGTGATATCTCAATGCTTCTAATACCAAACCTGAGATCCTTCCGATAGCATGAGATGTGATATCTCAATGCTTCTAATACCAAACCTGAGATCCTTCCTATAACATGAGATGTGATATCCAAATCCTTCCCCTTCCAAACCTGAGACCCCCCCTTTAGCATGAGATGTGATATCTAACTCCTTCCCATTCCATTCCTGAGACCCTTCTGATAGCATGAGATGTGATATCTCAATGCCTCTAATACCAAACCTGAGATCCTACCTCTAACATGAAATGAGATATCCAACTCTTTCCCCTTCCAAACCTGAGAGCCTTCCTATAGCATGAGATGTGATATCCAAGTCCTTCCCATTCCAATAGTGAGACCCTTCCTATAGCTTGAGATGTGATATCCAACTCCTTCCCATTCCAATTCTGAGACCCTTCCTATAGCATGAGATGTGATATCTCAATGCTTATACCAAACCTGAGAGCCTACCTATAGCATGAGATGTGATATCCAAGTCCATCCCATTCCAATCCTTAGACCCTTCCTACAGCATGCGATGTGAATATCTCAATGATTCTAATACCAAACCAGAGACTCTTCCTATAACATGAGATGGGATATCCAACTCCTTCCCATTCCAATTATGAGACCCTTCCTATACTATGAGACTTGATATCTCAATGCTTCTAATACCAAACCTGAGACCCGTAATATAACATGAGATGTGATATCCAAATCCTTCCCCTTCCAAACCTTAGACCCTTCCTTTATCATGAGATGTGATATCCAACTCCTTCCCATTCCAATCCTGAGACCCTTCCGATATCATGAGATGTGATATCTCAAAGCTTCTAATATCAAACTTGAGACCCTCCCTATAGCATGAGATGTGATATCCAAGTCCTTCCCATTCCAATCCTGAGACCCTTCCTATAGCATGAGATGTGATATCTCAATGCTTCTAATACCAAACCTGAGACCCTTCCTATAACATGAGATGGGAATATCCAACTCCTTCCCATTCCAATCTTGAGACCCTTCCGATAGCAGAGATGTGATATCTCAATGCTTATACCACACCTGAGATCCTTCCTATAACATGAGATGTGATATCCAACTCCTTCCCATTCCAATCCTGAGACACTTCCTATAGCATGAGATGTGATATCTCACTGCTTATACCAAACCTGAGACCCTTCCCATAGCAGGAGATGTGATATCCAACTCCTTCCCATACCAATCCTCAGACCCTTCCTATAGCATGAGATGTGATATCTCAATGCTTCTAATGTCAAACTTGAGACCCTACCTATAGCATGAGATGTGATATCCAAGTCCTTCCCATTCCAATCCTGAGACACTTCCTATAGCATGAGATGTGATATCTCAATGCTTCTAATACCAAACCTGAGACTCTTCCTATAACATGAGATGGGATATCCAACTCCTTCCAATTCCAATCCTGAGACCCTTTTGATAGCAGAGATGTGATATCTCAATGTTTATACCAAACCTGAGACCCTTCCTACGGCATGAGATGTCATATTCAACTCCTTCCCATTCCAATCCTGAGACCCTTCCTATAGCATGAGATGTGATGTCTCAATGCTTCTAATACCAAACCTGAGATCCTTCCTATAACATGAGATGTGATATCCAACTCCTTCCATTCCAATCCTGAGACCCTTCCTATAGCATGAGATGTGATATCTCAATGCTTATACCAAACCTGAGACCCTTCCTATAGCATGAGATGTGATATCCAACTCCTTCCCATTCCAATCCTGAGACCCTTCCTATAGCATGAGATGTGATATCTCAATGCCTCTAATACCAAACCTGAGATCCTTCCTCTAACATGAAATGTGATATCCAACTCCTTCACTTTCCAAACCTGAGAGCCTATCTATAGCATGAGATGTGATATCCAAGTCCTTCCCATTCCAATCCTTAGACCCTTCCTACAGCATGCAATATGATATCTCAATGATTCTAATAAAAAACCTGAGACCCGTCCTATATCATGAGATGGGATATCCAACTCCTTCCCATTCCAATCCTGAGACACGTCCGATAGCAGAGATGTGATATCTCAATGTTTATACCAAACCTGAGACCCTTCCTATAACATGAGATGTGATATCCAACTCCTTCCCGTTCCAAACCTGAGACCCTTCCTTTAGCATGAGATGTGATATCCAGCTCATTCCCATTCCAATCCTGAGACACTTCTGATAGCATAAGATGTGATATCTCAATGCTTCTAATATCAAAACTGAGACCCTCCCTATAGCATATGTGATATCTAAGTCCTTCCCATTCCAATCCTGAGACCCTTCCTATAGCATGAGATGTGATATCTCAATGCTTCTACCAAACCTGAGACCCTTCCTTTAGCATGAGATGTGATATCCAACTCCTTCCCATTCCAATCCTGAGACCCTTCCTATAGCATGAGATGTGATATCTCAATACTTCTAATACCAAACCTGAGATCCTTCCGATAACATGAGATGTGATATCTCAATACTTCTAATACCAAACCTGAGATCCATCCTATAACATGAGATGTGATATCCAAATCCTTCCCCTTCCAAACCTGAGACCCTCCCTTTAGCATGAGATGTGATATCCAACTCCTTCCCATTCCAATCCTGAGACCCTTCTGATAGCATAAGATATGATATCTCAATGCTTCTATACCAAACCTGAGATCCTTCTGATAGCATGAGATGTGATATCTCAATGCTTCTAATACCAAACCTGAGATCCTACCTCTAACATGAAATGTGATATCCAACTCTTTCCCCTTGCAAACCTGAGAGCCTTCCTATAGCATGAGAGGTGATATCCAAGTCCTTCCCATTCCAATCCTGAGACCCTTCCTATAACATGAGATGTGATATCCAACTCCTTCCCATTCCAACCTGAGACCCTTCCTATAGCATGAGATGGGATATCCAACTCCTTCCAAATCCAATCCCGATACCCTTCCGATAGCATGAGATGTGATATCCCAATGCTTCTACCAAACCTGAGACCCATATTATGGCATGAGATGTGATATCAAACTCCTTCCCATTCTAATCCTGAGACCCTTCCTATACCATGAGACTTGATATCTCAATGCTTCTGATACCAAACCTGAGACCCGTCCTATAACATGAGATGTGATATCCAAATCCTTCCCCTTCCAAACCTTAGACCCTTCCTTTATCATGAGATGTGATATCCAACTCCTTCCCATTCCAATCTTGAGACCCTTCCGATATCATGAAATGTGATATCTCAATGCTTCTATCAAACTTGAGACCCTCCCTATAGCATGAGATGTGATATCCAAGTCCTTCCCATTCCAATCCTGAGACCCTTCCTATAGCATGAGATGTGATATCTCAATGCTTCTAATACCAAACCTGAGACCCTTCCTATAACATGAGATGGGAATATCCAACTCCTTCCCATTCCAATCCTTAGACCCTTCCTACAGCATGCAATATGATATCTCAATGATTTTAATAAAAAACCTGAGACCCGTCCTATAACATGAGATGGGATATCCAACTCCTTCCCATTCCAATCCTGAGACACTTCCGATGGTAGAGATGTGATATCTCAATGTTTATACCAAACCTGAGACCCTTCCTATAACATGAGATGTGATATCCAACTCCTTCCCATTCCAATCCTGAGACCCTTCCTATAGCATGAGATGTGATATCCAACTCCATCCCATTCCAATCCTGAGACCCTTCTGATAGCATAAGATATGATATCTCAATGCTTCTATACCAAACCTGAGATCCTTCTGATAGCATGAGATGTGATATCTCAATGCTTCTAATACCAAACCTGAGATCCTACCTCTAACATGAAATGTGATATCCAACTCTTTCCCCTTGCAAACCTGAGAGCCTTCCTATAGCATGAGATGTGATATCCAAGTCCTTCCCATTCCAATCCTGAGACCCTTCCTATGAGATGTGATATCCAACTCCTTCCCATTCCAACCTGAGACCCTTCCTATAGCATGAGATGGGATATCCAACTCCTTCCAAATCCAATCCCGATACCCTTCCGATAGCATGAGATGTGATATCCCAATGCTTCTACCAAACCTGAGACCCATATTATGGCATGAGATGTGATATCAAACTCCTTCCCATTCTAATCCTGAGACCCTTCCTATACCATGAGACTTGATATCTCAATGCTTCTAATACCAAACCTGAGACCCGTCCTATAACATGAGATGTGATATCCAAATCCTTCCCCTTCCAAACCTTAGACCCTTCCTTTATCATGAGATGTGATATCCAACTCCTTCCCATTCCAATCTTGAGACCCTTCCGATATCATGAAATGTGATATCTCAATGCTTCTATCAAACTTAAGACCCTCCCTATAGCATGAGATGTGATATCCAAGTCCTTCCCATTCCAATCCTGAGACCCTTCCTATAGCATGAGATGTGATATCTCAATGCTTCTAATACCAAACCTGAGACCCTTCCTATAACATGAGATGGGAATATCCAACTCCTTCCCATTCCAATCCTTAGACCCTTCCTACAGCATGCAATATGATATCTCAATGATTTTAATAAAAAACCTGAGACCCGTCCTATAACATGAGATGGGATATCCAACTCCTTCCCATTCCAATCCTGAGACACTTCCGATGGTAGAGATGTGATATCTCAATGTTTATACCAAACCTGAGACCCTTCCTATAACATGAGATGTGATATCCAACTCCTTCCCATTCCAATCCTGAGACCCTTCCTATAGCATGAGATGTGATATCCAACTCCATCCCATTCCAATCCTGAGACCCTTCCTATAGCATGAGATGTGATGTCTCAATGCTTCTAATACCAAACCTGAGATCCTTCCTTTAACATGAGATGTGATATCCAACTCCTTCCATTCCAATCCTTAGACCCTTCCTACAGCATGCAATATGATATCTCAATGATTTTAATAAAAAACCTGAGACCCGTCCTATAACATGAGATGGGATATCCAACTCCTTCCCATTCCAATCCTGAGACACTTCCGATAGCAGAGATGTGATATCTCAATGTTTATACCAAACCCGAGACCCTTCCTATAACATGAGATGTGATATCCAACTCCTTCCCGTTCCAAACCTGAGACCCTTCCTTTAGCATGAGATGTGATATCCAGCTCCTTCCCATTCCAATCCTGAGACACTTCCGATAGCATGAGATGTGATATCTCAAGGCTTCTAATATCAAAACTGAGACCCTCTCTATAGCATGATATGTGAAATCTAAGTCCTTCCCATTCCAATCCTGAGACCCTATAGCATGAGATGTGATATCTCAATGCTTATCCTTGATTCCTGTAGTAAATTGATTTCCTTTGCAGGCCGACTCCTGTCACGAATGCCTTGTCTGCATGCATTCTCCCCTGGCCATTCGCTCACCGTGGCTATTTGCCTACCCCCTTCCTCTCTCAGTGGATGGACTTCTCCATCCTTGCCTCCTACCACTCAACTCCGCCTACTTGGAGAATTCAACATGAACCTGTATGCTTCCTGACCTGGACTTTTACGAGATCTGCAACTCTTCATGTCGCTGGCCCTACACACTGCAGGGAATACTCGGGATTTTCTGATCTCAGACCTCCCCCTCTGTAACCCTCTCAACAATCCTCTCCCGTGGTGATCAAGTTCTCATCTCCAAAGAAGGCTAACTGCCAGCTATTCCTCCTCAGAGGAGTTCTCCCTTTCTGTCCCTGCTCCCTGCACAGTTTCGCGTTGCAAACACTCGCTTTCCTGCTCTCTGGTTTAGACGCTTTTCCTTCTCAGAGGCCTTCTTCCTTTCTGCCCTTTTCGCGTTGCAAGTACTCGCTTCCCAGCTCTCTGGTTTAGACGCGTGTTCCCTGCCTTCTCTCCTCTTCCCGCTGCCTTCAAATCAAAAAATGAGCTCCAAAAGATACACAGTGCTCAGAATGCTCTATAACACCCATTATTCAACATATAGCCGTAATCCGCTAGACGTATTGAAACGTGCTGTAAACTAGCAAAAACAGCTAGAAAATGTACTTTCCTCGCGTTTTTGTAAATGCTAATTCTGATGGGTTCCCATGTATGTACTGTCCGTGCGTTTGTTGTCGAATCCTGATGTTTTTAACCACTGTTCTCCCATACAAGGGGGGGGGGGGTCAACGTCTACTGCTGTTCACAGGCTGAATGTATACGGCTGAAATCTTCAAGGCATTATCAGCTTTCCTGACTGTTTTGGAACGTGTATTTGCCATCTGTTAATGCAGTCGCCCTGTGTTCATCGTCCCTTCTACTTCACAGGCTGCACTCCCCTGGTGATCACATTCTCCTCTCCAGAGCAGGCTGACTACTGTAGGGTATTTTGTGGAGATTTGGGGCCTGACGGTATTTTATTACCGCCGAAAAATAACTTAGCAATAATCACTCTTTGTATTCAGATTTGGCCATGTGCAACAATAATACAATGGACATGCATTATTTCAGCACCCAGACCTGCATATTTGGTATACGTGGTTGGTGGTATTTTGGTGAGAATAATTCCCTTGTTTTATTTGTGGCCCCAATGTCCAGAATCCCTTATCTTTGCTTAGATTTTTCGTGTGATCACTAGAGAGACCTCAGACCTGCATTCTAGGAATACCACATTTTCCAGTGATAGTGTTGGTGTGCCACCATGGGCGAACTCACTGACTTATTTACGACAGAGAGCTATATGTGGTAGTCTTGTGGTAATTTCCACTACCTTATATACGGTAGGAAGCTATGTTCAGAGAGTCTCTCTTCCCGTTGGCTCATGTACCTCCAACAAGCTATGCTACAGTCACTCACAATTATTCATACTGATTTTGACATGCACACATCTGTCTTAAAATGACCATTGCACTGTTTAAAAATCTCCCCACATCATCAGCATTGTAATGGTAAACAATAAACATCACCCGTCTGTTTTCAAATATTTTTCTGTATTATAAAAGTTGTATTTAAAAACGATCTCATTCTTTACAGAAATAAAATGGTACAGTCAAAGCATTGTCTGTGACACTCTGCAAAGATAGTGGCGGAGAACAGAACTCAAATTGCAACATTATCACTTGATTAAGACACGCACAGGAATCCTACACTGACTGCATATTACCGTACACACTCAGCTCCCACACTTCTCATTACCTTATCTTTTTAGTTGTTCTCTTTGTGAATGTGGCTCTCTTGGATTAACTCCAGCAAAAAGGAACGCTTACCTTCTCAAACCGGGGTCATTGCCTGGAATTCTCAGCTTTTGCAGATAGGAATGCCTCAGCCAGTGGAAAGGTCCTTCTTTCAGCTCTCCCCAATCTCGACTGCAGCAGGACACAGGAATCTGCATTCAGTCAGGAGCAGCACAGCCAGGTCTTCTCCCCAATAGTGCAGAAAGATGTCTGCCTGTCTTTTTCCCTGATACTGCCCACTAAAACTTTCCTCTCAGCCCTCTGTATGACGTGTCCCAATGAAATCCATCATCTCTCATCCTCCTACTCTTCAACAATAGCTTCGCTTATACATTTGCAATTGTTGCAAATCTGACTTCCTTCTTCCTGCAGTTACTGTGCACAAAAACACGGAGAATCAGGCAGAGAAGAGAAGAAAAAAATCTGCACACGCATTTAAATGGTTTTCAGAGTATGCCTAATTCTGCAGTGGAGAACACATTTTATTAGTGGGTTATGTTAAATAAGGTTTTATTAGTCAGGTTAATTGTTAATAGGTTAGCTGTTAATTTTCAAATGTGTCTCTAGCAATATAGGCATTTCAGGTGAAAAATAGTGTGCATTTTTAAATGAGCACGTGTGCTTTTAACTGTAAAAATAGATTTGCATCTTATATGTTAAAATCGTTTTTGACTGAATAGCCTGTCTTTCCTTGTTAATCTGGTAACCCATATAGCAATGCACCGCACCCTTCTGGTGGTGCTGCAAAAAAAATGTGCTACTTGTGCAGTATTACTGTACTCTGTACTGTAACACGCCAAATATCCTTACATATACCCTCCTTTTGTTTTTAGAACTTGGCTATAATCCAAGTCAATTCCTAAAAACAACTTGTTCTATTTTTTTTACAATATAGCAATCCAACAAAATGAATATTCATGTGCATCAATGAAAATTTGCAATCAACATTTCATCTGAGTCCATCAGTTCATAAAATGTTCCACATTTGCCTTCTCAGTGGAAGTGGCATTACTTTAAGTTTAAATTTTCCAAGTCAATTAAAAACAATGAAATAAAACAACTAACTAAAACAAATAAGTAATATAACAAGTTAAAATAAATAATTAAAATAATAAATACGTGGAACTTCATATGCCGGAACTTTTGTTTTGTCTCTTTTGGTATGTCCCGACCAGCGATGTTATTCGGTTCATTCGAGTACTCTTTCATCTTGGCAATCTTGAATCCACAGTAGTCATCTCTTTTGGCATTCCGGTTATTTTGTCTTCACCTCCACCTGGAGGCAGGTATCTTTTGGTCTTCATCCAGGGGACTCCAGGACTCCATCGTCTCCCGTGGCCTCTGATCCCCGAACCTCCGACCAAATAATGTTAATTGTCTAAATCAAAATAGAAAATAAACAGATTAAGTACATAGCACAATACTAACTTCATCCTTTTGCCAAAAATAAAACATGCTTGGTAAAAATATTTCTTTTCTTTTTTTTTTTCTGAAATTAAACACAAGTTAAAAGAAAACAAACACATATAAAACAGCATTCAATATTTAATACACTTTCTCTCTGCACACCAACCATGAGCTTCCATTATATGTGCATTTATTTATTTATTTATTTATTTATTTATTTATTTATATTTATTTTATATTATATTTTACATATACTACAGTGTTTATGTGCCATCATAACAATCAACTTTTTAACTTCTTTGTCACTGCCTCCTGATTGTACCCATTTATTTTCTCTTTTTGTGTTCAAGTGATTTTATCTGTTTCTACATGCTCAAGCCGCCTGATCTCATGTCTGGGATGGCATGGTTTGATTTGATTTACATGGACAAACTGCTCTATTGCTGTTTCACCTTCATTTTTCAAAATTTTATACACTACAGGAGAAACCTTATCTATAATTCGAAATGGCCCCTGCCAGGCTGCTAGAAATTTAGAATTTTTCTGTTTACTTTTTCCAAAATGAAACTTGTACACCTGATCCCCTACATTGTATTCCTTTACTGATGTCTTTTTGTCATAATATGACTTAGCACTGTCAGCAGCTCTTTCCAGATTTCTCTGCACAAAAGCAAATGCATGTTGCAAATGCCTCCTCAGTTCATCAATATATTCATGAACTGTGGATGCACTCACTAGAGTTTGCTCATGTGTTCTGTATAGTAGGTGTTGTGGTAACACCATTTTCCTACCTGTTAAGACCTCATGGGGGCTAACACCTGTTGCTTTGGCAGGAGTCGACCTGATTGCCATCAGAACCAACGGTAAACGTAAATCCCAGCTGGAACCTGCTTCTGCCACAAATTTCTTTAAAATATCCACAACAGACCTATTGCTTCTTTCAACTGTACCTGAAGACGCCGCCCGATATGCGATATGTAGTTTCCTTTTCACACCTAGTATTTGCCATACCTTACTCATTAGAGTACTTGTGAAATGACTTCCTCTGTCTGACTCAATTCTTTGTGGCAACCCAAACCTTGAGAACACATGGTTTACCAGCAATGTGGCTGCTGTTTGCGCACTACAATCTGGTGCAGGAACGCATTCAATCCACTTTGACATCAAACATACCACACTCAAAATATAACGGTGTCCCCTGCTCGACCTTTTTAAAGGACCTACATAGTCTATTTGCAAATCTGACCATGGGAGAGTTAGGCCTCTTTTCATCAATGGTGCTCTATGCATTGGTGAAGCAGGTTTAAATTGGGCGCATACTAGACATCCTCTAGTATATAATTCCACATCTTGGGACATATGTGGCCAGTAAGCATAATCTTTTAGTATTTCTAATGTTTTTTGTGAACCTCTATGGCCTGCAGTTATGGCATCGTGTGCATGGTGTAGCATTAGTCCTCTGAATGAAAGGGGTACTACCCACTGTATTTGCCCTGTTATGGACTCTCTAATCATGAGTCCATCCTGTAATCTAATTCGTGTTTTGTTCTTTAATAACACCCTCAACTCTTCTTTTCCCATACAATCATTTTCTGTTAAAGGATTTTGTTCAGGATCTATCAAATGATTATAATAGATTCCCAAAATTTGATCATTCTTTTGTGCCTCAATCAAATCTTGGTCTGGCGTGTCATGACTCCACTGCACCACCGGTTGATCTACCTCCTTTGGTGCTTTAGAACGTGTGACTGCATCAATTTGTATTTCACCCATTAAATAATCAATAGGTAGCAATTCTCCCATCACAGCCCCAATCTTAGCCAGATGGTCTGCCTTATCATTTCCCTCCTTATCCTCTCCTGGTGTTTTTAAATGCCCACGAATTTTTCTCCAGTATATTGTTAAATTATTTTCTGACACCAATTTGTCTATGGCTTGTATCATTTTTCCATGTTTAAGTGGTTTTTTGTTGTATGTAACCATGCCTCTTGCTTTCCAACCAGGCAAATACTCCACAAAGCTATTCCGTGCATAGTCAGAATCAGTCACCAGGACAATTTCACTGAACTTTTTATCAACTGCAGTAGCAATTGCTTTATAGATGGCTGCCAATTCCGCCACCTGACTGCTCCTATCCCCAATCCTCATCCCTATACTAGGAACGCCTTCACATTTCAACCAGACATTTCCTATTCCTGCCACTAATTGTTTATTACTGTCATTTTCAATGTGAAAAGCACAACCATCCACATATACAGTTGGCAAATCCTTGCATGTTTTTTCATCAAAAGCTTTGTGTGGTGATTGTTCAAATTCCTGTAAACTAGCTTCCACTTCCATTTCATTTGGTATTTGTTCAGCTGCACAGTCATGTAAGTCAGCTAACCCTTGAGCAATTGGGCTCTTTTTATTTTGTCCATATCTTACTTCTACGGGAAAACCTTGTAATGCCAGCGTCCATGAAGTGATTCTGGATTGCGCTAGATTGCCTGATCTAATTCTTTTACTCTCTAAAAATTGCAAAGGTTGATGATTTGTTTCAATAATCACCTTTTCTCCCTGAACAATGGGGCGAAAATGTTGTAGCGCCCACACAGTGGTTAATAGGGCCTTCTCACATTCATTAAATTTCATTTCAACTTGGGAAAATGCCTTACTTGCATATGCAATGGTTTTGGGATTCAAATCGTGTTTTTGTGATAACACTGCTGACATACAATGTTCAGAAAAGCCTATTTCTATAAAGAAATCCCTGTCCTTTATGGGGTATGCTAAACATGGTGCCTTTACAAGACATTCCTTCAATCTAGCCACTGCATCAGACTGCTCTCTTTCCCATCTCCAGGGAGTATTTAGTTTAAGCAGTTTAGTCAATGGTTGAGTGATTTCTGCATAATTCTCAATGAACTTTCTGTTATAGCCTGTCATCCCTAATAAACTTTTTACTCCTTTCACATTTTTAGGATCTTTTAATCTTTGTATGGCCTCTATTTTCTTCCTTTGTGGATTTAGCCCATGTTCAGTCACTTCATGCCCTAGAAAGTTCACTTTTTTCTTGCACCATTGTGCTTTTTGCAAAGATACTTTGGCGTCTGCTTTCTGCAATTGGCCAAGCACATGTCTTATTTCATCAAAATGGCTTTTAAGGTTTTCATTTTTTATCAGGACATCATCCACATAAACTATTGTTCCTCTTTCCGCTGCATCCGGCATGGCCTTTCTCAAAAATATGCCAAATTCACTCCCACTATTGATGTACCCGAACGGAGCTCTAAGCCAGGCATATTGAGTCCTGTCAAATGTAAAGGAAAATAGGTGTTGTATCTCCTCTGCCAATGGCACACACCAATATCCAGATGTGAGATCTAACGTGGTAAATACATTTGAACCATGTATCTGAGCTAGGCCCTGATCAATGAATGGTAGTGGCCATCTAGATACTGGTACTCTTTTATTTAACTCTCTTAAGTCTGCACACAGCCGCCATTGACCATTTGGCTTTAACACACCTAAAATAGGCGTATTGGATGTGCTATGAATGGGCCTAATTATTCCCCGTGATTCCAAATTTTTAATAATCTCTGCCAATGATTCTAAACATGCCAGCGGTAGTCTATACTGGCGTACAAACACTGGATTTCTGCTACAACCTTCTGGTAGTGTGGCCACATGTAAATCAGTTAAACCACAATCATAAGCATCTTTTGCAAATACATCCTTAAACTCCATAAATATTTCCCTCAGGTCGTTTCGATCCCCATCGCTGTCACATGCATCCGCTAAGGAGATCTGCTCTTCTACCATTCTGGAAAATTCTGGAAACTCTTCTGGTAAAGGAATCTCAGCGCTTTCCTCTAACTGTGTGGCTGTGTCTTTTTGTATAGCTGCCACTTTTAAATATTTTGGCATATCAGCTTCCACTTCAATGGGCTGATTTCCTGTTTCATTTTCATTTAAATTAAATATTATGCAATCCTCTTGATGGCAGCACACTGTCTCATTTGAATCATAAGGATACACAGAATGAATTTTAAATATTCCTTTGGGCTGAGAGTCCAGGTGTTCTGGCAACTCGCCCTTGGCATCTACATATTTTTCAGGAATATTCCCAATCACCATATTATTTAAATCTGCCGTATAATGTGATTTTTGTATGGCCATTCCTAATGGGGAGTTTTCCTCTAAATGAATATCCTGACAACCTTTATTATTTACCATGATTTTTACAGATCCCTCACCAATGTCTACCAATGGAATGTATTCATAATCCAGGCCTTGCTGTTTTATGGATTCATTCAGGCATACTAATGCATCAGAGCCTTTCATCTGCTGCCCATTTTTGCATTTCAGTGTTATTGCAAACTGTTTTGTAAATGCAGGAATAATAGTATCTTTCCTTATTTGTAATTCGATGGCATAAGGAACCAGTTGTGCACAATGATAAGCCCTTCTTTTGTCTTCAAATTCAGGTGCCGGCCCACCTAGGCGTGACCATATTTTTTGATTAAGGAAATCTAACACCATACACATTCTGTGCATGATGTCATTGCCCATGTAAAATTCATTTTGTGCTCCATTCACTATCCATACATTATGGTAAATTGTTTTCTGCCCAATGCTAATTTTAAGCATGCATCTGCCTGCAATTCGGTTTTCAAAGTCTGGACTGTCCAACCCAGAAACATATTGGTTTTTAATCCTAAATTTCGGGATTTCTTCCCTCTCCATAATTTTTTGCAACAATTTCTCATTAATGAAACTCCTTTCATGTTCAAGCGCTAAAGTGGCTTTTATTGTTTTAAGATAATCATTTATACCAACGTGAACCCATGGTTGCTCATCTTCCATGTGTATTTCTGCCAGAGTGGTAATGTGTTTTTCTGAATCTGTTTTAGGAACAATATTCTGTTTGCACGTTTTCTCTTTTAGATAAAAACATAATGTGTGCTCATCTATGGCAGTCTGCCAATCTTTCCTTGGGTCCAAGTATATTTGTACAGGTAGTTTTTCATTGTCGCTCTGATCTTTGTCTTGACACATTAATATAACAGTGACACTAGGTATGCAGCTATTCTGGAGATATACCTCCACAGCATCATTTGTTTTGGCAACGGTGTGACATTCTTTTATATTGCTGTTTTGTGATTTTAGTTTCTTAGGCCTCAATGGTTTTTTGGTTAAGGACCACAGCACTCCATTCACCCCATCTATGAGAGGAGACAATCTTTTCAGGCAATCTGTCCCCATCAGAAATGGAATTTCACAAATAGATGTGATCAATACCTCTTGTTTCATTCTGTGCTTTCCTATTTTTATGTCAACCTCAGTTACACCTATGATGGGCACCTCCTCCCCATTAAAGTTATGCACTGGGCCTTGATTTTCCTTCACTGTGATCTGACTCTGTGGAGGCCTCCCTTCATTGATACTCTTTACCAGCTCCTTGGACATAATTGTGGCCTGTGCGCCAGTGTCAATCATAGCAAAGTTGTGGCACTTTTCTTCTACAGTGATGGGTGCATAATATCTGTCCTCAACTTCCTCTAATACACATAAGAAATGTGAATTCTTACTGATTTCAGGGCTCACCTTTCTCAGGTCTTTTTCACTTTTGGCTAAGCACATTGGTAAATGAAAAGACATTTTTCCCTCCTTTTTACCCATTTCTGTGCGAGATATTTTATTCATTTCTCCATGTTCAGAGGTTTTTTGGAGTGTGGCCACTGTTCGCCCATCCATCTGGGTAGCATCAGAGACCACATTACAATCCTCCAACTGAACATGTGTAACAACATCATTCAAGAATTTGTCATTTTTTAATTCTGTGCACTTGTGATTATTTAGTGTAATACCAGCCCTTTCAGCCTCTTCAAAAATATGTGGCTCAAAGAATTCTTCAGGTAATTGACTTGTACCCTCCTTGTGAGTATTTCCTTTTTCTGTCTGTGTTTGGTCATTGTTTTGCTTGCCCAGGGAAGGAGCTATGGCATCCCCACTTACTCCCTGTTCACTGGTATTCCCCATGCATGAGTCATTTTTCTTAAATCTGTTCCTTTGTTCTTTTGGAATTCCTAATGTTTCTTTTTCATTTGTGCAAATCTTTACTGTTTTATTTAGCTCTAAGCTAAACCGTACCTCTTTTTTAGAAGTATTTGCACTTTCTATCACAATTTCATTTACTGGTACTTTCATTTTTAATCCATTAGGCATCTCAGAGTCGTTATGCAAAATTATATCAGAGCAATCGGTCATTTTGGCACTGCAGTTATCATGAGTACTTAGTCACTTTTCGGAAACCCCCCGGTCATTGCTATGGCCATCAGCCCCCTCTTTGGAAGGTTGTTTTTGCGCTGTATAGAGCTTTCCTATTTGCTCAGCTAACATTTTCACTTGGGCCTCAAGGCACTGGAACCTTTCCATCTCTCTAGGATCCTCTTTCTGTGGCCTAGGTCGATATTGGTTGTTTTCCCCCTGATTGGATCTATTCTGATACCTCTCAGGTGATTGATACCGGTTGGGATGGTTTCTGAACTCTTGATTCATTTGTGGAGGGGAGCGGGTTGCACCCATCCTTTGATTATAGTCCCTTGGTGGGGAATCATCGTACTGGCGTGGACTGTAGTTCACGTTTTGCCTCATGTCCTGTCTCTCAGATTGTGGGTACTGGCCCCTATGTTGATTTCCATTATCAGTAAATCGATCCACATATCGGGGCCTATCCTGATTACCATATATCATGGTGTTGGGATCAAACCTACTCTGTGTCCCCAATGACTGGTAGGGACCATCATTTCTTTGATCTTGATTTTGTCTCTGGTTATTGTTCATACCTGCCATATCAGACCGGTATCTTACCCGGGGTCTATCCCCTAAGTACCTAGGGCTGATGTAGCTCTCTCTATTACTAGGATCATGTGATTGGAACATTGGTACAGGAAATGGCGATCTTTGTTGATTACCCCTTTGCTCAGGTGTCACATTTTTACCTTGACTTTGAGCAGACTCAAGGGACATTTTGGCTGACCTGATTTCCATTACTGTGGCTGAGGGTTCTTTAGATTTAGGCCTAGTATCTTTCATTTTATCACTTTCTCTACCCTGACAATAGAGTACCTCATATAGCTTTGTGCTTTGATGTACAATCCATTCAAGAGACTTGTCACGGTCAAATTCACGGACCAATTGGGATATGATGTCTTTCTGTAGCCCATAGAAGTATGCAGTTTTAAACTCATTGGAATTTGAGTCAAAAGATACATCAAAGCGAGAGAATGCTCTTTTTAAGTCTTGTAAAAATTGGCGAGGGGATGTATTAGGTCCAGCAGTAATTGTGTACGCGACTTTCTTTGCCTCCTGCAATGACTGAAAAGGAGAAAAATGACGCCTAATTTCTTTTTCAAACTCCAGCCATGTCATATTCTGCTGTTCATTTAATCCCCTTATGATGCTGGCCGTCGGGGCATCTAAAGTTAAATGAAAATATTGTCTGTACTGTTCCTTAGGTATCTGGAGTGCTTTAAAAATGTCATGCACCGCTTCTAAGTGATCCTCAATGCAGCATTCACCTCCCTTTTTAAATGGTTTGATCAGGGCTTTAATGGATTTCATTATTTTTATGGGGCTACTTGTTGCAATACATGGAATTGCACTATTTTGTGAGTCAATCCTGTTTTCAGGTGTATGAGGTTGGTGGCTGCCCCCAATGGGAGTATCAAATCCCCCAAGGGCGCTGCAACCAAGTTCAGTCACCGGCCCAGTCACTGGGGCACTAGCTCTTTGGGCAGAGCTAGAATTCACCTCCACTCCATTGAATGTGGTACCCTGCCGCCTCTCTTGGGACCTGGGAATGCACATTTGCTGTTCTAAGTCCTTACACTTTTTAAGGAGTCTGGTTGCTTCATTCTGCAAATAATTATTTTCATCGCTCATTTTATTAATCGCCTCCTGCATGTCGCACATTTGCATTTGGCATTCATTGAACTCTTTATTTCTCTTGTCTCTTTCTTGGATCATTTTAATCATTTCTTGTTCTGCACTCTGGAGATCACCTTCTTTTTCACAATGTTCTTTTTGTAAAATCTGCATTTCTGAAACAACCTCATCTTTATCCTGCCTAATGTGATCCACTAAGGCTTTTAAGTGTGTCAATTCTTGCTCACTATCTTCAAATTGTTTCTTGCTTTTGGATAACTGAGTATCAAAGTCTCTGCATTTTAATTGCATGTCTTTTTGGCATACATCCAATTCTGCTCTCAACATTTCCTGATTTTTACTTGCCCCCTCTAATTCAGTCTTTAACCTGTTAATTAGCTGAGTATCATTCTCTTGCATTCGCAGGGACTTGTTTAAAATAAACCATATTTTGCCGCATAGCCGTATTAAACAGTCTTTCTCTGCACTTTTATCGGCTGCATTCAATAATCTTGTAAGGCAGACCTGAATTATGCTGCCTTCTGCAAAAATATTGTCTAGTTTTTCTTTCTGCACCTCACCCTGAAGGCGGTTACTCCATTCTAACGTGCTATTCGAAGACCAATTCCCATGTGCAAATAACTTTGCCTCTAAATATTGCACTAGATCTGAGAATGTGGTTTCCCTTTGTGACATTCTGAAATTCGTTTTTAGTGGCACTCTGCTATTATAAAATGGGTTCCCTTTAATGTGCAAATGGCAGTGTGAGACACGCTTGCCACGCCCAGTAGGTACTCTATGATCACTTTCCCGGCCTGCAACGCACCATAAATATGTAGGGTATTTTGTGGAGATTTGGGGCCTGACGGTATTTTATTACCGCCGAAAAATAACTTAGCAATAATCACTCTTTGTATTCAGATTTGGCCATGTGCAACAATAATACAATGGACATGCATTATTTCAGCACCCAGACCTGCATATTTGGTATACGTGGTTGGTGGTATTTTGGTGAGAATAATTCCCTTGTTTTATTTGTGGCCCCAATGTCCAGAATCCCTTATCTTTGCTTAGATTTTTCGTGTGATCACTAGAGAGACCTCAGACCTGCATTCTAGGAATACCACATTTTCCAGTGATAGTGTTGGTGTGCCACCATGGGCGAACTCACTGACTTATTTACGACAGAGAGCTATATGTGGTAGTCTTGTGGTAATTTCCACTACCTTATATACGGTAGGAAGCTATGTTCAGAGAGTCTCTCTTCCCGTTGGCTCATGTACCTCCAACAAGCTATGCTTCAGTCACTCACAATTATTCATACTGATTTTGACATGCACACATCTGTCTTAAAATGACCATTGCACTGTTTAAAAATCTCCCCACATCATCAGCATTGTAATGGTAAACAATAAACATCACCCGTCTGTTTTCAAATATTTTTCTGTATTATAAAAGTTGTATTTAAAAACGATCTCATTCTTTACAGAAATAAAATGGTACAGTCAAAGCATTGTCTGTGACACTCTGCAAAGATAGTGGCGGAGAACAGAACTCAAATTGCAACATTATCACTTGATTAAGACACGCACAGGAATCCTACACTGACTGCATATTACCGTACACACTCAGCTCCCACACTTCTCATTACCTTATCTTTTTAGTTGTTCTCTTTGTGAATGTGGCTCTCTTGGATTAACTCCAGCAAAAAGGAACGCTTGCCTTGTCAAACCGGGGTCATTGCCTGGAATTCTCAGCTTTTGCAGATAGGAATACCTCAGCCAGTGGAAAGGTCCTTCTTTCAGCTCTCCCCAATCTCGACTGCAGCAGGACACAGGAATCTGCATTCAGTCAGGAGCAGCACAGCCAGGTCTTCTCCCCAATAGTGCAGAAAGATGTCTGCCTGTCTTTTTCCCTGATACTGCCCACTAAAACTTTCCTCTCAGCCCTCTGTATGACGTGTCCCAATGAAATCCATCATCTCTCATCCTCCTACTCTTCAACAATAGCTTCGCTTATACATTTGCAATTGTTGCAAATCTGACTTCCTTCTTCCTGCAGTTACTGTGCACAAAAACACGGAGAATCAGGCAGAGAAGAGAAGAAAAAAATCTGCACACGCATTTAAATGGTTTTCAGAGTATGCCTAATTCTGCAGTGGAGAACACATTTTATTAGTGGGTTATGTTAAATAAGGTTTTATTAGTCAGGTTAATTGTTAATAGGTTAGCTGTTAATTTTCAAATGTGTCTCTAGCAATATAGGCATTTCAGGTGAAAAATAGTGTGCATTTTTAAATGAGCACGTGTGCTTTTAACTGTAAAAATAGATTTGCATCTTATATGTTAAAATCGTTTTTGACTGAATAGCCTGTCTTTCCTTGTTAATCTGGTAACCCATATAGCAATGCACCGCACCCTTCTGGTGGTGCTGCAAAAAAAATGTGCTACTTGTGCAGTATTACTGTACTCTGTACTGTAACACGCCAAATATCCTTGCATATACCCTCCTTTTGTTTTTAGAACTTGGCTATAATCCAAGTCAATTCCTAAAAACAACTTGTTCTATTTTTTTTACAATATAGCAATCCAACAAAATGAATATTCATGTGCATCAATGAAAATTTGCAATCAACATTTCATCTGAGTCCATCAGTTCATAAAATGTTCCACATTTGCCTTCTCAGTGGAAGTGGCATTACTTTAAGTTTAAATTTTCCAAGTCAATTAAAAACAATGAAATAAAACAACTAACTAAAACAAATAAGTAATATAACAAGTTAAAATAAATAATTAAAATAATAAATACGTGGAACTTCATATGCCGGAACTTTTGTTTTGTCTCTTTTGGTATGTCCCGACCAGCGATGTTATTCGGTTCATTCGAGTACTCTTTCATCTTGGCAATCTTGAATCCACAGTAGTCATCTCTTTTGGCATTCCGGTTATTTTGTCTTCACCTCCACCTGGAGGCAGGTATCTTTTGGTCTTCATCCAGGGGACTCCAGGACTCCATCGTCTCCCGTGGCCTCTGATCCCGGAACCTCCGACCAAATAATGTTAATTGTCTAAATCAAAATAGAAAATAAACAGATTAAGTACATAGCACAATACTAACTTCATCCTTTTGCCAAAAATAAAACATGCTTGGTAAAAATATTTCTTTTCTTTTTTTTTTTCTGAAATTAAACACAAGTTAAAAGAAAACAAACACATATAAAACAGCATTCAATATTTAATACACTTTCTCTCTGCACACCAACCATGAGCTTCCATTATATGTGCATTTATTTATTTATTTATTTATTTATTTATTTATTTATATTTATTTTATATTATATTTTACATATACTACAGTGTTTATGTGCCATCATAACAATCAACTTTTTAACTTCTTTGTCACTGCCTCCTGATTGTACCCATTTATTTTCTCTTTTTGTGTTCAAGTGATTTTATCTGTTTCTACATGCTCAAGCCGCCTGATCTCATGTCTGGGATGGCATGGTTTGATTTGATTTACATGGACAAACTGCTCTATTGCTGTTTCACCTTCATTTTTCAAAATTTTATACACTACAGGAGAAACCTTATCTATAATTCGAAATGGCCCCTGCCAGGCTGCTAGAAATTTAGAATTTTTCTGTTTACTTTTTCCAAAATGAAACTTGTACACCTGATCCCCTACATTGTATTCCTTTACTGATGTCTTTTTGTCATAATATGACTTAGCACTGTCAGCAGCTCTTTCCAGATTTCTCTGCACAAAAGCAAATGCATGTTGCAAATGCCTCCTCAGTTCATCAATATATTCATGAACTGTGGATGCACTCACTAGAGTTTGCTCATGTGTTCTGTATAGTAGGTGTTGTGGTAACACCATTTTCCTACCTGTTAAGACCTCATGGGGGCTAACACCTGTTGCTTTGGCAGGAGTCGACCTGATTGCCATCAGAACCAACGGTAAACGTAAATCCCAGCTGGAACCTGCTTCTGCCACAAATTTCTTTAAAATATCCACAACAGACCTATTGCTTCTTTCAACTGTACCTGAAGACGCCGCCCGATATGCGATATGTAGTTTCCTTTTCACACCTAGTATTTGCCATACCTTACTCATTAGAGTACCTGTGAAATGACTTCCTCTGTCTGACTCAATTCTTTGTGGCAACCCAAACCTTGAGAACACATGGTTTACCAGCAATGTGGCTGCTGTTTGCGCACTACAATCTGGTGCAGGAACGCATTCAATCCACTTTGACATCAAACATACCACACTCAAAATATAACGGTGTCCCCTGCTCGACCTTTTTAAAGGACCTACATAGTCTATTTGCAAATCTGACCATGGGAGAGTTAGGCCTCTTTTCATCAATGGTGCTCTATACATTGGTGAAGCAGGTTTAAATTGGGCGCATACTAGACATCCTCTAGTATATAATTCCACATCTTGGGACATATGTGGCCAGTAAGCATAATCTTTTAGTATTTCTAATGTTTTTTGTGAACCTCTATGGCCTGCAGTTATGGCATCGTGTGCATGGTGTAGCATTAGTCCTCTGAATGAAAGGGGTACTACCCACTGTATTTGCCCTGTTATGGACTCTCTAATCATGAGTCCATCCTGTAATCTAATTCGTGTTTTGTTCTTTAATAACACCCTCAACTCTTCTTTTCCCATACAATCATTTTCTGTTAAAGGATTTTGTTCAGGATCTATCAAATGATTATAATAGATTCCCAAAATTTGATCATTCTTTTGTGCCTCAATCAAATCTTGGTCTGGCGTGTCATGACTCCACTGCACCACCGGTTGATCTACCTCCTTTGGTGCTTTAGAACGTGTGACTGCATCAATTTGTATTTCACCCATTAAATAATCAATAGGTAGCAATTCTCCCATCACAGCCCCAATCTTAGCCAGATGGTCTGCCTTATCATTTCCCTCCTTATCCTCTCCTGGTGTTTTTAAATGCCCACGAATTTTTCTCCAGTATATTGTTAAATTATTTTCTGACACCAAATAGTCTATGGCTTGTATCATTTTTCCATGTTTAAGTGGTTTTTTGTTGTATGTAACCATGCCTCTTGCTTTCCAACCAGGCAAATACTCCACAAAGCTATTCCGTGCATAGTCAGAATCAGTCACCAGGACAATTTCACTGAACTTTTTATCAACTGCAGTAGCAATTGCTTTATAGATGGCTGCCAATTCCGCCACCTGACTGCTCCTATCCCCAATCCTCATCCCTATACTAGGAAGCCTTCACATTTCAACCAGACATTTCCTATTCCTGCCACTAATTGTTTATTACTGTCATTTTCAATGTGAAAAGCACAACCATCCACATATACAGTTGGCAAATCCTTGCATGTTTTTTCATCAAAAGCTTTGTGTGGTGATTGTTCAAATTCCTGTAAACTAGCTTCCACTTCCATTTCATTTGGTATTTGTTCAGCTGCACAGTCATGTAAGTCAGCTAACCCTTGAGCAATTGGGCTCTTTTTATTTTGTCCATATCTTACTTCTACGGGAAAACCTTGTAATGCCAGCGTCCATGAAGTGATTCTGGATTGCGCTAGATTGCCTGATCTAATTCTTTTACTCTCTAAAAATTGCAAAGGTTGATGATTTGTTTCAATAATCACCTTTTCTCCCTGAACAATGGGGCGAAAATGTTGTAGCGCCCACACAGTGGTTAATAGGGCCTTCTCACATTCATTAAATTTCATTTCAACTTGGGAAAATGCCTTACTTGCATATGCAATGGTTTTGGGATTCAAATCGTGTTTTTGTGATAACACTGCTGACATACAATGTTCAGAAAAGCCTATTTCTATAAAGAAATCCCTGTCCTTTATGGGGTATGCTAAACATGGTGCCTTTACAAGACATTCCTTCAATCTAGCCACTGCATCAGACTGCTCTCTTTCCCATCTCCAGGGAGTATTTAGTTTAAGCAGTTTAGTCAATGGTTGAGTGATTTCTGCATAATTCTCAATGAACTTTCTGTTATAGCCTGTCATCCCTAATAAACTTTTTACTCCTTTCACATTTTTAGGATCTTTTAATCTTTGTATGGCCTCTATTTTCTTCCTTTGTGGATTTAGCCCATGTTCAGTCACTTCATGCCCTAGAAAGTTCACTTTTTTCTTGCACCATTGTGCTTTTTGCAAAGATACCTTGGCGCCTGCTTTCTGCAATTGGCCAAGCACATGTCTTATTTCATCAAAATGGCTTTTAAGGTTTTCATTTTTTATCAGGACATCATCCACATAAACTATTGTTCCTCTTTCCGCTGCATCCGGCATGGCCTTTCTCAAAAATATGCCAAATTCACTCCCACTATTGATGTACCCGAACGGAGCTCTAAGCCAGGCATATTGAGTCCTGTCAAATGTAAAGGAAAATAGGTGTTGTATCTCCTCTGCCAATGGCACACACCAATATCCAGATGTGAGATCTAACGTGGTAAATACATTTGAACCATGTATCTGAGCTAGGCCCTGATCAATGAATGGTAGTGGCCATCTAGATACTGGTACTCTTTTATTTAACTCTCTTAAGTCTGCACACAGCCGCCATTGACCATTTGGCTTTAACACACCTAAAATAGGCGTATTGGATGTGCTATGAATGGGCCTAATTATTCCCCGTGATTCCAAATTTTTAATAATCTCTGCCAATGATTCTAAACATGCCAGCGGTAGTCTATACTGGCGTACAAACACTGGATTTCTGCTACAACCTTCTGGTAGTGTGGCCACATGTAAATCAGTTAAACCACAATCATAAGCATCTTTTGCAAATACATCCTTAAACTCCATAAATATTTCCCTCAGGTCGTTTCGATCCCCATCGCTGTCACATGCATCCGCTAAGGAGATCGGCTCTTCTACCATTCTGGAAAATTCTGGAAACTCTTCTGGTAAAGGAATCTCAGCGCTTTCCTCTAACTGTGTGGCTGTGTCTTTTTGTATAGCTGCCACTTTTAAATATTTTGGCATATCAGCTTTCACTTCAATGGGCTGATTTCCTGTTTCATTTTCATTTAAATTAAATATTATGCAATCCTCTTGATGGCAGCACACTGTCTCATTTGAATCATAAGGATACACAGAATGAATTTTAAATATTCCTTTGGGCTGAGAGTCCAGGTGTTCTGGCAACTCGCCCTTGGCATCTACATATTTTTCAGGAATATTCCCAATCACCATATTATTTAAATCTGCCGTATAATGTGATTTTTGTATGGCCATTCCTAATGGGGAGTTTTCCTCTAAATGAATATCCTGACAACCTTTATTATTTACCATGATTTTTACAGATCCCTCACCAATGTCTACCAATGGAATGTATTCATAATCCAGGCCTTGCTGTTTTATGGATTCATTCAGGCATACTAATGCATCAGAGCCTTTCATCTGCTGCCCATTTTTGCATTTCAGTGTTATTGCAAACTGTTTTGTAAATGCAGGAATAATAGTATCTTTCCTTATTTGTAATTCGATGGCATAAGGAACCAGTTGTGCACAATGATAAGCCCTTCTTTTGTCTTCAAATTCAGGTGCCGGCCCACCTAGGCGTGACCATATTTTTTGATTAAGGAAATCTAACACCATACACATTCTGTGCATGATGTCATTGCCCATGTAAAATTCATTTTGTGCTCCATTCACTATCCATACATTATGGTAAATTGTTTTCTGCCCAATGCTAATTTTAAGCATGCATCTGCCTGCAATTCGGTTTTCAAAGTCTGGACTGTCCAACCCAGAAACATATTGGTTTTTAATCCTAAATTTCGGGATTTCTTCCCTCTCCATAATTTTTTGCAACAATTTCTCATTAATGAAACTCCTTTCATGTTCAAGCGCTAAAGTGGCTTTTATTGTTTTAAGATAATCATTTATACCAACGTGAACCCATGGTTGCTCATCTTCCATGTGTATTTCTGCCAGAGTGGTAATGTGTTTTTCTGAATCTGTTTTAGGAACAATATTCTGTTTGCACGTTTTCTCTTTTAGATAAAAACATAATGTGTGCTCATCTATGGCAGTCTGCCAATCTTTCCTTGGGTCCAAGTATATTTGTACAGGTAGTTTTTCATTGTCGCTCTGATCTTTGTCTTGACACATTAATATAACAGTGACACTAGGTATGCAGCTATTCTGGAGATATACCTCCACAGCATCATTTGTTTTGGCAACGGTGTGACATTCTTTTATATTGCTGTTTTGTGATTTTAGTTTCTTAGGCCTCAATGGTTTTTTGGTTAAGGACCACAGCACTCCATTCACCCCATCTATGAGAGGAGACAATCTTTTCAGGCAATCTGTCCCCATCAGAAATGGAATTTCACAAATAGATGTGATCAATACCTCTTGTTTCATTCTGTGCTTTCCTATTTTTATGTCAACCTCAGTTACACCTATGATGGGCACCTCCTCCCCATTAAAGTTATGCACTGGACCTTGATTTTCCTTCACTGTGATCTGACTCTGTGGAGGCCTCCCTTCATTGATACTCTTTACCAGCTCCTTGGACATAATTGTGGCCTGTGCGCCAGTGTCAATCATAGCAAAGGTGTGGCACTTTTCTTCTACAGTGATGGGTGCATAATATCTGTCCTCAACTTCCTCTAATACACATAAGAAATGTGAATTCTTACTGATTTCAGGGCTCACCTTTCTCAGGTCTTTTTCACTTTTGGCTAAGCACATTGGTAAATGAAAAGACATTTTTCCCTCCTTTTTACCCATTTCTGTGCGAGATATTTTATTCATTTCTCCATGTTCAGAGGTTTTTTGGAGTGTGGCCACTGTTCGCCCATCCATCTGGGTAGCATCAGAGACCACATTACAATCCTCCAACTGAACATGTGTAACAACATCATTCAAGAATTTGTCATTTTTTAATTCTGTGCACTTGTGATTATTTAGTGTAATACCAGCCCTTTCAGCCTCTTCAAAAATATGTGGCTCAAAGAATTCTTCAGGTGATTGACTTGTACCCTCCTTGTGAGTATTTCCTTTTTCTGTCTGTGTTTGGTCATTGTTTTGCTTGCCCAGGGAAGGAGCTATGGCATCCCCACTTACTCCCTGTTCACTGGTATTCCCCATGCATGAGTCATTTTTCTTAAATCTGTTCCTTTGTTCTTTTGGAATTCCTAATGTTTCTTTTTCATTTGTGCAAATCTTTACTGTTTTATTTAGCTCTAAGCTAAACCGTACCTCTTTTTTAGAAGTATTTGCACTTTCTATCACAATTTCATTTACTGGTACTTTCATTTTTAATCCATTAGGCATCTCAGAGTCGTTATGCAAAATTATATCAGAGCAATTGGTCATTTTGGCACTGCAGTTATCATGAGTACTTAGTCACTTTTCGGAAACCCCCCGGTCATTGCTATGGCCATCAGCCCCCTCTTTGGAAGGTTGTTTTTGCGCTGTATAGAGCTTTCCTATTTGCTCAGCTAACATTTTCACTTGGGCCTCAAGGCACTGGAACCTTTCCATCTCTCTAGGATCCTCTTTCTGTGGCCTAGGTCGATATTGGTTGTTTTCCCCCTGATTGGATCTATTCTGATACCTCTCAGGTGATTGATACCGGTTGGGATGGTTTCTGAACTCTTGATTCATTTGTGGAGGGGAGCGGGTTGCACCCATCCTTTGATTATAGTCCCTTGGTGGGGAATCATCGTACTGGCGTGGACTGTAGTTCACGTTTTGCCTCATGTCCTGTCTCTCAGATTGTGGGTACTGGCCCCTATGTTGATTTCCATTATCAGTAAATCGATCCACATATCGGGGCCTATCCTGATTACCATATATCATGGTGTTGGGATCAAACCTACTCTGTGTCCCCAATGACTGGTAGGGACCATCATTTCTTTGATCTTGATTTTGTCTCTGGTTATTGTTCATACCTGCCATATCAGACCGGTATCTTACCCGGGGTCTATCCCCTAAGTACCTAGGGCTGATGTAGCTCTCTCTATTACTAGGATCATGTGATTGGAACATTGGTACAGGAAATGGCGATCTTTGTTGATTACCCCTTTGCTCAGGTGTCACATTTTTACCTTGACTTTGAGCAGACTCAAGGGACATTTTGGCTGACCTGATTTCCATTACTGTGGCTGAGGGTTCTTTAGATTTAGGCCTAGTATCTTTCATTTTATCACTTTCTCTACCCTGACAATAGAGTACCTCATATAGCTTTGTGCTTTGATGTACAATCCATTCAAGAGACTTGTCACGGTCAAATTCACGGACCAATTGGGATATGATGTCTTTCTGTAGCCCATAGAAGTATGCAGTTTTAAACTCATTGGAATTTGAGTCAAAAGATACATCAAAGCGAGAGAATGCTCTTTTTAAGTCTTGTAAAAATTGGCGAGGGGATGTATTAGGTCCAGCAGTAATTGTGTACGCGACTTTCTTTGCCTCCTGCAATGACTGAAAAGGAGAAAAATGACGCCTAATTTCTTTTTCAAACTCCAGCCATGTCATATTCTGCTGTTCATTTAATCCCCTTATGATGCTGGCCGTCGGGGCATCTAAAGTTAAATGAAAATATTGTCTGTACTGTTCCTTAGGTATCTGGAGTGCTTTAAAAATGTCATGCACCGCTTCTAAGTGATCCTCAATGCAGCATTCACCTCCCTTTTTAAATGGTTTGATCAGGGCTTTAATGGATTTCATTATTTTTATGGGGCTACTTGTTGCAATACATGGAATTGCACTATTTTGTGAGTCAATCCTGTTTTCAGGTGTATGAGGTTGGTGGCTGCCCCCAATGGGAGTATCAAATCCCCCAAGGGCGCTGCAACCAAGTTCAGTCACCGGCCCAGTCACTGGGGCACTAGCTCTTTGGGCAGAGCTAGAATTCACCTCCACTCCATTGAATGTGGTACCCTGCCGCCTCTCTTGGGACCTGGGAATGCACATTTGCTGTTCTAAGTCCTTACACTTTTTAAGGAGTCTGGTTGCTTCATTCTGCAAATAATTATTTTCATCGCTCATTTTATTAATCGCCTCCTGCATGTCGCACATTTGCATTTGGCATTCATTGAACTCTTTATTTCTCTTGTCTCTTTCTTGGATCATTTTAATCATTTCTTGTTCTGCACTCTGGAGATCACCTTCTTTTTCACAATGTTCTTTTTGTAAAATCTGCATTTCTGAAACAACCTCATCTTTATCCTGCCTAATGTGATCCACTAAGGCTTTTAAGTGTGTCAATTCTTGCTCACTATCTTCAAATTGTTTCTTGCTTTTGGATAACTGAGTATCAAAGTCTCTGCATTTTAATTGCATGTCTTTTTGGCATACATCCAATTCTGCTCTCAACATTTCCTGATTTTTACTTGCCCCCTCTAATTCAGTCTTTAACCTGTTAATTAGCTGAGTATCATTCTCTTGCATTCGCAGGGACTTGTTTAAAATAAACCATATTTTGCCGCATAGCCGTATTAAACAGTCTTTCTCTGCACTTTTATCGGCTGCATTCAATAATCTTGTAAGGCAGACCTGAATTATGCTGCCTTCTGCAAAAATATTGTCTAGTTTTTCTTTCTGCACCTCACCCTGAAGGCGGTTACTCCATTCTAACGTGCTATTCGAAGACCAATTCCCATGTGCAAATAACTTTGCCTCTAAATATTGCACTAGATCTGAGAATGTGGTTTCCCTTTGTGACATTCTGAAATTCGTTTTTAGTGGCACTCTGCTATTATAAAATGGGTTCCCTTTAATGTGCAAATGGCAGTGTGAGACACGCTTGCCACGCCCAGTAGGTACTCTATGATCACTTTCCCGGCCTGCAACGCACCATAAATATGTAGGGTATTTTGTGGAGATTTGGGGCCTGACGGTATTTTATTACCGCCGAAAAATAACTTAGCAATAATCACTCTTTGTATTCAGATTTGGCCATGTGCAACAATAATACAATGGACATGCATTATTTCAGCACCCAGACCTGCATATTTGGTATACATGGTTGGTGGTATTTTGGTGAGAATAATTCCCTTGTTTTATTTGTGGCCCCAATGTCCAGAATCCCTTATCTTTGCTTAGATTTTTCGTGTGATCACTAGAGAGACCTCAGACCTGCATTCTAGGAATACCACATTTTCCAGTGATAGTGTTGGTGTGCCACCATGGGCGAACTCACTGACTTATTTACGACAGAGAGCTATATGTGGTAGTCTTGTGGTAATTTCCACTACCTTATATACGGTAGGAAGCTATGTTCAGAGAGTCTCTCTTCCCGTTGGCTCATGTACCTCCAACAAGCTATGCTTCAGTCACTCACAATTATTCATACTGATTTTGACATGCACACATCTGTCTTAAAATGACCATTGCACTGTTTAAAAATCTCCCCACATCATCAGCATTGTAATGGTAAACAATAAACATCACCCGTCTGTTTTCAAATATTTTTCTGTATTATAAAAGTTGTATTTAAAAACGATCTCATTCTTTACAGAAATAAAATGGTACAGTCAAAGCATTGTCTGTGACACTCTGCAAAGATAGTGGCGGAGAACAGAACTCAAATTGCAACATTATCACTTGATTAAGACACGCACAGGAATCCTACACTGACTGCATATTACCGTACACACTCAGCTCCCACACTTTTCATTACCTTATCTTTTTAGTTGTTCTCTTTGTGAATGTGGCTCTCTTGGATTAACTCCAGCAAAAAGGAACGCTTGCCTTCTCAAACCGGGGTCATTGCCTGGAATTCTCAGCTTTTGCAGATAGGAATGCCTCAGCCAGTGGAAAGGTCCTTCTTTCAGCTCTCCCCAATCTCGACTGCAGCAGGACACAGGAATCTGCATTCAGTCAGGAGCAGCACAGCCAGGTCTTCTCCCCAATAGTGCAGAAAGATGTCTGCCTGTCTTTTTCCCTGATACTGCCCACTAAAACTTTCCTCTCAGGCCTCTGTATGACGTGTCCCAATGAAATCCATCATCTCTCATCCTCCTACTCTTCAACAATAGCTTCGCTTATACATTTGCAATTGTTGCAAATCTGACTTCCTTCTTCCTGCAGTTACTGTGCACAAAAACACGGAGAATCAGGCAGAGAAGAGAAGAAAAAAATCTGCACACGCATTTAAATGGTTTTCAGAGTATGCCTAATTCTGCAGTGGAGAACACATTTTATTAGTGGGTTATGTTAAATAAGGTTTTATTAGTCAGGTTAATTGTTAATAGGTTAGCTGTTAATTTTCAAATGTGTCTCTAGCAATATAGGCATTTCAGGTGAAAAATAGTGTGCATTTTTAAATGAGCACGTGTGCTTTTAACTGTAAAAATAGATTTGCATCTTATATGTTAAAATCGTTTTTGACTGAATAGCCTGTCTTTCCTTGTTAATCTGGTAACCCATATAGCAATGCACCGCACCCTTGTGGTGGTGCTGCAAAAAAAATGTGCTACTTGTGCAGTATTACTGTACTCTGTACTGTAACACGCCAAATATCCTTGCATATACCCTCCTTTTGTTTTTAGAACTTGGCTATAATCCAAGTCAATTCCTAAAAACAACTTGTTCTATTTTTTTTACAATATAGCAATCCAACAAAATGAATATTCATGTGCATCAATGAAAATTTGCAATCAACATTTCATCTGAGTCCATCAGTTCATAAAATGTTCCACATTTGCCTTCTCAGTGGAAGTGGCATTACTTTAAGTTTAAATTTTCCAAGTCAATTAAAAACAATGAAATAAAACAACTAACTAAAACAAATAAGTAATATAACAAGTTAAAATAAATAATTAAAATAATAAATACGTGGAACTTCATATGCCGGAACTTTTGTTTTGTCTCTTTTGGTATGTCCCGACCAGCGATGTTATTCGGTTCATTCGAGTACTCTTTCATCTTGGCAATCTTGAATCCACAGTAGTCATCTCTTTTGGCATTCCGGTTATTTTGTCTTCACCTCCACCTGGAGGCAGGTATCTTTTGGTCTTCATCCAGGGGACTCCAGGACTCCATCGTCTCCCGTGGCCTCTGATCCCGGAACCTCCGACCAAATAATGTTAATTGTCTAAATCAAAATAGAAAATAAACAGATTAAGTACATAGCACAATACTAACTTCATCCTTTTGCCAAAAATAAAACATGCTTGGTAAAAATATTTCTTTTCTTTTTTTTTTCTGAAATTAAACACAAGTTAAAAGAAAACAAACACATATAAAACAGCATTCAATATTTAATACACTTTCTCTCTGCACACCAACCATGAGCTTCCATTATATGTGCATTTATTTATTTATTTATTTATTTATTTATTTATTTATTTATTTATATTTATTTTATATTATATTTTACATATACTACAGTGTTTATGTGCCATCATAACAATCAACTTTTTAACTTCTTTGTCACTGCCTCCTGATTGTACCCATTTATTTTCTCTTTTTGTGTTCAAGTGATTTTATCTGTTTCTACATGCTCAAGCCGCCTGATCTCATGTCTGGGATGGCATGGTTTGATTTGATTTACATGGACAAACTGCTCTATTGCTGTTTCACCTTCATTTTTCAAAATTTTATACACTACAGGAGAAACCTTATCTATAATTCGAAATGGCCCCTGCCAGGCTGCTAGAAATTTAGAATTTTTCTGTTTACTTTTTCCAAAATGAAACTTGTACACCTGATCCCCTACATTGTATTCCTTTACTGATGTCTTTTTGTCATAATATGACTTAGCACTGTCAGCAGCTCTTTCCAGATTTCTCTGCACAAAAGCAAATGCATGTTGCAAATGCCTCCTCAGTTCATCAATATATTCATGAACTGTGGATGCACTCACTAGAGTTTGCTCATGTGTTCTGTATAGTAGGTGTTGTGGTAACACCATTTTCCTACCTGTTAAGACCTCATGGGGGCTAACACCTGTTGCTTTGGCAGGAGTCGACCTGATTGCCATCAGAACCAACGGTAAACGTAAATCCCAGCTGGAACCTGCTTCTGCCACAAATTTCTTTAAAATATCCACAACAGACCTATTGCTTCTTTCAACTGTACCTGAAGACGCCGCCCGATATGCGATATGTAGTTTCCTTTTCACACCTAGTATTTGCCATACCTTACTCATTAGAGTACTTGTGAAATGACTTCCTCTGTCTGACTCAATTCTTTGTGGCAACCCAAACCTTGAGAACACATGGTTTACCAGCAATGTGGCTGCTGTTTGCGCACTACAATCTGGTGCAGGAACGCATTCAATCCACTTTGACATCAAACATACCACACTCAAAATATAACGGTGTCCCCTGCTCGACCTTTTTAAAGGACCTACATAGTCTATTTGCAAATCTGACCATGGGAGAGTTAGGCCTCTTTTCATCAATGGTGCTCTATGCATTGGTGAAGCAGGTTTAAATTGGGCGCATACTAGACATCCTCTAGTATATAATTCCACATCTTGGGACATATGTGGCCAGTAAGCATAATCTTTTAGTATTTCTAATGTTTTTTGTGAACCTCTATGGCCTGCAGTTATGGCATCGTGTGCATGGTGTAGCATTAGTCCTCTGAATGAAAGGGGTACTACCCACTGTATTTGCCCTGTTATGGACTCTCTAATCATGAGTCCATCCTGTAATCTAATTCGTGTTTTGTTCTTTAATAACACCCTCAACTCTTCTTTTCCCATACAATCATTTTCTGTTAAAGGATTTTGTTCAGGATCTATCAAATGATTATAATAGATTCCCAAAATTTGATCATTCTTTTGTGCCTCAATCAAATCTTGGTCTGGCGTGTCATGACTCCACTGCACCACCGGTTGATCTACCTCCTTTGGTGCTTTAGAACGTGTGACTGCATCAATTTGTATTTCACCCATTAAATAATCAATAGGTAGCAATTCTCCCATCACAGCCCCAATCTTAGCCAGATGGTCTGCCTTATCATTTCCCTCCTTATCCTCTCCTGGTGTTTTTAAATGCCCACGAATTTTTCTCCAGTATATTGTTAAATTATTTTCTGACACCAAATAGTCTATGGCTTGTATCATTTTTCCATGTTTAAGTGGTTTTTTGTTGTATGTAACCATGCCTCTTGCTTTCCAACCAGGCAAATACTCCACAAAGCTATTCCGTGCATAGTCAGAATCAGTCACCAGGACAATTTCACTGAACTTTTTATCAACTGCAGTAGCAATTGCTTTATAGATGGCTGCCAATTCCGCCACCTGACTGCTCCTATCCCCAATCCTCATCCCTATACTAGGAAGCCTTCACATTTCAACCAGACATTTCCATTCCTGCCACTAATTGTTTATTACTGTCATTTTCAATGTGAAAAGCACAACCATCCACATATACAGTTGGCAAATCCTTGCATGTTTTTTCATCAAAAGCTTTGTGTGGTGATTGTTCAAATTCCTGTAAACTAGCTTCCACTTCCATTTCATTTGGTATTTGTTCAGCTGCACAGTCATGTAAGTCAGCTAACCCTTGAGCAATTGGGCTCTTTTTATTTTGTCCATATCTTACTTCTACGGGAAAACCTTGTAATGCCAGCGTCCATGAAGTGATTCTGGATTGCGCTAGATTGCCTGATCTAATTCTTTTACTCTCTAAAAATTGCAAAGGTTGATGATTTGTTTCAATAATCACCTTTTCTCCCTGAACAATGGGGCAAAAATGTTGTAGCGCCCACACAGTGGTTAATAGGGCCTTCTCACATTCATTAAATTTCATTTCAACTTGGGAAAATGCCTTACTTGCATATGCAATGGTTTTGGGATTCAAATCGTGTTTTTGTGATAACACTGCTGACATACAATGTTCAGAAAAGCCTATTTCTATAAAGAAATCCCTGTCCTTTATGGGGTATGCTAAACATGGTGCCTTTACAAGACATTCCTTCAATCTAGCCACTGCATCAGACTGCTCTCTTTCCCATCTCCAGGGAGTATTTAGTTTAAGCAGTTTAGTCAATGGTTGAGTGATTTCTGCATAATTCTCAATGAACTTTCTGTTATAGCCTGTCATCCCTAATAAACTTTTTACTCCTTTCACATTTTTAGGATCTTTTAATCTTTGTATGGCCTCTATTTTCTTCCTTTGTGGATTTAGCCCATGTTCAGTCACTTCATGCCCTAGAAAGTTCACTTTTTTCTTGCACCATTGTGCTTTTTGCAAAGATACTTTGGCGCCTGCTTTCTGCAATTGGCCAAGCACATGTCTTATTTCATCAAAATGGCTTTTAAGGTTTTCATTTTTTATCAGGACATCATCCACATAAACTATTGTTCCTCTTTCCGCTGCATCCGGCATGGCCTTTCTCAAAAATATGCCAAATTCACTCCCACTATTGATGTACCCGAACGGAGCTCTAAGCCAGGCATATTGAGTCCTGTCAAATGTAAAGGAAAATAGGTGTTGTATCTCCTCTGCCAATGGCACACACCAATATCCAGATGTGAGATCTAACGTGGTAAATACATTTGAACCATGTATCTGAGCTAGGCCCTGATCAATGAATGGTAGTGGCCATCTAGATACTGGTACTCTTTTATTTAACTCTCTTAAGTCTGCACACAGCCGCCATTGACCATTTGGCTTTAACACACCTAAAATAGGCGTATTGGATGTGCTATGAATGGGCCTAATTATTCCCCGTGATTCCAAATTTTTAATAATCTCTGCCAATGATTCTAAACATGCCAGCGGTAGTCTATACTGGCGTACAAACACTGGATTTCTGCTACAACCTTCTGGTAGTGTGGCCACATGTAAATCAGTTAAACCACAATCATAAGCATCTTTTGCAAATACATCCTTAAACTCCATAAATATTTCCCTCAGGTCGTTTCGATCCCCATCGCTGTCACATGCATCCGCTAAGGAGATCTGCTCTTCTACCATTCTGGAAAATTCTGGAAACTCTTCTGGTAAAGGAATCTCAGCGCTTTCCTCTAACTGTGTGGCTGTGTCTTTTTGTATAGCTGCCACTTTTAAATATTTTGGCATATCAGCTTCCACTTCAATGGGCTGATTTCCTGTTTCATTTTCATTTAAATTAAATATTATGCAATCCTCTTGATGGCAGCACACTGTCTCATTTGAATCATAAGGATACACAGAATGAATTTTAAATATTCCTTTGGGCTGAGAGTCCAGGTGTTCTGGCAACTCGCCCTTGGCATCTACATATTTTTCAGGAATATTCCCAATCACCATATTATTTAAATCTGCCGTATAATGTGATTTTTGTATGGCCATTCCTAATGGGGAGTTTTCCTCTAAATGAATATCCTGACAACCTTTATTATTTACCATGATTTTTACAGATCCCTCACCAATGTCTACCAATGGAATGTATTCATAATCCAGGCCTTGCTGTTTTATGGATTCATTCAGGCATACTAATGCATCAGAGCCTTTCATCTGCTGCCCATTTTTGCATTTCAGTGTTATTGCAAACTGTTTTGTAAATGCAGGAATAATAGTATCTTTCCTTATTTGTAATTCGATGGCATAAGGAACCAGTTGTGCACAATGATAAGCCCTTCTTTTGTCTTCAAATTCAGGTGCCGGCCCACCTAGGCGTGACCATATTTTTTGATTAAGGAAATCTAACACCATACACATTCTGTGCATGATGTCATTGCCCATGTAAAATTCATTTTGTGCTCCATTCACTATCCATACATTATGGTAAATTGTTTTCTGCCCAATGCTAATTTTAAGCATGCATCTGCCTGCAATTCGGTTTTCAAAGTCTGGACTGTCCAACCCAGAAACATATTGGTTTTTAATCCTAAATTTCGGGATTTCTTCCCTCTCCATAATTTTTTGCAACAATTTCTCATTAATGAAACTCCTTTCATGTTCAAGCGCTAAAGTGGCTTTTATTGTTTTAAGATAATCATTTATACCAACGTGAACCCATGGTTGCTCATCTTCCATGTGTATTTCTGCCAGAGTGGTAATGTGTTTTTCTGAATCTGTTTTAGGAACAATATTCTGTTTGCACGTTTTCTCTTTTAGATAAAAACATAATGTGTGCTCATCTATGGCAGTCTGCCAATCTTTCCTTGGGTCCAAGTATATTTGTACAGGTAGTTTTTCATTGTCGCTCTGATCTTTGTCTTGACACATTAATATAACAGTGACACTAGGTATGCAGCTATTCTGGAGATATACCTCCACAGCATCATTTGTTTTGGCAACGGTGTGACATTCTTTTATATTGCTGTTTTGTGATTTTAGTTTCTTAGGCCTCAATGGTTTTTTGGTTAAGGACCACAGCACTCCATTCACCCCATCTATGAGAGGAGACAATCTTTTCAGGCAATCTGTCCCCATCAGAAATGGAATTTCACAAATAGATGTGATCAATACCTCTTGTTTCATTCTGTGCTTTCCTATTTTTATGTCAACCTCAGTTACACCTATGATGGGCACCTCCTCCCCATTAAAGTTATGCACTGGGCCTTGATTTTCCTTCACTGTGATCTGACTCTGTGGAGGCCTCCCTTCATTGATACTCTTTACCAGCTCCTTGGACATAATTGTGGCCTGTGCGCCAGTGTCAATCATAGCAAAGGTGTGGCACTTTTCTTCTACAGTGATGGGTGCATAATATCTGTCCTCAACTTCCTCTAATACACATAAGAAATGTGAATTCTTACTGATTTCAGGGCTCACCTTTCTCAGGTCTTTTTCACTTTTGGCTAAGCACATTGGTAAATGAAAAGACATTTTTCCCTCCTTTTTACCCATTTCTGTGCGAGATATTTTATTCATTTCTCCATGTTCAGAGGTTTTTTGGAGTGTGGCCACTGTTCGCCCATCCATCTGGGTAGCATCAGAGACCACATTACAATCCTCCAACTGAACATGTGTAACAACATCATTCAAGAATTTGTCATTTTTTAATTCTGTGCACTTGTGATTATTTAGTGTAATACCAGCCCTTTCAGCCTCTTCAAAAATATGTGGCTCAAAGAATTCTTCAGGTGATTGACTTGTACCCTCCTTGTGAGTATTTCCTTTTTCTGTCTGTGTTTGGTCATTGTTTTGCTTGCCCAGGGAAGGAGCTATGGCATCCCCACTTACTCCCTGTTCACTGGTATTCCCCATGCATGAGTCATTTTTCTTAAATCTGTTCCTTTGTTCTTTTGGAATTCCTAATGTTTCTTTTTCATTTGTGCAAATCTTTACTGTTTTATTTAGCTCTAAGCTAAACCGTACCTCTTTTTTAGAAGTATTTGCACTTTCTATCACAATTTCATTTACTGGTACTTTCATTTTTAATCCATTAGGCATCTCAGAGTCGTTATGCAAAATTATATCAGAGCAATCGGTCATTTTGGCACTGCAGTTATCATGAGTACTTAGTCACTTTTCGGAAACCCCCCGGTCATTGCTATGGCCATCAGCCCCCTCTTTGGAAGGTTGTTTTTGCGCTGTATAGAGCTTTCCTATTTGCTCAGCTAACATTTTCACTTGGGCCTCAAGGCACTGGAACCTTTCCATCTCTCTAGGATCCTCTTTCTGTGGCCTAGGTCGATATTGGTTGTTTTCCCCCTGATTGGATCTATTCTGATACCTCTCAGGTGATTGATACCGGTTGGGATGGTTTCTGAACTCTTGATTCATTTGTGGAGGGGAGCGGGTTGCACCCATCCTTTGATTATAGTCCCTTGGTGGGGAATCATCGTACTGGCGTGGACTGTAGTTCACGTTTTGCCTCATGTCCTGTCTCTCAGATTGTGGGTACTGGCCCCTATGTTGATTTCCATTATCAGTAAATCGATCCACATATCGGGGCCTATCCTGATTACCATATATCATGGTGTTGGGATCAAACCTACTCTGTGTCCCCAATGACTGGTAGGGACCATCATTTCTTTGATCTTGATTTTGTCTCTGGTTATTGTTCATACCTGCCATATCAGACCGGTATCTTACCCGGGGTCTATCCCCTAAGTACCTAGGGCTGATGTAGCTCTCTCTATTACTAGGATCATGTGATTGGAACATTGGTACAGGAAATGGCGATCTTTGTTGATTACCCCTTTGCTCAGGTGTCACATTTTTACCTTGACTTTGAGCAGACTCAAGGGACATTTTGGCTGACCTGATTTCCATTACTGTGGCTGAGGGTTCTTTAGATTTAGGCCTAGTATCTTTCATTTTATCACTTTCTCTACCCTGACAATAGAGTACCTCATATAGCTTTGTGCTTTGATGTACAATCCATTCAAGAGACTTGTCACGGTCAAATTCACGGACCAATTGGGATATGATGTCTTTCTGTAGCCCATAGAAGTATGCAGTTTTAAACTCATTGGAATTTGAGTCAAAAGATACATCAAAGCGAGAGAATGCTCTTTTTAAGTCTTGTAAAAATTGGCGAGGGGATGTATTAGGTCCAGCAGTAATTGTGTACGCGACTTTCTTTGCCTCCTGCAATGACTGAAAAGGAGAAAAATGACGCCTAATTTCTTTTTCAAACTCCAGCCATGTCATATTCTGCTGTTCATTTAATCCCCTTATGATGCTGGCCGTCGGGGCATCTAAAGTTAAATGAAAATATTGTCTGTACTGTTCCTTAGGTATCTGGAGTGCTTTAAAAATGTCATGCACCGCTTCTAAGTGATCCTCAATGCAGCATTCACCTCCCTTTTTAAATGGTTTGATCAGGGCTTTAATGGATTTCATTATTTTTATGGGGCTACTTGTTGCAATACATGGAATTGCACTATTTTGTGAGTCAATCCTGTTTTCAGGTGTATGAGGTTGGTGGCTGCCCCCAATGGGAGTATCAAATCCCCCAAGGGCGCTGCAACCAAGTTCAGTCACCGGCCCAGTCACTGGGGCACTAGCTCTTTGGGCAGAGCTAGAATTCACCTCCACTCCATTGAATGTGGTACCCTGCCGCCTCTCTTGGGACCTGGGAATGCACATTTGCTGTTCTAAGTCCTTACACTTTTTAAGGAGTCTGGTTGCTTCATTCTGCAAATAATTATTTTCATCGCTCATTTTATTAATCGCCTCCTGCATGTCGCACATTTGCATTTGGCATTCATTGAACTCTTTATTTCTCTTGTCTCTTTCTTGGATCATTTTAATCATTTCTTGTTCTGCACTCTGGAGATCACCTTCTTTTTCACAATGTTCTTTTTGTAAAATCTGCATTTCTGAAACAACCTCATCTTTATCCTGCCTAATGTGATCCACTAAGGCTTTTAAGTGTGTCAATTCTTGCTCACTATCTTCAAATTGTTTCTTGCTTTTGGATAACTGAGTATCAAAGTCTCTGCATTTTAATTGCATGTCTTTTTGGCATACATCCAATTCTGCTCTCAACATTTCCTGATTTTTACTTGCCCCCTCTAATTCAGTCTTTAACCTGTTAATTAGCTGAGTATCATTCTCTTGCATTCGCAGGGACTTGTTTAAAATAAACCATATTTTGCCGCATAGCCGTATTAAACAGTCTTTCTCTGCACTTTTATCGGCTGCATTCAATAATCTTGTAAGGCAGACCTGAATTATGCTGCCTTCTGCAAAAATATTGTCTAGTTTTTCTTTCTGCACCTCACCCTGAAGGCGGTTACTCCATTCTAACGTGCTATTCGAAGACCAATTCCCATGTGCAAATAACTTTGCCTCTAAATATTGCACTAGATCTGAGAATGTGGTTTCCCTTTGTGACATTCTGAAATTCGTTTTTAGTGGCACTCTGCTATTATAAAATGGGTTCCCTTTAATGTGCAAATGGCAGTGTGAGACACGCTTGCCACGCCCAGTAGGTACTCTATGATCACTTTCCCGGCCTGCAACGCACCATAAATATGTAGGGTATTTTGTGGAGATTTGGGGCCTGACGGTATTTTATTACCGCCGAAAAATAACTTAGCAATAATCACTCTTTGTATTCAGATTTGGCCATGTGCAACAATAATACAATGGACATGCATTATTTCAGCACCCAGACCTGCATATTTGGTATACGTGGTTGGTGGTATTTTGGTGAGAATAATTCCCTTGTTTTATTTGTGGCCCCAATGTCCAGAATCCCTTATCTTTGCTTAGATTTTTCGTGTGATCACTAGAGAGACCTCAGACCTGCATTCTAGGAATACCACATTTTCCAGTGATAGTGTTGGTGTGCCACCATGGGCGAACTCACTGACTTATTTACGACAGAGAGCTATATGTGGTAGTCTTGTGGTAATTTCCACTACCTTATATACGGTAGGAAGCTATGTTCAGAGAGTCTCTCTTCCCGTTGGCTCATGTACCTCCAACAAGCTATGCTACAGTCACTCACAATTATTCATACTGATTTTGACATGCACACATCTGTCTTAAAATGACCATTGCACTGTTTAAAAATCTCCCCACATCATCAGCATTGTAATGGTAAACAATAAACATCACCCGTCTGTTTTCAAATATTTTTCTGTATTATAAAAGTTGTATTTAAAAACGATCTCATTCTTTACAGAAATAAAATGGTACAGTCAAAGCATTGTCTGTGACACTCTGCAAAGATAGTGGCGGAGAACAGAACTCAAATTGCAACATTATCACTTGATTAAGACACGCACAGGAATCCTACACTGACTGCATATTACCGTACACACTCAGCTCCCACACTTCTCATTACCTTATCTTTTTAGTTGTTCTCTTTGTGAATGTGGCTCTCTTGGATTAACTCCAGCAAAAAGGAACGCTTGCCTTCTCAAACCGGGGTCATTGCCTGGAATTCTCAGCTTTTGCAGATAGGAATGCCTCAGCCAGTGGAAAGGTCCTTCTTTCAGCTCTCCCCAATCTCGACTGCAGCAGGACACAGGAATCTGCATTCAGTCAGGAGCAGCACAGCCAGGTCTTCTCCCCAATAGTGCAGAAAGATGTCTGCCTGTCTTTTTCCCTGATACTGCCCACTAAAACTTTCCTCTCAGCCCTCTGTATGACGTGTCCCAATGAAATCCATCATCTCTCATCCTCCTACTCTTCAACAATAGCTTCGCTTATACATTTGCAATTGTTGCAAATCTGACTTCCTTCTTCCTGCAGTTACTGTGCACAAAAACACGGAGAAGAGAAGAAAAAAATCTGCACACGCATTTAAATGGTTTTCAGAGTATGCCTAATTCTGCAGTGGAGAACACATTTTATTAGTGGGTTATGTTAAATAAGGTTTTATTAGTCAGGTTAATTGTTAATAGGTTAGCTGTTAATTTTCAAATGTGTCTCTAGCAATATAGGCATTTCAGGTGAAAAATAGTGTGCATTTTTAAATGAGCATGTGTGCTTTTAACTGTAAAAATAGATTTGCATCTTATATGTTAAAATCGTTTTTGACTGAATAGCCTGTCTTTCATTGTTAATCTGGTAACCCATATAGCAATGCACCGCACCCTTGTAGTGGTGCTGCAAAAAAAATGTGCTACTTGTGCAGTATTACTGTACTCTGTACTGTAACACGCCAAATATCCTTACACTACCAGCTGCTCCTCCTCATAGGCGTTCATCCTTTCTGTCCCTGCTCCCTGCACCGTTCCGCGTTGCATGTACTCGCTTCCCAGCTCTCTGGTTTAGATGCGTGTTCCCTGCCTTCTCTCCTCTTCCTACAGCCTTCCAATGAGCTCCACAAGATAGTGTTCAGAATGCTTTATAACCCCATTATTCAACATATAGCTGTAACCCGCTAGACGTATTGAAACGTGCTAAAAACGAGCAGAAACAGCTCGAAAATGTACTTTTCTCGCATTTTGGTAAATGCGAATTCTGGTGGATTCCCATTTTGTACTCTGTTCGTGCGTTTGTTCAGTCGAATCCTGGTCTTTTGAACCACTCTTCTCCCATACAAAGGAGGGTCAAAATGTGTTGTTCACAGGCTGAATTTATACTGCTGAAATGCTCGCTTCCCTGCTCTCTGGTTTAGATGCGTGTTCCCTGCCTTCTCTCCTCTTCCTACAGCCTTCCAATGAGCTCCACTAGATAGTGTTCAGAATGCTTTATAACCCCATTATTCAACATATAGCTGTAACCCGCTAGACGTATTGAAACGTGCTAAAAACTACAAAAATAGCTAGAAAATGTACTTCCCTCGCGTTTTTGTAAAGGCGAATTCTGGTGGGTTCCCATGTTGTATGTACTGTGTCCGTGCCTTTGTGTCGAATCCTGAAGTTTTTAACCACTGTTCTCCCATACTAGGGAGGGGGGGTCAACATCTGCTGTTCACAGGCTGAATGTATACGGCTGAAATCTTCAAGGCATTATCAGCTTTCCTGACTGTTTTGGAACGTGTATTTGCCATCTGTTAATGCAGTCGCCCTTTGTTCATCGTTCCTTCTAGTTTACAGGCTGCACTCCCCTAGTGATCACATTCTTCTCTCCTTTGCAGGCTAACTACCAGCTGCTCCTCCTCATAGGTGTTCATCCTTTCTGTCCCTGCTCCCTGCACCGTTTCGCGTTGCATGTACTCGCGTCCCAGCTCTCTGGTTGAGATGCGTGTTCCCTGCCTTCTCTCCTCTTGCTACAGCCTTCCAATTTGCTCCACAAGATAGTGTTCAGAATGCTTTATAACACCCATTATTCAACATATAGCTGTAACCCGCTAGACGTATTGAAACGTGCTAAAAACTAGCAAAAACAGCTAGAAAATGTACTTCCCTCGCGTTTTGGTAAATGCAGGGTACACGAGTCTAAACCAGAGAGCAGGGAAGCGAGCATTTCAGCAGTATAAATTCAGCCTGTGAACAACACATTTTGACCCTCCTTTGTATGTGAGAAGAGTGGTTCAAAAGACCAGGATTCGACTGAACAAACGCACGAACAGAGTACAAAATGGGAATCCACCAGAATTCGCATTTACCAAAACGCGAGAAAAGTACATTTTCGAGCTGTTTCTGCTCATTTTTAGCACGTTTCAATACGTCTAGCGGGTTACAGCTATATGTTGAATAATGGGGTTATAAAGCATTCTGAACACTATCTTGTGGAGCTCATTGGAAGGCTGTAGGAAGAGGAGAGAAGGCAGGGAACACGCATCTAAACCAGAGAGCTGGGAAGCGAGTACATGCAACGCGGAACGGTGCAGGGAGCAGGGACAGAAAGGATGAACGCCTATGAGGAGGAGCAGCTGGTAGTCAGCCTGCTCTGGAGAGGAGAATGTGATCACCAGGGGAGTGCAGCCTGTGAAGTAGAAGGGACGATGAACACAGGGCGACTGCATTAACAGATGGCAAATACACGTTCCAAAACAGTCAGGAAAGCTGATAATGCCTTGAAGATTTCAGCCGTATACATTCAGCCTGTGAACAGCAGTAGACGTTGACCCCCCCCCCCCTTGTATGGGAGAACAGTGGTTAAAAACATCAGGATTCGACAACAAACGCACGGACAGTACATACATGGGAACCCATCAGAATTAGCATTTACAAAAACGCGAGGAAAGTACATTTTCTAGCTGTTTTTGCTAGTTTACAGCACGTTTCAATACGTCTAGCGGATTACGGCTATATGTTGAATAATGGGTGTTATAGAGCATTCTGAGCACTGTGTATCTTTTGGAGCTCATTTTTTGATTTGAAGGCAGCGGGAAGAGGAGAGAAGGCAGGGAACACGCGTCTAAACCAGAGAGCTGGGAAGCGAGTACTTGCAACGCGAAAAGGGCAGAAAGGAAGAAGGCCTCTGAGAAGGAAAAGCGTCTAAACCAGAGAGCAGGAAAGCGAGTGTTTGCAACGCGAAACTGTGCAGGGAGCAGGGACAGAAAGGGAGAACTCCTCTGAGGAGGAATAGCTGGCAGTTAGCCTTCTTTGGAGATGAGAACTTGATCACCACGGGAGAGGATTGTTGAGAGGGTTACAGAGGGGGAGGTCTGAGATCAGAAAATCCCGAGTATTCCCTGCAGTGTGTAGGGCCAGCGACATGAAGAGTTGCAGATCTCGTAAAAGTCCAGGTCAGGAAGCATACAGGTTCATGTTGAATTCTCCAAGTAGGCGGAGTTGAGTGGTAGGAGGCAAGGATGGAGAAGTCCATCCACTGAGAGAGGAAGGGGGTAGGCAAATAGCCACGGTGAGCGAATGGCCAGGGGAGAATGCATGCAGACAAGGCATTCGTGACAGGAGTCGGCCTGCAAAGGAAATCAATTTACTACAGGAATCAAGGATAAGCATTGAGATATCACATCTCATGCTATAGGGTCTCAGGATTGGAATGGGAAGGACTTAGATATCACATATCATGCTATAGAGAGGGTCTCAGTTTTGATATTAGAAGCCTTGAGATATCACATCTCATGCTATCGGAAGTGTCTCAGGATTGGAATGGGAAGGAGCTGGATATCACATCTCATGCTAAAGGAAGGGTCTCAGGTTTGGAACGGGAAGGAGTTGGATATCACATCTCATGTTATAGGAAGGGTCTCGGGTTTGGTATAAACATTGAGATATCACATCTCTGATATCGGAAGTGTCTCAGGATTGGAATGGGAAGGAGTTGGATATCCCATCTCATGTTATAGGACGGGTCTCAGGTTTTTTATTAAAATCATTGAGATATCATATTGCATGCTGTAGGAAGGGTCTAAGGATTGGAATGGAAGGAATTGGATATCACATCTCATGTTAAAGGAAGGATCTCAGGTTTGGTATTAGAAGCATTGAGACATCACATCTCATGCTATAGGAAGGGTCTCAGGATTGGAATGGGATGGAGTTGGATATCACATCTCATGCTATAGGAAGGGTCTCAGGATTGGAATGGGAAGGAGTTGGATATCACATCTCATGTTATAGGAAGGGTCTCAGGTTTGGTATAAACATTGCGATATCACATCTCTACCATCGGAAGTGTCTCAGGATTGGAATGGGAAGGAGTTGGATATCCCATCTCATGTTATAGGACGGGTCTCAGGTTTTTTATTAAAATCATTGAGATATCATATTTCATGCTGTAGGAAGGGTCTAAGGATTGGAATGGGAAGGAGTTGGATATTCCCATCTCATGTTATAGGAAGGGTCTCAGGTTTGGTATTAGAAGCATTGAGATATCACATCTCATGCTATAGGAAGGGTCTCAGGATTGGAATGGGAAGGACTTGGATATCACATCTCATGCTATAGGGAGGGTCTCAAGTTTGATAGAAGCATTGAGATATCACATTTCATGATATCGGAAGGGTCTCAAGATTGGAATGGGAAGGAGTTGGATATCACATCTCATGATAAAGGAAGGGTCTAAGGTTTGGAAGGGGAAGGATTTGGATATCACATCTCATGTTATAGGACGGGTCTCAGGTTTGGTATTAGAAGCATTGAGATATCAAGTCTCATGGTATAGGAAGGGTCTCAGGATTAGAATGGGAAGGAGTTTGATATCACATCTCATGCCATAATATGGGTCTCAGGTTTGGTAGAAGCATTGGGATATCACATCTCATGCTATCGGAAGGGTATCGGGATTGGATTTGGAAGGAGTTGGATATCCCATCTCATGCTATAGGAAGGGTCTCAGGTTGGAATGGGAAGGAGTTGGATATCACATCTCATGTTATAGGAAGGGTCTCAGGATTGGAATGGGAAGGACTTGGATATCACATCTCATGCTATAGGAAGGCTCTCAGGTTTGCAAGGGGAAAGAGTTGGATATCACATTTCATGTTAGAGGTAGGATCTCAGGTTTGGTATTAGAAGCATTGAGATATCACATATGCTATCAGAAGGATCTCAGGTTTGGTATAGAAGCATTGAGATATCATATCTTATGCTATCAGAAGGGTCTCAGGATTGGAATGGGATGGAGTTGGATATCACATCTCATGCTATAGGAAGGGTCTCAGGATTGGAATGGGAAGGAGTTGGATATCACATCTCATGTTATAGGAAGGGTCTCAGGTTTGGTATAAACATTGAGATATCACATCTCTACCATCGGAAGTGTCTCAGGATTGGAATGGGAAGGAGTTGGATATCCCATCTCAGGTTATAGGACGGGTCTCAGGTTTTTTATTAAAATCATTGAGATATCATATTGCATGCTGTAGGAAGGGTCTAAGGATTGGAATGGGAAGGAGTTGGATATTCCCATCTCATGTTATAGGAAGGGTCTCAGGTTTGGTATTAGAAGCATTGAGATATCACATCTCATGCTATAGGAAGGGTCTCAGGATTGGAATGGGAAGGACTTGGATATCACATCTCATGCTATAGGGAGGGTCTCAAGTTTGATGGAAGCATTGAGATATCACATTTCATGATATCGGAAGGGTCTCAAGATTGGAATGGGAAGGAGTTGGATATCACATCTCATGATAAAGGAAGGGTCTAAGGTTTGGAAGGGGAAGGATTTGGATATCACATCTCATGTTATAGGACGGGTCTCAGGTTTGGTATTAGAAGCATTGAGATATCAAGTCTCATGGTATAGGAAGGGTCTCAGGATTAGAATGGGAAGGAGTTTGATATCACATCTCATGCCATAATATGGGTCTCAGGTTTGGTAGAAGCATTGGGATATCACATCTCATGCTATCAGAAGGGTATCGGGATTGGATTTGGAAGGAGTTGGATATCCCATCTCATGCTATAGGAAGGGTCTCAGGTTGGAATGGGAAGGAGTTGGATATCACATCTCATGTTATAGGAAGGGTCTCAGGATTGGAATGGGAAGGACTTGGATATCACATCTCATGCTATAGGAAGGCTCTCAGGTTTGCAAGGGGAAAGAGTTGGATATCACATTTCATGTTAGAGGTAGGATCTCAGGTTTGGTATTAGAAGCATTGAGATATCACATCTCATGCTATCAGAAGGATCTCAGGTTTGGTATAGAAGCATTGAGATATCATATCTTATGCTATCAGAAGGGTCTCAGGATTGGAATGGGAAGGAGTTGGATATCACATCTCATGCTAAAGGGAGCGTCTCAGGTTTGGAAGGGGAAGGATTTGGATATCACATCTCATGTTATAGGATGGATCTCAGGTTTGGTATTAGAAGTATTGAGATATCACATCTCATGTTATCGGAAGGATCTCAGGTTTGGTATTAGAAGTATTGAGATATCACATCTCATGCTATAGGAAGGGTCTCAGGATTGGAATGGGAAGGAGTTGGATATCACATCTCATGCTAAAGGAAGGGTCTCAGGTTTGGTAGAAGCATTGAGATATCACATCTCATGCTATAGGAAGGGTCTCAGGATTGGAATGGGAAGGACTTAGATATCACATATGCTATAGGGAGGGTCTCAGTTTTGATATTAGAAGCATTGAGATATCACATCTTATGCTATCAGAAGTGTCTCAGGATTGGAATGGGAAGGAGCTGGATATCACATCTCATGCTAAAGGAAGGGTCTCAGGTTTGGAACGGGAAGGAGTTGGATATCACATCTCATGTTATAGGAAGGGTCTCAGGTTTGGTATAAATATTGAGATATCACATCTCTGCTATCGGACGTGTCTCAGGATTGGAATGGGAAGGAGTTGGATATCCCATCTCATGTTATAGGACGGGTCTCAGGTTTTTTATTAGAATCATTGAGATATCATATTGCATGCTGTAGGAAGGGTCTAAGGATTGGAATGGGAAGGACTTGGATATCAAATCTCATGCTATAGATAGGCTCTCAGGTTTGGAAAGTGAAGGAGTTGGATATCACATTTCATGTTAGAGGAAGGATCTCAGGTTTGGTATTAGAGGCATTGAGATATCACATCTCATGCTATAGGAAGGGTCTCAGGATTGGAATGGGAAGGAGTTGGATATCACATCTCATGCTATAGGATGGGTCTCAGGTTTGGTATAAGCATTGAGATATCACATCTCATGCTATAGGAAGGGTCTCAGGATTGGAATGGAAGGAGTTGGATATCACATCTCATGTTATAGGAAGGATCTCAGGTTTGGTATTAGAAGCATTGAGACATCACATCTCATGCTATAGGAAGGGTCTCAGGATTGGAATGGGAAGGAGTTGAATATGACATCTCATGCCGTAGGAAGGGTCTCAGGTTTGGTATAAACATTGAGATATCACATCTCTGCTATCAAAAGGGTCTCAGGATTGGAATTGGAAGGAGCTGGATATCCCATCTCATGTTATAGGAAGAGTCTCAGGTTTGGTATTAGAAGCATTGAGATATCACATCTCATGCTATAGGAAGTGTCTCAGGATTGGAATGGGAAGGACTTGGATATCACATCTCATGCTATAGGTAGGGTCTCAAGTTTGACATTAGAAGCATTGAGATATCACATCTCATGCTATAGGAAGGGTCTGAGGATTGGAACGGGAAGGAGTTGGATATCACATCTCCTGCTATGGGAAGGGTATCAGGTTTGGTATAAGCAGTGAGATATCACATCTCATGCTATAGGAAGTGTCTCAGGATTGGAATGGGAAGGAGTTGGATATTCCCATCTCATGTTATAGGAAGGGTCTCAGGTTTGGTATTAGAAGCATTGAGATATCACATCTCATGTTATAGGAAGGATCTCAGGTGTGGTATAAGCATTGAGATATCACATCTCTGCTATCGGAAGGGTCTCAAGATTGGAATGGGAAGGAGTTGGATATTCCCATCTCATGTTATAGGAAGGGTCTCAGGTTTGGTATTAGAAGCATTGAGATATCACATCTCATGCTATAGGAAGGGTCTCAGGATTGGAATGGGAAGGACTTGGATATCACATCTCATGCTATAGGGAGGGTCTCAAGTTTGATATTAGAAGCTTTGAGATATCACATCTCATGATATCGGAAGGGTCTCAGGATTGGAATGGGAAGGAGTTGGATATCACATCTCATGATAAAGGAAGGGTCTAAGGTTTGGAAGGGGAAGGATTTGGATATCACATCTCATGTTATATTACGGGTCTCAGGTTTGGTATTAGAAGCATTGAGATATCAAGTCTCATAGTATAGGAAGGGTCTCATAATTGGAATGGGAAGGAGTTGGATATCCCATCTCATGTTATAGGAAGAGTCTCTGGTTTGGTATTAGAATCATTGAGATATTCACATCGCATGCTGTAGGAAGGGTCTAAGGATTGGAATGGGATGGACTTGGATATCACATCTCATGCTATAGGTAGGCTCTCAGGTTTGGCATAAGCATTGAGATATCACATCTCATGCTATAGGAAGGGTCTCAGAATTGGAATGGGAAGGAGTTGGATATCACATCTCAAGCTATAGGAAGGGTCTCAGTATTGGAATGGGAAGGACTTGGATATCACATCTCATGCTATAGGAAGGCTCTCAGGTTTGGAAGGGGAAAGAGTTGGATATCTCATTTCATGTTAGAGGTAGGATCTCAGGTTTGGTATTAGAGGCATTGAGATATCACATCTCATGCTATCAGAAGGGTCTCAGGAATGGAATGGGAAGGAGTTAGATATCACATCTCATGCTAAAGGGGGGGTCTCAGGTTTGGAAGGGGAAGGATTTGGATATCACATCTCATGTTATAGGAAGGATCTCAGGTTTGGTATTAGAAGCATTGAGATATCACATCTCATGCTATCGGAAGGATCTCAGGTTTGGTATTAGAAGCATTGAGATATCACATCTCATGCTATCAGAAGAGTCTCAGGATTGGAATAGGAAGGAGTTGGATATCACATTTCATGCTAAAGGGAGGGTCTCAGGTTTGGAAGGGGAAGGATTTGGATATCACATCTCATGTTATCGGAAGGATCTCACGTTTGGTATTAGAAGTATTGAGATATCATATCTCATGCTATAGGAAGGGTCTCAGGATTGGAATGGGAAGGAGTTGGATATCACATCTCATGCTATAGGGAGGGTCTCGGGATTGGAATGGGAAGGACTTAGATATCACATATCATGCTATAGGGAGGGTCTCAGTTTTGATATTAGAAGCATTGAGATATCACATCTCATGCTATCGGAAGTGTCTCAGGATTGGAATGGGAAGGAGCTGGATATCACATCTCATGCTAAAGGAAGGGTCTCAGGTTTGGAACGAGAAGGATTTGGATATCACATCTCATGTTATAGGAAGGGTCTCAGGTTTGGTATAAGCATTGAGATATCACATCTCTGCTATCGGAAGTGTCTCAGGATTGGAATGGGAAGGAGTTGGATATCCCATCTCATGTTATAGGACGGGTCTCAGGTTTGTTATTAGAATCATTGAGATATCATATTGCATGCTGTAGGAAGGGTCTAAGGGTTGGAATGTGAAGGACTTGGATATCACATCTCATGCTATAGATAGGCTCTTAGGTTTGGAAAGGGAAGGAGTTGGATATCACATTTCATGTTAGAGGAAGGATCTCAGGTTTGGTATTAGAAGCATTGAGATATCACATCTTATGCTATAGGAAGGGTCTCAGGATTGGAATGGGAAGCAGTTGGATATGACATATGCTATAGGAAGGGTCTCAGGTTTGGTATAAGCATTGAGATATCACATCTCATGCTATAGGACGGGTCTCAGGATTGGAATGGAAGGAGTTGGATATCACATCTCATGTTATAGGAAGGATCTCAGGTTTGGTATTAGAAGCATTGAGACATCACATCTCATGCTATAGGAAGGGTCTCAGGGTTGGAATGGGAAGGAGTTGGATATCACATCTCATCCAATAGGAAGGGTCTCAGGTTTGGAATGGGAAGGAATTGGATATCACATCTCATGTTATAGGAAGGATCTCAGGTTTGGTATTAGAAGCATTGAGATATCACATCTCATGCTATAGGAAGGGTCTCAGGATTGGAATGTGAAGGATTTGGATATCACATCTCATGCTAAAGGAAGGGTCTCAGGTTTGGTAGAAGCATTGAGATATCACGTCGCTGCTATCGGAAGGGTCTCAGGATTGGATTGGGAAGGAGTTGGATATCCCTTCTCATGCTATAGTAAGGGTCTCAGGATTTGAATGGCAAGGAGTTGGATATCACATCTCATGCCATAGGAAGGGTCTCAGGTTTGGTATAAGCATTGAGATATCACATCTCTGCTATCGGAAGGGTCTCAGGATTGGATTGGGAAGGAGTTGGATATCCCTTCTCATGCTATAGGAAGTGTCTCAGGTTGGAATGGGAAGGAGTTGGATATCACATCTCATGTTATAGGAAGGGTCTCAGGATTGGAATGGGAAGGATTTGGATATCACATCTCTTGCTATAGGAAGGGTCTCAGGATTGGAATGGGTAGGAGTTGGATATTACTTTCTTGCTATAGGAAGGGTCTCATGTTTGGAATGGGAAGGAGTTGGATATCACATATGCTATAGTTAGTGTCTCAGGTTTGGAACGGGAAGGAGTTGGATATCACATCTCATGTTATAGGAAGGGTCTCAGGTTTGGTATAAGCATTGAGATATCACATCTCTGCTATCGGAAGCGGCTCAGGATTGGAATGGGAAGGAGTTGGATATCCCATCTCATGTTATAGGAAGAGTCTCTGGTTTGGTATTAGAATCATTGAGATATCACATCGCATGCTGTAGGAAGGGTCTAAGGATTGGAATGGGATGGACTTGGATATCACATCTCATATTATAGGTAGGCTCTCAGGTTTGGTATAAGCATTGAGATATCACATCTCATGCTATAGGAAGGGTCTCAGGATTGGAATGGGAAGGAATTGGATATCACATCTCAGGCTATAGGAAGGGTCTCAGGATTGGAATGGGAAGGAGTTGGATATCACATCTCATGCTATAGGAAGGGTCTCAGGTTTGGTATAAGCATTGAGATATCACATCTCATGCTATAGGAAGGGTCTCAGGATTGGAATGGAAGGAGTTGGATATCACATCTCATGTTATAGGAAGGATCTCAGGTTTGGTATTAGAAGCATTGAGACATCACATCTCATGCTATAGGAAGGGTCTCAGGATTGGAATGGGAAGGAGTTGGATATCAAATCTCATGCTATAGGAAGGGTCTCAGGATTGGAATGGGAAGGAGTTGAATATGACATCTCATGCCGTAGGAAGGGTCTCAGGTTTGGTATAAACATTGAGATATCACATTTCTGCTATCAAAAGGGTCTCAGGATTGGAATTGGAAGGAGTTGGATATCCCATCTCATGTTATAGGAAGAGTCTCAGGTTTGGTATTAGAAGCATTGAGATATCACATCTCATGCTATAGGAAGTGTCTCAGGATTGGAATGGGAAGGACTTGGATATCACATCTCATGCTATAGGTAGGGTCTCAAGTTTGACATTAGAAGCATTGAGATATCACATCTCATGCTATAGGAAGGGTCTGAGGATTGGAATGGGAAGGAGTTGGATATCACATCTCCTGCTATGGGAAGGGTCTCAGGTTTGGTATAAGCAGTGAGATATCACATCTCATGCTATAGGAAGTGTCTCAGGATTGGAATGGGAAGGAGTTGGATATCACATCTCATGTTATAGGAAGGATCTCAGGTGTGGTATAAGCAGTGAGATATCACATCTCTGCTATCGGAAGGGTCTCAATATTGGAATGGGAAGGAGTTGGATATTCCCATCTCATGTTATAGGAACGGTCTCAGGTTTGGTATTAGAAGCATTGAGATATCACATCTCATGCTATAGGAAGGGTCTCAGGATTGGAATGGGAAGGACTTGGATATCACATCTCATGCTATAGGGAGGGTCTCAAGTTTGATATTAGAAGCTTTGAGATATCACATCTCATGATATCGGAAGGGTCTCAGGATTGGAATGGGAAGGAGTTGGATATCACATCTCATGATAAAGGAAGGGTCTAAGGTTTGGAAGGGGAAGAATTTGGATATCACATCTCATGTTATATTACGGGTCTCAGGTTTGGTATTAGAAGCATTGAGATATCAAGTCTCATAGTATAGGAAGGGTCTCAGAATTGGAATGGGAAGGAGTTGGATATCCCATCTCATGTTATAGGAAGAGTCTCTGGTTTGGTATTAGAATCATTGAGATATTCACATCGCATGCTGTAGGAAGGGTCTAAGGATTGGAATGGGATGGACTTGGATATCACATCTCATGCTATAGGTAGGCTCTCAGGTTTGGTATAAGCATTGAGATATCACATCTCATGCTATAGGAAGGGTCTCAGAATTGGAATGGGAAGGAGTTGGATATCACATCTCAAGCTATAGGAAGGGTCTCAGTATTGGAATGGGAAGGACTTGGATATCACATCTCATGCTATAGGAAGGCTCTCAGGTTTGGAAGGGGAAAGAGTTGGATATCTCATTTCATGTTAGAGGTAGGATCTCAGGTTTGGTATTAGAGGCATTGAGATATCACATCTCATGCTATCAGAAGGGTCTCAGGAATGGAATGGGAAGGAGTTAGATATCACATCTCATGCTAAAGGGAGGGTCTCAGGTTTGGAAGGGGAAGGATTTGGATATCACATCTCATGTTATAGGAAGGATCTCAGGTTTGGTATTAGAAGCATTGAGATATCACATCTCATGCTATCGGAAGGATCTCAGGTTTGGTATTAGAAGCATTGAGATATCGCATCTCATGCTATCAGAAGAGTCTCAGGATTGGAATAGGAAGGAGTTGGATATCACATTTCATGCTAAAGGGAGGGTCTCAGGTTTGGAAGGGGAAGGATTTGGATATCACATCTCATGTTATCGGAAGGATCTCACGTTTGGTATTAGAAGTATTGAGATATCATATCTCATGCTATAGGAAGGGTCTCAGGATTGGAATGGGAAGGAGTTGGATATCACATCTCATGCTATAGGGAGGGTCTCAGGATTGGAATGGGAAGGACTTAGATATCACATATCATGCTATAGGGAGGGTCTCAGTTTTGATATTAGAAGCATTGAGATATCACATCTCATGCTATCGGAAGTGTCTCAGGATTGGAATGGGAAGGAGCTGGATATCACATCTCATGCTAAAGGAAGGGTCTCAGGTTTGGAACGAGAAGGATTTGGATATCACATCTCATGTTATAGGAAGGGTCTCAGGTTTGGTATAAGCATTGAGATATCACATCTCTGCTATCGGAAGTGTCTCAGGATTGGAATGGGAAGGAGTTGGATATCCCATCTCATGTTATAGGACGGGTCTCAGGTTTGTTATTAGAATCATTGAGATATCATATTGCATGCTGTAGGAAGGGTCTAAGGGTTGGAATGTGAAGGACTTGGATATCACATCTCATGCTATAGATAGGCTCTTAGGTTTGGAAAGGGAAGGAGTTGGATATCACATTTCATGTTAGAGGAAGGATCTCAGGTTTGGTATTAGAAGCATTGAGATATCACATCTTATGCTATAGGAAGGGTCTCAGGATTGGAATGGGAAGCAGTTGGATATGACATATGCTATAGGAAGGGTCTCAGGTTTGGTATAAGCATTGAGATATCACATCTCATGCTATAGGACGGGTCTCAGGATTGGAATGGAAGGAGTTGGATATCACATCTCATGTTATAGGAAGGATCTCAGGTTTGGTATTAGAAGCATTGAGACATCACATCTCATGCTATAGGAAGGGTCTCAGGGTTGGAATGGGAAGGAGTTGGATATCACATCTCATCCAATAGGAAGGGTCTCAGGTTTGGAATGGGAAGGAATTGGATATCACATCTCATGTTATAGGAAGGATCTCAGGTTTGGTATTAGAAGCATTGAGATATCACATCTCATGCTATAGGAAGGGTCTCAGGATTGGAATGTGAAGGATTTGGATATCACATCTCATGCTAAAGGAAGGGTCTCAGGTTTGGTAGAAGCATTGAGATATCACGTCGCTGCTATCGGAAGGGTCTCAGGATTGGATTGGGAAGGAGTTGGATATCCCTTCTCATGCTATAGGAAGGGTCTCAGGATTTGAATGGCAAGGAGTTGGATATCACATCTCATGCCATAGGAAGGGTCTCAGGTTTGGTATAAGCATTGAGATATCACATCTCTGCTATCGGAAGGGTCTCAGGATTGGATTGGGAAGGAGTTGGATATCCCTTCTCATGCTATAGGAAGTGTCTCAGGTTGGAATGGGAAGGAGTTGGATATCACATCTCATGTTATAGGAAGGGTCTCAGGATTGGAATGGGAAGGATTTGGATATCACATCTCTTGCTATAGGAAGGGTCTCAGGATTGGAATGGGTAGGAGTTGGATATTACTTTCTTGCTATAGGAAGGGTCTCATGTTTGGAATGGGAAGGAGTTGGATATCACATATGCTATAGTTAGTGTCTCAGGTTTGGAACGGGAAGGAGTTGGATATCACATCTCATGTTATAGGAAGGGTCTCAGGTTTGGTATAAGCATTGAGATATCACATCTCTGCTATCGGAAGCGGCTCAGGATTGGAATGGGAAGGAGTTGGATATCCCATCTCATGTTATAGGAAGAGTCTCTGGTTTGGTATTAGAATCATTGAGATATCACATCGCATGCTGTAGGAAGGGTCTAAGGATTGGAATGGGATGGACTTGGATATCACATCTCATATTATAGGTAGGCTCTCAGGTTTGGTATAAGCATTGAGATATCACATCTCATGCTATAGGAAGGGTCTCAGGATTGGAATGGGAAGGAATTGGATATCACATCTCAGGCTATAGGAAGGGTCTCAGGATTGGAATGGGAAGGAGTTGGATATCACATCTCATGCTATAGGAAGGGTCTCAGGTTTGGTATAAGCATTGAGATATCACATCTCATGCTATAGGAAGGGTCTCAGGATTGGAATGGAAGGAGTTGGATATCACATCTCATGTTATAGGAAGGATCTCAGGTTTGGTATTAGAAGCATTGAGACATCACATCTCATGCTATAGGAAGGGTCTCAGGATTGGAATGGGAAGGAGTTGGATATCAAATCTCATGCTATAGGAAGGGTCTCAGGATTGGAATGGGAAGGAGTTGAATATGACATCTCATGCCGTAGGAAGGGTCTCAGGTTTGGTATAAACATTGAGATATCACATCTCTGTTATCAAAAGGGTCTCAGGATTGGAATTGGAAGGAGTTGGATATCCCATCTCATGTTATAGGAAGAGTCTCAGGTTTGGTATTAGAAGCATTGAGATATCACATCTCATGCTATAGGAAGTGTCTCAGGATTGGAATGGGAAGGACTTGGATATCACATCTCATGCTATAGGTAGGGTCTCAAGTTTGACATTAGAAGCATTGAGATATCACATCTCATGCTATAGGAAGGGTCTGAGGATTGGAATGGGAAGGAGTTGGATATCACATCTCCTGCTATGGGAAGGGTCTCAGGTTTGGTATAAGCAGTGAGATATCACATCTCATGCTATAGGAAGTGTCTCAGGATTGGAATGGGAAGGAGTTGGATATCACATCTCATGTTATAGGAAGGATCTCAGGTGTGGTATAAGCAGTGAGATATCACATCTCTGCTATCGGAAGGGTCTCAATATTGGAATGGGAAGGAGTTGGATATTCCCATCTCATGTCATAGGAACGGTCTCAGGTTTGGTATTAGAAGCATTGAGATATCACATCTCATGCTATAGGAAGGGTCTCAGGATTGGAATGGGAAGGACTTGGATATCACATCTCATGCTATAGGGAGGGTCTCAAGTTTGATATTAGAAGCTTTGAGATATCACATCTCATGATATCGGAAGGGTCTCAGGATTGGAATGGGAAGGAGTTGGATATCACATCTCATGATAAAGGAAGGGTCTAAGGTTTGGAAGGGGAAGGATTTGGATATCACATCTCATGTTATATTACGGGTCTCAGGTTTGGTATTAGAAGCATTGAGATATCAAGTCTCATAGTATAGGAAGGGTCTCAGAATTGGAATGGGAAGGAGTTGGATATCCCATCTCATGTTATAGGAAGAGTCTCTGGTTTGGTATTAGAATCATTGAGATATTCACATCGCATGCTGTAGGAAGGGTCTAAGGATTGGAATGGGATGGACTTGGATATCACATCTCATGCTATAGGTAGGCTCTCAGGTTTGGTATAAGCATTGAGATATCACATCTCATGCTATAGGAAGGGTCTCAGAATTGGAATGGGAAGGAGTTGGATATCACATCTCAAGCTATAGGAAGGGTCTCAGTATTGGAATGGGAAGGACTTGGATATCACATCTCATGCTATAGGAAGGCTCTCAGGTTTGGAAGGGGAAAGAGTTGGATATCTCATTTCATGTTAGAGGTAGGATCTCAGGTTTGGTATTAGAGGCATTGAGATATCACATCTCATGCTATCAGAAGGGTCTCAGGAATGGAATGGGAAGGAGTTAGATATCACATCTCATGCTAAAGGGAGGGTCTCAGGTTTGGAAGGGGAAGGATTTGGATATCACATCTCATGTTATAGGAAGGATCTCAGGTTTGGTATTAGAAGCATTGAGATATCACATCTCATGCTATCGGAAGGATCTCAGGTTTGGTATTAGAAGCATTGAGATATCGCATCTCATGCTATCAGAAGAGTCTCAGGATTGGAATAGGAAGGAGTTGGATATCACATTTCATGCTAAAGGGAGGGTCTCAGGTTTGGAAGGGGAAGGATTTGGATATCACATCTCATGTTATCGGAAGGATCTCACGTTTGGTATTAGAAGTATTGAGATATCATATCTCATGCTATAGGAAGGGTCTCAGGATTGGAATGGGAAGGAGTTGGATATCACATCTCATGCTATAGGGAGGGTCTCAGGATTGGAATGGGAAGGACTTAGATATCACATATCATGCTATAGGGAGGGTCTCAGTTTTGATATTAGAAGCATTGAGATATCACATCTCATGCTATCGGAAGTGTCTCAGGATTGGAATGGGAAGGAGCTGGATATCACATCTCATGCTAAAGGAAGGGTCTCAGGTTTGGAACGAGAAGGATTTGGATATCACATCTCATGTTATAGGAAGGGTCTCAGGTTTGGTATAAGCATTGAGATATCACATCTCTGCTATCGGAAGTGTCTCAGGATTGGAATGGGAAGGAGTTGGATATCCCATCTCATGTTATAGGACGGGTCTCAGGTTTGTTATTAGAATCATTGAGATATCATATTGCATGCTGTAGGAAGGGTCTAAGGGTTGGAATGTGATGGACTTGGATATCACATCTCATGCTATAGATAGGCTCTTAGGTTTGGAAAGGGAAGGAGTTGGATATCACATTTCATGTTAGAGGAAGGATCTCAGGTTTGGTATTAGAAGCATTGAGATATCACATCTCATGCTATAGGAAGGGTCTCAGGATTGGAATGGGAAGCAGTTGGATATGACATCTCATGCTATAGGAAGGGTCTCAGGTTTGGTATAAGCATTGAGATATCACATCTCATGCTATAGGACGGGTCTCAGGATTGGAATGGAAGGAGTTGGATATCACATCTCATGTTATAGGAAGGATCTCAAGTTTGGTATTAGAAGCATTGAGACATCACATCTCATGCTATAGGAAGGGTGTCAGGGTTGGAATAGGAAGGAGTTGGATATCACATCTCATCCAATAGGAAGGGTCTCAGGTTTGGAATGGGAAGGAATTGGATATCACATCTCATGTTATAGGAAGGATCTCAGGTTTGGTATTAGAAGCATTGAGATATCACATCTCATGCTATAGGAAGGGTCTCAGGATTGGAATGTGAAGGATTTGGATATCACATCTCATGCTAAAGGAAGGGTCTCAGGTTTGGTAGAAGCATTGAGATATCACGTCGCTGCTATCGGAAGGGTCTCAGGATTGGATTGGGAAGGAGTTGGATATCCCTTCTCATGCTATAGGAAGGGTCTCAGGATTTGAATGGCAAGGAGTTGGATATCACATCTCATGCCATAGGAAGGGTCTCAGGTTTGGTATAAGCATTGAGATATCACATCTCTGCTATCGGAAGGGTCTCAGGATTGGATTGGGAAGGAGTTGGATATCCCTTCTCATGCTATAGGAAGTGTCTCAGGTTGGAATGGGAAGGAGTTGGATATCACATCTCATGTTATAGGAAGGGTCTCAGGATTGGAATGGGAAGGATTTGGATATCACATCTCTTGCTATAGGAAGGGTCGCAGGATTGGAATGGGTAGGAGTTGGATATTACTTTCTTGCTATAGGAAGGGTCTCATGTTTGGAATGGGAAGGAGTTGGATATCACATATGCTATAGTTAGTGTCTCAGGTTTGGAACGGGAAGGAGTTGGATATCACATCTCATGTTATAGGAAGGGTCTCAGGTTTGGTATAAGCATTGAGATATCACATCTCTGCTATCGGAAGCGGCTCAGGATTGGAATGGGAAGGAGTTGGATATCCCATCTCATGTTATAGGAAGAGTCTCTGGTTTGGCATTAGAATCATTGAGATATCACATCGCATGCTGTAGGAAGGGTCTAAGGATTGGAATGGGATGGACTTGGATATCACATCTCATGTTATAGGTAGGCTCTCAGGTTTGGTATTAGAAGCATTGAGACATCACATCTCATGCTATAGGAAGGGTCTCAGGATTGGAATGGGAAGGAGTTGGATATCAAATCTCATGCTATAGGAAGGGTCTCAGGATTGGAATGGGAAGGAGTTGGATATCACATCTCATGCTATAGGAAGGGTCTCAGGTTTGGTATAAGCATTGAGATATCACATCTCATGCTATAGGAAGGGTCTCAGGATTGGAATGGAAGGAGTTGGATATCACATCTCATGTTATAGGAAGGATCTCAGGTTTGGTATTAGAAGCATTGAGACATCACATCTCATGCTATAGGAAGGGTCTCAGGATTGGAATGGGAAGGAGTTGGATATCAAATCTCATGCTATAGGAAGGGTCTCAGGATTGGAATGGGAAGGAGTTGAATATGACATCTCATGCCGTAGGAAGGGTCTCAGGTTTGGTATAAACATTGAGATATCACATCTCTGCTATCAAAAGGGTCTCAGGATTGGAATTGGAAGGAGTTGGATATCCCATCTCATGTTATAGGAAGAGTCTCAGGTTTGGTATTAGAAGCATTGAGATATCACATCTCATGCTATAGGAAGTGTCTCAGGATTGGAATGGGAAGGACTTGGATATCACATCTCATGCTATAGGTAGGGTCTCAAGTTTGACATTAGAAGCATTGAGATATCACATCTCATGCTATAGGAAGGGTCTGAGGATTGGAATGGGAAGGAGTTGGATATAACATCTCCTGCTATGGGAAGGGTCTCAGGTTTGGTATAAGCAGTGAGATATCACATCTCATGCTATAGGAAGTGTCTCAGGATTGGAATGGGAAGGAGTTGGATATCACATCTCATGTTATAGGAAGGATCTCAGGTGTGGTATAAGCATTGAGATATCACATCTCTGCTATCGGAAGGGTCTCAAGATTGGAATGGGAAGGAGTTGGATATTCCCATCTCATGTTATAGGAAGGGTCTCAGGTTTGGTATTAGAAGCATTGAGATATCACATCTCATGCTATAGGAAGGGTCTCAGGATTGGAATGGGAAAGACTTGGATATCACATCTCATGCTATAGGGAGGGTCTCAAGTTTGATATTAGAAGCTTTGAGATATCACATCTCATGATATCGGAAGGGTCTCAGGATTGGAATGGGAAGGAGTTGGATATCACATCTCATGATAAAGGACGGGTCTAAGGTTTGGAAGGGGAAGGATTTGGATATCACATCTCATGTTATATTACGGGTCTCAGGTTTGGTATTATAAGCATTGAGATATCAAGTCTCATAGTATAGGAAGGGTCTCAGAATTGGAATGGGAAGGAGTTGGATATCCCATCTCATGTTATAGGAAGAGTCTCTGGTTTGGTATTAGAATCATTGAGATATTCACATCGCATGCTGTAGGAAGGGTCTCAGGATTGGAATGGGAAGGACTTGGATATCACATCTCATGCTATAGGGAGGGTCTCAAGTTTGATATTAGAAGCTTTGAGATATCACATCTCATGATATCGGAAGGGTCTCAGGATTGGAATGGGAAGGAGTTGGATATCACATCTCATGATAAAGGACGGGTCTAATGTTTGGAAGGGGAAGGATTTGGATATCACATCTCATGTTATATTACGGGTCTCAGGTTTGGTATTAGAAGCATTGAGATATCAAGTCTCATAGTATAGGAAGGGTCTCAGAATTGGAATGGGAAGGAGTTGGATATCCCATCTCATGTTATAGGAAGAGTCTCTGGTTTGGTATTAGAATCATTGAGATATTCACATCGCATGCTGTAGGAAGGGTCTAAGGATTGGAATGGGATGGACTTGGATATCACATCTCATGCTATAGGTAGGCTCTCAGGTTTGGTATAAGCATTGAGATATCACATCTCATGCTATAGGAAGGGTCTCAGAATTGGAATGGGAAGGAGTTGGATATCACATCTCAAGCTATAGGAAGGGTCTCAGTATTGGAATGGGAAGGACTTGGATATCACATCTCATGCTATAGGAAGGCTCTCAGGTTTGGAAGGGGAAAGAGTTGGATATCTCATTTCATGTTAGAGGTAGGATCTCAGGTTTGGTATTAGAGGCATTGAGATATCACATCTCATGCTATCAGAAGGGTCTCAGGAATGGAATGGGAAGGAGTTAGATATCACATCTCATGCTAAAGGGAGGGTCTCAGGTTTGGAAGGGGAAGGATTTGGATATCACATCTCATGTTATAGGAAGGATCTCAGGTTTGGTATTAGAAGCATTGAGATATCACATCTCATGCTATCGGAAGGATCTCAGGTTTGGTATTAGAAGCATTGAGATATCACATCTCATGCTATCAGAAGAGTCTCAGGATTGGAATAGGAAGGAGTTGGATATCACATTTCATGCTAAAGGGAGGGTCTCAGGTTTGGAAGGGGAAGGATTTGGATATCACATCTCATGTTATCGGAAGGATCTCACGTTTGGTATTAGAAGTATTGAGATATCATATCTCATGCTATAGGAAGGGTCTCAGGATTGGAATGGGAAGGAGTTGGATATCACATCTCATGATATAGGGAGGGTCTCAGGATTGGAATGGGAAGGACTTAGATATCACATATCATGCTATAGGGAGGGTCTCAGTTTTGATATTAGAAGCATTGAGATATCACATCTCATGCTATCGGAAGTGTCTCAGGATTGGAATGGGAAGGAGCTGGATATCACATCTCATGCTAAAGGAAGGGTCTCAGGTTTGGAACGAGAAGGATTTGGATATCACATCTCATGTTATAGGAAGGGTCTCAGGTTTGGTATAAGCATTGAGATATCACATCTCTGCTATCGGAAGTGTCTCAGGGTTGGAATGTGAAGGACTTGGATATCACATCTCATGCTATAGATAGGCTCTTAGGTTTGGAAAGGGAAGGAGTTGGATATCACATTTCATGTTAGAGGAAGGATCTCAGGTTTGGTATTAGAAGCATTGAGATATCACATCTCATGCTATAGGAAGGGTCTCAGGATTGGAATGGGAAGCAGTTGGATATCACATCTCATGCTATAGGAAGGGTCTCAGGTTTGGTATAAGCATTGAGATATCACATCTCATGCTATAGGACGGGTCTCAGGATTGGAATGGAAGGAGTTGGATATCACATCTCATGTTATAGGAAGGATCTCAGGTTTGGCATTAGAAGCATTGAGACATCACATCTCATGCTATAGGAAGGGTCTCAGGGTTGGAATGGGAAGGAGTTGGATATCACATCTCATCCAATAGGAAGGGTATCAGGTTTGGAATGGGAAGGAATTGGATATCACATCTCATGTTATAGGAAGGATCTCAGGTTTGGTATTAGAAGCATTGAGATATCACATCTCATGCTATAGGAAGGGTCTCAGGATTGGAATGTGAAGGATTTGGATATCACATCTCATGCTAAAGGAAGGGTCTCAGGTTTGGTAGAAGCATTGAGATATCACGTTGCTGCTATCGGAAGGGTCTCAGGATTGGATTGGGAAGGAGTTGGATATCCCTTCTCATGCTATAGGAAGGGTCTCAGGATTTGAATGGCAAGGAGTTGGATATCACATCTCATGCCATAGGAAGGGTCTCAGGTTTGGATTGGGAAGGAGTTGGATATCCCTTCTCATGCTATAGGAAGTGTCTCAGGTTGGAATGGGAAGAAGTTGGATATCACATCTCATGTTATTGGAAGGGTCTCAGGATTGGAATGGGAAGGATTTGGATATCACATCTCTTGCTATAGGAAGGGTCTCAGGATTGGAATGGGTAGGAGTTGGATATTACTTTCTTGCTATAGGAAGGGTCTCATGTTTGGAATGGGAAGGAGTTGGATATCACATATGCTATAGTTAGTGTCTCAGGTTTGGAACGGGAAGGAGTTGGATATCACATCTCATGTTATAGGAAGGGTCTCAGGTTTGGTATAAGCATTGAGATATCACATCTCTGCTATCGGAAGCGGCTCAGGATTGGAATGGGAAGGAGTTGGATATCCCATCTCATGTTATAGGAAGAGTCTCTGGTTTGGTATAAGCATTGAGATATCACATCTCATGCTATAGGACGGGTCTCAGGATTGGAATGGAAGGAGTTGGATATCACATCTCATGTTATAGGAAGGATCTCAGGTTTGGTATTAGAAGCATTGAGACATCACATCTCATGCTATAGGAAGGGTGTCAGGGTTGGAATAGGAAGGAGTTGGATATCACATCTCATCCAATAGGAAGGGTCTCAGGTTTGGAATGGGAAGGAATTGGATATCACATCTCATGTTATAGGAAGGATCTCAGGTTTGGTATTAGAAGCATTGAGATATCACATCTCATGCTATAGGAAGGGTCTCAGGATTGGAATGTGAAGGATTTGGATATCACATCTCATGCTAAAGGAAGGGTCTCAGGTTTGGTAGAAGCATTGAGATATCACGTCGCTGCTATCGGAAGGGTCTCAGGATTGGATTGGGAAGGAGTTGGATATCCCTTCTCATGCTATAGGAAGGGTCTCAGGATTTGAATGGCAAGGAGTTGGATATCACATCTCATGCCATAGGAAGGGTCTCAGGTTTGGTATAAGCATTGAGATATCACATCTCTGCTATCGGAAGGGTCTCAGGATTGGATTGGGAAGGAGTTGGATATCCCTTCTCATGCTATAGGAAGTGTCTCAGGTTGGAATGGGAAGGAGTTGGATATCACATCTCATGTTATAGGAAGGGTCTCAGGATTGGAATGGGAAGGATTTGGATATCACATCTCTTGCTATAGGAAGGGTCTCAGGATTGGAATGGGTAGGAGTTGGATATTACTTTCTTGCTATAGGAAGTGTCTCATGTTTGGAATGGGAAGGAGTTGGATATCACATATGCTATAGTTAGTGTCTCAGGTTTGGAACGGGAAGGAGTTGGATATCACATCTCATGTTATAGGAAGGGTCTCAGGTTTGGTATAAGCATTGAGATATCACATCTCTGCTATCGGAAGCGGCTCAGGATTGGAATGGGAAGGAGTTGGATATCCCATCTCATGTTATAGGAAGAGTCTCTGGTTTGGTATTAGAATCATTGAGATATCACATCGCATGCTGTAGGAAGGGTCTAAGGATTGGAATGGGATGGACTTGGATATCACATCTCATGTTATAGGTAGGCTCTCAGGTTTGGTATAAGCATTGAGATATCACATCTCATGCTATAGGAAGGGTCTCAGGATTGGAATGGGAATGGAATTGGATATCACATCTCAGGCTATAGGAAGGGTCTCAGGATTGGAATGGGAAGGAGTTGGATATCACATCTCATGCTATAGGAAGGGTCTCAGGTTTGGTATAAGCATTGAGATATCACATCTCATGCTATAGGAAGGGTCTCAGGATTGGAATGGAAGGAGTTGGATATCACATCTCATGTTATAGGAAGGATCTCAGGTTTGGTATTAGAAGCATTGAGACATCACATCTCATGCTATAGGAAGGGTCTCAGGATTGGAATGGGAAGGAGTTGGATATCAAATCTCATGCTATAGGAAGGATCTCAGGATTGGAATGGGAAGGAGTTGAATATGACATCTCATGCCGTAGGAAGGGTCTCAGGTTTGGTATAAACATTGAGATATCACATCTCTGCTATCAAAAGGGTCTCAGGATTGGAATTGGAAGGAGTTGGATATCCCATCTCATGTTATAGGAAGAGTCTCAGGTTTGGTATTAGAAGCATTGAGATATCACATCTCATGCTATAGGAAGTGTCTCAGGATTGGAATGGGAAGGACTTGGATATCACATCTCATGCTATAGGTTGGGTCTCAAGTTTGACATTAGAAGCATTGAGATATCACATCTCATGCTATAGGAAGGGTCTGAGGATTGGAATGGGAAGGAGTTGGATATAACATCTCCTGCTATGGGAAGGGTCTCAGGTTTGGTATAAGCAGTGAGATATCACATCTCATGCTATAGGAAGTGTCTCAGGATTGGAATGGGAAGGAGTTGGATATCACATCTCATGTTATAGGAAGGATCTCAGGTGTGGTATAAGCATTGAGATATCACATCTCTGCTATCGGAAGGGTCTCAAGATTGGAATGGGAAGGAGTTGGATATTCCCATCTCATGTTATAGGAAGGGTCTCAGGTTTGGTATTAGAAGCATTGAGATATCACATCTCATGCTATAGGAAGGGTCTCAGGATTGGAATGGGAAGGACTTGGATATCACATCTCATGCTATAGGGAGGGTCTCAAGTTTGATATTAGAAGCTTTGAGATATCACATCTCATGATATCGGAAGGGTCTCAGGATTGGAATGGGAAGGAGTTGGATATCACATCTCATGATAAAGGACGGGTCTAAGGTTTGGAAGGGGAAGGATTTGGATATCACATCTCATGTTATATTACGGGTCTCAGGTTTGGTATTAGAAGCATTGAGATATCAAGTCTCATAGTATAGGAAGGGTCTCAGAATTGGAATGGGAAGGAGTTGGATATCCCATCTCATGTTATAGGAAGAGTCTCTGGTTTGGTATTAGAATCATTGAGATATTCACATCGCATGCTGTAGGAAGGGTCTCAGGATTGGAATGGGAAGGACTTGGATATCACATCTCATGCTATAGGGAGGGTCTCAAGTTTGATATTAGAAGCTTTGAGATATCACATCTCATGATATCGGAAGGGTCTCAGGATTGGAATGGGAAGGAGTTGGATATCACATCTCATGATAAAGGACGGGTCTAAGGTTTGGAAGGGGAAGGATTTGGATATCACATCTCATGTTATATTACGGGTCTCAGGTTTGGTATTAGAAGCATTGAGATATCAAGTCTCATAGTATAGGAAGGGTCTCAGAATTGGAATGGGAAGGAGTTGGATATCCCATCTCATGTTATAGGAAGAGTCTCTGGTTTGGTATTAGAATCATTGAGATATTCACATCGCATGCTGTAGGAAGGGTCTAAGGATTGGAATGGGATGGACTTGGATATCACATCTCATGCTATAGGTAGGCTCTCAGGTTTGGTATAAGCATTGAGATATCACATCTCATGCTATAGGAAGGGTCTCAGAATTGGAATGGGAAGGAGTTGGATATCACATCTCAAGCTATAGGAAGGGTCTCAGTATTGGAATGGGAAGGACTTGGATATCACATCTCATGCTATAGGAAGGCTCTCAGGTTTGGAAGGGGAAAGAGTTGGATATCTCATTTCATGTTAGAGGTAGGATCTCAGGTTTGGTATTAGAGGCATTGAGATATCACATCTCATGCTATCAGAAGGGTCTCAGGAATGGAATGGGAAGGAGTTAGATATCACATCTCATGCTAAAGGGAGGGTCTCAGGTTTGGAAGGGGAAGGATTTGGATATCACATCTCATGTTATAGGAAGGATCTCAGGTTTGGTATTAGAAGCATTGAGATATCACATCTCATGCTATCGGAAGGATCTCAGGTTTGGTATTAGAAGCATTGAGATATCACATCTCATGCTATCAGAAGAGTCTCAGGATTGGAATAGGAAGGAGTTGGATATCACATTTCATGCTAAAGGGAGGGTCTCAGGTTTGGAAGGGGAAGGATTTGGATATCACATCTCATGTTATCGGAAGGATCTCACGTTTGGTATTAGAAGTATTGAGATATCATATCTCATGCTATAGGAAGGGTCTCAGGATTGGAATGGGAAGGAGTTGGATATCACATCTCATGATATAGGGAGGGTCTCAGGATTGGAATGGGAAGGACTTAGATATCACATATCATGCTATAGGGAGGGTCTCAGTTTTGATATTAGAAGCATTGAGATATCACATCTCATGCTATCGGAAGTGTCTCAGGATTGGAATGGGAAGGAGCTGGATATCACATCTCATGCTAAAGGAAGGGTCTCAGGTTTGGAACGAGAAGGATTTGGATATCACATCTCATGTTATAGGAAGGGTCTCAGGTTTGGTATAAGCATTGAGATATCACATCTCTGCTATCGGAAGTGTCTCAGGATTGGAATGGGAAGGAGTTGGATATCCCATCTCATGTTATAGGACGGGTCTCAGGTTTGTTATTAGAATCATTGAGATATCATATTGCATGCTGTAGGAAGGGTCTAAGGGTTGGAATGTGAAGCACTTGGATATCACATCTCATGCTATAGATAGGCTCTTAGGTTTGGAAAGGGAAGGAGTTGGATATCACATTTCATGTTAGAGGAAGGATCTCAGGTTTGGTATTAGAAGCATTGAGATATCACATCTCATGCTATAGGAAGGGTCTCAGGATTGGAATGGGAAGCAGTTGGATATCACATCTCATGCTATAGGAAGGGTCTCAGGTTTGGTATAAGCATTGAGATATCACATCTCATGCTATAGGACGGGTCTCAGGATTGGAATGGAAGGAGTTGGATATCACATCTCATGTTATAGGAAGGATCTCAGGTTTGGCATTAGAAGCATTGAGACATCACATCTCATGCTATAGGAAGGGTCTCAGGGTTGGAATGGGAAGGAGTTGGATATCACATCTCATCCAATAGGAAGGGTCTCAGGTTTGGAATGGGAAGGAATTGGATATCACATCTCATGTTATAGGAAGGATCTCAGGTTTGGTATTAGAAGCATTGAGATATCACATCTCATGCTATAGGAAGGGTCTCAGGATTGGAATGTGAAGGATTTGGATATCACATCTCATGCTAAAGGAAGGGTCTCAGGTTTGGTAGAAGCATTGAGATATCACGTCGCTGCTATCGGAAGGGTCTCAGGATTGGATTGGGAAGGAGTTGGATATCCCTTCTCATGCTATAGGAAGGGTCTCAGGATTTGAATGGCAAGGAGTTGGATATCACATCTCATGCCATAGGAAGGGTCTCAGGTTTGGATTGGGAAGGAGTTGGATATCCCTTCTCATGCTATAGGAAGTGTCTCAGGTTGGAATGGGAAGAAGTTGGATATCACATCTCATGTTATTGGAAGGGTCTCAGGATTGGAATGGGAAGGATTTGGATATCACATCTCTTGCTATAGGAAGGGTCTCAGGATTGGAATGGGAAGGAGTTGGATATCACATCTCATGCTATAGGAAGGGTCTCAGGTTTGGTATAAGCATTGATATATCACATCTCATGCTATAGGAAGGGTCTCAGGATTGGAATGGGAAGGACTTGGATATCACATCTCATGCTATATGTAGGGTCTCAAGTTTGACATTAGAAGCATTGAGATATCACATCTCATGCTATAGGAAGGGTCTGAGGATTGGAATGGGAAGGAGTTGGATATCACATCTCCTGCTATGGGAAGGGTCTCAGGTTTGGTATAAGCAGTGAGATATCACATCTCATGCTATAGGAAGTGTCTCAGGATTGGAATGGGAAGGAGTTGGATATCACATCTCATGTTATAGGAAGGATCTCAGGTGTGGTATAAGCATTGAGATATCACATCTCTGCTATCGGAAGGGTCTCAAGATTGGAATGGGAAGGAGTTGGATATTCCCATCTCATGTTATAGGAAGGGTCTCAGGTTTGGTATTAGAAGCATTGAGATATCACATCTCATGCTATAGGAAGGGTCTCAGGATTGGAATGGGAAGGACTTGGATATCACATCTCATGCTATAGGGAGGGTCTCAAGTTTGATATTAGAAGCTTTGAGATATCACATCTCATGATATCGGAAGGGTCTCAGGATTGGAATGGGAAGGAGTTGGATATCACATCTCATGATAAAGGAAGGGTCTAAGGTTTGGAAGGGGAAGGATTTGGATATCACATCTCATGTTATATTACGGGTCTCAGGTTTGGTATTAGAAGCATTGAGATATCAAGTCTCATAGTATAGGAAGGGTCTCAGAATTGGAATGGGAAGGAGTTGGATATCCCATCTCATGTTATAGGAAGAGTCTCTGGTTTGGTATTAGAATCATTGAGATATTCACATCGCATGCTGTAGGAAGGGTCTCAGGTTTGGTATAAGCATTGAGATATCACATCTCATGCTATAGGAAGGGTCTCAGAATTGGAATGGGAAGGAGTTGGATATCACATCTCAAGCTATAGGAAGGGTCTCAGTATTGGAATGGGAAGGACTTGGATATCACATCTCATGCTATAGGAAGGCTCTCAGGTTTGGAAGTGGAAAGAGTTGGATATCTCATTTCATGTTAGAGGTAGGATCTCAGGTTTGGTATTAGAGGCATTGAGATATCACATCTCATGCTATCAGAAGGGTCTCAGGATTGGAATGGGAAGGAGTTAGATATCACATCTCATGCTAAAGGGAGGGTCTCAGGTTTGGAAGGGGAAGGATTTGGATATCACATCTCATGTTATAGGAAGGATCTCAGGTTTGGTATTAGAAGCATTGAGATATCACATCTCATGCTATCGGAAGGATCTCAGGTTTGGTATTAGAAGCATTGAGATATCACATCTCATGCTATCAGAAGAGTCTCAGGATTGGAATAGGAAGGAGTTGGATATCACATTTCATGCTAAAGGGAGGGTCTCAGGTTTGGAAGGGGAAGGATTTGGATATCACATCTCATGTTATCGGAAGGATCTCACGTTTGGTATTAGAAGTATTGAGATATCATATCTCATGCTATAGGAAGGGTCTCAGGATTGGAATGGGAAGGAGTTGGATATCACATCTCATGCTATAGGGAGGGTCTCAGGATTGGAATGGGAAGGACTTAGATATCACATATCATGCTATAGGGAGGGTCTCAGTTTTGATATTAGAAGCATTGAGATATCACATCTCATGCTATCGGAAGTGTCTCAGGATTGGAATGGGAAGGAGCTGGATATCACATCTCATGCTAAAGGAAGGGTCTCAGGTTTGGAACGAGAAGGATTTGGATATCACATCTCATGTTATAGGAAGGGTCTCAGGTTTGGTATAAGCATTGAGATATCACATCTCTGCTATCGGAAGTGTCTCAGGATTGGAATGGGAAGGAGTTGGATATCCCATCTCATGTTATAGGACGGGTCTCAGGTTTGTTATTAGAATCATTGAGATATCATATTGCATGCTGTAGGAAGGGTCTAAGGGTTGGAATGTGAAGGACTTGGATATCACATCTCATGCTATAGATAGGCTCTTAGGTTTGGAAAGGGAAGGAGTTGGATATCACATTTCATGTTAGAGGAAGGATCTCAGGTTTGGTATTAGAAGCATTGAGATATCACATCTCATGCTATAGGAAGGGTCTCAGGATTGGAATGGGAAGCAGTTGGATATGACATCTCATGCTATAGGAAGGGTCTCAGGTTTGGTATAAGCATTGAGATATCACATCTCATGCTATAGGACGGGTCTCAGGATTGGAATGGAAGGAGTTGGATATCACATCTCATGTTATAGGAAGGATCTCAGGTTTGGTATTAGAAGCATTGAGACATCACATCTCATGCTATAGGACGGGTCTCAGGATTGGAATGGAAGGAGTTGGATATCACATCTCATGTTATAGGAAGGATCTCAGGTTTGGTATTAGAAGCATTGAGACATCACATCTCATGCTATAGGAAGGGTCTCAGGGTTGGAATGGGAAGGAGTTGGTTATCACATCTCATCCAATAGGAAGGGTCTCAGGATTGGAATTTGAAGGATTTGGATATCACATCTCATGCTAAAGGAAGGGTCTCGGGTTTGGTAGAAGCATTGAGATATCACGTCGCTGCTATCGGAAGGGTCTCAGGATTGGATTGGGAAGGAGTTGGATATCCCTTCTCATGCTATAGGAAGGGTCTCAGGATTTGAATGGCAAGGAGTTGGATATCACATCTCATGCCATAGGAAGGGTCTCAGGTTTGGTATAAGCATTGAGATATCACATCTCTGCTATCGGAAGGGTCTCAGGATTGGATTGGGAAGGAGTTGGATATCCCTTCTCATGCTATAGGAAGTGTCTCAGGTTGGAATGGGAAGGAGTTGGATATCACATCTCATGTTATAGGAAGGGTCTCAGGATTGGAATGGGAAGGATTTGGATATCACATATCTTGCTATAGGAAGGGTCTCAGGATTGGAATGGGTAGGAGTTGGATATTATTTTCTTGCTATAGGAAGGGTCTCATGTTTGGAATGGGAAGGAGTTGGATATCACATATGCTATAGTTAGTGTCTCAGGTTTGGAACGGGAAGGAGTTGGATATCACATCTCATGTTATAGGAAGGGTCTCAGGTTTGGTATAAGCATTGAGATATCACATCTCTGCTATCAGAAGCGGCTCAGGATGGGAATGGGAAGGAGTTGGATATCCCATCTCATGTTATAGGAAGAGTCTCTGGTTTGGTATTAGAATCATTGAGATATCACATCGCATGCTGTAGGAAGGGTCTAAGGATTGGAATGGGATGGACTTGGATATCACATCTCATGTTATAGGTAGGCTCTCAGGTTTGGTATAAGCATTGAGATATCACATCTCATGCTATAGGAAGGGTCTCAGGATTGGAATGGGAAGGAATTGGATATCACATCTCAGGCTATAGGAAGGGTCTCAGGATTGGAATGGGAAGGAGTTGGATATCACATCTCATGCTATAGGAAGGGTCTCAGGTTTGGTATAAGCATTGAGATATCACATCTCATGCTATAGGAAGGGTCTCAGGATTGGAATGGAAGGAGTTGGATATCACATCTCATGTTATAGGAAGGATCTCAGGTTTGGTATTAGAAGCATTGAGACATCACATCTCATGCTATAGGAAGGGTCTGAGGATTGGAATGGGAAGGAGTTGGATATCACATCTCCTGCTATGGGAAGGGTCTCAGGTTTGGTATAAGCAGTGAGATATCACATCTCATGCTATAGGAAGTGTCTCAGGATTGGAATGGGAAGGAGTTGGATATCACATCTCATGTTATAGGAAGGATCTCAGGTGTGGTATAAGCATTGAGATATCACATCTCTGCTATCGGAAGGGTCTCAAGATTGGAATGGGAAGGAGTTGGATATTCCCATCTCATGTTATAGGAAGGGTCTCAGGTTTGGTATTAGAAGCATTGAGATATCACATCTCATGCTATAGGAAGGGTCTCAGGATTGGAATGGGAAGGACTTGGTTATCACATCTCATGCTATAGGGAGGGTCTCAAGTTTGATATTAGAAGCTTTGAGATATCACATCTCATGATATCGGAAGGGTCTCAGGATTGGAATGGGAAGGAGTTGGATATCACATCTCATGATAAAGGACGGGTCTAAGGTTTGGAAGGGGAAGGATTTGGATATCACATCTCATGTTATATTACGGGTCTCAGGTTTGGTATTAGAAGCATTGAGATATCAAGTCTCATAGTATAGGAAGGGTCTCAGAATTGGAATGGGAAGGAGTTGGATATCCCATCTCATGTTATAGGAAGAGTCTCTGGTTTGGTATTAGAATCATTGAGATATTCACATCGCATGCTGTAGGAAGGGTCTCAGAATTGGAATGGGAAGGAGTTGGATATCACATCTCAAGCTATAGGAAGGGTCTCAGTATTGGAATGGGAAGGACTTGGATATCACATCTCATGCTATAGGAAGGCTCTCAGGTTTGGAAGGGGAAAGAGTTGGATATCTCATTTCATGTTAGAGGTAGGATCTCAGGTTTGGTATTAGAGGCATTGAGATATCACATCTCATGCTATCAGAAGGGTCTCAGGAATGGAATGGGAAGGAGTTAGATATCACATCTCATGCTAAAGGGAGGGTCTCAGGTTTGGAAGGGGAAGGATTTGGATATCACATCTCATGTTATAGGAAGGATCTCAGGTTTGGTATTAGAAGCATTGAGATATCACATCTCATGCTATCGGAAGGATCTCAGGTTTGGATTAGAAGCATTGAGATATCACATCTCATGCTATCAGAAGAGTCTCAGGATTGGAATAGGAAGGAGTTGGATATCACATTTCATGCTAAAGGGAGGGTCTCAGGTTTGGAAGGGGAAGGATTTGGATATCACATCTCATGTTATCGGAAGGATCTCACGTTTGGTATTAGAAGTATTGAGATATCATATCTCATGCTATAGGAAGGGTCTCAGGATTGGAATGGGAAGGAGTTGGATATCACATCTCATGATATAGGGAGGGTCTCAGGATTGGAATGGGAAGGACTTAGATATCACATATCATGCTATAGGGAGGGTCTCAGTTTTGATATTAGAAGCATTGAGATATCACATCTCATGCTATCGGAAGTGTCTCAGGATTGGAATGGGAAGGAGCTGGATATCACATCTCATGCTAAAGGAAGGGTCTCAGGTTTGGAACGAGAAGGATTTGGATATCACATCTCATGTTATAGGAAGGGTCTCAGGTTTGGTATAAGCATTGAGATATCACATCTCTGCTATCGGAAGTGTCTCAGGATTGGAATGGGAAGGAGTTGGATATCCCATCTCATGTTATAGGACGGGTCTCAGGTTTGTTATTAGAATCATTGAGATATCATATTGCATGCTGTAGGAAGGGTCTAAGGGTTGGAATGTGAAGGACTTGGATATCACATCTCATGCTATAGATAGGCTCTTAGGTTTGGAAAGGGAAGGAGTTGGATATCATATTTCATGTTAGAGGAAGGATCTCAGGTTTGGTATTAGAAGCATTGAGATATCACATCTCATGCTATAGGAAGGGTCTCAGGATTGGAATGGGAAGCAGTTGGATATCACATCTCATGCTATAGGAAGGGTCTCAGGTTTGGTTTAAGCATTGAGATATCACATCTCATGCTATAGGACGGGTCTCAGGATTGGAATGGAAGGAGTTGGATATCACATCTCATGTTATAGGAAGGATCTCAGGTTTGGTATTAGAAGCATTGAGACATCACATCTCATGCTATAGGAAGGGTCTCAGGGTTGGAATGGGAAGGAGTTGGATATCACATCTCATCCAATAGGAAGGGTCTCAGGTTTGGAATGGGAAGGAATTGGATATCACATCTCATGTTATAGGAAGGATCTCAGGTTTGGTATTAGAAGCATTGAGATATCACATCTCATGCTATAGAAAGGGTCTCAGGATTGGAATGTGAAGGATTTGGATATCACATCTCATGCTAAAGGAAGGGTCTCAGGTTTGGTAGAAGCATTGAGATATCACGTCGCTGCTATCGGAAGGGTCTCAGGATTGGATTGGGAAGGAGTTGGATATCCCTTCTCATGCTATAGGAAGGGTCTCAGGATTTGAATGGCAAGGAGTTGGATATCACATCTCATGCCATAGGAAGGGTCTCAGGTTTGGTATAAGCATTGAGATATCACATCTCTGCTATCGGAAGGGTCTCAGGATTGGATTGGGAAGGAGTTGGATATCCCTTCTCATGCTATAGGAAGTGTCTCGGGTTGGAATGGGAAGGAGTTGGATATCACATCTCATGTTATAGGAAGGGTCTCAGGATTGGAATGGGAAGGATTTGGATATCACATCTCTTGCTATAGGAAGGGTCTCAGGATTGGAATGGGTAGGAGTTGGATATTACTTTCTTGCTATAGGAAGGGTCTCATGTTTGGAATGGGAAGGAGTTGGATATCACATATGCTATAGTTAGTGTCTCAGGTTTGGAACGGGAAGGAGTTGGATATCACATCTCATGTTATAGGAAGGGTCTCAGGTTTGGTATAAGCATTGAGATATCACATCTCTGCTATCGGAAGCGGCTCAGGATTGGAATGGGAAGGAGTTGGATATCCCATCTCATGTTATAGGAAGAGTCTCTGGTTTGGTATTAGAATCATTGAGATATCACATCGCATGCTGTAGGAAGGGTCTAAGGATTGGAATGGGATGGACTTGGATATCACATCTCATGTTATAGGTAGGCTCTCAGGTTTGGTATAAGCATTGAGATATCACATCTCATGCTATAGGAAGGGTCTCAGGATTGGAATAGGAAGGAATTGGATATCACATCTCAGGCTATAGGAAGGGTCTCAGGATTGGAATGGGAAGGAGTTGGATATCACATCTCATGCTATAGGAAGGGTCTCAGGTTTGGTATAAGCATTGATATATCACATCTCATGCTATAGGAAGGGTCTCAGGATTGGAATGGAAGGAGTTGGATATCCCATCTCATGTTATAGGAAGAGTCTCTGGTTTGGTATTAGAATCATTGAGATATCACATCGCATGCTGTAGGAAGGGTCTAAGGATTGGAATGGGATGGACTTGGATATCACATCTCATGTTATAGGTAGGCTCTCAGGTTTGGTATAAGCATTGAGATATCACATCTCATGCTATAGGAAGGGTCTCAGGATTGGAATAGGAAGGAATTGGATATCACATCTCAGGCTATAGGAAGGGTCTCAGGATTGGAATGGGAAGGAGTTGGATATCACATCTCATGCTATAGGAAGGGTCTCAGGTTTGGTATAAGCATTGATATATCACATCTCATGCTATAGGAAGGGTCTCAGGATTGGAATGGAAGGAGTTGGATATCACATCTCATGTTATAGGAAGGATCTCAGGTTTGGTATTAGAAGCATTGAGACATCACATCTCATGCTATAGGAAGGGTCTCAGGATTGGAATGGGAAGGAGTTGGATATCAAATCTCATGCTATAGGAAGGGTCTCAGGATTGGAATGGGTAGGAGTTGAATATGACATCTCATGCCGTAGGAAGGGTCTCAGGTTTGGTATAACATTGAGATATCACATCTCTGCTATCAAAAGGGTCTCAGGATTGGAATTGGAAGGAGTTGGATATCCCATCTCATGTTATAGGAAGAGTCTCAGGTTTGGTATTAGAAGCATTGAGATATCACATCTCATGCTATAGGAAGTGTCTCAGGATTTGAATGGGAAGGACTTGGATATCACATCTCCTGCTATAGGTAGGGTCTCAAGTTTGACATTAGAAGCATTGAGATATCACATCTCATGCTATAGGAAGGGTCTGAGGATTGGAATGGGAAGGAGTTGGATATCACATCTGCTATGGGAAGGGTCTCAGGTATGGTATAAGCAGTGAGATATCACATCTCATGCTATAGGAAGTGTCTCAGGATTGGAATGGGAAGGAGTTGGATATCACATCTCATGTTATAGGAAGGATCTCAGGTGTGGTATAAGCATTGAGATATCACATCTCTGCTATCGGAAGGGTCTGAAGATTGGAATGGGAAGGAGTTGGATATTCCCATCTCATGTTATAGGAAGGGTCTCAGGTTTGGTATTAGAAGCATTGAGATATCACATCTCATGCTATAGGAAGGGTCTCAGGATTGGAATGGGAAGGACTTGGATATCACATCTCATGCTATAGGGAGGGTCTCAAGTTTGATATTAGAAGCTTTGAGATATCACATCTCATGATATCGGAAGGGTCTCAGGATTGGAATGGGAAGGAGTTGGATATCACATCTCATGATAAAGGAAGGGTCTAAGGTTTGGAAGGGGAAGGATTTGGATATCACATCTCATGTTATATTACGGGTCTCAGGTGTGGTATTAGAAGCATTGAGATATCACATCTCATGCTATAGGAAGGGTCTCAGGATTGGAATGGGAAGGACTTGGATATCACATCTCATGCTATAGGGAGGGTCTCAAGTTTGATATTAGAAGCTTTGAGATATCACATCTCATGATATCGGAAGGGTCTCAGGATTGGAATGGGAAGGAGTTGGATATCACATCTCATGATAAAGGAAGGGTCTAAGGTTTGGAAGGGGAAGGATTTGGATATCACATCTCATGTTATATTACGGGTCTCAGGTTTGGTATTAGAAGCATTGAGATATCAAGTCTCATAGTATAGGAAGGGTCTCAGAATTGGAATGTGAAGGAGTTGGATATCCCATCTCATGTTATAGGAAGAGTCTCTGGTTTGGTATTAGAATCATTGAGATATCACATCGCATGCTGTAGGAAGGGTCTAAGGATTGGAATGGGATGGACTTGGATATCACATCTCATGCTATAGGTAGGCTCTCAGGTTTGGTATAAGCATTGAGATATCACATCTCATGCTATAGGAAGGGTCTCAGAATTGGAATGGGAAGGAGTTGGATATCACATCTCAAGCTATAGGAAGGGTCTCAGTATTGGAATGGGAAGGACTTGGATATCACATCTCATGCTATAGGAAGGCTCTCAGGTTTGGAAGGGGAAAGAGTTGGATATCTCATATCATGTTAGAGGTAGGATCTCAGGTTTGGTATTAGAGGCATTGAGATATCACATCTCATGCTATCAGAAGGGTCTCAGGAATGGAATGGGAAGGAGTTAGATATCACATCTCATGCTAAAGGGAGGGTCTCAGGTTTGGAAGGGGAAGGATTTGGATATCACATCTCATGTTATAGGAAGGATCTCAGGTTTGGTATTAGAAGCATTGAGATATCACATCTCATGCTATCGGAAGGATCTCAGGTTTGGTATTAGAAGCATTGAGATATCACATCTCATGCTATCAGAAGAGTCTCAGGATTGGAATAGGAAGGAGTTGGATATCACATTTCATGCTAAAGGGAGGGTCTCAGGTTTGGAAGGGGAAGGATTTGGATATCACATCTCATGTTATCGGAAGGATCTCACGTTTGGTATTAGAAGTATTGAGATATCATATCTCATGCTATAGGAAGGGTCTCAGGATTGGAATGGGAAGGAGTTGGATATCACATCTCATGCTATAGGGAGGGTCTCAGGATTGGAATGGGAAGGACTTAGATATCACATATCATGCTATAGGGAGGGTCTCAGTTTTGATATTAGAAGCATTGAGATATCACATCTCATGCTATCGGAAGTGTCTCAGGATTGGAATGGGAAGGAGCTGGATATCACATCTCATGCTAAAGGAAGGGTCTCAGGTTTGGAACGGGAAGGATTTGGATATCACATCTCATGTTATAGGAAGGGTCTCAGGTTTGGTATAAGCATTGAGATATCACATCTCTGCTATCGGAAGTGTCTCAGGATTGGAATGGGAAGGAGTTGGATATCCCATCTCATGTTATAGGACGGGTCTCAGGTTTGTTATTCGAATCATTGAGATATCATATTGCATGCTGTAGGAAGGGTCTAAGGGTTGGAATGTGAAGGACTTGGATATCACATCTCATGCTATAGATAGGCTCTTAGGTTTGGAAAGGGAAGGAGTTGGATATCACATTTCATGTTAGAGGAAGGATCTCAGGTTTGGTATTAGAAGCATTGAGATATCACATCTCATGCTATAGGAAGGGTCTCAGGATTGGAATGGGAAGCAGTTGGATATCACATCTCATGCTATAGGAAGGGTCTCAGGTTTGGTATAAGCATTGAGATATCACATCTCATGCTATAGGACGGGTCTCAGGATTGGAATGGAAGGAGTTGGATATCACATCTCATGTTATAGGAAGGATCTCAGGTTTGGTATTAGAAGCATTGAGACATCACATCTCATGCTATAGGAAGGGTCTCAGGGATGGAATGGGAAGGAGTTGGATATCACATCTCATCCAATAGGAAGGGTCTCAGGTTTGGAATGGGAAGGAATTGGATATCACATCTCATGTTATAGGAAGGATCTCAGGTTTGGTATTAGAAGCATTGAGATATCACATCTCATGCTATAGGAAGGGTCTCAGGATTGGAATGTGAAGGATTTGGATATCACATCTCATGCTAAAGGAAGGGTCTCAGGTTTGGTAGAAGCATTGAGATATCACGTCGCTGCTATCGGAAGGGTCTCAGGATTGGATTGGGAAGGAGTTGGATATCCCTTCTCATGCTATAGGAAGGGTCTCAGGATTTGAATGGCAAGGAGTTGGATATCACATCTCATGCCATAGGAAGGGTCTCAGGTTTGGTATAAGCATTGAGATATCACATCTCTGCTATCGGAAGGGTCTCAGGATTGGATTGGGAAGGAGTTGGATATCCCTTCTCATGCTATAGGAAGTGTCTCAGGTTGGAATGGGAAGGAGTTGGATATCACATCTCATGTTATAGGAAGGGTCTCAGGTTTGGAATGGGAAGGATTTGGATATCACATCTCTTGCTATAGGAAGGGTCTCAGGATTGGAATGGGTAGGAGTTGGATATTACTTTCTTGCTATAGGAAGGGTCTCATGTTTGGAATGGGAAGGAGTTGGATATCACATATGCTATAGTTAGTGTCTCAGGTTTGGAACGGGAAGGAGTTGGATATCACATCTCATGTTATAGGAAGGGTCTCAGGTTTGGTATAAGCATTGAGATATCACATCTCTGCTATCGGAAGCGGCTCAGGATTGGAATGGGAAGGAGTTGGATATCCCATCTCATGTTATAGGAAGAGTCTCTGGTTTGGTATTAGAATCATTGAGATATCACATAGCATGCTGTAGGAAGGGTCTAAGGATTGGAATGGGATGGACTTGGATATCACATCTCATGTTATAGGTAGGCTCTCAGGTTTGCTATAAGCATTGAGATATCACATCTCATGCTATAGGAAGGGTCACAGGATTGGAATGGGAAGGAATTGGATATCACATCTCATGCTATAGGAAGGGTCTCAGATTTGGTATAAGCATTGAGATATCACATCTCATGCTAAAGGAAGGGTCTCAGGATTGGAATGGGAAGGAGTTGTATATGACATCTCAGGCCATAGGAAGGTTCTCAGGTTTGGTATAAGCATTGAGATATCACATCTCTGCTATCGGAAAGGTCTCAGGATTGGAATGGGAAGGAGTTGGATATCCCATCTCATGTTATAGGAAGGGTCTCAGGTTTGGTATTAGAAGCATAGAGATATCACATCTCATGCTATAGGAAGGGTCTCAGGATTGGAATGGGAAGGACTTGGATGTCACATCTCATGCTATAGGTAGGGTCTCAAGTTTGATATTAGAAGCATTGAGATAACAAATCTCATGATATCGGAAGGGTCTCAGGATTGGAATGGGAAGGAGTTGGATATCACATCTCATGATAAAGGAAGGGTCTAAGGTTTGGAAGGGGAAGGATTTGGATATCACATCTCATGTTATAGGACGGGTCTCAGGTTTAATATTAGAAGCATTGAGATATCAAGTCTCATGGTATAAGAAGGGTCTCAGAATTGGAATGGGAAGGAGTTGGATATCACACCTCAAGCTATAGGAAGGGTCTCAGGATTGGAATGGGAAGGAGTTTGATATCACATCTCATGCCATAGTATGGGTCTCAGGTTTGGTAGAAGCATTGGGATATCACATCTCATGCTATCGGAAGGGTATCAGTATTGGATTTGGAAGAAGTTGGATATCCCATCTCATGCTATAGGAAGGGTCTCAGGTTGGAATGGGAAGGAGTTGGATATCACATTTCGTGTTATAGGAAGGGTCTCAGGATTGGAATGGGAAGGACTTGGATATCATATCTCATGCTATAGGACGGGTCTCAGGTTTGTTATTAGAATCATTGAGATATCATATTGCATGCTGTAGGAAGGGTCTAAGGATTGGAATGGGAAGGACCTGGTTATCACATCTCATGCTATAGAACGGCTCTCAGGTTTGGAAAGGGAAGGAGTTGGATATCACATCTCATGTTATAGGATGGATCTCAGGTTTGGTATTAGAAGTATTGAGATATCACATCTCATGTTATCGGAAGGATCTCAGGTTTGGTATTAGAAGTATTGAGATATCACATCTCATGCTATAGGAAGGGTCTCAGGATTGGAATGGGAAGGAGTTGGATATCACATCTCATGCTAAAGGAAGGGTCTCAGGTTTGGTAGAAGCATTGAGATATCACATCTCATGCTATAGGAAGGGTCTCAGGATTGGAATGGGAAGGAGTTGGATATCACATCTCATGCTGTAGGGAGGGTCTCGGGATTGGAATGGGAAGGACTTAGATATCACATATCATGCTATAGGGAGGGTCTCAGTTTTGATATTAGAAGCATTGAGATATCACATCTCATGCTATCGGAAGTGTCTCAGGATTGGAATGGGAAGGAGCTGGAAATCACATCTCATGCTAAAGGAAGGGTCTCAGGTTTGGAACGGGAAGGATTTGGATATCACATCTCATGTTATAGGAAGGGTCTCAGGTTTGGTATAAGCATTGAGATATCACATCTCTGCTATCGGAAGTGTCTCAGGATTGGAATGGGAAGGAGTTGGATATCCCATCTCATGTTATAGGACGGGTCTCAGGTTTGTTATTAGAATCATTGAGATATCATATTGCATGCTGTAGGAAGGGTCTAAGGGTTGGAATGTGAAGGACTTGGATATCACATCTCATGCTATAGATAGGCTCTTAGGTTTGGAAAGGGAAGGAGTTGGATATCACATTTCATGTTAGAGGAAGGATCTCAGGTTTGGTATTAGAAGCATTGAGATATCACATCTCATGCTATAGGAAGGGTCTCAGGATTGGAATGGGAAGCAGTTGGATATCACATCTCATGCTATAGGAAGGGTCTCAGGTTTGGTATAAGCATTGAGATATCACATCTCATGCTATAGGACGGGTCTCAGGATTGGAATGGAAGGAGTTGGATATCACATCTCATGTTATAGGAAGGATCTCAGGTTTGGTATTAGAAGCATTGAGACATCACATCTCATGCTATAGGAAGGGTCTCAGGGTTGGAATGGGAAGGAGTTGGATATCACATCTCATCCAATAGGAAGGGTCTCAGGTTTGGAATGGGAAGGAATTGGATATCACATCTCATGTTATAGGAAGGATCTCAGGTTTGGTATTAGAAGCATTGAGATATCACATCTCATGCTATAGGAAGGGTCTCAGGATTGGAATGTGAAGGATTTGGATATCACATCTCATGCTAAAGGAAGGGTCTCAGGTTTGGTAGAAGCATTGAGATATCACGTCGCTGCTATCGGAAGGGTCTCAGGATTGGATTAGGAAGGAGTTGTATATCCCTTCTCATGCTATAGGAAGGGTCTCAGGATTTGAATGGCAAGGAGTTGGATATCACATCTCATGCCATAGGAAGGGTCTCAGGTTTGGTATAAGCATTGAGATATCACATCTCTGCTATCGGAAGGGTCTCAGGATTGGATTGGGAATGAGTTGGATATCCCTTCTCATGCTATAGGAAGTGTCTCAGGTTGGAATGGGAAGGAGTTGGATATCACATCTCATGTTATAGGAAGGGTCTCAGGATTGGAATGGGAAGGATTTGGATATCACATCTCTTGCTATAGGAAGGGTCTCAGGATTGGAATGGGTAGGAGTTGGATATTACTTTCTTGCTATAGGAAGGGTCTCATGTTTGGAATGGGAAGGAGTTGGATATCACATATGCTATAGTTAGTGTCTCAGGTTTGGAACGGGAAGGAGTTGGATATCACATCTCATGTTATAGGAAGGGTCTCAGGTTTGGTATAAGCATTGAGATATCACATCTCTGCTATCGGAAGCGGCTCAGGATTGGAATGGGAAGGAGTTGGATATCCCATCTCATGTTATAGGAAGAGTCTCTGGTTTGGTATTAGAATCATTGAGATATCACATCGCATGCTGTAGGAAGGGTCTAAGGATTGGAATGGGATGGACTTGGATATCACATCTCATGTTATAGGTAGGCTCTCAGGTTTGCTATAAGCATTGAGATATCACATCTCATGCTATAGGAAGGGTCACAGGATTGGAATGGGAAGGAATTGGATATCACATCTCATGCTATAGGAAGGGTCTCAGATTTGGTATAAGCATTGAGATATCACATCTCATGCTAAAGGAAGGGTCTCAGGATTGGAATGGGAAGGAGTTGTATATGACATCTCAGGCCATAGGAAGGTTCTCAGGTTTGGTATAAGCATTGAGATATCACATCTCTGCTATCGGAAAGGTCTCAGGATTGGAATGGGAAGGAGTTGGATATCCCATCTCATGTTATAGGAAGGGTCTCAGGTTTGGTATTAGAAGCATAGAGATATCACATCTCATGCTATAGGAAGGGTCTCAGGATTGGAATGGGAAGGACTTGGATGTCACATCTCATGCTATAGGTAGGGTCTCAAGTTTGATATTAGAAGCATTGAGATAACAAATCTCATGATATCGGAAGGGTCTCAGGATTGGAATGGGAAGGAGTTGGATATCACATCTCATGATAAAGGAAGGGTCTAAGGTTTGGAAGGGGAAGGATTTGGATATCACATCTCATGTTATAGGACGGGTCTCAGGTTTAATATTAGAAGCATTGAGATATCAAGTCTCATGGTATAAGAAGGGTCTCAGAATTGGAATGGGAAGGAGTTGGATATCACACCTCAAGCTATAGGAAGGGTCTCAGGATTGGAATGGGAAGGAGTTTGATATCACATCTCATGCCATAGTATGGGTCTCAGGTTTGGTAGAAGCATTGGGATATCACATCTCATGCTATCGAAAGGGTATCAGTATTGGATTTGGAAGAAGTTGGATATCCCATCTCATGCTATAGGAAGGGTCTCAGGTTGGAATGGGAAGGAGTTGGATATCATATCTCATGCTATAGGACAGGTCTCAGGTTTGTTATTAGAATCATTGAGATATCATATTGCATGCTGTAGGAAGGGTCTAAGGATTGGAATGGGAAGGACCTGGTTATCACATCTCATGCTATAGAACGGCTCTCAGGTTTGGAAAGGGAAGGAGTTGGATATCACATCTCATGTTATAGGATGGATCTCAGGTTTGGTATTAGAAGTATTGAGATATCACATCTCATGTTATCGGAAGGATCTCAGGTTTGGTATTAGAAGTATTGAGATATCACATCTCATGCTATAGGAAGGGTCTCAGGATTGGAATGGGAAGGATTTGGATATCACATCTCATGCTAAAGGAAGGGTCTCAGGTTTGGTAGAAGCATTGAGATATCACATCTCATGCTATCGGAAGTGTCTCAGGATTGGAATGGGAAGGAGCTGGATATCACATCTCATGCTAAAGGAAGGGTCTCAGGTTTGGAACGGGAAGGAGTTGGATATCACATCTCATGTTATAGGAAGGGTCTCAGGTTTGGTATAAACATTGAGATATCACATCTCTGCTATCGGAAGTGTCTCAGGATTGGAATGGGAAGGAGTTGGATATCCCATCTCATGTTATAGGACGGGTCTCAGGTTTGGAAAAGGAAGGAGTTGGATCTCACATTTCATGTTAGAGGAAGGATCTCAGGTTTGGTATTAGAAGCATTGAGATATCACATCTCATGCTATAGGAAGGGTCTCAGGATTGGAATGGGAAGGAGTTGGATATCACATCTCATGCTATAGGAAGGGTCTCAGGTTTGGTATAAGCATTGAGATATCACATCTCATGCTATAGGAAGGGTCTCAGGATTGGAATGGAAGGAGTTGGATATCAGATCTCATGTTATAGGAAGGATCTCAGGTTTGGTATTAGAAGCATTGAGACATCACATCTCATGCTATAGGAAGGGTCTCAGGATTGGAATGGGAAGGAGTTGGATATCAAATCTCATGCTATAGGAAGGGTCTCAGGATTGGAATGGGAAGGAGTTGAATATGACATCTCATGCCGTAGGAAGGGTCTCAGGTTTGGTATAAACATTGAGATATCACATCTCTGCTATCAAAAGGGTCTCAGGATTGGAATGGGAAGGAGTTGGATATGCCATCTCATGTTATAGGAAGAGTCTCAAGTTTGGTATTAGAAGCATTGAGATATCACATCTCATGCTATAGGAAGTGTCTCAGGATTGGAATGGGAAGGACTTGGATATCACATCTCAATCTATAGGTAGGGTCTCAAGTTTGACATTAGAAGCATTGAGATATCACATCTCATGCTATAGGAAGGGTCTGAGGATTGGAATGGGAAGGAGTTGGATATCACATCTCCTGCTATGGGAAGGGTCTCAGGTTTGGTATACGCAGTGAGATATCACATCTCATGCTATAGGAAGTGTCTCAGGATTGGAATGGGAAGGAGTTGGATATCACATCTCATGTTATAGGAAGGATCTCAGGTTTGGTATAAGCATTGAGATATCACATCTCTGCTATCGGAAGGGTCTCAAGATTGGAATGGGAAGGAGTTGGATATTCCCATCTCATGTTATAGGAAGGGTCTCAGGTTTGGTATTAGAAGCATTGAGATATCACATCTCATGCTATAGGAAGGGTCTCAGGATTGGAATGGGAAGGACTTGGATATCACATCTCATGCTATAGGGAGGGTCTCAAGTTTGATATTAGAAGCTTTGAGATATCACATCTCATGATATCGGAAGGGTCTCAGGATTGGAATGGGAAGGAGTTGGATATCACATCTCATGATAAAGGAAGGGTCTAAGGTTTGGAAGGGGAAGGATTTGGATATCACATCTCATGTTATATTACGGGTCTCAGGTTTGGTATTAGAAGCATTGAGATATCAAGTCTCATAGTATAGGAAGGGTCTCAGAATTGGAATGGGAAGGAGTTGGATATCCCATCTCATGTTATAGGAAGAGTCTCTGGTTTGGTATTAGAATCATTGAGATATCACATCGCATGCTGTAGGAAGGGTCTAAGGATTGGAATGGGATGGACTTGGATATCACATCTCATGTTATAGGTAGGCTCTCAGGTTTGGTATAAGCATTGAGATATCACATCTCATGCTATAGGAAGGGTCTCAGAATTGGAATGGGAAGGAGTTGGATATCACATCTCAAGCTATAGGAAGGGTCTCAGTATTGGAATGGGAAGGACTTGGATATCACATCTCATGCTATAGGAAGGCTCTCAGGTTTGGAAGGGGAAAGAGTTGGATATCTCATTTCATGTTAGAGGTAGGATCTCAGGTTTGGTATTAGAGGCATTGAGATATCACATCTCATGCTATCAGAAGGGTCTCAGGAATGGAATGGGAAGGAGTTAGATATCACATCTCATGCTAAAGGGAGGGTCTCAGGTTTGGAAGGGGAAGGATTTGGATATCACATCTCATGTTATAGGAAGGATCTCAGGTTTGGTATTAGAAGCATTGAGATATCACATCTCATGCTATCGGAAGGATCTCAGGTTTGGTATTAGAAGCATTGAGATATCACATCTCATGCTATCAGAAGAGTCTCAGGATTGGAATAGGAAGGAGTTGGATATCACATTTCATGCTAAAGGGAGGGTCTCAGGTTTGGAAGGGGAAGGATTTGGATATCACATCTCATGTTATCGGAAGGATCTCACGTTTGGTATTAGAAGTATTGAGATATCATATCTCATGCTATAGGAAGGGTCTCAGGATTGGAATGGGAAGGAGTTGGATATCACATCTCATGCTATAGGGAGGGTCTCAGGATTGGAATGGGAAGGACTTAGATATCACATATCATGCTATAGGGAGGGTCTCAGTTTTGATATTAGAAGCATTGAGATATCACATCTCATGCTATCGGAAGTATCTCAGGATTGGAATGGGAAGGAGCTGGATATCACATCTCATGCTAAAGGAAGGGTCTCAGGTTTGGAACGGGAAGGATTTGGATATCACATCTCATGTTATAGGAAGGGTCTCAGGTTTGGTATAAGCATTGAGATATCACATCTCTGCTATCGGAAGTGTCTCAGGATTGGAATGGGAAGGAGTTGGATATCCCATCTCATGTTATAGGACGGGTCTCAGCTTTGTTATTAGAATCATTGAGATATCATATTGCATGCTGTAGGAAGGGTCTAAGGGTTGGAATGTGAAGGACTTGGATATCACATCTCATGCTATAGATAGGCTCTTAGGTTTGGAAAGGGAAGGAGTTGGATATCACATTTCATGTTAGAGGAAGGATCTCAGGTTTGGTATTAGAAGCATTGAGATATCACATCTCATGCTATAGGAAGGGTCTCAGGATTGGAATGGGAAGCAGTTGGATATCACATCTCATGCTATAGGAAGGGTCTCAGGTTTGGTATAAGCCTTGAGATATCACATCTCATGCTATAGGACGGGTCTCAGGATTGGAATGGAAGGAGTTGGATATCACATCTCATGTTATAGGAAGGATCTCAGGTTTGGTATTAGAAGCATTGAGACATCACATCTCATGCTATAGGAAGGGTCTCAAGGTTGGAATGGGAAGGAGTTGGATATCACATCTCATCCAATAGGAAGGGTCTCAGGTTTGGAATGGGAAGGAATTGGATATCACATCTCATGTTATAGGAAGGATCTCAGGTTTGGTATTAGAAGCATTGAGATATCACATCTCATGCCATAGGAAGGGTCTCAGGATTGGAATGTGAAGGATTTGGATATCACATCTCATGCTAAAGGAAGGGTCTCAGGTTTGGTAGAAGCATTGAGATATCACGTCGCTGCTATCGGAAGGGTCTCAGGATTGGATTGGGAAGGAGTTGGATATCCCTTCTCATGCTATAGGAAGGGTCTCAGGATTTGAATGGCAAGGAGTTGGATATCACATCTCATGCCATAGGAAGGGACTCAGGTTTGGTATAAGCATTGAGATATCACATCTCTGCTATCGGAAGGGTCTCAGGATTGGATTGGGAAGGAGTTGGATATCCCTTCTCATGCTATAGGAAGTGTCTCAGGTTGGAATGGGAAGGAGTTGGATATCACATCTCATGTTATAGGAAGGGTCTCAGGATTGGAATGGGAAGGATTTGGATATCACATCTCTTGCTATAGGAAGGGTCTCAGGATTGGAATGGGTAGGAGTTGGATATTACTTTCTTGCTATAGGAAGGGTCTCATGTTTGGAATGGGAAGCAGTTGGATATCACATCTCATGCTATAGGAAGGGTCTCAGGTTTGGTATAAGCATTGAGATATCACATCTCATGCTATAGGACGGGTCTCAGGATTGGAATGGAAGGAGTTGGATATCACATCTCATGTTATAGGAAGGATCTCAGGTTTGGTATTAGAAGCATTGAGACATCACATCTCATGCTATAGGAAGGGTCTCAGGGTTGGAATGGGAAGGAGTTGGATATCACATCTCATCCAATAGGAAGGGTCTCAGGTTTGGAATGGGAAGGAATTGGATATCACATCTCATGTTATAGGAAGGATCTCAGGTTTGGTATTAGAAGCATTGAGATATCACATCTCATGCTATAGGAAGGGTCTCAGGATTGGAATGTGAAGGATTTGGATATCACATCTCATGCTAAAGGAAGGGTCTCAGGTTTGGTAGAAGCATTGAGATATCACGTCGCTGCTATCGGAAGGGTCTCAGGATTGGATTGGGAAGGAGTTGTATATCCCTTCTCATGCTATAGGAAGGGTCTCAGGATTTGAATGGCAAGGAGTTGGATATCACATCTCATGCCATAGGAAGGGTCTCAGGTTTGGTATAAGCATTGAGATATCACATCTCTGCTATCGGAAGGGTCTCAGGATTGGATTGGGAATGAGTTGGATATCCCTTCTCATGCTATAGGAAGTGTCTCAGGTTGGAATGGGAAGGAGTTGGATATCACATCTCATGTTATAGGAAGGGTCTCAGGATTGGAATGGGAAGGATTTGGATATCACATCTCTTGCTATAGGAAGGGTCTCAGGATTGGAATGGGTAGGAGTTGGATATTACTTTCTTGCTATAGGAAGGGTCTCATGTTTGGAATGGGAAGGAGTTGGATATCACATATGCTATAGTTAGTGTCTCAGGTTTGGAACGGGAAGGAGTTGGATATCACATCTCATGTTATAGGAAGGGTCTCAGGTTTGGTATAAGCATTGAGATATCACATCTCTGCTATCGGAAGCGGCTCAGGATTGGAATGGGAAGGAGTTGGATATCCCATCTCATGTTATAGGAAGAGTCTCTGGTTTGGTATTAGAATCATTGAGATATCACATCGCATGCTGTAGGAAGGGTCTAAGGATTGGAATGGGATGGACTTGGATATCACATCTCATGTTATAGGTAGGCTCTCAGGTTTGCTATAAGCATTGAGATATCACATCTCATGCTATAGGAAGGGTCACAGGATTGGAATGGGAAGGAATTGGATATCACATCTCATGCTATAGGAAGGGTCTCAGATTTGGTATAAGCATTGAGATATCACATCTCATGCTAAAGGAAGGGTCTCAGGATTGGAATGGGAAGGAGTTGTATATGACATCTCAGGCCATAGGAAGGTTCTCAGGTTTGGTATAAGCATTGAGATATCACATCTCTGCTATCGGAAAGGTCTCAGGATTGGAATGGGAAGGAGTTGGATATCCCATCTCATGTTATAGGAAGGGTCTCAGGTTTGGTATTAGAAGCATAGAGATATCACATCTCATGCTATAGGAAGGGTCTCAGGATTGGAATGGGAAGGACTTGGATGTCACATCTCATGCTATATGTAGGGTCTCAAGTTTGATATTAGAAGCATTGAGATAACAAATCTCATGATATCGGAAGGGTCTCAGGATTGGAATGGGAAGGAGTTGGATATCACATCTCATGATAAAGGAAGGGTCTAAGGTTTGGAAGGGGAAGGATTTGGATATCACATCTCATGTTATAGGACGGGTCTCAGGTTTAATATTAGAAGCATTGAGATATCAAGTCTCATGGTATAAGAAGGGTCTCAGAATTGGAATGGGAAGGAGTTGGATATCACACCTCAAGCTATAGGAAGGGTCTCAGGATTGGAATGGGAAGGAGTTTGATATCACATCTCATGCCATAGTATGGGTCTCAGGTTTGGTAGAAGCATTGGGATATCACATCTCATGCTATCGAAAGGGTATCAGTATTGGATTTGGAAGAAGTTGGATATCCCATCTCATGCTATAGGAAGGGTCTCAGGTTGGAATGGGAAGGAGTTGGATATCATATCTCATGCTATAGGACAGGTCTCAGGTTTGTTATTAGAATCATTGAGATATCATATTGCATGCTGTAGGAAGGGTCTAAGGATTGGAATGGGAAGGACCTGGTTATCACATCTCATGCTATAGAACGGCTCTCAGGTTTGGAAAGGGAAGGAGTTGGATATCACATCTCATGTTATAGGATGGATCTCAGGTTTGGTATTAGAAGTATTGAGATATCACATCTCATGTTATCGGAAGGATCTCAGGTTTGGTATTAGAAGTATTGAGATATCACATCTCATGCTATAGGAAGGGTCTCAGGATTGGAATGGGAAGGATTTGGATATCACATCTCATGCTAAAGGAAGGGTCTCAGGTTTGGTAGAAGCATTGAGATATCACATCTCATGCTATCGGAAGTGTCTCAGGATTGGAATGGGAAGGAGCTGGATATCACATCTCATGCTAAAGGAAGGGTCTCAGGTTTGGAACGGGAAGGAGTTGGATATCACATCTCATGTTATAGGAAGGGTCTCAGGTTTGGTATAAACATTGAGATATCACATCTCTGCTATCGGAAGTGTCTCAGGATTGGAATGGGAAGGAGTTGGATATCCCATCTCATGTTATAGGACGGGTCTCAGGTTTGGAAAAGGAAGGAGTTGGATCTCACATTTCATGTTAGAGGAAGGATCTCAGGTTTGGTATTAGAAGCATTGAGATATCACATCTCATGCTATAGGAAGGGTCTCAGGATTGGAATGGGAAGGAGTTGGATATCACATCTCATGCTATAGGAAGGGTCTCAGGTTTGGTATAAGCATTGAGATATCACATCTCATGCTATAGGAAGGGTCTCAGGATTGGAATGGAAGGAGTTGGATATCAGATCTCATGTTATAGGAAGGATCTCAGGTTTGGTATTAGAAGCATTGAGACATCACATCTCATGCTATAGGAAGGGTCTCAGGATTGGAATGGGAAGGAGTTGGATATCAAATCTCATGCTATAGGAAGGGTCTCAGGATTGGAATGGGAAGGAGTTGAATATGACATCTCATGCCGTAGGAAGGGTCTCAGGTTTGGTATAAACATTGAGATATCACATCTCTGCTATCAAAAGGGTCTCAGGATTGGAATGGGAAGGAGTTGGATATCCCATCTCATGTTATAGGAAGAGTCTCAAGTTTGGTATTAGAAGCATTGAGATATCACATCTCATGCTATAGGAAGTGTCTCAGGATTGGAATGGGAAGGACTTGGATATCACATCTCAATCTATAGGTAGGGTCTCAAGTTTGACATTAGAAGCATTGAGATATCACATCTCATGCTATAGGAAGGGTCTGAGGATTGGAATGGGAAGGAGTTGGATATCACATCTCCTGCTATGGGAAGGGTCTCAGGTTTGGTATACGCAGTGAGATATCACATCTCATGCTATAGGAAGTGTCTCAGGATTGGAATGGGAAGGAGTTGGATATCACATCTCATGTTATAGGAAGGATCTCAGGTTTGGTATAAGCATTGAGATATCACATCTCTGCTATCGGAAGGGTCTCAAGATTGGAATGGGAAGGAGTTGGATATTCCCATCTCATGTTATAGGAAGGGTCTCAGGTTTGGTATTAGAAGCATTGAGATATCACATCTCATGCTATAGGAAGGGTCTCAGGATTGGAATGGGAAGGACTTGGATATCACATCTCATGCTATAGGGAGGGTCTCAAGTTTGATATTAGAAGCTTTGAGATATCACATCTCATGATATCGGAAGGGTCTCAGGATTGGAATGGGAAGGAGTTGGATATCACATCTCATGATAAAGGAAGGGTCTAAGGTTTGGAAGGGGAAGGATTTGGATATCACATCTCATGTTATATTACGGGTCTCAGGTTTGGTATTAGAAGCATTGAGATATCAAGTCTCATAGTATAGGAAGGGTCTCAGAATTGGAATGGGAAGGAGTTGGATATCCCATCTCATGTTATAGGAAGAGTCTCTGGTTTGGTATTAGAATCATTGAGATATCACATCGCATGCTGTAGGAAGGGTCTAAGGATTGGAATGGGATGGACTTGGATATCACATCTCATGTTATAGGTAGGCTCTCAGGTTTGGTATAAGCATTGAGATATCACATCTCATGCTATAGGAAGGGTCTCAGAATTGGAATGGGAAGGAGTTGGATATCACATCTCAAGCTATAGGAAGGGTCTCAGTATTGGAATGGGAAGGACTTGGATATCACATCTCATGCTATAGGAAGGCTCTCAGGTTTGGAAGGGGAAAGAGTTGGATATCTCATTTCATGTTAGAGGTAGGATCTCAGGTTTGGTATTAGAGGCATTGAGATATCACATCTCATGCTATCAGAAGGGTCTCAGGAATGGAATGGGAAGGAGTTAGATATCACATCTCATGCTAAAGGGAGGGTCTCAGGTTTGGAAGGGGAAGGATTTGGATATCACATCTCATGTTATAGGAAGGATCTCAGGTTTGGTATTAGAAGCATTGAGATATCACATCTCATGCTATCGGAAGGATCTCAGGTTTGGTATTAGAAGCATTGAGATATCACATCTCATGCTATCAGAAGAGTCTCAGGATTGGAATAGGAAGGAGTTGGATATCACATTTCATGCTAAAGGGAGGGTCTCAGGTTTGGAAGGGGAAGGATTTGGATATCACATCTCATGTTATCGGAAGGATCTCACGTTTGGTATTAGAAGTATTGAGATATCATATCTCATGCTATAGGAAGGGTCTCAGGATTGGAATGGGAAGGAGTTGGATATCACATCTCATGCTATAGGGAGGGTCTCAGGATTGGAATGGGAAGGACTTAGATATCACATATCATGCTATAGGGAGGGTCTCAGTTTTGATATTAGAAGCATTGAGATATCACATCTCATGCTATCGGAAGTATCTCAGGATTGGAATGGGAAGGAGCTGGATATCACATCTCATGCTAAAGGAAGGGTCTCAGGTTTGGAACGGGAAGGATTTGGATATCACATCTCATGTTATAGGAAGGGTCTCAGGTTTGGTATAAGCATTGAGATATCACATCTCTGCTATCGGAAGTGTCTCAGGATTGGAATGGGAAGGAGTTGGATATCCCATCTCATGTTATAGGACGGGTCTCAGCTTTGTTATTAGAATCATTGAGATATCATATTGCATGCTGTAGGAAGGGTCTAAGGGTTGGAATGTGAAGGACTTGGATATCACATCTCATGCTATAGATAGGCTCTTAGGTTTGGAAAGGGAAGGAGTTGGATATCACATTTCATGTTAGAGGAAGGATCTCAGGTTTGGTATTAGAAGCATTGAGATATCACATCTCATGCTATAGGAAGGGTCTCAGGATTGGAATGGGAAGCAGTTGGATATCACATCTCATGCTATAGGAAGGGTCTCAGGTTTGGTATAAGCCTTGAGATATCACATCTCATGCTATAGGACGGGTCTCAGGATTGGAATGGAAGGAGTTGGATATCACATCTCATGTTATAGGAAGGATCTCAGGTTTGGTATTAGAAGCATTGAGACATCACATCTCATGCTATAGGAAGGGTCTCAAGGTTGGAATGGGAAGGAGTTGGATATCACATCTCATCCAATAGGAAGGGTCTCAGGTTTGGAATGGGAAGGAATTGGATATCACATCTCATGTTATAGGAAGGATCTCAGGTTTGGTATTAGAAGCATTGAGATATCACATCTCATGCCATAGGAAGGGTCTCAGGATTGGAATGTGAAGGATTTGGATATCACATCTCATGCTAAAGGAAGGGTCTCAGGTTTGGTAGAAGCATTGAGATATCACGTCGCTGCTATCGGAAGGGTCTCAGGATTGGATTGGGAAGGAGTTGGATATCCCTTCTCATGCTATAGGAAGGGTCTCAGGATTTGAATGGCAAGGAGTTGGATATCACATCTCATGCCATAGGAAGGGACTCAGGTTTGGTATAAGCATTGAGATATCACATCTCTGCTATCGGAAGGGTCTCAGGATTGGATTGGGAAGGAGTTGGATATCCCTTCTCATGCTATAGGAAGTGTCTCAGGTTGGAATGGGAAGGAGTTGGATATCACATCTCATGTTATAGGAAGGGTCTCAGGATTGGAATGGGAAGGATTTGGATATCACATCTCTTGCTATAGGAAGGGTCTCAGGATTGGAATGGGTAGGAGTTGGATATTACTTTCTTGCTATAGGAAGGGTCTCATGTTTGGAATGGGAAGGAGTTGGATATCACATCTCATGTTATAGGAAGGGTCTCAGGTTTGGTATAAGCATTGAGATATCACATCTCTGCTATCGGAAGCGGCTCAGGATTGGAATGGGAAGGAGTTGGATATCCCATCTCATGTTATAGGAAGAGTCTCTGGTTTGGTATTAGAATTATTGAGATATCACATCGCATGCTGTAGGAAGGGTCTAAGGATTGGAATGGAATAGACTTGGATATCACATCTCATGTTATAGGTAGGCTCTCAGGTTTGGTATAAGCATTGAGATATCACATCTCATGCTATAGGAAGGGTCTCAGGATTGGAATGGGAAGGAATTGGATATCACATCTCATGCTATAGGAAGGGTCTCAGATTTGGTATAAGCATTGAGATATCACATCTCTGCTATCGGAAAGGTCTCAGGATTGGAATGGGAAGGAGTTGGATATCCCATCTCATGTTATAGGAAGGGTCTCAGGTTTGGTATTAGAAGCATAGAGATATCACATCTCATGCTATAGGAAGGGTCTCAGGATTGGAATGGGAAGGACTTGGATGTCACATCTCATGCTATAGGGAGGGTCTCAAGTTTGATATTAGAAGCATTGAGATAACAAATCTCATGATATCGGAAGGGTCTCAGGATTGGAATGGGAAGGAGTTGGATATCACATCTCATGATAAAGGAAGGGTCTAAGGTTTGGAAGGGGAAGGATTTGGATATCACATCTCATGTTATAGGACGGGTCTCAGGTTTAATATTAGAAGCATTGAGATATCAAGTCTCATGGTATAAGAAGGGTCTCAGAATTGGAAATGGAAGGAGTTGGATATCACACCTCAAGCTATAGGAAGGGTCTCAGGATTGGAATGGGAAGGAGTTTGATATCACATCTAATGCCATAGTATGGGTCTCAGGTTTGGTAGAAGCATTGGGATATCACATCTCATGCTATCGGAAGGGTATCAGTATTGGATTTGGAAGAAGTTGGATATCCCATCTCATGTTATAGGAATGGTCTCAGGTTGGAATGGGAAGGAGTTGGATATCACATTTCATGTTATAGGAAGGGTCTCAGGATTGGAATGCGAAGGACTTGGATATCATATCTCATGCTATAGGACGGGTCTCAGGTTTGTTATTAGAATCATTGAGATATCATATTGCATGCTATAGGAAGGGTCTCAGGATTGGAATGGGAAGCAGTTGGATATCACATCTCATGCTATAGGAAGGGTCTCAGGTTTGGTATAAGCCTTGAGATATCACATCTCATGCTATAGGACGGGTCTCAGGATTGGAATAGAAGGAGTTGGATATCACATCTCATGTTATAGGAAGGATCTCAGGTTTGGTATTAGAAGCATTGAGACATCACATCTCATGCTATAGGAAGGGTCTCAAGGTTGGAATGGGAAGGAGTTGGATATCACATCTCATCCAATAGGAAGGGTCTCAGGTTTGGAATGGGAAGGAATTGGATATCACATCTCATGTTATAGGAAGGATCTCAGGTTTGGTATTAGAAGCATTGAGATATCACATCTCATGCTATAGGAAGGGTCTCAGGATTGGAATGTGAAGGATTTGGATATCACATCTCATGCTAAAGGAAGGGTCTCAGGTTTGGTAGAAGCATTGAGATATCACGTCGCTGCTATCGGAAGGGTCTCAGGATTGGATTGGGAAGGAGTTGGATATCCCTTCTCATGCTATAGGAAGGGTCTCAGGATTTGAATGGCAAGGAGTTGGATATCACATCTCATGCCATAGGAAGGGTCTCAGGTTTGGTATAAGCATTGAGATATCACATCTCTGCTATCGGAAGGGTCTCAGGATTGGATTGGGAAGGAGTTGGATATCCCTTCTCATGCTATAGGAAGTGTCTCAGGTTGGAATGGGAAGGAGTTGGATATCACATCTCATGTTATAGGAAGGGTCTCAGGATTGGAATGGGAAGGATTTGGATATCACATCTCTTGCTATAGGAAGGGTCTCAGGATTGTAATGGGTAGGAGTTGGATATTACTTTCTTGCTATAGGAAGGGTCTCATGTTTGGAATGGGAAGGAGTTGGATATCACATATGCTATAGTTAGTGTCTCAGGTTTGGAACGGGAAGGAGTTGGATATCACATCTCATGTTATAGGAAGGGTCTCAGGTTTGGTATAAGCATTGAGATATCACATCTCTGCTATCGGAAGCGGCTCAGGATTGGAATGGGAAGGAGTTGGATATCCCATCTCATGTTATAGGAAGAGTCTCTGGTTTGGTATTAGAATTATTGAGATATCACATCGCATGCTGTAGGAAGGGTCTAAGGATTGGAATGGGATAGACTTGGATATCACATCTCATGTTATAGGTAGGCTCTCAGGTTTGGTATAAGCATTGAGATATCACATCTCATGCTATAGGAAGGGTCTCAGGATTGGAATGGGAAGGAATTGGATATCACATCTCATGCTATAGGAAGGGTCTCAGATTTGGTATAAGCATTGAGAGATCACATCTCATGCTAAAGGAAGGGTCTCAGGATTGGAATGGGAAGGAGTTGTATATGACATCTCAGGCCATAGGAAGGTTCTCAGGTTTGGTATAAGCATTGAGATATCACATCTCTGCTATCGGAAAGGTCTCAGGATTGGAATGGGAAGGAGTTGGATATCCCATCTCATGTTATAGGAAGGGTCTCAGGTTTGGTATTAGAAGCATAGAGATATCACATCTCATGCTATAGGAAGGGTCTCAGGATTGGAATGGGAAGGACTTGGATGTCACATCTCATGCTATAGGGAGGGTCTCAAGTTTGATATTAGAAGCATTGAGATAACAAATCTCATGATATCGGAAGGGTCTCAGGATTGGAATGGGAAGGAGTTGGATATCACATCTCATGATAAAGGAAGGGTCTAAGGTTTGGAAGGGGAAGGATTTGGATATCACATCTCATGTTATAGGACGGGTCTCAGGTTTAATATTAGAAGCATTGAGATATCAAGTCTCATGGTATAAGAAGGGTCTCAGAATTGGAATGGGAAGGAGTTGGATATCACACCTCAAGCTATAGGAAGGGTCTCAGGATTGGAATGGGAAGGAGTTTGATATCACATCTCATGCCATAGTATGGGTCTCAGGTTTGGTAGAAGCATTGGGATATCACATCTCATGCTATCGGAAGGGTATCAGTATTGGATTTGGAAGAAGTTGGATATCCCATCTCATGCTATAGGAAGGGTCTCAGGTTGGAATGGGAAGGAGTTGGATATCACATTTCATGTTATAGGAAGGGTCTCAGAATTGGAATGGGAAGGACTTGGATATCATATCTCATGCTATAGGACCGGTCTCAGGTTTGTTATTAGAATCATTGAGATATCATATTGCATGCTATAGGAAGGGTCTCAGGATTGGAATGGGAAGCAGTTGGATATCACATCTCATGCTATAGGAAGGGTCTCAGGTTTGGTATAAGCCTTGAGATATCACATCTCATGCTATAGGACGGGTCTCAGGATTGGAATAGAAGGAGTTGGATATCACATCTCATGTTATAGGAAGGATCTCAGGTTTGGTATTAGAAGCATTGAGACATCACATCTCATGCTATAGGAAGGGTCTCAAGGTTGGAATGGGAAGGAGTTGGATATCACATCTCATCCAATAGGAAGGGTCTCAGGTTTGGAATGGGAAGGAATTGGATATCACATCTCATGTTATAGGAAGGATCTCAGGTTTGGTATTAGAAGCATTGAGATATCACATCTCATGCTATAGGAAGGGTCTCAGGATTGGAATGTGAAGGATTTGGATATCACATCTCATGCTAAAGGAAGGGTCTCAGGTTTGGTAGAAGCATTGAGATATCACGTCGCTGCTATCGGAAGGGTCTCAGGATTGGATTGGGAAGGAGTTGGATATCCCTTCTCATGCTATAGGAAGGGTCTCAGGATTTGAATGGCAAGGAGTTGGATATCACATCTCATGCCATAGGAAGGGTCTCAGGTTTGGTATAAGCATTGAGATATCACATCTCTGCTATCGGAAGGGTCTCAGGATTGGATTGGGAAGGAGTTGGATATCCCTTCTCATGCTATAGGAAGTGTCTCAGGTTGGAATGGGAAGGAGTTGGATATCACATCTCATGTTATAGGAAGGGTCTCAGGATTGGAATGGGAAGGATTTGGATATCACATCTCTTGCTATAGGAAGGGTCTCAGGATTGGAATGGGTAGGAGTTGGATATTACTTTCTTGCTATAGGAAGGGTCTCATGTTTGGAATGGGAAGGAGTTGGATATCACATATGCTATAGTTAGTGTCTCAGGTTTGGAACGGGAAGGAGTTGGATATCACATCTCATGTTATAGGAAGGGTCTCAGGTTTGGTATAAGCATTGAGATATCACATCTCTGCTATCGGAAGCGGCTCAGGATTGGAATGGGAAGGAGTTGGATATCCCATCTCATGTTATAGGAAGAGTCTCTGGTTTGGTATTAGAATTATTGAGATATCACATCGCATGCAGGAAGGGTCTAAGGATTGGAATGGGATAGACTTGGATATCACATCTCATGTTATAGGTAGGCTCTCAGGTTTGGTATAAGCATTGAGATATCACATCTCATGCTATAGGAAGGGTCTCAGGATTGGAATGGGAAGGAATTGGATATCACATCTCATGCTATAGGAAGGGTCTCAGATTTGGTATAAGCATTGAGATATCACATCTCATGCTAAAGGAAGGGTCTCAGGATTGGAATGGGAAGGAGTTGTATATGACATCTCAGGCCATAGGAAGGTTCTCAGGTTTGGTATAAGCATTGAGATATCACATCTCTGCTATCGGAAAGGTCTCAGGATTGGAATGGGAAGGAGTTGGATATCCCATCTCATGTTATAGGAAGGGTCTCAGGTTTGGTATTAGAAGCATAGAGATATCACATCTCATGCTATAGGAAGGGTCTCAGGATTGGAATGGGAAGGACTTGAATGTCACATCTCATGCTATAGGGAGGGTCTCAAGTTTGATATTAGAAGCATTGAGATAACAAATCTCACGATATCGGAAGGGTCTCAGGATTGGAATGGGAAGGAGTTGGATATCACATCTCATGATAAAGGAAGGGTCTAAGGTTTGGAAGGGGAAGGATTTGGATATCACATCTCATGTTATAGGACGGGTCTCAGGTTTAATATTAGAAGCATTGAGATATCAAGTCTCATGGTATAAGAAGGGTCTCAGAATTGGAATGGGAAGGAGTTGGATATCACACCTCAAGCTATAGGAAGGGTCTCAGGATTGGAATGGGAAGGAGTTTGATATCACATCTCATGCCATAGTATGGGTCTCAGGTTTGGTAGAAGCATTGGGATATCACATCTCATGCTATCGGAAGGGTATCAGTATTGGATTTGGAAGAAGTTGGATATCCCATCTCATGCTATAGGAAGGGTCTCAGGTTGGAATGGGAAGGAGTTGGATATCACATTTCATGTTATAGGAAGGGTCTCAGGATTGGAATGGGAAGGACTTGGATATCATATCTCATGCTATAGGACGGGTCTCAGGTTTGTTATTAGAATCATTGAGATATCATATTGCATGCTGTAGGAAGGGTTAAGGATTGGAATGGGAAGGACCTGGATATCACATCTCATGCTATAGAACGGCTCTCAGGTTTGGAAAGGGAAGGAGTTGGATATCACATCTCATGTTATAGGATGGATCTCAGGTTTGGTATTAGAAGTATTGAGATATCACATCTCATGTTATCGGAAGGATCTCAGGTTTGGTATTAGAAGTATTGAGATATCACATCTCATGCTATAGGAAGGGTTTCAGGATTGGAATGGGAAGGAGTTGGATATCACATCTCATGCTAAAGGAAGGGTCTCAGGTTTGGTAGAAGCATTGAGATATCACATCTCATGCTATAGGAAGGGTCTCAGGATTGGAATGGGAAGGACTTAGATATCACATATCATGCTATAGGGAGGGTCTCAGTTTTGATATTAGAAGCATTGAGATATCACATCTCATGCTATCGGAAGTGTCTCAGGATTGGAATGGGAAGGAGCTGGATATCACATCTCATGTTATAGGAAGGGTCTCAGGTTTGGTATAAACATTGAGATATCACATCTCTGCTATCGGAAGTGTCTCAGGATTGGAATGGGAAGGAGTTGGATATCCCATCTCATGTTATAGGACGGGTCTCAGGTTTGTTATTAGAATCATTGAGATATCATATTGCATGCTGTAGGAAGGGTCTAAGGGTTGGAATGTGAAGGACTTGGATATCACATCTCATGCTATAGATAGGCTCTTAGGTTTGGAAAGGGAAGGAGTTGGATCTCACATTTCATGTTAGAGGAAGGATCTCAGGTTTGGTATTAGAAGCATTGAGATATCACATCTCATGCTATAGGAAGGGTCTCAGGATTGGAATGGGAAGGAGTTGGATATCACATCTCATGCTATAGGAAGGGTCTCAGGTTTGGTATAAGCATTGAGATATCACATCTCATGCTATAGGAAGGGTCTCAGGATTGGAATGGAAGGAGTTGGATATCACATCTCATGTTATAGGAAGGATCTCAGGTTTGGTATTAGAAGCATTGAGACATCACATCTCATGCTATAGGAAGGGTCTCAGGATTGGAATGGGAAGGAGTTGGATATCAAATCTCATGCTGTAGGAAGCGTCTCAGGATTGGAATGGGAAGGAGTTGAATATGACATCTCATGCCGTAGGAAGGGTCTCAGGTTTGGTATAAACATTGAGATATCACATCTCTGCTATCAAAAGGGTCTCAGGATTGGAATGGGAAGGAGTTGGATATCCCATCTCATGTTATAGGAAGAGTCTCAGGTTTGGTATTAGAAGCATTGAGATATCACATCTCATGCTATAGGAAGTGTCTCAGGATTGGAATGGGAAGGAGTTGGATATCACATCTCATGTTATAGGAAGGGTCTCAGGATTGGAATGGGAAGGATTTGGATATCACATCTCTTGCTATAGGAAGGGTCTCAGGATTGGAATGGGTAGAAGTTGGATATTACTTTCTTGCTATAGGAAGGGTCTCATGTTTGGAATGGGAAGGAGTTGGATATCACATATGCTATAGTTAGTGTCTCAGGTTTGGAACGGGAAGGAGTTGGATATCACATCTCATGTTATAGGAAGGGTCTCAGGTTTGGTATAAGGATTGAGATATCACATCTCTGCTATCGGAAGCGGCTCAGGATTGGAATGGGAAGGAGTTGGATATCCCATCTCATGTTATAGGAAGAGTCTCTGGTTTGGTATTAGAATCATTGAGATATCACATCGCATGCTGTAGGAAGGGTCTAAGGATTGGAATGGGATGGACTTGGATATCACATCTCATGTTATAGGTAGGCTCTCAGGTTTGGTATAAGCATTGAGATATCACATCTCATGCTATAGGAAGGGTCTCAGGATTGGAATGGGAAGGAATTGGATATCACATCTCATGCTATAGGAAGGGTCTCAGATTTGGTATAAGCATTGAGATATCACATCTCATGCTAAAGGAAGGGTCTCAGGATTGGAATGGGAAGGAGTTGTATATGACATCTCAGGCCATAGGAAGGTTCTCAGGTTTGGTATAAGCATTGAGATATCACATCTCTGCTATCGGAAAGGTCTCAGGATTGGAATGGGAAGGAGTTGGATATCCCATCTCATGTTATAGGAAGGGTCTCAGGTTTGGTATTAGAAGCATAGAAATATCACATCTCATGCTATAGGAAGGGTCTCAGGATTGGAATGGGAAGGACTTGGATGTCACATCTCATGCTATAGGGAGGGTCTCAAGTTTGATATTAGAAGCATTGAGATAACAAATCTCATGATATCGGAAGGGTCTCAGGATTGGAATGGGAAGGAGTTGGATATCACATCTCATGATAAAGGAAGGGTCTAAGGTTTGGAAGGGGAAGGATTTGGATATCACATCTCATGTTATCGGAAGGATCTCACGTTTGGTATTAGAAGCATTGAGATATCACATCTCATGCTATCGGAAGGATCTCAGGTTTGGTATTAGAAGCATTGAGATATCACATCTCATGCTATCAGAAGAGTCTCAGGATTGGAATAGGAAGGAGTTGGATATCACATTTCATGCTAAAGGGAGGGTCTCAGGTTTGGAAGGGGAAGGATTTGGATATCACATCTCATGTTATCGGAAGGATCTCACGTTTGGTATTAGAAGTATTGAGATATCATATCTCATGCTATAGGAAGGGTCTCAGGATTGGAATGGGAAGGAGTTGGATATCACATCTCATGCTATAGGGAGGGTCTCAGGATTGGAATGGGAAGGACTTAGATATCACATATCATGCTATAGGGAGGGTCTCAGTTTTGATATTAGAAGCATTGAGATATCACATCTCATGCTATCGGAAGTGTCTCAGGATTGGAATGGGAAGGAGCTGGATATCACATCTCATGCTAAAGGAAGGGTCTCAGGTTTGGAACGGGAAGGATTTGGATATCACATCTCATGTTATAGGAAGGGTCTCAGGTTTGGTATAAGCATTGAGATATCACATCTCTGCTATCGGAAGTGTCTCAGGATTGGAATGGGAAGGAGTTGGATATCCCATCTCATGTTATAGGACGGGTCTCAGGTTTGTTATTAGAATCATTGAGATATCATATTGCATGCTGTAGGAAGGGTCTAAGGGTTGGAATGTGAAGGACTTGGATATCACATCTCATGCTATAGATAGGCTCTTAGGTTTGGAAAGGGAAGGAGTTGGATATCACATTTCATGTTAGAGGAAGGATCTTAGGTTTGGTATTAGAAGCATTGAGATATCACATCTCATGCTATAGGAAGGGTCTCAGGATTGGAATGGGAAGCAGTTGGATATCACATCTCATGCTATAGGAAGGGTCTCAGGTTTGGTATAAGCCTTGAGATATCACATCTCATGCTATAGGACGGGTCTCAGGATTGGAATGGAAGGAGTTGGATATCACATCTCATGTTATAGGAAGGATCTCAGGTTTGGTATTAGAAGCATTGAGACATCACATCTCATGCTATAGGAAGGGTCTCAAGGTTGGAATGGGAAGGAGTTGGATATCACATCTCATCCAATAGGAAGGGTCTCAGGTTTGGAATGGGAAGGAATTGGATATCACATCTCATGTTATAGGAAGGATCTCAGGTTTGGTATTAGAAGCATTGAGATATCACATCTCATGCCATAGGAAGGGTCTCAGGATTGGAATGTGAAGGATTTGGATATCACATCTCATGCTAAAGGAAGGGTCTCAGGTTTGGTAGAAGCATTGAGATATCACGTCGCTGCTATCGGAAGGGTCTCAGGATTGGATTGGGAAGGAGTTGGATATCCCTTCTCATGCTATAGGAAGGGTCTCAGGATTTGAATGGCAAGGAGTTGGATATCACATCTCATGCCATAGGAAGGGACTCAGGTTTGGTATAAGCATTGAGATATCACATCTCTGCTATCGGAAGGGTCTCAGGATTGGATTGGGAAGGAGTTGGATATCCCTTCTCATGCTATAGGAAGTGTCTCAGGTTGGAATGGGAAGGAGTTGGATATCACATCTCATGTTATAGGAAGGGTCTCAGGATTGGAATGGGAAGGATTTGGATATCACATCTCTTGCTATAGGAAGGGTCTCAGGATTGGAATGGGTAGGAGTTGGATATTACTTTCTTGCTATAGGAAGGGTCTCATGTTTGGAATGGGAAGGAGTTGGATATCACATCTCATGTTATAGGAAGGGTCTCAGGTTTGGTATAAGCATTGAGATATCACATCTCTGCTATCGGAAGCGGCTCAGGATTGGAATGGGAAGGAGTTGGATATCCCATCTCATGTTATAGGAAGAGTCTCTGGTTTGGTATTAGAATTATTGAGATATCACATCGCATGCTGTAGGAAGGGTCTAAGGATTGGAATGGAATAGACTTGGATATCACATCTCATGTTATAGGTAGGCTCTCAGGTTTGGTATAAGCATTGAGATATCACATCTCATGCTATAGGAAGGGTCTCAGGATTGGAATGGGAAGGAATTGGATATCACATCTCATGCTATAGGAAGGGTCTCAGATTTGGTATAAGCATTGAGATATCACATCTCATGCTAAAGGAAGGGTCTCAGGATTGGAATGGGAAGGAGTTGTATATGACATCTCAGGCCATAGGAAGGTTCTCAGGTTTGGTATAAGCATTGAGATATCACATCTCTGCTATCGGAAAGGTCTCAGGATTGGAATGGGAAGGAGTTGGATATCCCATCTCATGTTATAGGAAGGGTCTCAGGTTTGGTATTAGAAGCATAGAGATATCACTTCTCATGCTATAGGAAGGGTCTCAGGATTGGAATGGGAAGGACTTGGATGTCACATCTCATGCTATAGGGAGGGTCTCAAGTTTGATATTAGAAGCATTGAGATAACAAATCTCATGATATCGGAAGGGTCTCAGGATTGGAATGGGAAGGAGTTGGATATCACATCTCATGATAAAGGAAGGGTCTAAGGTTTGGAAGGGGAAGGATTTGGATATCACATCTCATGTTATAGGACGGGTCTCAGGTTTAATATTAGAAGCATTGAGATATCAAGTCTCATGGTATAAGAAGGGTCCCAGAATTGGAAATGGAAGGAGTTGGATATCACACCTCAAGCTATAGGAAGGGTCTCAGGATTGGAATGGGAAGGAGTTTGATATCACATCTAATGCCATAGTATGGGTCTCAGGTTTGGTAGAAGCATTGGGATATCACATCTCATGCTATCGGAAGGGTATCAGTATTGGATTTGGAAGAAGTTGGATATCCCATCTCATGTTATAGGAATGGTCTCAGGTTGGAATGGGAAGGAGTTGGATATCACATTTCATGTTATAGGAAGGGTCTCAGGATTGGAATGCGAAGGACTTGGATATCATATCTCATGCTATAGGACGGGTCTCAGGTTTGTTATTAGAATCATTGAGATATCATATTGCATGCTATAGGAAGGGTCTCAGGATTGGAATGGGAAGCAGTTGGATATCACATCTCATGCTATAGGAAGGGTCTCAGGTTTGGTATAAGCCTTGAGATATCACATCTCATGCTATAGGACGGGTCTCAGGATTGGAATAGAAGGAGTTGGATATCACATCTCATGTTATAGGAAGGATCTCAGGTTTGGTATTAGAAGCATTGAGACATCACATCTCATGCTATAGGAAGGGTCTCAAGGTTGGAATGGGAAGGAGTTGGATATCACATCTCATCCAATAGGAAGGGTCTCAGGTTTGGAATGGGAAGGAATTGGATATCACATCTCATGTTATAGGAAGGATCTCAGGTTTGGTATTAGAAGCATTGAGATATCACATCTCATGCTATAGGAAGGGTCTCAGGATTGGAATGTGAAGGATTTGGATATCACATCTCATGCTAAAGGAAGGGTCTCAGGTTTGGTAGAAGCATTGAGATATCACGTCGCTGCTATCGGAAGGGTCTCAGGATTGGATTGGGAAGGAGTTGGATATCCCTTCTCATGCTATAGGAAGGGTCTCAGGATTTGAATGGCAAGGAGTTGGATATCACATCTCATGCCATAGGAAGGGTCTCAGGTTTGGTATAAGCATTGAGATATCACATCTCTGCTATCGGAAGGGTCTCAGGATTGGATTGGGAAGGAGTTGGATATCCCTTCTCATGCTATAGGAAGTGTCTCAGGTTGGAATGGGAAGGAGTTGGATATCACATCTCATGTTATAGGAAGGGTCTCAGGATTGGAATGGGAAGGATTTGGATATCACATCTCTTGCTATAGGAAGGGTCTCAGGATTGGAATGGGTAGGAGTTGGATATTACTTTCTTGCTATAGGAAGTGTCTCATGTTTGGAATGGGAAGGAGTTGGATATCACATATGCTATAGTTAGTGTCTCAGGTTTGGAACGGGAAGGAGTTGGATATCACATCTCATGTTATAGGAAGGGTCTCAGGTTTGGTATAAGCATTGAGATATCACATCTCTGCTATCGGAAGCGGCTCAGGATTGGAATGGGAAGGAGTTGGATATCCCATCTCATGTTATAGGAAGAGTCTCTGGTTTGGTATTAGAATTATTGAGATATCACATCGCATGCTGTAGGAAGGGTCTAAGGATTGGAATGGGATAGACTTGGATATCACATCTCATGTTATAGGTAGGCTCTCAGGTTTGGTATAAGCATTGAGATATCACATCTCATGCTATAGGAAGGGTCTCAGGATTGGAATGGGAAGGAATTGGATATCACATCTCATGCTATAGGAAGGGTCTCAGATTTGGTATAAGCATTGAGATATCACATCTCATGCTAAAGGAAGGGTCTCAGGATTGGAATGGGAAGGAGTTGTATATGACATCTCAGGCCATAGGAAGGTTCTCAGGTTTGGTATAATCATTGAGATATCACATCTCTGCTATCGGAAAGGTCTCAGGATTGGAATGGGAAGGAGTTGGATATCCCATCTCATGTTATAGGAAGGGTCTCAGGTTTGGTATTAGAAGCATAGAGATATCACATCTCATGCTATAGGAAGGGTCTCAGGATTGGAATGGGAAGGACTTGGATGTCACATCTCATGCTATAGGGAGGGTCTCAAGTTTGATATTAGAAGCATTGAGATAACAAATCTCATGATATCGGAAGGGTCTCAGGATTGGAATGGGAAGGAGTTGGATATCACATCTCATGATAAAGGAAGGGTCTAAGGTTTGGAAGGGGAAGGATTTGGATATCACATCTCATGTTATAGGACGGGTCTCAGGTTTAATATTAGAAGCATTGAGATATCAAGTCTCATGGTATAAGAAGGGTCTCAGAATTGGAATGGGAAGGAGTTGGATATCACACCTCAAGCTATAGGAAGGGTCTCAGGATTGGAATGGGAAGGAGTTTGATATCACATCTCATGCCATAGTATGGGTCTCAGGTTTGGTAGAAGCATTGGGATATCACATCTCATGCTATCGGAAGGGTATCAGTATTGGATTTGGAAGAAGTTGGATATCCCATCTCATGCTATAGGAAGGGTCTCAGGTTGGAATGGGAAGGAGTTGGATATCACATTTCATGTTATAGGAAGGGTCTCAGAATTGGAATGGGAAGGACTTGGATATCATATCTCATGCTATAGGACGGGTCTCAGGTTTGTTATTAGACTCATTGAGATATCATATTGCATGCTATAGGAAGGGTCTCAGGATTGGAATGGGAAGCAGTTGGATATCACATCTCATGCTATAGGAAGGGTCTCAGGTTTGGTATAAGCCTTGAGATATCACATCTCATGCTATAGGACGGGTCTCAGGATTGGAATAGAAGGAGTTGGATATCACATCTCATGTTATAGGAAGGATCTCAGGTTTGGTATTAGAAGCATTGAGACATCACATCTCATGCTATAGGAAGGGTCTCAAGGTTGGAATGGGAAGGAGTTGGATATCACATCTCATCCAATAGGAAGGGTCTCAGGTTTGGAATGGGAAGGAATTGGATATCACATCTCATGTTATAGGAAGGATCTCAGGTTTGGTATTAGAAGCATTGAGATATCACATCTCATGCTATAGGAAGGGTCTCAGGATTGGAATGTGAAGGATTTGGATATCACATCTCATGCTAAAGGAAGGGTCTCAGGTTTGGTAGAAGCATTGAGATATCACGTCGCTGCTATCGGAAGGGTCTCAGGATTGGATTGGGAAGGAGTTGGATATCCCTTCTCATGCTATAGGAAGGGTCTCAGGATTTGAATGGCAAGGAGTTGGATATCACATCTCATGCCATAGGAAGGGTCTCAGGTTTGGTATAAGCATTGAGATATCACATCTCTGCTATCGGAAGGGTCTCAGGATTGGATTGGGAAGGAGTTGGATATCCCTTCTCATGCTATAGGAAGTGTCTCAGGTTGGAATGGGAAGGAGTTGGATATCACATCTCATGTTATAGGAAGGGTCTCAGGATTGGAATGGGAAGGATTTGGATATCACATCTCTTGCTATAGGAAGGGTCTCAGGATTGGAATGGGTAGGAGTTGGATATTACTTTCTTGCTATAGGAAGGGTCTCATGTTTGGAATGGGAAGGAGTTGGATATCACATATGCTATAGTTAGTGTCTCAGGTTTGGAACGGGAAGGAGTTGGATATCACATCTCATGTTATAGGAAGGGTCTCAGGTTTGGTATAAGCATTGAGATATCACATCTCTGCTATCGGAAGCGGCTCAGGATTGGAATGGGAAGGAGTTGGATATCCCATCTCATGTTATAGGAAGAGTCTCTGGTTTGGTATTAGAATTATTGAGATATCACATCGCATGCAGGAAGGGTCTAAGGATTGGAATGGGATAGACTTGGATATCACATCTCATGTTATAGGTAGGCTCTCAGGTTTGGTATAAGCATTGAGATATCACATCTCATGCTATAGGAAGGGTCTCAGGATTGGAATGGGAAGGAATTGGATATCACATCTCATGCTATAGGAAGGGTCTCAGATTTGGTATAAGCATTGAGATATCACATCTCATGCTAAAGGAAGGGTCTCAGGATTGGAATGGGAAGGAGTTGTATATGACATCTCAGGCCATAGGAAGGTTCTCAGGTTTGGTATAAGCATTGAGATATCACATCTCTGCTATCGGAAAGGTCTCAGGATTGGAATGGGAAGGAGTTGGATATCCCATCTCATGTTATAGGAAGGGTCTCAGGTTTGGTATTAGAAGCATAGAGATATCACATCTCATGCTATAGGAAGGGTCTCAGGATTGGAATGGGAAGGATTTGGATGTCACATCTCATGCTATAGGGAGGGTCTCAAGTTTGATATTAGAAGCATTGAGATAACAAATCTCATGATATCGGAAGGGTCTCAGGATTGGAATGGGAAGGAGTTGGATATCACATCTCATGATAAAGGAAGGGTCTAAGGTTTGGAAGGGGAAGGATTTGGATATCACATCTCATGTTATAGGACGGGTCTCAGGTTTAATATTAGAAGCATTGAGATATCAAGTCTCATGGTATAAGAAGGGTCTCAGAATTGGAATGGGAAGGAGTTGGATATCACACCTCAAGCTATAGGAAGGGTCTCAGGATTGGAATGGGAAGGAGTTTGATATCACATCTCATGCCATAGTATGGGTCTCAGGTTTGGTAGAAGCATTGGGATATCACATCTCATGCTATCGGAAGGGTATCAGTATTGGATTTGGAAGAAGTTGGATATCCCATCTCATGCTATAGGAAGGGTCTCAGGTTGGAATGGGAAGGAGTTGGATATCACATTTCATGTTATAGGAAGGGTCTCAGGATTGGAATGGGAAGGACTTGGATATCATATCTCATGCTATAGGACGGGTCTCAGGTTTGTTATTAGAATCATTGAGATATCATATTGCATGCTGTAGGAAGGGTTAAGGATTGGAATGGGAAGGACCTGGATATCACATCTCATGCTATAGAACGGCTCTCAGGTTTGGAAAGGGAAGGAGTTGGATATCACATCTCATGTTATAGGATGGATCTCAGGTTTGGTATTAGAAGTATTGAGATATCACATCTCATGTTATCGGAAGGATCTCAGGTTTGGTATTAGAAGTATTGAGATATCACATCTCATGCTATAGGAAGGGTTTCAGGATTGGAATGGGAAGGAGTTGGATATCACATCTCATGCTAAAGGAAGGGTCTCAGGTTTGGTAGAAGCCTTGAGATATCACATCTCATGCTATAGGAAGGGTCTCAGGATTGGAATGGGAAGGACTTAGATATCACATATCATGCTATAGGGAGGGTCTCAGTTTTGATATTAGAAGCATTGAGATATCACATCTCATGCTATCGGAAGTGTCTCAGGATTGGAATGGGAAGGAGCTGGATATCACATCTCATGCTTAAGGAAGGGTGTCAGGTTTGGAACGGGAAGGAGTTGGATATCACATCTCATGTTATAGGAAGGGTCTCAGGTTTGGTATAAACATTGAGATATCACATCTCTGCTATAGGAAGTGTCTCAGGATTGGAATGGGAAGGAGTTGGATATCCCATCTCATGTTATAGGACGGGTCTCAGGTTTGTTATTAGAATCATTGAGATATCATATTGCATGCTGTAGGAAGGGTCTAAGGGTTGGAATGTGAAGGACTTGGATATCACATCTCATGCTATAGATAGGCTCTTAGGTTTGGAAAGGGAAGGAGTTGGATCTCACATTTCATGTTAGAGGAAGGATCTCAGGTTTGGTATTAGAAGCATTGAGATATCACATCTCATGCTATAGGAAGGGTCTCAGGATTGGAATGGGAAGGAGTTGGATATCACATCTCATGCTATAGGAAGGGTCTCAGGTTTGGTATAAGCATTGAGATATCACATCTCATGCTATAGGAAGGGTCTCAGGATTGGAATGGAAGGAGTTGGATATCACATCTCATGTTATAGGAAGGATCTCAGGTTTGGTATTAGAAGCATTGAGACATCACATCTCATGCTATAGGAAGGGTCTCAGGATTGGAATGGGAAGGAGTTGGATATCAAATCTCATGCTGTAGGAAGTGTCTCAGGATTGGAATGGGAAGGAGTTGAATATGACATCTCATGCCGTAGGAAGGGTCTCAGGTTTGGTATAAACATTGAGATATCACATCTCTGCTATCAAAAGGGTCTCAGGATTGGAATGGGAAGGAGTTGGATATCCCATCTCATGTTATAGGAAGAGTCTCAGGTTTGGTATTAGAAGCATTGAGATATCACATCTCATGCTATAGGAAGTGTCTCAGGATTGGAATGGGAAGGAGTTGGATATCACATCTCATGTTATAGGAAGGGTCTCAGGATTGGAATGGGAAGGATTTGGATATCACATCTCTTGCTATAGGAAGGGTCTCAGGATTGGAATGGGTAGGAGTTGGATATTACTTTCTTGCTATAGGAAGAGTCTCATGTTTGGAATGGGAAGGAGTTGGATATCACATATGCTATAGTTAGTGTCTCAGGTTTGGAACGGGAAGGAGTTGGATATCACATCTCATGTTATAGGAAGGGTCTCAGGTTTGGTATAAGCATTGAGATATCACATCTCTGCTATCGGAAGCGGCTCAGGATTGGAATGGGAAGGAGTTGGATATCCCATCTCATGTTATAGGAAGAGTCTCTGGTTTGGTATTAGAATCATTGAGATATCACATCGCATGCTGTAGGAAGGGTCTAAGGATTGGAATGGGATGGACTTGGATATCACATCTCATGTTATAGGTAGGCTCTCAGGTTTGGTATAAGCATTGAGATATCACATCTCATGCTATAGGAAGGGTCTCAGGATTGGAATGGGAAGGAATTGGATATCACATCTCATGCTATAGGAAGGGTCTCAGATTTGGTATAAGCATTGAGATATCACATCTCATGCTAAAGGAAGGGTCTCAGGATTGGAATGGGAAGGAGTTGTATATGACATCTCAGGCCATAGGAAGGTTCTCAGGTTTGGTATAAGCATTGAGATATCACATCTCTGCTATCGGAAAGGTCTCAGGATTGGAATGGGAAGGAGTTGGATATCCCATCTCATGTTATAGGAAGGGTCTCAGGTTTGGTATTAGAAGCATAGAAATATCACATCTCATGCTATAGGAAGGGTCTCAGGATTGGAATGGGAAGGACTTGGATGTCACATCTCATGCTATAGGGAGGGTCTCAAGTTTGCTATTAGAAGCATTGAGATAACAAATCTCATGATATCGGAAGGGTCTCAGGATTGGAATGGGAAGGAGTTGGATATCACATCTCATGATAAAGGAAGGGTCTAAGGTTTGGAAGGGGAAGGATTTGGATATCACATCTCATGTTATAGGACGGGTCTCAGGTTTAATATTAGAAGCATTGAGATATCAATTCTCATGGTATAAGAAGGGTCTCAGAATTGGAATGGGAAGGAGTTGGATATCACACCTCAAACTATAGGAAGGGTCTCAGGATTGGAATGGGAAGGAGTTTGATATCACATCTCATGCCATAGTATGGGTCTCAGGTTTGGTAGAAGCATTGGGATATCACATCTCATGCTATCGGAAGGGTATCAGTATTGGATTTGGAAGAAGTTGGATATCCCATCTCATGCTATAGGAAGGGTCTCAGGTTGGAATGGGAAGGAGTTGGATATCACATTTCATGTTATAGGAAGGGTCTCAGGATTGGAATGGGAAGGACTTGGATATCATATCTCATGCTATAGGACGGGTCTCAGGTTTGTTATTAGAATCATTGAGATATCATATTGCATGCTGTAGGAAGGGTCTAAGGATTGGAATGGGAAGGACCTGGATATCACATCTCATGCTATAGAACGGCTCTCAGGTTTGGAAAGGGAAGGAGTTGGATATCACATCTCATGTTATAGGATGGATCTCAGGTTTGGTATTAGAAGTATTGAGATATCACATCTCATGCTATAGGAAGGGTCTCAGGATTGGAATGGGAAGGAGTTGGATATTACATCTCATGCTAAAGGAAGGGTCTCAGGTTTGGTAGAAGCATTGAGATATCACATCTCATGCTATAGGAAGGTCTCAGGATTGGAATGGGAGGACTTAGATATCACATATCATGCTATAGGGAGGGTCTCAGTTTTGATATTAGAAGCATTGAGATATCACATCTCATGCTATCGGAAGTGTCTCAGGATTGGAATGGGAAGGAGCTGGATATCACATCTCATGCTAAAGGAAGGGTCTCAGGTTTGGAACGGGAAGGAGTTGGATATCACATCTCATGTTATAGGAAGGGTCTCAGGTTTGGTATAAACATTGAGATATCACATCTCTGCTATCGGAAGTGTCTCAGGATTGGAATGGGAAGGAGTTGGATATCCCATCTCATGTTATAGGACGGGTCTCAGGTTTGTTATTAGAATCATTGAGATATCATATTGCATGCTGTAGGAAGGGTCTAAGGGTTGGAATGTGAAGGACTTGGATATCACATCTCATGCTATAGATAGGCTCTTAGGTTTGGAAAGGGAAGGAGTTGGATCTCACATTTCATGTTAGAGGAAGGATCTCAGGTTTGGTATTAGAAGCATTGAGATATCACATCTCATGCTATAGGAAGGGTCTCATGATTGGAATGGGAAGGAGTTGGATATCACATCTCATGCTATAGGAAGTGTCTCAGGTTTGATATAAGCATTGAGATATCACATCTCATGCTATAGGAAGGGTCTCAGGATTGGAATGGAAGGAGTTGGATATCACATCTCATGTTATAGGAAGGATCTCAGGTTTGGTATTAGAAGCATTGAGACATCACATCTCATGCTATAGGAAGGGTATCAGGATTGGAATGGGAAGGAGTTGGATATCAAATCTCATGCTATAGGAAGGGTCTCAGGATTGGAATGGGAAGGAGTTGAATATGACATCTCATGCCGTAGGAAGGGTCTCAGGTTTGGTATAAACATTGAGATATCACATCTCTGCTATCAAAAGGGTCTCAGGATTGGAATGGGAAGGAGTTGGATATCCCATCTCATGTTATAGGAAGAGTCTCAGGTTTGGTATTAGAAGCATTGAGATATCACATCTCATGCTATAGGAAGTGTCTCAGGATTGGAATGGGAAGGACTTGGATATCACATCTCATGCTATAGGTAGGGTCTCAAGTTTGACATTAGAAGCATTGAGATATCACATCTCATGCTATAGGAAGGGTCTGAGGATTGGAATGGGAATGAGTTGGATATCACATCTCCTGCTATGGGAAGGGTCTCAGGTTTGGTATAAGCATTGAGATATCACATCTCTGCTATCGGAAGGGTCTCAAGATTGGAATGGGAAGGAGTTGGATATTCCCATCTCATGTTATAGGAAGGGTCTCAGGTTTGGTATTAGAAGCATTGAGATATCACATCTCATGCTATAGGAAGGGTCTCAGGATTGGAATGGGAAGGACTTGGATATCACATCTCATGCTATAGGGAGGGTCTCAAGTTTGATATTAGAAGCTTTGAGATATCACATCTCATGATATCGGAAGGGTCTCAGGATTGGAATGGGAATGAGTTGGATATCACATCTCATGATAAAGGAAGGGTCTAAGGTTTGGAAGGGGAAGGATTTGGATATCACATCTCATGTTATATTACGGATCTCAGGTTTGGTATTAGAAGCATTGAGATATCAAGTCTCATAGTATAGGAAGGGTCTCAGAATTGGAATGGGAAGGAGTTGGATATCCCATCTCATGTTATAGGAAGAGTCTCTGGTTTGGTATTAGAATCATTGAGATATCACATCGCATGCTGTAGGAAGGGTCTAAGGATTGGAATGGGATGGACTTGGATATCACATCTCATGTTATAGGTAGGCTCTCAGGTTTGGTATAAGCATTGAGATATCACATCTCATGCTATAGGAAGGGTCTCAGAATTGGAATGGGAAGGAGTTGGATATCACATCTCAAGCTATAGGAAGGGTCTCAGTATTGAAATGGGAAGGACTTGGATATCACATCTCATGCTTTAGGAAGGCTCTCAGGTTTGGAAGGGGAAAGAGTTGGATATCTCATTTCATGTTAGAGGTAGGATCTCAGGTTTGGTATTAGAGGCATTGAGATATCACATCTCATGCTATCAGAAGGGTCTCAGGAATGGAATGGGAAGGAGTTAGATATCACATCTCATGCTAAAGGGAGGGTCTCAGGTTTGGAAGGGGAAGGATTTGGATATCACATCTCATGTTATAGGAAGGATCTCAGGTTTGGTATTAGAAGCATTGAGATATCACATCTCATGCTATAGGAAGGGTCTCATGATTGGAATGGGAAGGAGTTGGATATCACATCTCATGCTATAGGAAGGGTCTCAGGTTTGGTATAAGCATTGAGATATCACATCTCATGCTATAGGAAGGGTCTCAGGATTGGAATGGAAGGAGTTGGATATCACATCTCATGTTATAGGAAGGATCTCAGGTTTGGTATTAGAAGCATTGAGACATCACATCTCATGCTATAGGAAGGGTCTCAGGATTGGAATGGGAAGGAGTTGGATATCAAATCTCATGCTATAGGAAGGGTCTCAGGATTGGAATGGGAAGGAGTTGAATATGACATCTCATGCCGTAGGAAGGGTCTCAGGTTTGGTATAAACATTGAGATATCACATCTCTGCTATCAAAAGGGTCTCAGGATTGGAATGGGAAGGAGTTGGATAACCCATCTCATGTTATAGGAAGAGTCTCAGGTTTGGTATTAGAAGCATTGAGATATCACATCTCATGCTATAGGAAGTGTCTCAGGATTGGAATGGGAAGGACTTGGATATCACATCTCATGCTATAGGTAGGGTCTCAAGTTTGACATTAGAAGCATTGAGATATCACATCTCATGCTATAGGAAGGGTCTGAGGATTGGAATGGGAAGGAGTTGGATATCACATCTCCTGCTATGGGAAGGGTCTCAGGTTTGGTATAAGCAGTGAGATATCACATCTCATGCTATAGGAAGTGTCTCAGGATTGGAATGGGAAGGAGTTGGATATCACATCTCATGTTATAGGAAGGATCTCAGGTTTGGTATAAGCATTGAGATATCACATCTCTGCTATCGGAAGGGTCTCAAGATTGGAATGGGAAGGAGTTGGATATTCCCATCTCATGTTATAGGAAGGGTCTCAGGTTTGGTATTAGAAGCATTGAGATATCACATCTCATGCTATAGGAAGGGTCTCAGGATTGGAATGGGAAGGACTTGGATATCACATCTCATGCTATAGGGAGGGTCTCAGGTTTGATATTAGAAGCTTTGAGATATCACATCTCATGATATCGGAAGGGTCTCAGGATTGGAATGGGAATGAGTTGGATATCACATCTCATGATAAAGGAAGGGTCTAAGGTTTGGAAGGGGAAGGATTTGGATATCACATCTCATGTTATATTACGGGTCTCAGGTTTGGTATTAGAAGCATTGAGATATCAAGTCTCATAGTATAGGAAGGGTCTCAGAATTGGAATGGGAAGGAGTTGGATATCCCATCTCATGTTATAGGAAGAGTCTCTGGTTTGGTATTAGAATCATTGAGATATCACATCGCATGCTGTAGGGAGGGTCTAAGGATTGGAATGGGATGGACTTGGATATCACATCTCATGTTATAGGTAGGCTCTCAGGTTTGGTATAAGCATTGAGATATCACATCTCATGCTATAGGAAGGGTCTCAGAATTGGAATGGGAAGGAGTTGGATATCACATCTCAAGCTATAGGAAGGATCTCAGTATTGAAATGGGAAGGACTTGGATATCACATCTCATGCTATAGGAAGGCTCTCAGGTTTGGAAGGGGAAAGAGTTGGATATCTCATTTCATGTTAGAGGTAGGATCTCAGGTTTGGTATTAGAGGCATTGAGATATCACATCTCATGCTATCAGAAGGGTCTCAGGAATGGAATGGGAAGGAGTTAGATATCACATCTCATGCTAAAGGGAGGGTCTCAGGTTTGGAAGGGGAAGGATTTGGATATCACATCTCATGTTATAGGAAGGATCTCAGGTTTGGTATTAGAAGCATTGAGATATCACATCTCATGCTATCGGAAGGATCTCAGGTTTGGTATTAGAAGCATTGAGATATCACATCTCATGCTATCAGAAGAGTCTCAGGATTGGAATAGGAAGGAGTTGGATATCACATTTCATGCTAAAGGGAGGGTCTCAGGTTTGGAAGGGGAGGATTTGGATATCACATCTCATGTTATAGGAAGGATCTCACGTTTGGTATTAGAAGCATTGAGATATCAAATCTCATGCTATAGGAAGGGTCTCAGGATTGGAATGTGAAGGATTTGGATATCACATCTCATGCTAAAGGAAGGGTCTCAGGTTTGGTAGAAGCATTGAGATTTCACGTCTCTGCTATCGGAAGGGTCTCAGGATTGGATTGGGAAGGAGTTGGATATCCCTCCCTTTTCATGCTATAGGAAGGGTCTCAGGATTTGAATGGCAAGGAGTTGGATATCACATCTCATGCCATAGGAAGGGTCTCAGGTTTGGTATAAGCATTGAGATATCACATCTCTGCTATCAGAAGGGTCTCAGGATTGGATTGGGAAGGAGTTGGATATCCCTTCTCATGCTATAGGAAGTGTCTCAGGTTGGAATGGGAAGGAGTTGGATATCACATCTCATGTTATAGGAAGGGTCTCAGGATTGGAATGGGAAATATCCAAATCCTTCCCATTCCAATCCTGAGACCCTTCCTATAGCAAGAGATGTGATATCCAAATCCTTCCCATTCCAATCCTGAGACCCTTCCTATAACATGAGATGTGATATTCAACTCCTTCCCATTCCAACCTGAGACACTTCCTATAGCATGAGAAGGTATATCCAACTCCTTCCCAATCCAATCCTGAGAACCTTCCGATAGCAGATATGTGATATCTCAATGCTTATACCAAACCTGAGACCCTTCCTATGGCATGAGATGTGATATCCAACTCCTTGCCATTCAAATCCTGAGACCCTTCCTATAGCATGAGATGTGATATCTCAATGCTTCTACCAAACCTGAGACCCTTCCTTTAGCATGAGATGTGATATCCAAATCCTTCACATTCCAATCCTGATACCCTTCCTATAGCATGAGATGTGATATCTCAATGCTTCTAATACCAAACCTGAGATCCTTCCTATAACATGAGATGTGATATCCAATTCCTTCCCATTCCAAACCTGAGACCCTTCCTATTGGATGAGATGTGATATCCAACTCCTTCCCATTTCAACCCTGAGACCCTTCCTATACCATGAGATGTGATATCTCAATGCTTCTAATACCAAACCTGGGAACCGTCCTATAACATGAGATGTGATATCTCAATGTTTCTAATAAAAAACCTGAGACCCTTCCTATAACATGAGATGTGATATCCAATTCCTTCCCATTCCAGACCTGAGACCCTTCCTTTAGCATGAGATGTGATATCCAAATACTTCCCATTCCAATCCTAAAACCCTTCCTATAGCATGAGATGTGATATCTCAATGTTTCTAATAAAAAACCTGAGACCCTTCCTATAGCAAGAGATGTGATATCCAAATCCTTCCCATTCCAATCCTGAGACCCTTCCTGTATATAACATGAGATGTGATATCCAACTCCTTCCCATTCCAGCCTGAGACCCTTCCTATAGCATGAGATGTGATATCCAACTCCTTACCATTCAAATCCTGAGACCCTCCCTATAACAAGAGATGTCATATCCAACTCCTTCCCATTCCAAACCTGAGACCCTTCCTATAACATGAGATGTGATATCCAACTCCTTCCCATTCCAAACCTGAGACCCTTCCGATAGCATGAGATGTGATATCTCAATGCTTCAAAAACCAAACATGAGAACCATCCTATAACATGAGATGTGAAATCCAAATCCTTCCCTTCCCAAACCTGAAACTCTTCCTATAGCATGAGATGTGATATCACAATGCTTCTAATACCAAACCTGAGACCCTTCCCATAGCATGAGATGTGATATCCAACTCCTTCCCATTCCAATCCTGAGACCCTTCCTATAGCATGAGATGTTATATCTCAATGTTTCTAATACCAAACCTGAGATCCTTCCTATAACATGAGATGTGATATCCAACTCCTTCCCATTCCAATCCCGAGACCCTTCCTATCGCATGAGATGTGATATCTCAATGCTTCTAATACCAAACCTAAGGTCCTTCCTATAACATGAGATGTGATATCCAAATCCTTCCCATTCCAAACCTGAGACCCTCCCTTTAGCATGAGATGTGATATCCAACTCCTTCCCATTCCAATCCTGATACCCTTCTGATAGCATGAGATGTGATATCTCAATGCCTCTAATACCAAACCTGAGATCCTACCTCTAACATGAAATGTGATATCCAACTCCTTCCTTTTCCAAACCTGAGACCCTTCCTACAGCATGAGATGTGTTAAGACGGATTTCTGAACTCTGTCCTGGTGGCGCAGAAGTTCAGAAGGCCAACCTAATTACTTGGAACAGGGTAACCTCTGGACGAGCCAGACCAATCAAGGTAGCGATCGCGGCGGTCAAGACTAGGTCTCAAGAGGGGTGAGGGTGACTGAAAGCCCGCAATGAGCACACAAAGCAAGAGCGCTTACAAACTACTCCAAACAGTTGTTATATCAAAAATAGATACACATTTATTTTAAGGCCTTTAAAATAATGACCGTAGCGAGAAAATCACAATATCACAATATTAAACCAACACATACCATATCAACACAATATATATACAAATACACAGTCGCAAGCGTTTAAAGCACGAAATATGTAGTCCACCTGAAAGGAAAGGAAAACAGGCAGTGCGATAACGCTTTAGACTCAGTTCGCCTTCAGAGGCACCTAACTAGATGGAAGTCCGAGCCCTGCGAAGAGTGGAGCCTTGTGCTCAAAGTACCTGCCACGCCGGTGCCAACGGGCAAAAGGGGAAGCTCTTCGGAGGAAGTCAGGCAGTTCGGGTTAGTGCACAGCAGAAGGAGAACAGGTTCCGCAACTCAAGCGCAGCCTCCACAGCGGGCAGAAGCAGAGCGCGAGTACGGCCAAAAGGGTGCTGTTTTTACACAGCAGGGAAAGCAATGGGATACTGCAGGAGGGCGACCAGATCCTAGCTAAACTACTCACCGGTCCCCGAAGCAAGCAGACCCAGGCTTCTCCACGTTAGTTTCAGCAGCTGGCAGGTTCAGAAGAGCAGGGAACGCCTCGAAGTCGTGTAGAGCAAAAAGACGTCCCAATTGACGAAACCAGCACAGTTTGTTGCCGCAGCAGGACAACGGAGCGGCCGTGTGTATTCAAGCCAAATGTACACTCCTCCCTTCAGACTTGGGAACGCCAAGTGTACGAAGCGTGGGAGAGTGACAAGGACTCGAAATACAACACAACCTGGCGGCAGTTACAGAGCAGGACTCCCTTGTAAGCTGGTCAGTCAACTGGATGGCCCAGAGACACTTCCGAAGGCTTACTTGGAGGGGGTGATGAAGTCGCCGGGAATAGCTGTTCCTGCTATTCCAAAGGTCGAAGCACCAGTACAGACACTTCTGGTTCGATCCAAGGAGGAAAGGGTTTCACAGGACGACAGCAGTGCAAAGGAGGATTCCTTCAGCGGGTCACCAGCAATTCCTCGGTCCAGCCTCTTGGTTGCAGGATACTTGGCTCCTGTATTCCTTCGTTCGTGAGAACTCAGGAGATCGACATGGTAGTGGTGTTTCCAGCTCCCTCTTATCCACGGTTCCCTTCGCGCCAAAACGGAGGGGAGCCAATGGGAGATCCGCACATCAACACACATACCATACGTGGACCAATCACGGACCACGGTGGTCCCAGGCATTCACACCACCCCAGACTCTCTGGCACCCAGGATGTGTATTGGGACCAGACATCCCAGCCCACACCCTGGAGGCACACAAACGACATGTAGAAGCCCGCGAAAGCAACCACGTTCCGCGGGAAAGTACATGCCCAAATAAGGAAGGCCCCGGGTCGCCCGACCTGGGGAAGGTGAAGGGAGCAAGACGGTCAGTGGACAGGACAAAGGAGCCTTGTGGACTGGCCATTTTGGGAGCCAGGCCACCATTTTGGGTTCAGTGCGAAAAACGTGCTCAGAACGCCAAAAGGAGCTCAAAATAAACAAAACGATCGCTGCCACCATTCCAGTCCCTGAATGACTTGCACCGATCAAATACCATCCTAAAAGAGTATCTAGGGCCCGTAGAAGGCTAGAGACCCAAGAGAGATGTAACTTAGCTTACAGTGCCCTCTTGTGTCATGTTGCACTAAAGCCGCAACATGATAAACGAAACTACGGGAAACAGCGTTCCCCGGTACTGAATGTCTTAAGGGCATGTCAGTTTCCCCGTAAGAAAAGGAGCGAAAGCCCAGAGAAGTGCGGCAGAAGGCTGTACTTCTCTGGCAAAGTCAAGAACAAGGTTAAAAACAATAGCAAAAAGTTTAGGGGTTGCTACATGGAAGGAAAATTCCCTACAATTACGAAATCTTTCCTAACACTCGCCCCTCCCAGACTATGGACAGGGGGAACTAATCCACCCCTGGATGAGTCTCTTGTTCAGGTCGGTTAAACATTCTGGACAACCCATCAGCATTGCTATGTTGGACACCTGGCCTATGCTCAATAGTGAAGTCGAAGCCTTGTAGACTTATGGACCACCTAAGCAACTTTGGATTCTCCCCCTTCATGTTCATTAGCCACTTTAACGGCTTATGGTCAGTCTGCACAGTGAAGTGGGTCCCATAGAGGTAGGGCCTCAGCTTCCTTAGGGCCCACACAACAGAGAAACATTCTTTCTCTACCGTGGACCATCTGAGCTCTCTGTCCTTAAGCTGGCGACTAATAAAACCGATAGGGTGTTCCTTACCCTTCTCATGTACTTGTGATAGTACAGCTCCTATCCCAGTGTCAGAGGCATCCGTCTGCACGATAAAAGGTCTTTGATAATCAGGGGCCCTGAGCACAGGGGCCTGGCACAAGGAGTCTTTTAAGCCATTGAAGGCCTTCTCACACTCGTCAGTCCAAGTTGCCTTCTTGGGTTTCTTCGGAGTTGTGAGGGCAGTCAGAGGAGCAGCTATGGTGCCATAGTCTGCCACAAAATTGCGATAATAACCCGTGAGTCCTAAGAAGGCTCTCACTTGGGTTTGCGTAGTGGGGGTAGGCCAGTCTTGTACTGCTTGTACTTTACTGGGTAGAGGCTGTATCCTCCCTCCACCTACTTCATGTCCAAGGTAAACCACTGAGCCTTGTCCAATCTGGCATTTACTAGCCTTTATGGTCAAGTGGGCTTTCTGAAGGGCCTGGAGCACAATCCTGAGGTGTTTCACATGGTCTTCCCAGGTGGCACTGAAAACTGCTATATCGTCTAGATATGCAAGACAGAATTCGTCCAACCCATTCAACACATGATTCACAAGCCTCTGGAAAGTGGCAGGTGCATTCTTCAACCCGAACGGCATTACCCGGAATTGGTAAAGGCCATCTGGAGTAGAAAATGCTGTCTTCTCCTTGGCATGTTCTGCTAAAGCTATTTGCCAATAGCCAGCAGTGAGGTCAAACGTGCTGAGGTACTTGGAGGCACCCAACGTATCCACCAGCTCATCTGTTCGAGGCAAGGGGTGTGCATCTGTCTTGGTGACAGCATTCAGAGCCCTGTAATCCACGCAGAACCTCAATTCAGAAGTGCCTGCTTTTGGAACCAAAACCACAGGACTGGACCCAGGACTACTAGAGGGTTCAATCACCCCAAGGTCTAACATCTTGTTGACCTCGGTCTTAATATAAGACCGTACTTTATCTGACATCCTGTATCCCCTACTTTTGGTAGGTACACTGTCTCCTGTGTCAATGTTATGTTTGCACCAAGGTGTCAAACCAGGGGACTGTGAAAACAGGGGGGAAAACTGCCTAAGCAAACTTTTCACCTCAGCCTGCTGATCAGAAGTCAGGTGAGGGGCCACTCGGACACCCTCAACGGAGCCATCTGAAGGACCGCTTTGGAACAGGTCGGGGAGAGGTTCTGACTCCTCTTCCTCAACATCTGAAGCCAGTAGCAGTGCTGCGATTTCGACTCTTGGGACGAAAGCCTTCAGCCTATTCACGTGAAACACTTTTGGAGCCTGTCCAGGCCTTCCAAGGTCCACTAAATAGTTCACCTCACCCAGGGGCTCCACCACTGTGTAAGGGCCTGACCATTTGTTCTGTAAAGCGCGAGGCCTTATTGGATTCATGATCAGGACGTGCTGACCAGGTGTAAAGTTGATGAGGGAAGCTTTCTGGTCGTACCAATGTTTCACCAGCGCTTGCCCTGCCTTCAATTTATCACTAGCCAAGCCCATCAGAAGTACCATCCATTTTCTGAGCCCTAGCACATAATCAACTACATTGGTAGTAACAGGGGGAGTGGGCATCTCCCATCCCTCTTTGACGATGGCTAAGGGTCCCCGTACGGGATGACCGAACAGAAGTTCGAAGGGGCTGAAGCCAACACCCTCCTGTGGTACCTCTCGGTAGGCAAACAGTAGGCATGGTAAAAGAAGATCCCATTTTCTTCTCTGGGGCTCCTCCACAGCCCCAATCATGCTTTTTAACGTTCTGTTGAAACGTTCCACCAGACCATTGGTCTGGGGGTGGTATGCAGAAGAGAACTTGTAGGTGACCCCACATTCTTTCCACATAGCCTGCATATACTTCGACATAAAGTTGCTGCCACGATCTGACACAACTTCTTTAGGGAAGCCAACCCTAGTAAATATGCCGAGTAAAGCTTTTGCAACTGACTTGGCAGTTACAGTTTTCAATGGGATGGCCTCAGGATATCTGGTTGCATGGTCGACCAGCACCAGGATAAACCTATTGCCCGAGGATGTTTGCGGGTCAAGGGGACCAACGATGTCGATCCCTACCCTTTCAAATGGTACCCCCACAACTGGGAGCGGTACCAACGGAGCTTGGATTGTCGCGCCAACCTTACCAGACAACTGGCAGGAGGCACAACTCCTGCAGTGACTTTCTACTTGCACCCCCATCTTGGGCCAGTAGAAGTGCATGGATAACCTTTGCTTGGTCCTCTTCATACCAAGGTGACCAGCAAGGGGAACTTCATGCGCCAACTGCAGGAGGAAGGGCCTAACAGCAAGGGGAACCACCAACCTCCTATGGTCTCCTTCTGTAGACTCTGTGGGCTCACTATACAGGAGTCCACCTTCCCAATAAATCCTATGCTTCCCAGGAGGCTCATCCTCAAGCTGGGAGCAGGCCTGTCTCCTTAGGCCTTCCAGAGATGGGCACTCACGTTGGCCTTTACTGAATTCGTCCCTATCAGGACCTCCTTCAACTAACAAGTCTTTTAGTTCAGGATGATCGTTGGGGTCGAAAACTTCAGGCATCGCCACCTCCTCGTCAGGCCCGGGCGATTGACCAACTTCCTCCACCGCAGTGGTAGGCGAGCTCGGGGGAATATTCTCTTTCCCTCGTCTTGACTTGTAGACTCCCTTCGCCTTGGGTTTCCCCTTCGGCTGGGGCGGCGTATTGGACTTGGCCAATGCTGCCCGTGCTTGAGACCGTGTGTAGGGTCTTTCGGCAGTGTCTCCTACGAGCCCTAAAGCTCTGAGATCATTACCCAGCAAGACCTTTCCCGGGACGTTTCTCTGAATGCTCACTGGAATCCTGACTGCTGTACCATTTAAAGTAAGATTTACAGGGATCACGGGAAACATACGGAGGGGGCCGTCAGCAAACTTAGTGGGCATCAGAGTAGCTCTGGCAACTTCCTCTGAGTCTACCAAGGTAGAATCCACTACTGTTCGACTGCACCCACTATCCCTAAGAGCTGGAGTATCCACTCCATTGATCAGCACGCTGTCTTTAAAGTAGTGCTTGGTATTATCCGGAATCCTAGCATAAGCCTCTGCGACTTTAGGCTCCCAGGAACCCAGGGACACTAAAACTACCTCAGCCTCTATCCCGCTGGGAAATGAGTCTGAGGAGAAGGATGCTCCTGTAATCTCTTCTTCCTCGTAGGAGGAGAAGGCCAGATTAGCGGAGTGGACCCCCAAAGGTCTAACCTTACACCAGGGATCCCCCTTCACATGGTCAGTTGCTCCACAAGAAAAACAAGCCCCAGTGGGTCTGTTTACGTAGGGAGGCTTATTGTAACCAGAGTTCTGTTTCGGAGGCGAACCTCCACTACCCTGTGAGTTCTCTTGTGTCTTACCCTTGTTTTTCTTTTTGTGGCCCTTATGGGAAGAAGATTTAGCAGATTCCCCACCCTCCATATCTTTGGACTTTTCCCTTCCTCCTGCTTACCAGGATTTTTGTCCTTATGGGACACTCGATGTGACACCCATAAGTCTGCTGCAATGGCCAGCTTCTTAGGATCTATCTCCTTCGAATCGGCCAAATGCTGCTTAAGCTCCGGGAAAGAAGAAGCAAAAATGTGTTCCAGCATGACCAGATTGATCATGCCTTCGAAGGTAGAAGCCTTATAACCTTCGACCCAGCCAGTTAAGTTTTTCAAAGATTCAGCGACATAAGATACCCAAGTACCACCTTCCTTTTTCTTATACTCTCGAAAACGCTTTAAATATTGGGCCGGAGTCTTCCCAAACTTTAAAATGAGAGTTTGCTTTAACATTGCGAAATCAGCCCGCTCAGCCTTCGACATTTCCATAATGGCACTGCAGCCAGAATGGGGCAGTCTACTGAGCAACCAAGCAATCTTATCAGCATTGTCAACTTCTTGAACCTCGCATGCATACTCAAACGCATTCAGCCAGTCCATAATGTCATTCCTTTCTTCATACACACTGAGCAGATCTTTCGGAAACCGTGGATGAGAGGAAGCCCCAGAGCCATGTCCAGGACCCTTGGACCCATTTGCAACCTGAAGCTTGGCCAGTTCCAACTGGTGATCCCTGTCTTTCTGTTTTTCTGCCTGTTAGATTTTTAGTTTGGCTATACTGAATTCAAGCTCCTGCTGCCTAAACCGCAGCTCTTGCTTCTTGAATTCAAGCATAGCCTCCCCATCAACACTGGCAGAGGAAACATTAGACATCACATCCTCCCTGTCCTCGTGGTCGCGATGGATCAGTGCAGCGGCAGAACCGTCGGTTCTACCAGTGAGAGCAGCCCCACCACCTTCTGCACTGTCCTCGGAAGTTATAGCGTCAAGCTGCGCTTCTTGCCACGCCACGATTCTCTGGATCATTTCCAATTTAGTGCCTTGAGAGGAAACACCTCTCTCCGCACACATCTTCAATGTTTCTGATTTGGAAGCATTTAAAGTTAACAAGGTATTTGCTTCCATACTGTTTGATAGGACTATGGCCTTTTTAAAGTTATATTACAACAATTCACTACGTGTACTGTTTGGAATAACCTGAAATGCCTTAGTTCGAGCGCAACACTGGATACCTTCAGTCGTATCCCACCGCTGTACACCAATTTGTTAAGACGGATTTCTGAACTCTGTCCTGGTGGCGCAGAAGTTCAGAAGGCCAACCTAATTACTTGGAACAGGGTAACCTCTGGACGAGCCAGACCAATCAAGGTAGCGATCGCGGCGGTCAAGACTAGGTCTCAAGAGGGGTGAGGGTGACTGAAAGCCCGCAATGAGCACACAAAGCAAGAGCGCTTACAAACTACTCCAAACAGTTGTTATATCAAAAATAGATACACATTTATTTTAAGGCCTTTAAAATAATGACTGTAGCGAGAAAATCACAATATCACAATATTAAACCAACACATACCATATCAACACAATATATATACAAATACACAGTCGCAAGCGTTTAAAGCACGAAATATGTAGTCCACCTGAAAGGAAAGGAAAACAGGCAGTGCGATAACGCTTTAGACTCAGTTCGCCTTCAGAGGCACCTAACTAGATGGAAGTCCGAGCCCTGCGAAGAGTGGAGCCTTGTGCTCAAAGTACCTGCCACGCCGGTGCCAACGGGCAAAAGGGGAAGCTCTTCGGAGGAAGTCAGGCAGTTCGGGTTAGTGCACAGCAGAAGGAGAACAGGTTCCGCAACTCAAGCGCAGCCTCCACAGCGGGCAGAAGCAGAGCGCGAGTACGGCCAAAAGGGTGCTGTTTTTACACAGCAGGGAAAGCAATGGGATACTGCAGGAGGGCGACCAGATCCTAGCTAAACTACTCACCGGTCCCCGAAGCAAGCAGACCCAGGCTTCTCCACGTTAGTTTCAGCAGCTGGCAGGTTCAGAAGAGCAGGGAACGCCTCGAAGTCTAGTAGAGCAAAAAGACGTCCCAATCGACGAAACCAGCACAGTTTGTTGCCGCAGCAGGACAACGGAGCGGCCGTGTGTATTCAAGCCAAATGTACACTCCTCCCTTCAGACTTGGGAACGCCAAGTGTACGAAGCGTGGGAGAGTGACAAGGACTCGAAATACAACACAACCTGGCGGCAGTTACAGAGCAGGACTCCCTTGTAAGCTGGTCAGTCAACTGGATGGCCCAGAGACACTTCCGAAGGCTTACTTGGCAGGAGATGATGAAGTCACCGGGAATAGCTGTTCCTGCTATTCCAAAGGTCGAAGCACCAGTACAGGCCTTCTGGTTTGATCCAAGGAGGAAAGGGTTTCACAGGACGACAGCAGTGCAAAGGAGGATTCCTTCAGCGGGTCACCAGCGATTCCTCGGTCCAGCCTCTTGGTTGCAGGATACTTGGCTCCTGTATTCCTTCGTTCGTGAGAACTCAGGAGATCGACATGGTAGTGGTGTTTCCAGCTCCCTCTTATCCACGGTTCCCTTCGCGCCAAAACGGAGGGGAGCCAATGGGAGATCCGCACATCAACACACATACCATACGTGGACCAATCACGGACCACGGTGGTCCCAGGCATTCACACCACCCCAGACTCTCTGGCACCCAGGATGTGTATTGGGACCAGACATCCCAGCCCACACCCTGGAGGCACACAAACGACATGTAGAAGCCCGCGAAAGCAACCACGTTTCGCGGGAAAGTACATGCCCAAATAAGGAAGGCCCCGGGTCGCCCGACCTGGGGAAGGTGAAGGGAGCAAGACGGTCAGTGGACAGGACAAAGGAGCCTCGTGGACTGGCCATTTTGGGAGCCAGGCCACCATTTTGGGTTCAGTGCGAAAAACGTGCTCAGAACGCCAAAAGGAGCTCAAAATAAACAAAACGATCGCTGCCACCATTCCAGTCCCTGAATGACTTGCACCGATCAAATACCATCCTAAAAGAGTATCTAGGGCCCGTAGAAGGCTAGAGACCCAAGAGAGCTGTAACTTAGCTTACAGTGCCCTCTTGTGTCATGTTGCACTAAAGCCGCAACATGATAAACGAAACTACGGGAAACAGCGTTCCCCGGTACTGACGGTCTTAAGGGCATGTCAGTTTCCCCGTAAGAAAAGGAGCGAAAGCCCAGAGAAGTGCGGCAGAAGGCTGTACTTCTCTGGCAAAGTCAAGAACAAGGTTAAAAACAATAGCAAAAAGTTTAGGGGTTGCCACATGGAAGGAAAATTCCCTACAATTACGAAATCTTTCCTAACAAGATGTGATATCCAAGTCCTTCCCATTCCAATCCTGAGACCCTTCCTATAACATGAGATGTGATATCCAACTCCTTCTATTCCAACCTGAGACCCTTCCTATAGCATGAGATGGGATATCCAACTCCTTCCAAATCCAATCCTGATACCCTTCCGATAGCATGAGATGTGATATCCCAATGCTTCTACAAAACCTGACACCCATACCATGGCATGAGATGTGATATCAAACTCCCGTCCTATACCATGAGACTTGATATCTCAATGCTTCTAATACCAAACCTGAGACCGGTCCAATAACATGAGATGTGATATCCAAATCCTTCCCCTTCCAAACCTTAGACCCTTCCTTTATCATGAGATGTGATATCCAAGTCCTTTCCATTCCATTCCTGAGACCCTTCCTATAGCATGAGATGTGATATCCAAGTCCTTCCCATTCCAATCCTGAGACCCTTCCTATAGCATGAGATGTGATATCTCAATGCTTCTAATACCAAACCTGAGACCCTTCCTATAACATGAGATGTGATATCCAAGTCCTTCCCATTCCAATCCTGAGACCCTTCCTATAGCATGAGATGTGATATCTCAATGCTTCTAATACCAAACCTGAGACCCTTCCTATAACATGAATTGTGATGTCCAAATCCTTCCCATTCCAATCCTGAGACCCTTCCGATAGCAGAGATGTGATATCTCAATGCTTATACCAAACCTAAGACCCTTCCGATAGCATGAGATGTGATATCTCAATGCTTCTAATACCAAACCTGAGATCCTTCCAATAACATGAGATATGATGTCCAAATCCCTCCCCTTCCAAACCTTAGACCATCCCTTTAGCATGAGATTTGATATCCAACTCCTTCCCATTCCAATCCTGAGACCCTTCTGATGGCATGAGATGTGATATCTCAATGCCTCTAAAACCAAACCTGAGATCCTACCTCTAACATGAAATGTGATATCCAACTCCTTCCCCTTCCAACCCTGAGAGCCTTCGTATAGAATGAGATGTGATATCCAACTCCTTCCCATTCCAATCATGAGACCCTTCCTATAGCTTGAGATGTGATATCCAACTCCTTCTCATTCCAATTCTGAGACCGTCCTATACCATGAGACTTGATATCTCAATGCTTCAAATACCAAACCTGAGACCGGTCCTATAACATGAGATGTGATACCCAAATCCGTCCCCTTCCAAACCTTAGACCCTTCCTATAGCATGAGATGTGATATCTCATTGCTTCTAATACCAAACCTGAGACCCTTCCTATAACGAGATGGGATATCCAACTCCTTCCCATTCCAGTCCTGAGACCCTTCAGATAGCAGAGATGTGATATCCAACTCCTTCCCATTCCAAACCTGAGACCCTTCCGATAGCATGAGATGTGATATCTCAATGCTTCTAAAACCAAACATGAGAACCATCCTATAACATGAGATGTGAAATCCAAATCCTTCCCTTTCCAAACCTGAGACCCTTCCTATAGCTTGAGATGAAATATCAAACTCCTTCCCATTCCAATCCTGAGATAGCTTGAGATGTGATATCCAACTCCATCCGATTCCAATCCTGAGACCCTTCCGATAGCATGAGATGTGATAGCTCAATGCTTCTAATATCAAAACTGAGACCCTCCCTATAGTATGAGATGTGAATTCTAAGTCCTCCCCATTCCTATCCTGAGACCCTTCCGATAGCAGAGATGTGATATCTCAATGCTTATACCAAACCTGATGACCCTTCCTATGGCATTAGATGTGATATCCAACTCCTTCCCATTCCAATCCTGAGTTCCTTCCTATAGCATGAGATGTGATATCTCAATGCTTCTATCAAACCTGATACCCTTCCTTTAGCATGAGATGTGATATTCAACTCCTTCCCATTCCAATCCTGAGACCCTTCGTATAACATGAAACGTGATATCCAACTCCTTCCCATTCCAATCCTGAGACTCCTCCTATAGCATGAGATGTGATATCTCAATGCTTCTAATACCAGACCTGGGACCGGTCCTATAACATGAGATATGATATCCAATTCCTTCCCATTCCAATCCTGAGACCCTTCCTATAACGAGATGTGATATCCAACTCCTTCCCATTCCAATTCTGAGACCCTTCCTATACCATGAGACTTGATATCTCAATGCTTCTAATACCAAACCTGAGACCTGTCCTATAACATGAGATGTGATATCCAAATCCTTCCCCTTCCAAACCTTAGACCCTTCCTTTATCATGAGATGTGATATCCAACTCCTTCCCATTCCAATCCTGAGACCCTTCCGATATCATGAGATGTGATATCTCAATGCTTCTAATATCAAACTCGAGACCCTCCCTATAGCATGAGATGTGATATCCAAGTCCTTCCCATTCCAATCCTGAGACCCTTCCTACAGCATGAGATGTGATGTCTCAATGCTTCTAATACCAAACCTGAGACCCTTCCTATAACATGAGATGGGAATATCCAACTCCTTCCCATTATAATCCTGAGACCCTTCCGATAGCAAACATGTGATATCTCAATGCTTATACCAAACCTGAGATCCTTCCTATAACATGGGATGTGATATCCAACTCCTTCCCATTCCAATCCTGAGACACTTCCTATAGCATGAGATGTGATATCTCACTGCTTATACCAAACCTGAGACCCTTCCTATAGCATGAGATGTGATATCCAAGTCCTTCCCATTCCAATCCTGAGACACTTCCTATAGCATGAGATGTGATATCTCAATGCTTCTAATACCAAACCTGAGACCCTTCCTATGGCATGAGATGTCATATACAGATCCTTCCCATTCCAATCCTGAGACCCTTCCTATAGCATGAGATGTGATATCTAAATGCTTATACCAAACCTAAAACCCTTCCTATAGCATGAGATGTGATATCCAACTCCTTCCCATTCCAATCCTGAGACCCTTCCTATAGCATGAGATGTGATATCCAATGGCTCTAATATCAAACCTGAGATCCTTCCTCTAACATTAAATGTGATATCCAACTCCTTCCCTTTCCAAACCTGAGAGCCTACCTATAGCATGAGATGTGATATCCAAGTCCTTCCATTCCAATCCTTAGACCCTTCCTACAGCATGCAATATGATATCTCAATGATTCTAATAACAAACCTGAGACCCCTCCTATAACATGAGATATGATATCCAACTCCTTCCCATTCCAATCCTGAGACACTTCCGATAGCAGAGATGTGATATCTCAATGCTTCTAATACCAAACCTGAGACCAGTCCTATAACATGAGATGGGATATCCAACTCCTTCCCGTTCCAAACCTGAGACCCTTCCTATAGCATGAGATGTGATATCCAACTCCTTCCCATCCCAATCCTGAGACACTTCCGATTGCAGAGATTTGATATCTCAATGCTTATACCAAACCTGAGACTCTTCCTATAACATGAGATGTGATATCCAACTCCTTCCCGTTCCAAACCTGAGACCCTTCCTATAGCATGAGATGTGATATCCAACTCCTTCCCATTCCAATCCTGAGACCCTTATGATAGCATGAGATGTGATATCTCAATGCCTCTAATACCAAATCTGAGATTCTTCCGATAGCATGAGATGTGATATCTCAATGCTTCTTATACCAAACCTGAGATCCTTCCTATAACATGAGATGTGATATCCAAATCCTTCCCCTTCCAAACCTGAGACCCTCCCTTTAGCATGAGATGTGATATCCAACTCCTTCCCATTTCAACCTGAGACCCTTCCTATAGCATGAGATGGGATATCCAACTCCTTGGAATTCCAATCCTGATACCCTTCCGATAGCATGAGATTTGATATCCCAATGCTTATACCAAACCTGAGACCCATACTATGGCATGAGATGTGATATCAAACTCCTTCCCATTCCAATCCTGAGACCCTTCCTATAGCTTGAGATGTGATATCCAACTCCTTCCCATTCCAATTCTGAGACCCTTCCTATACCATGAGACTTGATATCTCAATGCTTCTAATACCAAACCTGAGACCCGTCCTATAACATGAGATGTGATATCCAAATCCTTCCCCTTCCAAACCTTAGACCCTTCCTTTATCATGAGATGTGATATCCAACTCCTTCCCATTCCAATCCTGAGACCCTTCCGATATCATGAGATGTATTATCTCAATGCTTCTAATATCAAACTCGAGACCCTCCCTATAGCATGAGATGTGATATCCAAGTCCTTCCCATTCCAATCCTGAGACCCTTCCTATAGCATGAGATGTGATGTCTCAATGCTTCTAATACCAAACCTGAGACCCTTCCTATAACATGAGATGGGAATATCCAACTCCTTCCCATTCCAATCCTGAGACCCTTCCGATAGCAAACATGTGATATCTCAATGCTTATACCAAACCTGAGATCCTTCCTATAACATGAGATGTGATATCCAACTCCTTCCCATTCCAATCCTGAGACACTTCCTATAGCATGAGATGTGATATCTCACTGCTTATACCAAACCTGAGACCCTTCCCATAGCAGGAGATGTGATATCCAACTCATTCCCATTCCAATCCTCAGACCCTTCCTATAGCATGAGATGTGATATCTCAATGCTTCTAATGTCAAACTTGAGACCCTACCTATAGCATGAGATGTGATATCCAAGTCCTTCCCATTCCAATCCTGAGACACTTCCTATAGCATGAGATGTGATATCTCAATGCTTCTAATACCAAACCTGAGACTCTTCCTATAACATGAGATGGGATATCCAACTCCTTCCCATTCCAATCCTGAGACCCTTTTGATAGCAGAGATGTGATATCTCAATGTTTATACCAAACCTGAGACCCTTCCTACGGCATGAGATGTCATATTCAACTCCTTCCCATTCCAATCCTGAGACCCTTCCTATAGCATGAGATTTGATATCCAACTCCTTCCCATTCCAATCCTGATACCCTTCCTATAGCATGAGATGTGATGTCTCAATGCTTCTAATACCAAACCTGAGATCCTTCCTATAACATGAGATGTGATATCCAACTCCTTCCATTCCAATCCTGAGACCCTTCCTATAGCATGAGATGTGATATCTCAATGCTTATATCAAAGCCATAGTCAAAGGATCTCAGGTTTGGTATTAGAAGCATTGAGATATCACATCTCATGCTATAGGAAGGGTCTCAGGATTGGAATGGGAAGGACTTGGATATCACATCTCATGCTATAGGGAGGGTCTCAAGTTTGATATTAGAAGCTTTGAGATATCACATCTCATGATATCGGAAGGGTCTCAGGATTGGAATGGGAATGAGTTGGATATCACATCTCATGATAAAGGAAGGGTCTAAGGTTTGGAAGGGGAAGGATTTGGATATCACATCTCATGTTATATTACGGGTCTCAGGTTTGGTATTAGAAGCATTGAGATATCAAGTCTCATAGTATAGGAAGGGTCTCAGAATTGGAATGGGAAGGAGTTGGATATCCCATCTCATGTTATAGGAAGAGTCTCTGGTTTGGTATTAGAATCATTGAGATATCACATCGCATGCTGTAGGGAGGGTCTAAGGATTGGAATGGGATGGACTTGGATATCACATCTCATGTTATAGGTAGGCTCTCAGGTTTGGTATAAGCATTGAGATATCACATCTCATGCTATAGGAAGGGTCTCAGAATTGGAATGGGAAGGAGTTGGATATCACATCTCAAGCTATAGGAAGGATCTCAGTATTGAAATGGGAAGGACTTGGATATCACATCTCATGCTATAGGAAGGCTCTCAGGTTTGGAAGGGGAAAGAGTTGGATATCTCATTTCATGTTAGAGGTAGGATCTCAGGTTTGGTATTAGAGGCATTGAGATATCACATCTCATGCTATCAGAAGGGTCTCAGGAATGGAATGGGAAGGAGTTAGATATCACATCTCATGCTAAAGGGAGGGTCTCAGGTTTGGAAGGGGAAGGATTTGGATATCACATCTCATGTTATAGGAAGGATCTCAGGTTTGGTATTAGAAGCATTGAGATATCACATCTCATGCTATCGGAAGGATCTCAGGTTTGGTATTAGAAGCATTGAGATATCACATCTCATGCTATCAGAAGAGTCTCAGGATTGGAATAGGAAGGAGTTGGATATCACATTTCATGCTAAAGGGAGGGTCTCAGGTTTGGAAGGGGAGGATTTGGATATCACATCTCATGTTATAGGAAGGATCTCACGTTTGGTATTAGAAGCATTGAGATATCAAATCTCATGCTATAGGAAGGGTCTCAGGATTGGAATGTGAAGGATTTGGATATCACATCTCATGCTAAAGGAAGGGTCTCAGGTTTGGTAGAAGCATTGAGATTTCACGTCTCTGCTATCGGAAGGGTCTCAGGATTGGATTGGGAAGGAGTTGGATATCCCTCCCTTTTCATGCTATAGGAAGGGTCTCAGGATTTGAATGGCAAGGAGTTGGATATCACATCTCATGCCATAGGAAGGGTCTCAGGTTTGGTATAAGCATTGAGATATCACATCTCTGCTATCGGAAGGGTCTCAGGATTGGATTGGGAAGGAGTTGGATATCCCTTCTCATGCTATAGGAAGTGTCTCAGGTTGGAATGGGAAGGAGTTGGATATCACATCTCATGTTATAGGAAGGGTCTCAGGATTGGAATGGGAAATATCCAAATCCTTCCCATTCCAATCCTGAGACCCTTCCTATAGCAAGAGATGTGATATCCAAGCTAAACTACTCACCGGTCCCCGAAGCAAGCAGACCCAGGCTTCTCCACGTTAGTTTCAGCAGCTGGCAGGTTCAGAAGAGCAGGGAACGCCTCGAAGTCGTGTAGAGCAAAAAGACGTCCCAATTGACGAAACCAGCACAGTTTGTTGCCGCAGCAGGACAACGGAGCGGCCGTGTGTATTCAAGCCAAATGTACACTCCTCCCTTCAGACTTGGGAACGCCAAGTGTACGAAGCGTGGGAGAGTGACAAGGACTCGAAATACAACACAACCTGGCGGCAGTTACAGAGCAGGACTCCCTTGTAAGCTGGTCAGTCAACTGGATGGCCCAGAGACACTTCCGAAGGCTTACTTGGAGGGGGTGATGAAGTCGCCGGGAATAGCTGTTCCTGCTATTCCAAAGGTCGAAGCACCAGTACAGACACTTCTGGTTCGATCCAAGGAGGAAAGGGTTTCACAGGACGACAGCAGTGCAAAGGAGGATTCCTTCAGCGGGTCACCAGCAATTCCTCGGTCCAGCCTCTTGGTTGCAGGATACTTGGCTCCTGTATTCCTTCGTTCGTGAGAACTCAGGAGATCGACATGGTAGTGGTGTTTCCAGCTCCCTCTTATCCACGGTTCCCTTCGCGCCAAAACGGAGGGGAGCCAATGGGAGATCTGCACATCAACACACATACCATACGTGGACCAATCACGGACCACGGTGGTCCCAGGCATTCACACCACCCCAGACTCTCTGGCACCCAGGATGTGTATTGGGACCAGACATCCCAGCCCACACCCTGGAGGCACACAAACGACATGTAGAAGCCCGCGAAAGCAACCACGTTCCGCGGGAAAGTACATGCCCAAATAAGGAAGGCCCCGGGTCGCCCGACCTGGGGAAGGTGAAGGGAGCAAGACGGTCAGTGGACAGGACAAAGGAGCCTTGTGGACTGGCCATTTTGGGAGCCAGGCCACCATTTTGGGTTCAGTGCGAAAAACGTGCTCAGAACGCCAAAAGGAGCTCAAAATAAACAAAACGATCGCTGCCACCATTCCAGTCCCTGAATGACTTGCACCGATCAAATACCATCCTAAAAGAGTATCTAGGGCCCGTAGAAGGCTAGAGACCCAAGAGAGATGTAACTTAGCTTACAGTGCCCTCTTGTGTCATGTTGCACTAAAGCCGCAACATGATAAACGAAACTACGGGAAACAGCGTTCCCCGGTACTGAATGTCTTAAGGGCATGTCAGTTTCCCCGTAAGAAAAGGAGCGAAAGCCCAGAGAAGTGCGGCAGAAGGCTGTACTTCTCTGGCAAAGTCAAGAACAAGGTTAAAAACAATAGCAAAAAGTTTAGGGGTTGCCACATGGAAGGAAAATTCCCTACAATTACGAAATCTTTCCTAACAAGATGTGATATCCAAGTCCTTCCCATTCCAATCCTGAGACCCTTCCTATAACATGAGATGTGATATCCAACTCCTTCTATTCCAACCTGAGACCCTTCCTATAGCATGAGATGGGATATCCAACTCCTTCCAAATCCAATCCTGATACCCTTCCGATAGCATGAGATGTGATATCCCAATGCTTCTACAAAACCTGACACCCATACCATGGCATGAGATGTGATATCAAACTCCCGTCCTATACCATGAGACTTGATATCTCAATGCTTCTAATACCAAACCTGAGACCGGTCCAATAACATGAGATGTGATATCCAAATCCTTCCCCTTCCAAACCTTAGACCCTTCCTTTATCATGAGATGTGATATCCAAGTCCTTTCCATTCCATTCCTGAGACCCTTCCTATAGCATGAGATGTGATATCCAAGTCCTTCCCATTCCAATCCTGAGACCCTTCCTATAGCATGAGATGTGATATCTCAATGCTTCTAATACCAAACCTGAGACCCTTCCTATAACATGAGATGTGATATCCAAGTCCTTCCCATTCCAATCCTGAGACCCTTCCTATAGCATGAGATGTGATATCTCAATGCTTCTAATACCAAACCTGAGACCCTTCCTATAACATGAATTGTGATGTCCAAATCCTTCCCATTCCAATCCTGAGACCCTTCCGATAGCAGAGATGTGATATCTCAATGCTTATACCAAACCTAAGACCCTTCCGATAGCATGAGATGTGATATCTCAATGCTTCTAATACCAAACCTGAGATCCTTCCAATAACATGAGATATGATGTCCAAATCCCTCCCCTTCCAAACCTTAGACCATCCCTTTAGCATGAGATTTGATATCCAACTCCTTCCCATTCCAATCCTGAGACCCTTCTGATGGCATGAGATGTGATATCTCAATGCCTCTAAAACCAAACCTGAGATCCTACCTCTAACATGAAATGTGATATCCAACTCCTTCCCCTTCCAACCCTGAGAGCCTTCGTATAGAATGAGATGTGATATCCAACTCCTTCCCATTCCAATCATGAGACCCTTCCTATAGCTTGAGATGTGATATCCAACTCCTTCTCATTCCAATTCTGAGACCCGTCCTATACCATGAGACTTGATATCTCAATGCTTCAAATACCAAACCTGAGACCGGTCCTATAACATGAGATGTGATACCCAAATCCGTCCCCTTCCAAACCTTAGACCCTTCCTATAGCATGAGATGTGATATCTCATTGCTTCTAATACCAAACCTGAGACCCTTCCTATAACGAGATGGGATATCCAACTCCTTCCCATTCCAGTCCTGAGACCCTTCAGATAGCAGAGATGTGATATCCAACTCCTTCCCATTCCAAACCTGAGACCCTTCCGATAGCATGAGATGTGATATCTCAATGCTTCTAAAACCAAACATGAGAACCATCCTATAACATGAGATGTGAAATCCAAATCCTTCCCTTTCCAAACCTGAGACCCTTCCTATAGCTTGAGATGAAATATCAAACTCCTTCCCATTCCAATCCTGAGATAGCTTGAGATGTGATATCCAACTCCATCCGATTCCAATCCTGAGACCCTTCCGATGCCATGAGATGTGATAGCTCAATGCTTCTAATATCAAAACTGAGACCCTCCCTATAGTATGAGATGTGAATTCTAAGTCCTCCCCATTCCTATCCTGAGACCCTTCCGATAGCAGAGATGTGATATCTCAATGCTTATACCAAACCTGATGACCCTTCCTATGGCATTAGATGTGATATCCAACTCCTTCCCATTCCAATCCTGAGTTCCTTCCTATAGCATGAGATGTGATATCTCAATGCTTCTATCAAACCTGATACCCTTCCTTTAGCATGAGATGTGATATTCAACTCCTTCCCATTCCAATCCTGAGACCCTTCGTATAACATGAAACGTGATATCCAACTCCTTCCCATTCCAATCCTGAGACTCCTCCTATAGCATGAGATGTGATATCTCAATGCTTCTAATACCAGACCTGGGACCGGTCCTATAACATGAGATATGATATCCAATTCCTTCCCATTCCAATCCTGAGACCCTTCCTATAACGAGATGTGATATCCAACTCCTTCCCATTCCAATTCTGAGACCCTTCCTATACCATGAGACTTGATATCTCAATGCTTCTAATACCAAACCTGAGACCTGTCCTATAACATGAGATGTGATATCCAAATCCTTCCCCTTCCAAACCTTAGACCCTTCCTTTATCATGAGATGTGATATCCAACTCCTTCCCATTCCAATCCTGAGACCCTTCCGATATCATGAGATGTGATATCTCAATGCTTCTAATATCAAACTCGAGACCCTCCCTATAGCATGAGATGTGATATCCAAGTCCTTCCCATTCCAATCCTGAGACCCTTCCTACAGCATGAGATGTGATGTCTCAATGCTTCTAATACCAAACCTGAGACCCTTCCTATAACATGAGATGGGAATATCCAACTCCTTCCCATTATAATCCTGAGACCCTTCCGATAGCAAACATGTGATATCTCAATGCTTATACCAAACCTGAGATCCTTCCTATAACATGGGATGTGATATCCAACTCCTTCCCATTCCAATCCTGAGACACTTCCTATAGCATGAGATGTGATATCTCACTGCTTATACCAAACCTGAGACCCTTCCTATAGCATGAGATGTGATATCCAAGTCCTTCCCATTCCAATCCTGAGACACTTCCTATAGCATGAGATGTGATATCTCAATGCTTCTAATACCAAACCTGAGACCCTTCCTATGGCATGAGATGTCATATACAGATCCTTCCCATTCCAATCCTGAGACCCTTCCTATAGCATGAGATGTGATATCTCAATGCTTATACCAAACCTAAAACCCTTCATATAGCATGAGATGTGATATCCAACTCCTTCCCATTCCAATCCTGAGACCCTTCCTATAGCATGAGATGTGATATCCAATGGCTCTAATATCAAACCTGAGATCCTTCCTCTAACATTAAATGTGATATCCAACTCCTTCCCTTTCCAAACCTGAGAGCCTACCTATAGCATGAGATGTGATATCCAAGTCCTTCCATTCCAATCCTTAGACCCTTCCTACAGCATGCAATATGATATCTCAATGATTCTAATAACAAACCTGAGACCCCTCCTATAACATGAGATATGATATCCAACTCCTTCCCATTCCAATCCTGAGACACTTCCGATAGCAGAGATGTGATATCTCAATGCTTCTAATACCAAACCTGAGACCAGTCCTATAACATGAGATGGTATATCCAACTCCTTCCCGTTCCAAACCTGAGACCCTTCCTATAGCATGAGATGTGATATCCAACTCCTTCCCATCCCAATCCTGAGACACTTCCGATTGCAGAGATTTGATATCTCAATGCTTATACCAAACCTGAGACTCTTCCTATAACATGAGATGTGATATCCAACTCCTTCCCGTTCCAAACCTGAGACCCTTCCTATAGCATGAGATGTGATATCCAACTCCTTCCCATTCCAATCCTGAGACCCTTATGATAGCATGAGATGTGATATCTCAATGCCTCTAATACCAAATCTGAGATTCTTCCGTTAGCATGAGATGTGATATCTCAATGCTTCTTATACCAAACCTGAGATCCTTCCTATAACATGAGATGTGATATCCAAATCCTTCCCCTTCCAAACCTGAGACCCTCCCTTTAGCATGAGATGTGATATCCAACTCCTTCCCATTTCAACCTGAGACCCTTCCTATAGCATGAGATGGGATATCCAACTCCTTGGAATTCCAATCCTGATACCCTTCCGATAGCATGAGATTTGATATCCCAATGCTTATACCAAACCTGAGACCCATACTATGGCATGAGATGTGATATCAAACTCCTTCCCATTCCAATCCTGAGACCCTTCCTATAGCTTGAGATGTGATATCCAACTCCTTCCCATTCCAATTCTGAGACCCTTCCTATACCATGAGACTTGATATCTCAATGCTTCTAATACCAAACCTGAGACCCGTCCTATAACATGAGATGTGATATCCAAATCCTTCCCCTTCCAAACCTTAGACCCTTCCTTTATCATGAGATGTGATATCCAACTCCTTCCCATTCCAATCCTGAGACCCTTCCGATATCATGAGATGTATTATCTCAATGCTTCTAATATCAAACTCGAGACCCTCCCTATAGCATGAGATGTGATATCCAAGTCCTTCCCATTCCAATCCTGAGACCCTTCCTATAGCATGAGATGTGATGTCTCAATGCTTCTAATACCAAACCTGAGACCCTTCCTATAACATGAGATGGGAATATCCAACTCCTTCCCATTCCAATCCTGAGACCCTTCCGATAGCAAACATGTGATATCTCAATGCTTATACCAAACCTGAGATCCTTCCTATAACCTGAGATGTGATATCCAACTCCTTCCCATTCCAATCCTGAGACACTTCCTATAGCATGAGATGTGATATCTCACTGCTTATACCAAACCTGAGACCCTTCCTATAGCATGAGATGTGATATCCAACTCCTTCCCATTCCAATCCTGAGACCCTTCCTATAGCATGAGATGTGATATCTCAATGCTTCTAATATCAAACTTGAGACCCTCCCTATAGCATGAGATGTGATATCCAAGTCCTTCCCATTCCAATCTTGAGACACTTCCTATAGCATGAGATGTGATATCTCAATGCTTCTAATACCAAACCTGAGACTCTTCCTATAACATGAGATGGGATATCCAACTCCTTCCCATTGCAATCCTGAGACCCTTCCGATAGCAGAGATGTGATATCTCAATGCTTATACCAAACCTGAGACCCTTCCTACGGCATGAGATGTCATATACAACTCCTTCCCATTCCAATCCTGAGACCCTTCCTATAGCATGAGATGTGATATCTCAATGCTTATACCAAACCTGAGACCCTTCCTATAGCATGAGATGTGATATCCAACTCCTTCCCATTCCAATCCTGAGACCCTTCCTATAGCATGAGATGTGATGTCTCAATGCTTCTAATACCAAACCTGAGATCCTTCCTATAACATGAGATGTGAAATCCAACTCCTTCCATTCCAATCCTGAGACCCTTCCTATAGCATGAGATGTGATATCTCAATGCTTATACTAAACCTGAGACCCTTCCTTTAGCATGAGATGTGATATCCAACTCCTTCCCATTCCAATCCTGAGACCCTTCCTATAGCATGAGATGTGATATCTCAATGCCTCTAATACCAAACCTGAGATCCTTCCTCTAACATGAAATGTGATATCCAACTCCTTCCCTTTCCAAACCTGAGAGCCTATCCATAGCATGAGATGTGATATCCAAGTCCTTCCCATTCCAATCCTTAGACCCTTCCTACAGCATGCATTAACACTACTCACTTCAGACCTGGGAACGCCAAGTGTACGAATCATGTGAGAGTGACAAGGACTCGATATACTACACAACCTGGCGGCGGTTACAGAGCAAGACTCCTGTGTAGGCTGGTCAGTCTGCTGGATGGCCCAGAGACGCTTCCGAAGGCTTACTAGCAGGAGATGGTGAAAATGCCGAGAATAGCTGTCCCCGCTATTCCAAGGGTCGAAGTACCAGTACAGGCCTTCTGGTTCGATCAAAGGTGAAAAGGGTTTCACAAGGCGACAGCAGTGCAGAGGAGCAGTCCTTCAGCGGGTCACCAGCGATTCCTCGGTTCAGCCTCTTGGTTGCAGGATACTTGGCTCCTGTATTCCTTCGTTCGTGAGAACTCAGGAGATCGACATGGTAGTGGTGTTTCCAGCCCCCTCTTATCCACGGTTCCCTTCGCGCCAAAACGGAGGGGACCCAATGGGAGATCCGCTCATCAACACTCACACCATTCGTGGACCTATCACGGACCACGGTGGTCCCAGGCATTCACACCACCCTAGACTCTCTGGCACCCAGGATGTGTATTGGGACCAGACATCCCAGCCCACATCCTGGAGGCACAAACAAGACATGTAGAAGCCTGCGAAAGCATCTGTGTTTCACGGGAAAGCACATGCCCAAATAAGGAAGGCCCCAGGTCGGCTCGACCTGGGGAAGGTGAAGGGAGCAAGACGGTCAGCGGACAGGACAAAGGAGCCTCGTGGTCTGGCCATTTTGGGATCTAGGCCACCATTTTGGGTTAAGCGCGAGAAACGCGCTTAGCACGCCAAAAGGATCTCAAAACACAAGAAACGATCGCTGCCACCATTCCCGTCCGTGAATCACTTGCACCGATCAGTTACAATCCTGAAAGAGTATCTAGGGCCTGTAGAAGGCTAGAGACCCAAGAGAGCAGTAACTTAGCTTACAGTGCCCTCTTGTGTCATGTTGCACGAAAGCTGCAACATGATACAAGAAACTACGGAAACCAGCGTTTCCTGGTACTGACTGTCTTAAGGGCATGACCGTTTCCCCTTAAGAAAGGAGCGAAAGCCCAGAGGAGTGCGGCAGAAGGCTGCACTTCTCGGGCAAAGTCGAGAACAAGGTGAAAAACAACAGCAAAAAGTTTAGGGGTTGCCACATGGAAGGAAAATTACCTACAATTACGAAATCTTTCCTAACACTCGCCCCTCCCAGACTATGGACAGGGGGAACTAATCCACCCCTGGATGAGTCTCTTGTTCAGGTCGGTTAAACATTCTCCACAACCCATCAGCATTGCTATGTTGGACACCTGGCCTATGCTCAATAGTGAAGTCGAAGCCTTGTAGACTTATGGACCACCTAAGCAACTTTGGATTCTCCCCCTTCATGTTTATTAGCCACTTTAAGGGCTTATGGTCAGTTTGCACAGTGAAGTGGGTCCCATAGAGGTAGGGCCTCAGCTTCCTTAGGGCCCACACAACAGAGAAACATTCTTTCTCTACCGTGGACCATCTGAGCTCTCTGTCCTTAAACTGGCGACTAATAAAACCAATAGGGTGTTCCTTACCCTTCTCATCTACTTGCGATAGTACAGCTCCTATCCCAGTGTCAGAGGCGTCCGTCTGCACGATAAAAGGTCTTTGATAATCAGGGGCCCTGAGGACAGGGGCCTGGCACAAGGAGTCTTTCATGGTCCTCTTAATACCAAGGTGACCAGCAAGGAGCACTTCATGCGCCAACTGCAGGAGGAAGGGCCTAACAGCAAGGGGAACCACCAACCTCCTATGGTCTCCTTCTGTAGACTCTGTGGGCTCACTATACAGGAGTCCACCTTCCCAATAAATCCTATGCGTCCCAGGAGGTTCACCCTCAAGCTGGGAGCAGGCCTGTCTCCTTAGGCCTTCCAGAGATGGGCACTCACGTTGGCCTTTACTGAATTCGTCCCTATCAGGACCTCCTTCAACTAACAAGTCTTTTAGTTCAGGATGGTCGTTGGGGTCAAATACTTCAGGCATCGCCACCTCCTCCTCAGGCCCGGGCGATTGACCAACTTCCTCCACCGCAGTGGTAGGCGAGCTCGGGGGAATATTCTCTTTCCCTCGTCTTGACTTGTTGACTCCTTTCGCCTTGGGTTTCCCCTTCGGCTGGGGCGGCGTATTGGTCTTTGCCAATGCTGCCCGTGCTTGAGACCGTGTGTAGGGTCTTTCGGCAATGTCTCCTATGAGCCCTAAAGCTCTGAGATCATTACCTAACAAGACCTTTCCCGGGACGTTTCTCTGAATGCTCACTGGAATCCTGACTGCTGTACCATTTAAAGTAAGATTTACAGGTATTACTGGGAACATACGGAGTGGGCCGTCAGCCAACTTAGTGGGCATCAGAGTAGCTCTGGCAACTTCCTCTGAGTCTACCAAGGTAGAATCCACTACAGTTCGACTGCACCCACTATCCCAAAGAGCTGGAGTATCTACTCCATTGATCAGCACACTGTCTTACAATAAGCCTCCCTATGTAAACAGACCCATTGGATCTTGTTTTGCTTGTGGAGCAACTGACCACGTGAAGGGGGATCCCCGGTGTAAGGTTAGACCTTTGGGGGTCCACTCCGCTAATCTGGCCTTCTCCTCCTACGAGGAAGAAGAGATTACAGGAGCATCCTTCTCCTCAGACTCATTTCCCAGCGGGATAGAGGCTGAGGTAGTTTTAGTTTCCCTGGGAGGAGGGTCTCAGGTTTGGAAGGGGAAGGATTTGGATATCACATCTCATGTTATCGGAAGGATCTCACGTTTGGTATTAGAAGTATTGAGATATCATATCTCATGCTATAGGAAGGGTCTCAGGATTGGAATGGGAAGGAGTTGGATATCACATCTCATGCTATAGGAAGTGTCTCAGGATTGTAATGGGAAGGACTTGGATATCACATCTCATGCTATAGGTAGGGTCTCAAGTTTGATATTAGAAGCATTGAGATATCACATCTCATGCTATAGGAAGGGTCTGAGGATTGGAATGGGAAGGAGTTGGATATCACATATCATGCTATGGGAAGGGTCTCAGGTTTGGTATAAGCAGTGAGATATCACATCGCATGCTATAGGAAGTGTCTCAGGATTGGAATGGGAAGGAGTTGGATATCACATCTCATGTTATAGGAAGGATCTCAGGTTTGGTATAAGCATTGAGATATCACATCTCTGCTATCGGAAGGGTCTCAGGATTGGAATGGGAAGGAGTTGGATATTCCCATCTCTTGTTATAGGAAGGGTCTCAGGTTTGGTATTAGAAGCATTGAGATATCACATCTCATGCTATAGGAAGGGTCTCAGGATTGGAATGGGAAGGACTTGGATATCACATCTCATGCTATAGGGAGGGTCTCAAATTTGATATTAGAAGCTTTGAGATATGACATCTCATGATATCGGAAGGGTCTCAGGATTGGTATGGGAAGGAGTTGGATATCACATCTCATGATAAAGGAAGGGTCTAAGGTTTGGAAGGGGAAGGATTTGGATATCACATCTCATGTTATATTACGGGTCTCACCTTTGGTATTAGAAGCATTGAGATATCAAGTCTCATAGTATAGGAAGGGTCTCAGAATTGGAATGGGAAGGAGTTGGATATCACATCTCAAGCTATAGGAAGGGTCTCAGGATTGGAATGGGAAGGACTTGGATATCACATCTCATGCTATAGGAAGGCTCTCAGGTTTGGAAGGGGAAAGAGTTGGATATCACATTTCATGTTAGAGGTAGGATCTCAGGTTTGGTATTAGAGGCATTGAGATATCACATCTCATGCTATCAGAAGGGTCTCAGGAATGGAATGGGCAGGAGTTGGATATCACATCTCATGCTAAAGGGAGGGTCTCAGGTTTGGAAGGGGAAGGATTTGGATATCACATCTCATGTTATCGGAAGGATCTCACGTTTGGTATTAGAAGTATTGAGATATCATATCTCATGCTATAGGAAGGGTCTCAGGATTGGAATGGGAAGGAGTTGGATATCACATCTCATGCTATAGGGAGGGTCTCAGGATTGGAATGGGAAGGACTTAGATATCACATATCATGCTATAGGGAGGGTCTCAGTTTTGATATTAGAAGCATTGAGATATCACATCTCATGCTATCGGAAGTGTCTCAGGATTGGAATGGGAAGGAGCTGGATATCACATCTCATGCTAAAGGAAGGGTCTCAGGTTTGGAACGGGAAGGATTTGGATATCACATCTCATGTTATAGGAAGGGTCTCAGGTTTGGTATAAGCATTGAGATATCACATCTCTGCTATCGGAAGTGTCTCAGGATTGGAATGGGAAGGAGTTGGATATCCCATCTCATGTTATAGGACGGGTCTCAGGTTTGTTATTAGAATCATTGAGATATCATATTGCATGCTGTAGGAAGGGTCTAAGGGTTGGAATGTGAAGGACTTGGATATCACATCTTATGCTATAGATAGGCTCTTAGGTTTGGAAAGGGAAGGAGTTGGATATCACATTTCATGTTAGAGGAAGGATCTCAGGTTTGGTATTAGAAGCATTGAGATATCACATCTCATGCTATAGGAAGGGTCTCAGGATTGGAATGGGAAGCAGTTGGATATCACATCTCATGCTATAGGAAGGGTCTCAGGTTTGGTATAAGCATTGAGATATACCATCTCATGCTATAGGACGGGTCTCAGGATTGGAATGGAAGGAGTTGGATATCACATCTCATGTTATAGGAAGGATCTCAGGTTTGGTATTAGAAGCATTGAGACATCACATCTCATGCTATAGGAAGGGTCTCAGGGTTGGAATGGGAAGGAGTTGGATATCACATCTCATCCAATAGGAAGGGTCTCAGGTTTGGAATGGGAAGGAATTGGATATCACATCTCATGTTATAGGAAGGATCTCAGGTTTCATATTAGAAGCATTGAGATATCACATCTCATGCTATAGGAAGGGTCTCAGGATTGGAATGTGAAGGATTTGGATATCACATCTCATGCTAAACGAAGGGTCTCAGGTTTGGTAGAAGCATTGAGATATCACGTCTCTGCTTTCGGAAGGGTCTCAGGATTGGATTGGGAAGGAGTTGGATATCCTTTCTCATGCTATAGGAAGTGTCTCAGGTTGGAATGGGAAGGAGTTGGATATCACATCTCATGTTATAGGAAGGGTCTCAGGATTGGAATGGGAAGGATTTGGATATCACATCTCTTGCTATAGGAAGGGTCTCAGGATTGGAATGGGTAGGAGTTGGATATTACTTTCTTGCTATAGGAAGGGTCTCGTGTTTGGAATGGGAAGGAGGTGGGTATCACATATGCTATAGTTAGTGTCTCAGGTTTGGAACGGGAAGGAGTTGGATATCACATCTCATGTTATAGGAAGGGTCTCAGGTTTGGTATAAGCATTGAGATATCACATCTCTGCTATCGGAAGCGGCTCAAGATTGGAATGGGAAGGAGTTGGATATCCCATCTCATGTTATAGGAAGAGTCTCTGGTTTGGTATTAGAATCATTGAGATATCACATTGCATGCTGTAGGAAGGGTCTAAGGATTGGAATGGGATGGACTTGGATATCACATCTCATGTTATAGGTAGGCCCTCAGGTCTGGTATAAGCATTGAGATATCACATCTCATGCTATAGGAAGGGTCTCAGATTTGGTATAAGCATTGAGATATCACATCTCATGCTAAAGGAAGGGTCTCAGGATTGGAATGGGAAGGAGTTGTATATAACATCTCAGGCCATAGGAAGGTTCTCAGGTTTGGTAAAAGCATTGAGATATCACATCTCTGCTATCGGAAAGGTCTCAGGATTGGAATGGGAAGGAGTTGGATATCCCATCTCATGTTATAGGAAGGGTCTCAGGTTTGGTATTAGAAGCATAGAGATATCACATCTCATGCTATAGGAAGGGTCTCAGGATTTGAATGGGAAGGACTTGGAGGTCACATCTCATGCTATAGGGAGGGTCTCAAGTTTGATATTAGAAGCATTGAGATAACAAATCTCATGATATCGGAAGGGTCTCAGGATTGGAATGGGAAGGAGTTGGATATCACATCTCATGATAAAGGAAGGGTCTAAGGTTTGGAAGGGGAAGGATTTCGATATCACATCTCATGTTATAGGACGGGTCTCAGGTTTGGTATTAGAAGCATTGAGATATCAAGTCTCATGGTATAAGAAGGGTCTCAGAATTGGAATGGGAAGGAGTTGGATATCACACCTCAAGCTATACGAAGGGTCTCAGGATTGGAATGGGAAGGAGTTTGATATCACATCTCATGCCAGAGTATGGGTCTCAGGTTTTGTATAAGCATTGGGATATCACATCTCATGCTATCGGAAGGGTATCAGTATTGGATTTGGAAGAAGTTGGATATCCCATCTCATGCTATAGGAAGGGTCTCAGGTTGGAATGGGAAGGAGTTGGATATCACATTTCATGTTATAGGAAGGGTCTCAGGATTGGAATGGGAAGTACTTGGATATCATATCTCATGCAATAGGACGGGTCTCAGGTTTGTTATTAGAATCATTGAGATATCATATTGCATGCTGTAGGAAGGGTCTAAGGATTGGAATGGGAAGGACCTGGATATCACATCTCATGCTATAGATAGGCTCTTAGGTTTGGAAAGGGAAGGAGTTGGATATCACATCTCATGTTATAGGATGGATCTCAGGTTTGGTATCATGAGATGTGATATCCAAATCCTTCCCCTTCCAAACCTTAGACCCTTCCTTTATCATGAGATGTGATATCCAACTCCTTCCCATTCCAATCCTGAGACCCTTCCGATATCATGAGATGTGATATCTCAAAGCTTCTAATATCAAACCTGAGACCCTCCCTATAGCATGAGATGTGATATCCAAGTCCTTCCCATTCCAATCCTGAGACCCTTCCTATAGCATGAGATGTGATATCTCAATGCTTCTAATACCAAACCTGAGACCGTTCCTATAACATGAGATGGGAATATCCAACTCCTTCCCATTCCAATCTTGAGACCCTTCCGATAGCAGAGATGTGATATCTCAATGCTTATACCACACCTGAGATCCTTCCTATAACATGAGATGTGATATCCAACTCCTTCCCATTCCAATCCTGAGACACTTCCTATAGCATGAGATGTGATATCTCACTGCTTATACCAAACCTGAGACCCTTCCCATAGCAGGAGATGTGATATCCAACTCCTTCCCATTCCAATCCTCAGACCCTTCCTATAGCATGAGATGTGATATCTCAATGCTTCTAATGTCAAGCTTGAGACCCTACCTATAGCATGAGATGTGATATCCAAGTCCTTCCCATTCCAATCCTGAGACACTTCCTATATCATGAGATGTGATATCTCAATGCTTCTAATACCAAACCTGAGACTCTTCCTATAACATGAGATGGGATATCCAACTCCTTCCAATTCCAATCCTGAGACCCTTTTGATAGCAGAGATGTGATATCTCAATGTTTATACCAAACCTGAGACCCTTCCTACGGCATGAGATGTCATATTCAACTCCTTCCCATTCCAATCCTGAGACCCTTCCTATAGCATGAGATTTGATATCCAACTCCTTCCCATTCCAATCCTGAGACCCTTCCTATAGCATGAGATGTGATGTCTCAATGCTTCTAATACCAAACCTGAGATCCTTCCTATAACATGAGATGTGATATCCAACTCCTTCCATTCCAATCCTGAGACCCTTCCTATAGCATGAGATGTGATATCTCAATGCTTATACCAAACCTGAGACCCTTCCTATAGCATGAGATGTGATATCCAACTCCTTCCCATTCCAATCCTGAGACCCTTCCTATAGCCTGAGATGTGATATCCAATTCCTTCCCATTCCAATCCTGAGACCCTTCCTATAGCATGAGATGTGATATCTCAATGCTTATACCAAACCTGAGAGCCTACCTATAATATGAGATGTGATATCCAAGTCCATCCCATTCCAATCCTTAGACCCTTCCTACAGCATGCGATGTGATATCTCAATGATTCTAATACCAAACCAGAGACTCTTCCTATAACATGAGATGGGATATCCAACTCCTTCCCATTCCAATCCTGAGCCGCTTCCGATAGCAGAGATGTGATATCTCAATGCTTATACCAAACCTGAGACCCTTCCTATAACATGAGATGTGATATCCAACTCCTTCCCGTTCCAAACCTGAGACACTAACTATAGCATATGTGATATCCAACTCCTTCCAATTCCAAACATGAGACCCTTCCTATAGCAAGAAAGTAATATCCAACTCCTACCCATTCCAATCCTGAGACCCTTCCTATAGCAAGAGATGTGATATCCAACTCCTTCCCATTCCAATCCTGAGACCCTTCCGATATCATGAGATGTGATATCTCAAAGCTTCTAATATCAAACCTGAGACCCTCCCTATAGCATGAGATGTGATATCCAAGTCCTTCCCATTCCAATCCTGAGACCCTTCCTATAGCATGAGATGTGATATCTCAATGCTTCTAATACCAAACCTGAGACCGTTCCTATAACATGAGATGGGAATATCCAACTCCTTCCCATTCCAATCTTGAGACCCTTCCGATAGCAGAGATGTGATATCTCAATGCTTATACCACACCTGAGATCCTTCCTATAACATGAGATGTGATATCCAACTCCTTCCCATTCCAATCCTGAGACACTTCCTATAGCATGAGATGTGATATCTCACTGCTTATACCAAACCTGTGACCCTTCCCATAGCAGGAGATGTGATATCCAACTCCTTCCCATTCCAATCCTCAGACCCTTCCTATAGCATGAGATGTGATATCTCAATGCTTCTAATGTCAAGCTTGAGACCCTACCTATAGCATGAGATGTGATATCCAAGTCCTTCCCATTCCAATCCTGAGACACTTCCTATATCATGAGATGTGATATCTCAATGCTTCTAATACCAAACCTGAGACTCTTCCTATAACATGAGATGGGATATCCAACTCCTTCCAATTCCAATCCGGAGACCCTTTTGATAGCAGAGATGTGATATCTCAATGTTTATACCAAACCTGAGACCCTTCCTACGGCATGAGATGTCATATTCAACTCCTTCCCATTCCAATCCTGAGACCCTTCCTATAGCATGAGATTTGATATCCAACTCCTTCCCATTCCAATCCTGAGACCCTTCCTATAGCATGAGATGTGATGTCTCAATGCTTCTAATACCAAACCTGAGATCCTTCCTATAACATGAGATGTGATATCCAACTCCTTCCATTCCAATCCTGAGACCCTTCCTATAGCATGAGATGTGATATCTCAATGCTTATACCAAACCTGAGACCCTTCCTATAGCATGAGATGTGATATCCAACTCCTTCCCATTCCAATCCTGAGACCCTTCCTATAGCCTGAGATGTGATATCCAATTCCTTCCCATTCCAATCCTGAGACCCTTCCTATAGCATGAGATGTGATATCTCAATGCTTATACCAAACCTGAGAGCCTACCTATAATATGAGATGTGATATCCAAGTCCATCCCATTCCAATCCTTAGACCCTTCCTACAGCATGCGATGTGATATCTCAATGATTCTAATACCAAACCAGAGACTCTTCCTATAACATGAGATGGGATATCCAACTCCTTCCCATTCCAATCCTGAGCCGCTTCCGATAGCAGAGATGTGATATCTCAATGCTTATACCAAACCTGAGACCCTTCCTATAACATGAGATGTGATATCCAACTCCTTCCCGTTCCAAACCTGAGACACTAACTATAGCATATGTGATATCCAACTCCTTCCCATTCCAAACATGAGACCCTTCCTATAGCAAGAAAGTAATATCCAACTCCTACCCATTCCAATCCTGAGACCCTTCCTATAGCAAGAGATGTGATATCCAAATCCTTCCCATTCCAATCCTGAGACCCTTCCTATAACATGAGATGTGATATCCAACTCCTTCCCATTCCAACCTGAGACACTTCCTATAGCATGAGAAGGGGTATCCAACTCCTTCCCAATCCAATCCTGAGACCCTTCCGATAGCAGAGATGTGATATCTCAATGCTTATACCAAACCTGAGACCCTTCCTATGGCATGAGATGTGATATCCAACTCCTTGCCATTCAAATCCTGAGACCCTTCCTATAGCATGAGAATGGATATCCAACTCCTTCCCAATCCAATCCTGAGACCCTTCCGATAGCAGCGACGTGATATCTCAATGCTTCTACCAAACCTGAGACCCTTCCTTTAGCATGAGATGTGATATCCAAATCCTTCACATTCCAATCCTGAGACCCTTCCTATAGCATGAGATGTGATATCTCAATGCTTCTAATACCAAACCTGAGATCCTTCCTATAACATGAGATGTGATATCCAATTCCTTCCCATTCCAAACCTGAGACCCTTCCTATTGGATGAGATGTGATATCCAACTCCTTCCCATTCCAACCCTGAGACCCTTCCTATAGCATGAGATGTGATGTCTCAATGCTTCTAATACCAAACCTGAGATCCTTCCTATAACATGAGATGTGATATCCAACTCCTTCCATTCCAATCCTGAGACCCGTCCTATAGCATGAGATGTGATATCTCAATGCTTATACCAAACCTGAGACCTTTCCTATAGCATATGTCATATCCAACTGCTTCCCATTCCAATCCTGAGACCCTTCCTATAGCATAAGATGTGATATCTCAATGCTTCTAATACCAAACCTGAGATCCTTCCTCTAACATGAAATGTGATATCCAACTCCTTCCCTTTCCAAACCTAAGAGCCTATCTATAGCATGAGATGTGATATCCAAGTCCTTCACATTCCAACCCTTAGACCCTTCCTACAGCATGCAATATGATATCTCAATGATTCTAATAACAAACCTGAGACCCGTCCTATAACATGAGATGGGATATCCAACTCCTTCCCATTCCAATCCTGAGACACTTCCGAAAGCAGAGATGTGATATCTCAATGCTTATACCAAACCTGAGACCCTTCCTATAACATGAGATGTGATATCCAAATCCTTCTCGTTCCAAACCTGAGACCCTTCCTTTAGCATGAGATGTGATATCCAGCTCCTTCCCATTCCAATCCTGAGACACTTCCGATAGCATGAGATGTGATATCTCAATGCTTCTAATATCAAAACTGAGACCCTCCCTATAGCATGATATGTGATATCTAAGTCCTTCCCATTCCAATCCTGAGACCCTCCCTATAGCATGAGATGTGATATCCAACTCCTTCCCATTCCAATCCTGAGACCCTTCCTATAGCATGAGATATGATATCTCAATACTTCTAATACCAAACGTGAGATCCTTCCGATAACATGAGATGTGATATCCAAATCCTTCCCCTTCCAAACCTGAGACCCTCCCTTTAGCATGAAATGTGATATCCAACTCCTTCCTATTCCAATCCTGAGACTCTTCTGATAGCATGAGATGTGATATCTCAATGCTTCTAATACCAAACCTGAGATCCTTCCGATAGCATGAGATGTGATATCTCAATGCTTCTAATACCAAACCTGAGATCCTTCCTATAACATGAGATGTGATATCCAAATCCTTCCCCTTCCAAACCTGAGACCCCCCCTTTAGCATGAGATGTGATATCTAACTCCTTCCCATTCCATTCCTGAGACCCTTCTGATAGCATGAGATGTGATATCTCAATGCCTCTAATACCAAACCTGAGATCCTACCTCTAACATGAAATGAGATATCCAACTCTTTCCCCTTCCAAACCTGAGAGCCTTCCTATAGCATGAGATGTGATATCCAAGTCCTTCCCATTCCAATACTGAGACCCTTCCTATAGCTTGAGATGTGATATCCAACTCCTTCCCATTCCAATTCTGAGACCCTTCCTATAGCATGAGATGTGATATCTCAATGCTTATACCAAACCTGAGAGCCTACCTATAGCATGAGATGTGATATCCAAGTCCATCCCATTCCAATCCTTAGACCCTTCCTACAGCATGCGATGTGAATATCTCAATGATTCTAATACCAAACCAGAGACTCTTCCTATAACATGAGATGGGATATCCAACTCCTTCCCATTCCAATTATGAGACCCTTCCTATACTATGAGACTTGATATCTCAATGCTTCTAATACCAAACCTGAGACCCGTAATATAACATGAGATGTGATATCCAAATCCTTCCCCTTCCAAACCTTAGACCCTTCCTTTATCATGAGATGTGATATCCAACTCCTTCCTATTCCAATCCTGAGACCCTTCCGATATCATGAGATGTGATATCTCAAAGCTTCTAATATCAAACTTGAGACCCTCCCTATAGCATGAGATGTGATATCCAAGTCCTTCCCATTCCAATCCTGAGACCCTTCCTATAGCATGAGATGTGATATCTCAATGCTTCTAATACCAAACCTGAGACCCTTCCTATAACATGAGATGGGAATATCCAACTCCTTCCCATTCCAATCTTGAGACCCTTCCGATAGCAGAGATGTGATATCTCAATGCTTATACCACACCTGAGATCCTTCCTATAACATGAGATGTGATATCCAACTCCTTCCCATTCCAATCCTGAGACACTTCCTATAGCATGAGATGTGATATCTCACTGCTTATACCAAACCTGAGACCCTTCCCATAGCAGGAGATGTGATATCCAACTCCTTCCCATTCCAATCCTCAGACCCTTCCTATAGCATGAGATGTGATATCTCAATGCTTCTAATGTCAAACTTGAGACCCTACCTATAGCATGAGATGTGATATCCAAGTCCTTCCCATTCCAATCCTGAGACACTTCCTATAGCATGAGATGTGATATCTCAATGCTTCTAATACCAAACCTGAGACTCTTCCTATAACATGAGATGGGATATCCAACTCCTTCCAATTCCAATCCTGAGACCCTTTTGATAGCAGAGATGTGATATCTCAATGTTTATACCAAACCTGAGACCCTTCCTACGGCATGAGATGTCATATTCAACTCCTTCCCATTCCAATCCTGAGACCCTTCCTATAGCATGAGATGTGATGTCTCAATGCTTCTAATACCAAACCTGAGATCCTTCCTATAACATGAGATGTGATATCCAACTCCTTCCATTCCAATCCTGAGACCCTTCCTATAGCATGAGATGTGATATCTCAATGCTTATACCAAACCTGAGACCCTTCCTATAGCATGAGATGTGATATCCAACTCCTTCCCATTCCAATCCTGAGACCCTTCCTATAGCATGAGATGTGATATCTCAATGCCTCTAATACCAAACCTGAGATCCTTCCTCTAACATGAAATGTGATATCCAACTCCTTCACTTTCCAAACCTGAGAGCCTATCTATAGCATGAGATGTGATATCCAAGTCCTTCCCATTCCAATCCTTAGACCCTTCCTACAGCATGCAATATGATATCTCAATGATTCTAATAAAAAACCTGAGACCCGTCCTATATCATGAGATGGGATATCCAACTCCTTCCCATTCCAATCCTGAGACACGTCCGATAGCAGAGATGTGATATCTCAATGTTTATACCAAACCTGAGACCCTTCCTATAACATGAGATGTGATATCCAACTCCTTCCCGTTCCAAACCTGAGACCCTTCCTTTAGCATGAGATGTGATATCCAGCTCCTTCCCATTCCAATCCTGAGACACTTCTGATAGCATAAAATGTGATATCTCAATGCTTCTAATATCAAAACTGAGACCCTCCCTATAGCATATGTGATATCTAAGTCCTTCCCATTCCAATCCTGAGACCCTTCCTATAGCATGAGATGTGATATCTCAATGCTTCTACCAAACCTGAGACCCTTCCTTTAGCATGAGATGTGATATCCAACTCCTTCCCATTCCAATCCTGAGACCCTTCCTATAGCATGAGATGTGATATCTCAATACTTCTAATACCAAACCTGAGATCCTTCCGATAACATGAGATGTGATATCTCAATACTTCTAATACCAAACCTGAGATCCATCCTATAACATGAGATGTGATATCCAAATCCTTCCCCTTCCAAACCTGAGACCCTCCCTTTAGCATGAGATGTGATATCCAACTCCTTCCCATTCCAATCCTGAGACCCTTCTGATAGCATAAGATATGATATCTCAATGCTTCTATACCAAACCTGAGATCCTTCTGATAGCATGAGATGTGATATCTCAATGCTTCTAATACCAAACCTGAGATCCTACCTCTAACATGAAATGTGATATCCAACTCTTTCCCCTTGCAAACCTGAGAGCCTTCCTATAGCATGAGAGGTGATATCCAAGTCCTTCCCATTCCAATCCTGAGACCCTTCCTATAACATGAGATGTGATATCCAACTCCTTCCCATTCCAACCTGAGACCCTTCCTATAGCATGAGATGGGATATCCAACTCCTTCCAAATCCAATCCCCATACCCTTCCGATAGCATGAGATGTGATATCCCAATGCTTCTACCAAACCTGAGACCCATATTATGGCATGAGATGTGATATCAAACTCCTTCCCATTCTAATCCTGAGACCCTTCCTATACCATGAGACTTGATATCTCAATGCTTCTGATACCAAACCTGAGACCCGTCCTATAACATGAGATGTGATATCCAAATCCTTCCCCTTCCAAACCTTAGACCCTTCCTTTATCATGAGATGTGATATCCAACTCCTTCCCATTCCAATCTTGAGACCCTTCCGATATCATGAAATGTGATATCTCAATGCTTCTATCAAACTTGAGACCCTCCCTATAGCATGAGATGTGATATCCAAGTCCTTCCCATTCCAATCCTGAGACCCTTCCTATAGCATGAGATGTGATATCTCAATGCTTCTAATACCAAACCTGAGACCCTTCCTATAACATGAGATGGGAATATCCAACTCCTTCCCATTCCAATCCTTAGACCCTTCCTACAGCATGCAATATGATATCTCAATGATTTTAATTAAAAACCTGAGACCCGTCCTATAACATGAGATGGGATATCCAACTCCTTCCCATTCCAATCCTGAGACACTTCCGATGGTAGAGATGTGATATCTCAATGTTTATACCAAACCTGAGACCCTTCCTATAACATGAGATGTGATATCCAACTCCTTCCCATTCCAATCCTGAGACCCTTCCTATAGCATGAGATGTGATATCCAACTCCATCCCATTCCAATCCTGAGACCCTTCTGATAGCATAAGATATGATATCTCAATGCTTCTATACCAAACCTGAGATCCTTCTGATAGCATGAGATGTGATATCTCAATGCTTCTAATACCAAACCTGAGATCCTACCTCTAACATGAAATGTGATATCCAACTCTTTCCCCTTGCAAACCTGAGAGCCTTCCTATAGCATGAGATGTGATATCCAAGTCCTTCCCATTCCAATCCTGAGACCCTTCCTATGAGATGTGATATCCAACTCCTTCCCATTCCAACCTGAGACCCTTCCTATAGCATGAGATGGGATATCCAACTCCTTCCAAATCCAATCCCGATACCCTTCCGATAGCATGAGATGTGATATCCCAATGCTTCTACCAAACCTGAGACCCATATTATGGCATGAGATGTGATATCAAACTCCTTCCCATTCTAATCCTGAGACCCTTCCTATACCATGAGACTTGATATCTCAATGCTTCTAATACCAAACCTGAGACCCGTCCTATAACATGAGATGTGATATCCAAATCCTTCCCCTTCCAAACCTTAGACCCTTCCTTTATCATGAGATGTGATATCCAACTCCTTCCCATTCCAATCTTGAGACCCTTCCGATATCATGAAATGTGATATCTCAATGCTTCTATCAAACTTGAGACCCTCCCTATAGCATGAGATGTGATATCCAAGTCCTTCCCATTCCAATCCTGAGACCCTTCCTATAGCATGAGATGTGATATCTCAATGCTTCTAATACCAAACCTGAGACCCTTCCTATAACATGAGATGGGAATATCCAACTCCTTCCCATTCCAATCCTTAGACCCTTCCTACAGCATGCAATATGATATCTCAATGATTTTAATAAAAAACCTGAGACCCGTCCTATAACATGAGATGGGATATCCAACTCCTTCCCATTCCAATCCTGAGACACTTCCGATGGTAGAGATGTGATATCTCAATGTTTATACCAAACCTGAGACCCTTCCTATAACATGAGATGTGATATCCAACTCCTTCCCATTCCAATCCTGAGACCCTTCCTATAGCATGAGATGTGATATCCAACTCCATCCCATTCCAATCCTGAGACCCTTCCTATAGCATGAGATGTGATGTCTCAATGCTTCTAATACCAAACCTGAGATCCTTCCTTTAACATGAGATGTGATATCCAACTCCTTCCATTCCAATCCTTAGACCCTTCCTACAGCATGCAATATGATATCTCAATGATTTTAATAAAAAACCTGAGACCCGTCCTATAACATGAGATGGGATATCCAACTCCTTCCCATTCCAATCCTGAGACACTTCCGATAGCAGAGATGTGATATCTCAATGTTTATACCAAACCCGAGACCCTTCCTATAACATGAGATGTGATATCCAACTCCTTCCCGTTCCAAACCTGAGACCCTTCCTTTAGCATGAGATGTGATATCCAGCTCCTTCCCATTCCAATCCTGAGACACTTCCGATAGCATGAGATGTGATATCTCAAGGCTTCTAATATCAAAACTGAGACCCTCTCTATAGCATGATATGTGATATCTAAGTCCTTCCCATTCCAATCCTGAGACCCTATAGCATGAGATGTGATATCTCAATGCTTATCCTTGATTCCTGTAGTAAATTGATTTCCTTTGCAGGCCGACTCCTGTCACGAATGCCTTGTCTGCATGCATTCTCCCCTGGCCATTCGCTCACCGTGGCTATTTGCCTACCCCCTTCCTCTCTCAGTGGATGGACTTCTCCATCCTTGCCTCCTACCACTCAACTCCGCCTACTTGGAGAATTCAACATGAACCTGTATGCTTCCTGACCTGGACTTTTACGAGATCTGCAACTCTTCATGTCGCTGGCCCTACACACTGCAGGGAATACTCGGGATTTTCTGATCTCAGACCTCCCCCTCTGTAACCCTCTCAACAATCCTCTCCCGTGGTGATCAAGTTCTCATCTCCAAAGAAGGCTAACTGCCAGCTATTCCTCCTCAGAGGAGTTCTCCCTTTCTGTCCCTGCTCCCTGCACAGTTTCGCGTTGCAAACACTCGCTTTCCTGCTCTCTGGTTTAGACGCTTTTCCTTCTCAGAGGCCTTCTTCCTTTCTGCCCTTTTCGCGTTGCAAGTACTCGCTTCCCAGCTCTCTGGTTTAGACGCGTGTTCCCTGCCTTCTCTCCTCTTCCCGCTGCCTTCAAATCAAAAAATGAGCTCCAAAAGATACACAGTGCTCAGAATGCTCTATAACACCCATTATTCAACATATAGCCGTAATCCGCTAGACGTATTGAAACGTGCTGTAAACTAGCAAAAACAGCTAGAAAATGTACTTTCCTCGCGTTTTTGTAAATGCTAATTCTGATGGGTTCCCATGTATGTACTGTCCGTGCGTTTGTTGTCGAATCCTGATGTTTTTAACCACTGTTCTCCCATACAAGGGGGGGGGGGTCAACGTCTACTGCTGTTCACAGGCTGAATGTATACGGCTGAAATCTTCAAGGCATTATCAGCTTTCCTGACTGTTTTGGAACGTGTATTTGCCATCTGTTAATGCAGTCGCCCTGTGTTCATCGTCCCTTCTACTTCACAGGCTGCACTCCCCTGGTGATCACATTCTCCTCTCCAGAGCAGGCTGACTACTGTAGGGTATTTTGTGGAGATTTGGGGCCTGACGGTATTTTATTACCGCCGAAAAATAACTTAGCAATAATCACTCTTTGTATTCAGATTTGGCCATGTGCAACAATAATACAATGGACATGCATTATTTCAGCACCCAGACCTGCATATTTGGTATACGTGGTTGGTGGTATTTTGGTGAGAATAATTCCCTTGTTTTATTTGTGGCCCCAATGTCCAGAATCCCTTATCTTTGCTTAGATTTTTCGTGTGATCACTAGAGAGACCTCAGACCTGCATTCTAGGAATACCACATTTTCCAGTGATAGTGTTGGTGTGCCACCATGGGCGAACTCACTGACTTATTTACGACAGAGAGCTATATGTGGTAGTCTTGTGGTAATTTCCACTACCTTATATACGGTAGGAAGCTATGTTCAGAGAGTCTCTCTTCCCGTTGGCTCATGTACCTCCAACAAGCTATGCTACAGTCACTCACAATTATTCATACTGATTTTGACATGCACACATCTGTCTTAAAATGACCATTGCACTGTTTAAAAATCTCCCCACATCATCAGCATTGTAATGGTAAACAATAAACATCACCCGTCTGTTTTCAAATATTTTTCTGTATTATAAAAGTTGTATTTAAAAACGATCTCATTCTTTACAGAAATAAAATGGTACAGTCAAAGCATTGTCTGTGACACTCTGCAAAGATAGTGGCGGAGAACAGAACTCAAATTGCAACATTATCACTTGATTAAGACACGCACAGGAATCCTACACTGACTGCATATTACCGTACACACTCAGCTCCCACACTTCTCATTACCTTATCTTTTTAGTTGTTCTCTTTGTGAATGTGGCTCTCTTGGATTAACTCCAGCAAAAAGGAACGCTTGCCTTCTCAAACCGGGGTCATTGCCTGGAATTCTCAGCTTTTGCAGATAGGAATGCCTCAGCCAGTGGAAAGGTCCTTCTTTCAGCTCTCCCCAATCTCGACTGCAGCAGGACACAGGAATCTGCATTCAGTCAGGAGCAGCACAGCCAGGTCTTCTCCCCAATAGTGCAGAAAGATGTCTGCCTGTCTTTTTCCCTGAGACTGCCCACTAAAACTTTCCTCTCAGCCCTCTGTATGACGTGTCCCAATGAAATCCATCATCTCTCATCCTCCTACTCTTCAACAATAGCTTCGCTTATACATTTGCAATTGTTGCAAATCTGACTTCCTTCTTCCTGCAGTTACTGTGCACAAAAACACGGAGAATCAGGCAGAGAAGAGAAGAAAAAAATCTGCACACGCATTTAAATGGTTTTCAGAGTATGCCTAATTCTGCAGTGGAGAACACATTTTATTAGTGGGTTATGTTAAATAAGGTTTTATTAGTCAGGTTAATTGTTAATAGGTTAGCTGTTAATTTTCAAATGTGTCTCTAGCAATATAGGCATTTCAGGTGAAAAATAGTGTGCATTTTTAAATGAGCACGTGTGCTTTTAACTGTAAAAATAGATTTGCATCTTATATGTTAAAATCGTTTTTGACTGAATAGCCTGTCTTTCCTTGTTAATCTGGTAACCCATATAGCAATGCACCGCACCCTTGTGGTGGTGCTGCAAAAAAAATGTGCTACTTGTGCAGTATTACTGTACTCTGTACTGTAACACGCCAAATATCCTTACACTACCAGCTGCTCCTCCTCATAGGCGTTCATCCTTTCTGTCCCTGCTCCCTGCACCGTTCCGCGTTGCATGTACTCGCTTCCCAGCTCTCTGGTTTAGATGCGTGTTCCCTGCCTTCTCTCCTCTTCCTACAGCCTTCCAATGAGCTCCACAAGATAGTGTTCAGAATGCTTTATAACCCCATTATTCAACATATAGCTGTAACCCGCTAGACGTATTGAAACGTGCTAAAAACGAGCAGAAACAGCTCGAAAATGTACTTTTCTCGCGTTTTGGTAAATGCGAATTCTGGTGGATTCCCATTTTGTACTCTGTTCGTGCGTTCGTTCAGTCGAATCCTGGTCTTTTGAACCACTCTTCTCCCATACGAAGGACGGTCAAAATGTGTTGTTCACAGGCTGAATTTATACTGCTGAAATGCTCGCTTCCCTGCTCTCTGGTTTAGATGCGTGTTCCCTGCCTTCTCTCCTCTTCCTACAGCCTTCCAATGAGCTCCACTAGATAGTGTTCATAATGCTTTATAACCCCATTATTCAACATATAGCTGTAACCCGCTAGACGTATTGAAACGTGCTAAAAACTACAAAAATAGCTAGAAAATGTACTTCCCTCGCGTTTTTGTAAAGGCGAATTCTGGTGGCTTCCCATGTTGTATGTACTGTGTCCGTGCCTTTGTGTCGAATCCTGAAGTTTTTAACCACTGTTCTCCCATACTAGGGAGGGGGGGTCAACATCTGCTGTTCACAGGCTGAATGTATACGGCTGAAATCTTCAAGGCATTATCAGCTTTCCTGACTGTTTTGGAACGTGTATTTGCCATCTGTTAATGCAGTCACCCTTTGTTCATCGTTCCTTCTAGTTTACAGGCTGCACTCCCCTAGTGATCACATTCTTCTCTCCTTTGCAGGCTAACTACCAGCTGCTCCTCCTCATAGGTGTTCATCCTTTCTGTCCCTGCTCCCTGCACCGTTTCGCGTTGCATGTACTCGCGTCCCAGCTCTCTGGTTGAGATGCGTGTTCCCTGCCTTCTCTCCTCTTGCTACAGCCTTCCAATTTGCTCCACAAGATAGTGTTCAGAATGCTTTATAACACCCATTATTCAACATATAGCTGTAACCCGCTAGACGTATTGAAACGTGCTAAAAACTAGCAAAAACAGCTAGAAAATGTACTTCCCTCGCGTTTTGGTAAATGCAGGGTACACGAGTCTAAACCAGAGAGCAGGGAAGCGAGCATTTCAGCAGTATAAATTCAGCCTGTGAACAACACATTTTGACCCTCCTTTGTATGGGAGAAGAGTGGTTCAAAAGACCAGGATTCGACTGAACAAACGCACGAACAGAGTACAAAATGGGAATCCACCAGAATTCGCATTTACCAAAACGCGAGAAAAGTACATTTTCGAGCTGTTTCTGCTCGTTTTTAGCACGTTTCAATACGTCTAGCGGGTTACAGCTATATGTTGAATAATGGGGTTATAAAGCATTCTGAACACTATCTTGTGGAGCTCATTGGAAGGCTGTAGGAAGAGGAGAGAAGGCAGGGAACACGCATCTAAACCAGAGAGCTGGGAAGCGAGTACATGCAACGCGGAACGGTGCAGGGAGCAGGGACAGAAAGGATGAACGCCTATGAGGAGGAGCAGCTGGTAGTCAGCCTGCTCTGGAGAGGAGAATGTGATCACCAGGGGAGTGCAGCCTGTGAAGTAGAAGGGACGATGAACACAGGGCGACTGCATTAACAGATGGCAAATACACGTTCCAAAACAGTCAGGAAAGCTGATAATGGCTTGAAGATTTCAGCCGTATACATTCAGCCTGTGAACAGCAGTAGACGTTGACCCCCCCCCCCCTTGTATGGGAGAACAGTGGTTAAAAACATCAGGATTCGACAACAAACGCACGGACAGTACATACATGGGAACCCATCAGAATTAGCATTTACAAAAACGCGAGGAAAGTACATTTTCTAGCTGTTTTTGCTAGTTTACAGCACGTTTCAATACGTCTAGCGGATTACGGCTATATGTTGAATAATGGGTGTTATAGAGCATTCTGAGCACTGTGTATCTTTTGGAGCTCATTTTTTGATTTGAAGGCAGCGGGAAGAGGAGAGAAGGCAGGGAACACGCGTCTAAACCAGAGAGCTGGGAAGCGAGTACTTGCAACGCGAAAAGGGCAGAAAGGAAGAAGGCCTCTGAGAAGGAAAAGCGTCTAAACCAGAGAGCAGGAAAGCGAGTGTTTGCAACGCGAAACTGTGCAGGGAGCAGGGACAGAAAGGGAGAACTCCTCTGAGGAGGAATAGCTGGCAGTTAGCCTTCTTTGGAGATGAGAACTTGATCACCACGGGAGAGGATTGTTGAGAGGGTTACAGAGGGGGAGGTCTGAGATCAGAAAATCCCGAGTATTCCCTGCAGTGTGTAGGGCCAGCGACATGAAGAGTTGCAGATCTCGTAAAAGTCCAGGTCAGGAAGCATACAGGTTCATGTTGAATTCTCCAAGTAGGCGGAGTTGAGTGGTAGGAGGCAAGGATGGAGAAGTCCATCCACTGAGAGAGGAAGGGGGTAGGCAAATAGCCACGGTGAGCGAATGGCCAGGGGAGAATGCATGCAGACAAGGCATTCGTGACAGGAGTCGGCCTGCAAAGGAAATCAATTTACTACAGGAATCAAGGATAAGCATTGAGATATCACATCTCATGCTATAGGGTCTCAGGATTGGAATGGGAAGGACTTAGATATCACATATCATGCTATAGAGAGGGTCTCAGTTTTGATATTAGAAGCCTTGAGATATCACATCTCATGCTATCGGAAGTGTCTCAGGATTGGAATGGGAAGGAGCTGGATATCACATCTCATGCTAAAGGAAGGGTCTCAGGTTTGGAACGGGAAGGAGTTGGATATCACATCTCATGTTATAGGAAGGGTCTCGGGTTTGGTATAAACATTGAGATATCACATCTCTGCTATCGGAAGTGTCTCAGGATTGGAATGGGAAGGAGGTGGATATCCCATCTCATGTTATAGGACGGGTCTCAGGTTTTTTATTAAAATCATTGAGATATCATATTGCATGCTGTAGGAAGGGTCTAAGGATTGGAATGGAAGGAGTTGGATATCACATCTCATGTTAAAGGAAGGATCTCAGGTTTGGTATTAGAAGCATTGAGACATCACATCTCATGCTATAGGAAGGGTCTCAGGATTGGAATGGGATGGAGTTGGATATCACATCTCATGCTATAGGAAGGGTCTCAGGATTGGAATGGGAAGGAGTTGGATATCACATCTCATGTTATAGGAAGGGTCTCGGGTTTGGTATAAACATTGCGATATCACATCTCTACCATCGGAAGTGTCTCAGGATTGGAATGGGAAGGAGTTGGATATCCCATCTCATGTTATAGGACGGGTCTCAGGTTTTTTATTAAAATCATTGAGATATCATATTGCATGCTGTAGGAAGGGTCTAAGGATTGGAATGGGAAGGAGTTGGATATTCCCATCTCATGTTATAGGAAGGGTCTCAGGTTTGGTATTAGAAGCATTGAGATATCACATCTCATGCTATAGGAAGGGTCTCAGGATTGGAATGGGAAGGACTTGGATATCACATCTCATGCTATAGGGAGGGTCTCAAGTTTGATAGAAGCATTGAGATATCACATTTCATGATATCGGAAGGGTCTCAAGATTGGAATGGGAAGGAGTTGGATATCACATCTCATGATAAAGGAAGGGTCTAAGGTTTGGAAGGGGAAGGATTTGGATATCACATCTCATGTTATAGGACGGGTCTCAGGTTTGGTATTAGAAGCATTGAGATATCAAGTCTCATGGTATAGGAAGGGTCTCAGGATTAGAATGGGAAGGAGTTTGATATCACATCTCATGCCATAATATGGGTCTCAGGTTTGGTAGAAGCATTGGGATATCACATCTCATGCTATCGGAAGGGTATCGGGATTGGATTTGGAAGGAGTTGGATATCCCATCTCATGCTATAGGAAGGGTCTCAGGTTGGAATGGGAAGGAGTTGGATATCACATCTCATGTTATAGGAAGGGTCTCAGGATTGGAATGGGAAGGACTTGGATATCACATCTCATGCTATAGGAAGGCTCTCAGGTTTGCAAGGGGAAAGAGTTGGATATCACATTTCATGTTAGAGGTAGGATCTCAGGTTTGGTATTAGAAGCATTGAGATATCACATATGCTATCAGAAGGATCTCAGGTTTGGTATAGAAGCATTGAGATATCATATCTTATGCTATCAGAAGGGTCTCAGGATTGGAATGGGATGGAGTTGGATATCACATCTCATGCTATAGGAAGGGTCTCAGGATTGGAATGGGAAGGAGTTGGATATCACATCTCATGTTATAGGAAGGGTCTCAGGTTTGGTATAAACATTGAGATATCACATCTCTACCATCGGAAGTGTCTCAGGATTGGAATGGGAAGGAGTTGGATATCCCATCTCATGTTATAGGACGGGTCTCAGGTTTTTTATTAAAATCATTGAGATATCATATTGCATGCTGTAGGAAGGGTCTAAGGATTGGAATGGGAAGGAGTTGGATATTCCCATCTCATGTTATAGGAAGGGTCTCAGGTTTGGTATTAGAAGCATTGAGATATCACATCTCATGCTATAGGAAGGGTCTCAGGATTGGAATGGGAAGGACTTGGATATCACATCTCATGCTATAGGGAGGGTCTCAAGTTTGATGGAAACATTGAGATATCACATTTCATGATATCGGAAGGGTCTCAAGATTGGAATGGGAAGGAGTTGGATATCACATCTCATGATAAAGGAAGGGTCTAAGGTTTGGAAGGGGAAGGATTTGGATATCACATCTCATGTTATAGGACGGGTCTCAGGTTTGGTATTAGAAGCATTGAGATATCAAGTCTCATGGTATAGGAAGGGTCTCAGGATTAGAATGGGAAGGAGTTTGATATCACATCTCATGCCATAATATGGGTCTCAGGTTTGGTAGAAGCATTGGGATATCACATCTCATGCTATCAGAAGGGTATCGGGATTGGATTTGGAAGGAGTTGGATATCCCATCTCATGCTATAGGAAGGGTCTCAGGTTGGAATGGGAAGGAGTTGGATATCACATCTCATGTTATAGGAAGGGTCTCAGGATTGGAATGGGAAGGACTTGGATATCACATCTCATGCTATAGGAAGGCTCTCAGGTTTGCAAGGGGAAAGAGTTGGATATCACATTTCATGTTAGAGGTAGGATCTCGGGTTTGGTATTAGAAGCATTGAGATATCACATCTCATGCTATCAGAAGGATCTCAGGTTTGGTATAGAAGCATTGAGATATCATATCTTATGCTATCAGAAGGGTCTCAGGATTGGAATGGGAAGGAGTTGGATATCACATCTCATGATAAAGGGGGGGGTCTCAGGTTTGGAAGGGGAAGGATTTGGATATCACATCTCATGTTATAGGATGGATCTCAGGTTTGGTATTAGAAGTATTGAGATATCACATCTCATGTTATCGGAAGCATCTCAGGTTTGGTATTAGAAGTATTGAGATATCACATCTCATGCTATAGGAAGGGTCTCAGGATTGGAATGGGAAGGAGTTGGATATCACATCTCATGCTAAAGGAAGGGTCTCAGGTTTGGTAGAAGCATTGAGATATCACATCTCATGCTATAGGAAGGGTCTCAGGATTGGAATGGGAAGGACTTAGATATCACATATGCTATAGGGAGGGTCTCAGTTTTGATATTAGAAGCATTGAGATATCACATCTTATGCTATCAGAAGTGTCTCAGGATTGGAATGGGAAGGAGCTGGATATCACATCTCATGCTAAAGGAAGGGTCTCAGGTTTGGAACGGGAAGGAGTTGGATATCACATCTCATGTTATAGGAAGGGTCTCAGGTTTGGTATAAACATTGAGATATCACATCTCTGCTATCGGACGTGTCTCAGGATTGGAATGGGAAGGAGTTGGATATCCCATCTCATGTTATAGGATGGGTCTCAGGTTTTTTATTAGAATCATTGAGATATCATATTGCATGCTGTAGGAAGGGTCTAAGGATTGGAAAGTGAAGGAGTTGGATATCACATTTCATGTTAGAGGAAGGATCTCAGGTTTGGTATTAGAGGCATTGAGATATCACATCTCATGCTATAGGAAGGGTCTCAGGATTGGAATGGGAAGGAGTTGGATATCACATCTCATGCTATAGGATGGGTCTCAGGTTTGGTATAAGCATTGAGATATCACATCTCATGCTATAGGAAGGGTCTCAGGATTGGAATGGAAGGAGTTGGATATCACATCTCATGTTATAGGAAGGATCTCAGGTTTGGTATTAGAAGCATTGAGACATCACATCTCATGCTATAGGAAGGGTCTCAGGATTGGAATGGGAAGGAGTTGAATATGACATCTCATGCCGTAGGAAGGGTCTCAAGTTTGACATTAGAAGCATTGAGATATCACATCTCATGCTATAGGAAGGGTCTGAGGATTGGAACGGGAAGGAGTTGGATATCACATCTCATGTTATAGGAAGAGTCTCAGGTTTGGTATTAGAAGCATTGAGATATCACATCTCATGCTATAGGAAGTGTCTCAGGATTGGAAAAGGAAGGACTTGGATATCACATCTCATGCTATAGGTAGGGTCTCAAGTTTGACATTAGAAGCATTGAGATATCACATCTCATGCTATAGGAAGGGTCTGAGGATTGGAACGGGAAGGAGTTGGATATCACATCTCCTGCTATGGGAAGGGTCTCAGGTTTGGTATAAGCAGTGAGATATCACATCTCATGCTATAGGAAGTGTCTCAGGATTGGAATGGGAAGGAGTTGGATATTCCCATCTCATGTTATAGGAAGGGTCTCAGGTTTGGTATTAGAAGCATTGAGATATCACATCTCATGTTATAGGAAGGATCTCAGGTGTGGTATAAGCATTGAGATATCACATCTCTGCTATCGGAAGGGTCTCAAGATTGGAATGGGAAGGAGTTGGATATTCCCATCTCATGTTATAGGAAGGGTCTCAGGTTTGGTATTAGAAGCATTGAGATATCACATCTCATGCTATAGGAAGGGTCTCAGGATTGGAATGGGAAGGACTTGGATATCACATTTCATGCTATAGGGAGGGTCTCAAGTTTGATATTAGAAGCTTTGAGATATCACATCTCATGATATCGGAAGGGTCTCAGGATTGGAATGGGAAGGAGTTGGATATCACATCTCATGATAAAGGAAGGGTCTAAGGTTTGGAAGGGGAAGGATTTGGATATCACATCTCATGTTATATTACGGGTCTCAGGTTTGGTATTAGAAGCATTGAGATATCAAGTCTCATAGTATAGGAAGGGTCTCATAATTGGAATGGGAAGGAGTTGGATATCCCCTCTCATGTTATAGGAATAGTCTCTGGTTTGGTATTAGAATCATTGAGATATTCACATCGCATGCTGTAGGAAGGGTCTAAGGATTGGAATGGGATGGACTTGGATATCACATCTCATGCTATAGGTAGGCTCTCAGGTTTGGTATAAGCATTGAGATATCACATCTCATGCTATAGGAAGGGTCTCAGAATTGGAATGGGAAGGAGTTGGATATCACATCTCAAGCTATAGGAAGGGTCTCAGTATTGGAATGGGAAGGACTTGGATATCACATCTCATGCTATAGGAAGGCTCTCAGGTTTGGAAGGGGAAAGAGTTGGATATCTCATTTCATGTTAGAGGTAGGATCTCAGGTTTGGTATTAGAGGCATTGAGATATCACATCTCATGCTATCAGAAGGGTCTCAGGAATGGAATGGGAAGGAGTTAGATATCACATCTCATGCTAAAGGGGGGGGTCTCAGGTTTGGAAGGGGAAGGATTTGGATATCACATCTCATGTTATAGGAAGGATCTCAGGTTTGGTATTAGAAGCATTGAGATATCACATCTCATGCTATCGGAAGGATCTCAGGTTTGGTATTAGAAGCATTGAGATATCACATCTCATGCTATCAGAAGAGTCTCAGGATTGGAATAGGAAGGAGTTGGATATCACATTTCATGCTAAAGGGAGGGTCTCAGGTTTGGAAGGGGAAGGATTTGGATATCACATCTCATGTTATCGGAAGGATCTCACGTTTGGTATTAGAAGTATTGAGATATCATATCTCATGCTATAGGAAGGGTCTCAGGATTGGAATGGGAAGGAGTTGGATATCACATCTCATGCTATAGGGAGGGTCTCGGGATTGGAATGGGAAGGACTTAGATATCACATATCATGCTATAGGGAGGGTCTCAGTTTTGATATTAGAAGCATTGAGATATCACATCTCATGCTATCGGAAGTGTCTCAGGATTGGAATGGGAAGGAGCTGGATATCACATCTCATGCTAAAGGAAGGGTCTCAGGTTTGGAAAGAGAAGGATTTGGATATCACATCTCATGTTATAGGAAGGGTCTCAGGTTTGGTATAAGCATTGAGATATCACATCTCTGCTATCGGAAGTGTCTCAGGATTGGAATGGGAAGGAGTTGGATATCCCATCTCATGTTATAGGACGGGTCTCGGGTTTGTTATTAGAATCATTGAGATATCATATTGCATGCTGTAGGAAGGGTCTAAGGGTTGGAATGTGAAGGACTTGGATATCACATCTCATGCTATAGATAGGCTCTTAGGTTTGGAAAGGGAAGGAGTTGGATATCACATTTCATGTTAGAGGAAGGATCTCAGGTTTGGTATTAGAAGCATTGAGATATCACATCTTATGCTATAGGAAGGGTCTCAGGATTGGAATGGGAAGCAGTTGGATATGACATATGCTATAGGAAGGGTCTCAGGTTTGGTATAAGCATTGAGATATCACATCTCATGCTATAGGACGGGTCTCAGGATTGGAATGGAAGGAGTTGGATATCACATCTCATGTTATAGGAAGGATCTCAGGTTTGGTATTAGAAGCATTGAGACATCACATCTCATGCTATAGGAAGGGTCTCAGGGTTGGAATGGGAAGGAGTTGGATATCACATCTCATCCAATAGGAAGGGTCTCAGGTTTGGAATGGGAAGGAATTGGATATCACATCTCATGTTATAGGAAGGATCTCAGGTTTGGTATTAGAAGCATTGAGATATCACATCTCATGCTATAGGAAGGGTCTCAGGATTGGAATGTGAAGGATTTGGATATCACATCTCATGCTAAAGGAAGGGTCTCAGGTTTCGTAGAAGCATTGAGATATCACGTCGCTGCTATCGGAAGGGTCTCAGGATTGGATTGGGAAGGAGTTGGATATCCCTTCTCATGCTATAGGAAGGGTCTCAGGATTTGAATGGCAAGGAGTTGGATATCACATCTCATGCCATAGGAAGGGTCTCAGGTTTGGTATAAGCATTGAGATATCACATCTCTGCTATCGGAAGGGTCTCAGGATTGGATTGGGAAGGAGTTGGATATCCCTTCTCATGCTATAGGAAGTGTCTCAGGTTGGAATGGGAAGGAGTTGGATATCACATCTCATGTTATAGGAAGGGTCTCAGGATTGGAATGGGAAGGATTTGGATATCACATCTCTTGCTATAGGAAGGGTCTCAGGATTGGAATGGGTAGGAGTTGGATATTACTTTCTTGCTATAGGAAGGGTCTCATGTTTGGAATGGGAAGGAGTTGGATATCACATATGCTATAGTTAGTGTCTCAGGTTTGGAACGGGAAGGAGTTGGATATCACATCTCATGTTATAGGAAGGGTCTCAGGTTTGGTATAAGCATTGAGATATCACATCTCTGCTATCGGAAGCGGCTCAGGATTGGAATGGGAAGGAGTTGGATATCCCATCTCATGTTATAGGAAGAGTCTCTGGTTTGGTATTAGAATCATTGAGATATCACATCGCATGCTGTAGGAAGGGTCTAAGGATTGGAATGGGATGGACTTGGATATCACATCTCATATTATAGGTAGGCTCTCAGGTTTGGTATAAGCATTGAGATATCACATCTCATGCTATAGGAAGGGTCTCAGGATTGGAATGGGAAGGAATTGGATATCACATCTCAGGCTATAGGAAGGGTCTCAGGATTGGAATGGGAAGGAGTTGGATATCACATCTCATGCTATAGGAAGGGTCTCTTGTTTGGTATAAGCATTGAGATATCACATCTCATGCTATAGGAAGGGTCTCAGGATTGGAATGGAAGGAGTTGGATATCACATCTCATGCTATAGGAAGGGTCTCAGGATTGGAATGGGAAGGAGTTGAATATGACATCTCATGCCGTAGGAAGGGTCTCAGGTTTGGTATAAACATTGAGATATCACATCTCTGCTATCAAAAGGGTCTCAGGATTGGAATTGGAAGGAGTTGGATATCCCATCTCATGTTATAGGAAGAGTCTCAGGTTTGGTATTAGAAGCATTGAGATATCACATCTCATGCTATAGGAAGTGTCTCAGGATTGGAATGGGAAGGACTTGGATATCACATCTCATGCTATAGGTAGGGTCTCAAGTTTGACATAAGAAGCATTGAGATATCACATCTCATGCTATAGGAAGGGTCTGAGGATTGGAATGGGAAGGAGTTGGATATCACATCTCCTGCTATGGGAAGGGTCTCAGGTTTGGTATAAGCAGTGAGATATCACATCTCATGCTATAGGAAGTGTCTCAGGATTGGAATGGGAAGGAGTTGGATATCACATCTCATGTTATAGGAAGGATCTCAGGTGTGGTATAAGCATTGAGGTATCACATCTCTGCTATCGGAAGGGTCTCAATATTGGAATGGGAAGGAGTTGGATATTCCCATCTCATGTTATAGGAACGGTCTCAGGTTTGGTATTAGAAGCATTGAGATATCACATCTCATGCTATAGGAAGGGTCTCAGGATTGGAATGGGAAGGACTTGGATATCACATCTCATGCTATAGGGAGGGTCTCAAGTTTGATATTAGAAGCTTTGAGATATCACATCTCATGATATCGGAAGGGTCTCAGGATTGGAATGGGAAGGAGTTGGATATCACATCTCATGATAAAGGAAGGGTCTAAGGTTTGGAAGGGGAAGGATTTGGATATCACATCTCATGTTATATTACGGGTCTCAGGTTTGGTATTAGAAGCATTGAGATATCAAGTCTCATAGTATAGGAAGGGTCTCAGAATTGGAATGGGAAGGAGTTGGATATCCCATCTCATGTTATAGGAAGAGTCTCTGGTTTGGTATTAGAATCATTGAGATATTCACATCGCATGCTGTAGGAAGGGTCTAAGGATTGGAATGGGATGGACTTGGATATCACATCTCATGCTATAGGTAGGCTCTCAGGTTTGGTATAAGCATTGAGATATCACATCTCATGCTATAGGAAGGGTCTCAGAATTGGAATGGGAAGGAGTTGGATATCACATCTCAAGCTATTTCGAAGGGTCTCAGTATTGGAATGGGAAGGACTTGGATATCACATCTCATGCTATAGGAAGGCTCTCAGGTTTGGAAGGGGAAAGAGTTGGATATCTCATATCATGTTAGAGGTAGGATCTCAGGTTTGGTATTAGAGGCATTGAGATATCACATCTCATGCTATCAGAAGGGTCTCAGGAATGGAATGGGAAGGAGTTAGATATCACATCTCATGCTAAAGGGAGGGTCTCAGGTTTGGAAGGGGAAGGATTTGGATATCACATCTCATGTTATAGGAAGGATCTCAGGTTTGGTATTAGAAGCATTGAGATATCACATCTCATGCTATCGGAAGGATCTCAGGTTTGGTATTAGAAGCATTGAGATATCGCATCTCATGCTATCAGAAGAGTCTCAGGATTGGAATAGGAAGGAGTTGGATATCACATTTCATGCTAATGGGAGGGTCTCAGGTTTGGAAGGGGAAGGATTTGGATATCACATCTCATGTTATCGGAAGGATCTCACGTTTGGTATTAGAAGTATTGAGATATCATATCTCATGCTATAGGAAGGGTCTCAGGATTGGAATGGGAAGGAGTTGGATATCACATCTCATGCTATAGGGAGGGTCTCAGGATTGGAATGGGAAGGACTTAGATATCACATATCATGCTATAGGGAGGGTCTCAGTTTTGATATTAGAAGCATTGAGATATCACATCTCATGCTATCGGAAGTGTCTCAGGATTGGAATGGGAAGGAGCTGGATATCACATCTCATGCTAAAGGAAGGGTCTCAGGTTTGGAACGAGAAGGATTTGGATATCACATCTCATGTTATAGGAAGGGTCTCAGGTTTGGTATAAGCATTGAGATATCACATCTCTGCTATCGGAAGTGTCTCAGGATTGGAATGGGAAGGAGTTGGATATCCCATCTCATGTTATAGGACGGGTCTCAGGTTTGTTATTAGAATCATTGAGATATCATATTGCATGCTGTAGGAAGGGTCTAAGGGTTGGAATGTGATGGACTTGGATATCATATCTCATGCTATAGATAGGCTCTTAGGTTTGGAAAGGGAAGGAGTTGGATATCACATTTCATGTTAGAGGAAGGATCTCAGGTTTGGTATTAGAAGCATTGAGATATCACATCTCATGCTATAGGAAGGGTCTCAGGATTGGAATGGGAAGCAGTTGGATATGACATCTCATGCTATAGGAAGGGTCTCAGGTTTGGTATAAGCATTGAGATATCACATCTCATGCTATAGGACGGGTCTCAGGATTGGAATGGAAGGAGTTGGATATCACATCTCATGTTATAGGAAGGATCTCAGGTTTGGTATTAGAAGCATTGAGAAATCACATCTCATGCTATAGGAAGGGTGTCAGGGTTGGAATAGGAAGGAGTTGGATATCACATCTCATCCAATAGGAAGGGTCTCAGGTTTGGAATGGGAAGGAATTGGATATCACATCTCATGTTATAGGAAGGATCTCAGGTTTGGTATTAGAAGCATTGAGATATCACATCTCATGCTATAGGAAGGGTCTCAGGATTGGAATGTGAAGGATTTGGATATCACATCTCATGCTAAAGGAAGGGTCTCAGGTTTGGTAGAAGCATTGAGATATCACGTCGCTGCTATCGGAAGCGTCTCAGGATTGGATTGGGAAGGAGTTGGATATCCCTTCTCATGCTATAGGAAGGGTCTCAGGATTTGAATGGCAAGGAGTTGGATATCACATCTCATGCCATAGGAAGGGTCTCAGGTTTGGTATAAGCATTGAGATATCACATCTCTGCTATCGGAAGGGTCTCAGGATTGGATTGGGAAGGAGTTGGATATCCCTTCTCATGCTATAGGAAGTGTCTCAGGTTGGAATGGGAAGGAGTTGGATATCACATCTCATGTTATAGGAAGGGTCTCAGGATTGGAATGGGAAGGATTTGGATATCACATCTCTTGCTATAGGAAGGGTCTCAGGATTGGAATGGGTAGGAGTTGGATATTACTTTCTTGCTATAGGAAGGGTCTCATGTTTGGAATGGGAAGGAGTTGGATATCACATATGCTATAGTTAGTGTCTCAGGTTTGGAACGGGAAGGAGTTGGATATCACATCTCATGTTATAGGAAGGGTCTCAGGTTTGGTATAAGCATTGAGATATCACATCTCTGCTATCGGAAGCGGCTCAGGATTGGAATGGGAAGGAGTTGGATATCCCATCTCATGTTATAGGAAGAGTCTCTGGTTTGGTATTAGAATCATTGAGATATCACATCGCATGCTGTAGGAAGGGTCTAAGGATTGGAATGGGATGGACTTGGATATCACATCTCATGTTATAGGTAGGCTCTCAGGTTTGGTATAAGCATTGAGATATCACATCTCATGCTATAGGAATGGTCTCAGGATTGGAATGGGAAGGAATTGGATATCACATCTCAGGCTATAGGAAGGGTCTCAGGATTGGAATGGGAAGGAGTTGGATATCACATCTCATGCTATAGGAAGGGTCTCAGGTTTGGTATAAGCATTGAGATATCACATCTCATGCTATAGGAAGGGTCTCAGGATTGGAATGGAAGGAGTTGGATATCACATCTCATGTTATGGGAAGGATCTCAGGTTTGGTATTAGAAGCATTGAGACATCACATCTCATGCTATAGGAAGGGTCTCAGGATTGGAATGGGAAGGAGTTGGATATCAAATCTCATGCTATAGGAAGGGTCTCAGGATTGGAATGGGAAGGAGTTGAATATGACATCTCATGCCGTAGGAAGGGTCTCAGGTTTGGTATAAACATTGAGATATCACATCTCTGCTATCAAAAGGGTCTCAGGATTGGAATTGGAAGGAGTTGGATATCCCATCTCATGTTATAGGAAGAGTCTCAGGTTTGGTATTAGAATCATTGAGATATCACATCGCATGCTGTAGGAAGGGTCTAAGGATTGGAATGGGATGGACTTGGATATCACATCTCATATTATAGGTAGGCTCTCAGGTTTGGTATAAGCATTGAGATATCACATCGCATGCTATAGGAAGGGTCTCAGGATTGGAATGGGAAGGAATTGGATATAACATCTCCTGCTATGGGAAGGGTCTCAGGTTTGGTATAAGCAGTGAGATATCACATCTCATGCTATAGGAAGTGTCTCAGGATTGGAATGGGAAGGAGTTGGATATCACATCTCATGTTATAGGAAGGATCTCAGGTGTGGTATAAGCATTGAGATATCACATCTCTGCTATCGGAAGGGTCTCAAGATTGGAATGGGAAGGAGTTGGATATTCCCATCTCATGTTATAGGAAGGGTCTCAGGTTTGGTATTAGAAGCATTGAGATATCACATCTCATGCTATAGGAAGGGTCTCAGGATTGGAATGGGAAGGATTTGGATATCACATCTCATGCTATAGGGAGGGTCTCAAGTTTGATATTAGAAGCTTTGAGATATCACATCTCATGATATCGGAAGGGTCTCAGGATTGGAATGGGAAGGAGTTGGATATCACATCTCATGATAAAGGACGGGTCTAAGGTTTGGAAGGGGAAGGATTTGGATATCACATCTCATGTTATATTACGGGTCTCAGGTTTGGTATTAGAAGCATTGAGATATCAAGTCTCATAGTATAGGAAGGGTCTCAGAATTGGAATGGGAAGGAGTTGGATATCCCATCTCATGTTATAGGAAGAGTCTCTGGTTTGGTATTAGAATCATTGAGATATTCACATCGCATGCTGTAGGAAGGGTCTCAGGATTGGAATGGGAAGGACTTGGATATCACATCTCATGCTATAGGGAGGGTCTCAAGTTTGATATTAGAAGCTTTGAGATATCACATCTCATGATATCGGAAGGGTCTCAGGATTGGAATGGGAAGGAGTTGGATATCACATCTCATGATAAAGGACGGGTCTAAGGTTTGGAAGGGGAAGGATTTGGATATCACATCTCATGTTGTATTACGGGTCTCAGGTTTGGTATTAGAAGCATTGAGATATCAAGTCTCATAGTATAGGAAGGGTCTCAGAATTGGAATGGGAAGGAGTTGGATATCCCATCTCATGTTATAGGAAGACTCTCTGGTTTGGTATTAGAATCATTGAGATATTCACATCGCATGCTGTAGGAAGGGTCTAAGGATTGGAGTGGGATGGACTTGGATATCACATCTCATGCTATAGGTAGGCTCTCAGGTTTGGTATAAGCATTGAGATATCACATCTCATGTTATAGGAAGGGTCTCAGAATTGGAATGGGAAGGAGTTGGATATCACATCTCAAGCTATAGGAAGGGTCTCAGTATTGGAATGGGAAGGACTTGGATATCACATCTCATGCTATAGGAAGGCTCTCAGGTTTGGAAGGGGAAAGAGTTGGATATCTCATTTCATGTTAGAGGTAGGATCTCAGGTTTGGTATTAGAGGCATTGAGATATCACATCTCATGCTATCAGAAGGGTCTCAGGAATGGAATGGGAAGGAGTTAGATATCACATCTCATGCTAAAGGGAGGGTCTCAGGTTTGGAAGGGGAAGGATTTGGATATCACATCTCATGTTATAGGAAGGATCTCAGGTTTGGTATTAGAAGCATTGAGATATCACATCTCATGCTATCGGAAGGATCTCAGGTTTGGTATTAGAAGCATTGAGATATCACATCTCATGCTATCAGAAGAGTCTCAGGATTGGAATAGGAAGGAGTTGGATATCACATTTCATGCTAAAGGGAGGGTCTCAGGTTTGGAAGGGGAAGGATTTGGATATCACATCTCATGTTATCGGAAGGATCTCACGTTTGGTATTAGAAGTATTGAGATATCATATCTCATGCTATAGGAAGGGTCTCAGGATTGGAATGGGAAGGAGTTGGATATCACATCTCATGATATAGGGAGGGTCTCAGGATTGGAATGGGAAGGACTTAGATATCACATATCATGCTATAGGGAGGGTCTCAGTTTTGATATTAGAAGCATTGAGATATCACATCTCATGCTATCGGAAGTGTCTCAGGATTGGAATGGGAAGGAGCTGGATATCACATCTCATGCCATAGGAAGGGTCTCAGGTTTGGTATAAGCATTGAGATATCACATCTCTGCTATCGGAAGGGTCTCAGGATTGGATTGGGAAGGAGTTGGATATCCCTTCTCATGCTATAGGAAGTGTCTCAGGTTGGAATGGGAAGGAGTTGGATATCACATCTCATGTTATAGGAAGGGTCTCAGGATTGGAATGGGAAGGATTTGGATATCACATCTCTTGCTATAGGAAGGGTCTCAGGATTGGAATGGGTAGGAGTTGGATATTACTTTCTTGCTATAGGAAGGGTCTCATGTTTGGAATGGGAAGGAGTTGGATATCACATATGCTATAGTTAGTGTCTCAGGTTTGGAACGGGAAGGAGTTGGATATCACATCTCATGTTATAGGAAGGGTCTCAGGTTTGGTATAAGCATTGAGATATCACATCTCTGCTATCGGAAGCGGCTCAGGATTGGAATGGGAAGGAGTTGGATATCCCATCTCATGTTATAGGAAGAGTCTCTGGTTTGGTATTAGAATCATTGAGATATCACATCGCATGCTGTAGGAAGGGTCTAAGGATTGGAATGGGATGGACCTGGATATCACATCTCATGTTATAGGTAGGCTCTCAGGTTTGGTATAAGCATTGAGATATCACATCTCATGCTATAGGAAGGGTCTCAGGATTGGAATGGGAAGGAATTGGATATCACATCTCAGGCTATAGGAAGGGTCTCAGGATTGGAATGGGAAGGAGTTGGATATCACATCTCATGCTATAGGAAGGGTCTCAGGTTTGGTATAAGCATTGAGATATCACATCTCATGCTATAGGAAGGGTCTCAGGATTGGAATGGAAGGAGTTGGATATCACATCTCATGTTATGGGAAGGATCTCAGGTTTGGTATTAGAAGCATTGAGACATCACATCTCATGCTATAGGAAGGGTCTCAGGATTGGAATGGGAAGGAGTTGGATATCAAATCTCATGCTATAGGAAGGGTCTCAGGATTGGAATGGGAAGGAGTTGAATATGACATCTCATGCCGTAGGAAGGGTCTCAGGTTTGGTATAAACATTGAGATATCACATCTCTGCTATCAAAAGGGTCTCAGGATTGGAATTGGAAGGAGTTGGATATCCCATCTCATGTTATAGGAAGAGTCTCAGGTTTGGTATTAGAATCATTGAGATATCACATCGCATGCTGTAGGAAGGGTCTAAGGATTGGAATGGGATGGACTTGGATATCACATCTCATATTATAGGTAGGCTCTCAGGTTTGGTATAAGCATTGAGATATCACATCTCATGCTATAGGAAGGGTCTCAGGATTGGAATGGGAAGGAATTGGATATAACATCTCCTGCTATGGGAAGGGTCTCAGGTTTGGTATAAGCAGTGAGATATCACATCTCATGCTATAGGAAGTGTCTCAGGATTGGAATGGGAAGGAGTTGGATATCACATCTCATGTTATAGGAAGGATCTCAGGTGTGGTATAAGCATTGAGATATCACATCTCTGCTATCGGAAGGGTCTCAAGATTGGAATGGGAAGGAGTTGGATATTCCCATCTCATGTTATAGGAAGGGTCTCAGGTTTGGTATTAGAAGCATTGAGATATCACATCTCATGCTATAGGAAGGGTCTCAGGATTGGAATGGGAAGGACTTGGATATCACATCTCATGCTATAGGGAGGGTCTCAAGTTTGATATTAGAAGCTTTGAGATATCACATCTCATGATATCGGAAGGGTCTCAGGATTGGAATGGGAAGGAGTTGGATATCACATCTCATGATAAAGGACGGGTCTAAGGTTTGGAAGGGGAAGGATTTGGATATCACATCTCATGTTATATTACGGGTCTCAGGTTTGTTATTAGAAGCATTGAGATATCAAGTCTCATAGTATAGGAAGGGTCTCAGAATTGGAATGGGAAGGAGTTGGATATCCCATCTCATGTTATAGGAAGACTCTCTGGTTTGGTATTAGAATCATTGAGATATTCACATCGCATGCTGTAGGAAGGGTCTAAGGATTGGAGTGGGATGGACTTGGATATCACATCTCATGCTATAGGGAGGGTCTCAAGTTTGATATTAGAAGCTTTGAGATATCACATCTCATGATATAGGAAGGGTCTCAGAATTGGAATGGGAAGGAGTTGGATATCACATCTCAAGCTATAGGAAGGGTCTCAGTATTGGAATGGGAAGGACTTGGATATCACATCTCATGCTATAGGAAGGCTCTCAGGTTTGGAAGGGGAAAGAGTTGGATATCTCATTTCATGTTAGAGGTAGGATCTCAGGTTTGGTATTAGAGGCATTGAGATATCACATCTCATGCTATCAGAAGGGTCTCAGGAATGGAATGGGAAGGAGTTAGATATCACATCTCATGCTAAAGGGAGGGTCTCAGGTTTGGAAGGGGAAGGATTTGGATATCACATCTCATGTTATAGGAAGGATCTCAGGTTTGGTATTAGAAGCATTGAGATATCACATCTCATGCTATCGGAAGGATCTCAGGTTTGGTATTAGAAGCATTGAGATATCACATCTCATGCTATCAGAAGAGTCTCAGGATTGGAATAGGAAGGAGTTGGATATCACATTTCATGCTAAAGGGAGGGTCTCAGGTTTGGAAGGGGAAGGATTTGGATATCACATCTCATGTTATCGGAAGGATCTCACGTTTGGTATTAGAAGTATTGAGATATCATATCTCATGCTATAGGAAGGGTCTCAGGATTGGAATGGGAAGGAGTTGGATATCACATCTCATGATATAGGGAGGGTCTCAGGATTGGAATGGGAAGGACTTAGATATCACATATCATGCTATAGGGAGGGTCTCAGTTTTGATATTAGAAGCATTGAGATATCACATCTCATGCTATCGGAAGTGTCTCAGGATTGGAATGGGAAGGAGCTGGATATCACATCTCATGCTAAAGGAAGGGTCTCAGGTTTGGAACGAGAAGGATTTGGATATCACATCTCATGTTATAGGAAGGGTCTCAGGTTTGGTATAAGCATTGAGATATCACATCTCTGCTATCGGAAGTGTCTCAGGATTGGAATGGGAAGGAGTTGGATATCCCATCTCATGTTATAGGACGGGTCTCAGGTTTGTTATTAGAATCATTGAGATATCATATTGCATGCTGTAGGAAGGGTCTAAGGGTTGGAATGTGAAGGACTTGGATATCACATCTCATGCTATAGATAGGCTCTTAGGTTTGGAAAGGGAAGGAGTTGGATATCACATTTCATGTTAGAGGAAGGATCTCAGGTTTGGTATTAGAAGCATTGAGATATCACATCTCATGCTATAGGAAGGGTCTCAGGATTGGAATGGGAAGCAGTTGGATATCACATCTCATGCTATAGGAAGGGTCTCAGGTTTGGTATAAGCATTGAGATATCACATCTCATGCTATAGGACGGGTCTCAGGATTGGAATGGAAGGAGTTGGATATCACATCTCATGTTATAGGAAGGATCTCAGGTTTGGCATTAGAAGCATTGAGACATCACATCTCATGCTATAGGAAGGGTCTCAGGGTTGGAATGGGAAGGAGTTGGATATCACATCTCATCCAATAGGAAGGGTCTCAGGTTTGGAATGGGAAGGAATTGGATATCACATCTCATGTTATAGGAAGGATCTCAGGTTTGGTATTAGAAGCATTGAGATATCACATCTCATGCTATAGGAAGGGTCTCAGGATTGGAATGTGAAGGATTTGGATATCACATCTCATGCTAAAGGAAGGGTCTCAGGTTTGGTAGAAGCATTGAGATATCACGTCGCTGCTATCGGAAGGGTCTCAGGATTGGATTGGGAAGGAGTTGGATATCCCTTCTCATGCTATAGGAAGGGTCTCAGGATTTGAATGGCAAGGAGTTGGATATCACATCTCATGCCATAGGAAGGGTCTCAGGTTTGGATTGGGAAGGAGTTGGATATCCCTTCTCATGCTATAGGAAGTGTCTCAGGTTGGAATGGGAAGAAGTTGGATATCACATCTCATGTTATTGGAAGGGTCTCAGGATTGGAATGGGAAGGATTTGGATATCACATCTCTTGCTATAGGAAGGGTCTCAGGATTGGAATGGGTTGGAGTTGGATATTACTTTCTTGCTATAGGAAGGGTCTCATGTTTGGAATGGGAAGGAGTTGGATATCACATATGCTATAGTTAGTGTCTCAGGTTTGGAACGGGAAGGAGTTGGATATCACATCTCATGTTATAGGAAGGGTCTCAGGTTTGGTATAAGCATTGAGATATCACATCTCTGCTATCGGAAGCGGCTCAGGATTGGAATGGGAAGGAGTTGGATATCCCATCTCATGTTATAGGAAGAGTCTCTGGTTTGGTATTAGAATCATTGAGATATCACATCGCATGCTGTAGGAAGGGTCTAAGGATTGGAATGGGATGGACTTGGATATCACATCTCATGTTATAGGTAGGCTCTCAGGTTTGGTATAAGCATTGAGATATCACATCTCATGCTATAGGAAGGGTCTCAGGATTGGAATGGGAAGGAATTGGATATCACATCTCAGGCTATAGGAAGGGTCTCAGGATTGGAATGGGAAGGAGTTGGATATCACATCTCATGCTATAGGAAGGGTCTCAGGTTTGGTATAAGCATTGATATATCACATCTCATGCTATAGGAAGGATCTCAGGATTGGAATGGAAGGAGTTGGATATCACATCTCATGTTATAGGAAGGATCTCAGGTTTGGTATTAGAAGCATTGAGACATCACATCTCATGCTATAGGAAGGGTCTCAGGATTGGAATGGGAAGGAGTTGGATATCAAATCTCATGCTATAGGAAGGGTCTCAGGATTGGAATGGGAAGGAGTTGAATATGACATCTCATGCCGTAGGAAGGGTCTCAGGTTTGGTATAAACATTGAGATATCACATCTCTGCTATCAAAAGGGTCTCAGGATTGGAATTGGAAGGAGTTGGATATCCCATCTCATGTTATAGGAAGAGTCTCAGGTTTGGTATTAGAAGCATTGAGATATCACATCTCATGCTATAGGAAGTGTCTCAGGATTGGAATGGGAAGGACTTGGATATCACATCTCATGCTATATGTAGGGTCTCAAGTTTGACATTAGAAGCATTGAGATATCACATCTCATGCTATAGGAAGGGTCTGAGGATTGGAATGGGAAGGAGTTGGATATCACATCTCCTGCTATGGGAAGGGTCTCAGGTTTGGTATAAGCAGTGAGATATCACATCTCATGCTATAGGAAGTGTCTCAGGATTGGAATGGGAAGGAGTTGGATATCACATCTCATGTTATAGGAAGGATCTCAGGTGTGGTATAAGCATTGAGATATCACATCTCTGCTATCGGAAGGGTCTCAAGATTGGAATGGGAAGGAGTTGGATATTCCCATCTCATGTTATATTACGGGTCTCAGGTTTGGTATTAGAAGCATTGAGATATCAAGTCTCATAGTATAGGAAGGGTCTCAGAATTGGAATGGGAAGGAGTTGGATATCCCATCTCATGTTATAGGAAGAGTCTCTGGTTTGGTATTAGAATCATTGAGATATTCACATCGCATGCTGTAGGAAGGGTCTCAGGATTGGAATGGGAAGGACTTGGATATCACATCTCATGCTATAGGGAGGGTCTCAAGTTTGATATTAGAAGCTTTGAGATAACACATCTCATGATATCGGAAGGGTCTCAGGATTGGAATGGGAAGGAGTTGGATATCACATCTCATGATAAAGGACGGGTCTAAGGTTTGGAAGGGGAAGGATTTGGATATCACATCTCATGTTATATTACGGGTCTCAGGTTTGGTATTAGAAGCATTGAGATATCAAGTCTCATAGTATAGGAAGGGTCTCAGAATTGGAATGGGAAGGAGTTGGATATCCCATCTCATGTTATAGGAAGAGTCTCTGGTTTGGTATTAGAATCATTGAGATATTCACATCGCATGCTGTAGGAAGGGTCTAAGGATTGGAATGGGATGGACTTGGATATCACATCTCATGCTATAGGTAGGCTCTCAGGTTTGGTATAAGCATTGAGATATCACATCTCATGTTATAGGAAGGGTCTCAGAATTGGAATGGGAAGGAGTTGGATATCACACCTCAAGCTATAGGAAGGGTCTCAGTATTGGAATGGGAAGGACTTGGATATCACATCTCATGCTATAGGAAGGCTCTCAGGTTTGGAAGGGGAAAGAGTTGGATATCTCATTTCATGTTAGAGGTAGGATCTCAGGTTTGGTATTAGAGGCATTGAGATATCACATCTCATGCTATCAGAAGGGTCTCAGGAATGGAATGGGAAGGAGTTAGATATCACATCTCATGCTAAAGGGGGGGTCTCAGGTTTGGAAGGGGAAGGATTTGGATATCACATCTCATGTTATAGGAAGGATCTCAGGTTTGGTATTAGAAGCATTGAGATATCACATCTCATGCTATCGGAAGGATCTCAGGTTTGGTATTAGAAGCATTGAGATATCACATCTCATGCTATCAGAAGAGTCTCAGGATTGGAATAGGAAGGAGTTGGATATCACATTTCATGCTAAAGGGAGGGTCTCAGGTTTGGAAGGGGAAGGATTTGGATATCACATCTCATGTTATCGGAAGGATCTCACGTTTGGTATTAGAAGTATTGAGATATCATATCTCATGCTATAGGAAGGGTCTCAGGATTGGAATGGGAAGGAGTTGGATATCACATCTCATGATATAGGGAGGGTCTCAGGATTGGAATGGGAAGGACTTAGATATCACATATCATGCTATAGGGAGGGTCTCAGTTTTGATATTAGAAGCATTGAGATATCACATCTCATGCTATCGGAAGTGTCTCAGGATTGGAATGGGAAGGAGCTGGATATCACATCTCATGCTAAAGGAAGGGTCTCAGGTTTGGAACGAGAAGGATTTGGATATCACATCTCATGTTATAGGAAGGGTCTCAGGTTTGGTATAAGCATTGAGATATCACATCTCTGCTATCGGAAGTGTCTCAGGATTGGAATGGGAAGGAGTTGGATATCCCATCTCATGTTATAGGACGGGTCTCAGGTTTGTTATTAGAATCATTGAGATATCATATTGCATGCTGTAGGAAGGGTCTAAGGGTTGGAATGTGAAGGACTTGGATATCACATCTCATGCTATAGATAGGCTCTTAGGTTTGGAAAGGGAAGGAGTTGGATATCACATTTCATGTTAGAGGAAGGATCTCAGGTTTGGTATTAGAAGCATTGAGATATCACATCTCATGCTATAGGAAGGGTCTCAGGATTGGAATGGGAAGCAGTTGGATATCACATCTCATGCTTTAGGAAGGGTCTCAGGTTTGGTATAAGCATTGAGATATCACATCTCATGCTATAGGACGGGTCTCAGGATTGGAATGGAAGGAGTTGGATATCACATCTCATGTTATAGGAAGGATCTCAGGTTTGGCATTAGAAGCATTGAGACATCACATCTCATGCTATAGGAAGGGTCTCAGGGTTGGAATGGGAAGGAGTTGGATATCACATCTCATCCAATAGGAAGGGTCTCAGGTTTGGAATGGGAAGGAATTGGATATCACATCTCATGTTATAGGAAGGATCTCAGGTTTGGTATTAGAAGCATTGAGATATCACATCTCATGCTATAGGAAGGGTCTCAGGATTGGAATGTGAAGGATTTGGATATCACATCTCATGCTAAAGGAAGGGTCTCAGGTTTGGTAGAAGCATTGAGATATCACGTCGCTGCTATCGGAAGGGTCTCAGGATTGGATTGGGAAGGAGTTGGATATCCCTTCTCATGCTATAGGAAGGGTCTCAGGATTTGAATGGCAAGGAGTTGGATATCACATCTCATGCCATAGGAAGGGTCTCAGGTTTGGATTGGGAAGGAGTTGGACATCCCTTCTCATGCTATAGGAAGTGTTTCAGGTTGGAATGGGAAGAAGTTGGATATCACATCTCATGTTATTGGAAGGGTCTCAGGATTGGAATGGGAAGGATTTGGATATCACATCTCTTGCTATAGGAAGTGCCTCAGGATTGGAATGGGTTGGAGTTGGATATTACTTTCTTGCTATAGGAAGGGTCTCATGTTTGGAATGGGAAGGAGTTGGATATCACATATGCTCTAGTTAGTGTCTCAGGTTTGGAACGGGAAGGAGTTGGATATCACATCTCATGTTATAGGAAGGGTCTCAGGTTTGGTATAAGCATTGAGATATCACATCTCTGCTATCGGAAGCGGCTCAGGATTGGAATGGGAAGGAGTTGGATATCCCATCTCATGTTATAGGAAGAGTCTCTGGTTTGGTATTAGAATCATTGAGATATCACATCGCATGCTGTAGGAAGGGTCTAAGGATTGGAATGGGATGGACTTGGATATCACATCTCATGTTATAGGTAGGCTCTCAGGTTTGGTATAAGCATTGAGATATCACATCTCATGCTATAGGAAGGGTCTCAGGATTGGAATGGGAAGGAATTGGATATCACATCTCAGGCTATAGGAAGGGTCTCAGGATTGGAATGGGAAGGAGTTGGATATCACATCTCATGCTATAGGAAGGGTCTCAGGTTTGGTATAAGCATTGATATATCACATCTCATGCTATAGGAAGGATCTCAGGATTGGAATGGAAGGAGTTGGATATCACATCTCATGTTATAGGAAGGATCTCAGGTTTGGTATTAGAAGCATTGAGACATCACATCTCATGCTATAGGAAGGGTCTCAGGATTGGAATGGGAAGGAGTTGGATATCAAATCTCATGCTATAGGAAGGGTCTCAGGATTGGAATGGGAAGGAGTTGAATATGACATCTCATGCCGTAGGAAGGGTCTCAGGTTTGGTATAAACATTGAGATATCACATCTCTGCTATCAAAAGGGTCTCAGGATTGGAATTGGAAGGAGTTGGATATCCCATCTCATGTTATAGGAAGAGTCTCAGGTTTGGTATTAGAAGCATTGAGATATCACATCTCATGCTATAGGAAGTGTCTCAGGATTGGAATGGGAAGGACTTGGATATCACATCTCATGCTATATGTAGGGTCTCAAGTTTGACATTAGAAGCATTGAGATATCACATCTCATGCTATAGGAAGGGTCTGAGGATTGGAATGGGAAGGAGTTGGATATCACATCTCCTGCTATGGGAAGGGTCTCAGGTTTGGTATAAGCAGTGAGATATCACATCTCATGCTATAGGAAGTGTCTCAGGATTGGAATGGGAAGGAGTTGGATATCACATCTCATGTTATAGGAAGGATCTCAGGTGTGGTATAAGCATTGAGATATCACATCTCTGCTATCGGAAGGGTGTCAAGATTGGAATGGGAAGGAGTTGGATATTCCCATCTCATGTTATAGGAAGGGTCTCAGGTTTGGTATTAGAAGCATTGAGATATCACATCTCATGCTATAGGAAGGGTCTCAGGATTGGAATGGGAAGGACTTGGATATCACATCTCATGCTATAGGGAGGGTCTCAAGTTTGATATTAGAAGCTTTGAGATATCACATCTCATGATATCGGAAGGGTCTCAGGATTGGAATGGGAAGGAGTTGGATATCACATCTCATGATAAAGGAAGGGTCTAAGGTTTGGAAGGGGAAGGATTTGGATATCACATCTCATGTTATATTACGGGTCTCAGGTTTGGTATTAGAAGCATTGAGATATCAAGTCTCATAGTATAGGAAGGGTCTCAGAATTGGAATGGGAAGGAGTTGGATATCCCATCTCATGTTAAAGGAAGAGTCTCTGGTTTGGTATTAGAATCATTGAGATATTCACATCGCATGCTGTAGGAAGGGTCTCAGGTTTGGTATAAGCATTGAGATATCACATCTCATGCTATAGGAAGGGTCTCAGAATTGGAATGGGAAGGAGTTGGATATCACATCTCAAGCTATAGGAAGGGTCTCAGTATTGGAATGGGAAGGACTTGGATATCACATCTCATGCTATAGGAAGGCTCTCAGGTTTGGAAGGGGAAAGAGTTGGATATCTCATTTCATGTTAGAGGTAGGATCTCAGGTTTGGTATTAGAGGCATTGAGATATCACATCTCATGCTATCAGAAGGGTCTCAGGAATGGAATGGGAAGGAGTTAGATATCACATCTCATGCTAAAGGGAGGGTCTCAGGTTTGGAAGGGGAAGGATTTGGATATCACATCTCATGTTATAGGAAGGATCTCAGGTTTGGTATTAGAAGCATTGAGATATCACATCTCATGCTATCGGAAGGATCTCAGGTTTGGTATTAGAAGCATTGAGATATCACATCTCATGCTATCAGAAGAGTCTCAGGATTGGAATAGGAAGGAGTTGGATATCACATTTCATGCTAAAGGGAGGGTCTCAGGTTTGGAAGGGGAAGGATTTGGATATCACATCTCATGTTATCGGAAGGATCTCACGTTTGGTATTAGAAGTATTGAGATATCATATCTCATGCTATAGGAAGGGTCTCAGGATTGGAATGGGAAGGAGTTGGATATCACATCTCATGCTATAGGGAGGGTCTCAGGATTGGAATGGGAAGGACTTAGATATCACATATCATGCTATAGGGAGGGTCTCAGTTTTGATATTAGAAGCATTGAGATATCACATCTCATGCTATCGGAAGTGTCTCAGGATTGGAATGGGAAGGAGCTGGATATCACATCTCATGCTAAAGGAAGGGTCTCAGGTTTGGAACGAGAAGGATTTGGATATCACATCTCATGTTATAGGAAGGGTCTCAGGTTTGGTATAAGCATTGAGATATCACATCTCTGCTATCGGAAGTGTCTCAGGATTGGAATGGGAAGGAGTTGGATATCCCATCTCATGTTATAGGACGGGTCTCAGGTTTGTTATTAGAATCATTGAGATATCATATTGCATGCTGTAGGAAGGGTCTAAGGGTTGGAATGTGAAGGACTTGGATATCACATCTCATGCTATAGATAGGCTCTTAGGTTTGGAAAGGGAAGGAGTTGGATATCACATTTCATGTTAGAGGAAGGATCTCAGGTTTGGTATTAGAAGCATTGAGATATCACATCTCATGCTATAGGAAGGGTCTCAGGATTGGAATGGGAAGCAGTTGGATATGACATCTCATGCTATAGGAAGGGTCTCAGGTTTGGTATAAGCATTGAGATATCACATCTCATGCTATAGGACGGGTCTCAGGATTGGAATGGAAGGAGTTGGATATCACATCTCATGTTATAGGAAGGATCTCAGGTTTGGTATTAGAAGCATTGAGACATCACATCTCATGCTATAGGAAGGGTCTCAGGGTTGGAATGGGAAGGAGTTGGTTATCACATCTCATCCAATAGGAAGGGTCTCAGGTTTGGAATGGGAAGGAATTGGATATCACATCTCATGTTATAGGAAGGATCTCAGGTTTGGTATTAGAAGCATTGAGATATCACATCTCATGCTATAGGAAGGGTCTCAGGATTGGAATGTGAAGGATTTGGATATCACATCTCATGCTAAAGGAAGGGTCTCAGGTTTGGTAGAAGCATTGAGATATCACGTCGCTGCTATCGGAAGGGTCTCAGGATTGAATTGGGAAGGAGTTGGATATCCCTTCTCATGCTATAGGAAGGGTCTCAGGATTTGAATGGCAAGGAGTTGGATATCACATCTCATGCCATAGGAAGGGTCTCAGGTTTGGTATAAGCATTGAGATATCACATCGCTGCTATCGGAAGGGTCTCAGGATTGGATTGGGAAGGAGTTGGATATCCCTTCTCATGCTATAGGAAGTGTCTCAGGTTGGAATGGGAAGGAGTTGGATATCACATCTCATGTTATAGGAAGGGTCTCAGGATTGGAATGGGAAGGATTTGGATATCACATCTCTTGCTATAGGAAGGGTCTCAGGATTGGAATGGGTAGGAGTTGGATATTATTTTCTTGCTATAGGAAGGGTCTCATGTTTGGAATGGGAAGGAGTTGGATATCACATATGCTATAGTTAGTGTCTCAGGTTTGGAACGGGAAGGAGTTGGATATCACATCTCATGTTATAGGAAGGGTCTCAGGTTTGGTATAAGCATTGAGATATCACATCTCTGCTATCAGAAGCGGCTCAGGATGGGAATGGGAAGGAGTTGGATATCCCATCTCATGTTATAGGAAGAGTCTCTGGTTTGGTATTAGAATCATTGAGATATCACATCGCATGCTGTAGGAAGGGTCTAAGGATTGGAATGGGATGGACTTGGATATCACATCTCATGTTATAGGTAGGCTCTCAGGTTTGGTATAAGCATTGAGATATCACATCTCATGCTATAGGAAGGGTCTCAGGATTGGAATGGGAAGGAATTGGATATCACATCTCAGGCTATAGGAAGGGTCTCAGGATTGGAATGGGAAGGAGTTGGATATCACATCTCATGCTATAGGAAGGGTCTCAGGTTTGGTATAAGCATTGAGATATCACATCTCATGCTATAGGAAGGGTCTCAGGATTGGAATGGAAGGAGTTGGATATCACATCTCATGTTATAGGAAGGATCTCAGGTTTGGTATTAGAAGCATTGAGACATCACATCTCATGCTATAGGAAGGGTCTCAGGATTGGAATGGGAAGGAGTTGGATATCAAATCTCATGCTATAGGAAGGGTCTCAGGATTGGAATGGGAAGGAGTTGAATATGACATCTCATGCCGTAGGAAGGGTCTCAGGTTTGGTATAAACATTGAGATATCACATCTCTGCTATCAAAAGGGTCTCAGGATTGGAATTGGAAGGAGTTGGATATCCCATCTCATGTTATAGGAAGAGTCTCAGGTTTGGTATTAGAAGCATTGAGATATCACATCTCATGCTATAGGAAGTGTCTCAGGATTGGAATGGGAAGGACTTGGATATCACATCTCATCCTATAGGTAGGGTCTCAAGTTTGACATTAGAAGCATTGAGATATCACATCTCATGCTATAGGAAGGGTCTCAGGATTGGAATGGGAAGCAGTTGGATATCACATCTCATGCTATAGGAAGGGTCTCAGGTTTGGTATAAGCATTGAGATATCACATCTCATGCTATAGGACGGGTCTCAGGATTGGAATGGAAGGAGTTGGATATCACATCTCATGTTATAGGAAGGATCTCAGGTTTGGTATTAGAAGCATTGAGACATCACATCTCATGCTATAGGAAGGGTCTCAGGGTTGGAATGGGAAGGAGTTGGATATCACATCTCATCCAATAGGAAGGGTCTCAGGTTTGGAATGGGAAGGAATTGGATATCACATCTCATGTTATAGGAAGGATCTCAGGTTTGGTATTAGAAGCATTGAGATATCACATCTCATGCTATAGGAAGGGTCTCAGGATTGGAATGTGAAGGATTTGGATATCACATCTCATGCTAAAGGAAGGGTCTCAGGTTTGGTAGAAGCATTGAGATATCACGTCGCTGCTATCGGAAGGGTCTCAGGATTGGATTGGGAAGGAGTTGGATATCCCTTCTCATGCTATAGGAAGGGTCTCAGGATTTGAATGGCAAGGAGTTGGATATCACATCTCATGCCATAGGAAGGGTCTCAGGTTTGGTATAAGCATTGAGATATCACATCTCTGCTATCGGAAGGGTCTCAGGATTGGATTGGGAAGGAGTTGGATATCCCTTCTCATGCTATAGGAAGTGTCTCAGGTTGGAATGGGAAGGAGTTGGATATCACATCTCATGTTATAGGAAGGGTCTCAGGATTGGAATGGGAAGGATTTGGATATCACATCTCTTGCTATAGGAAGGGTCTCAGGATTGGAATGGGTAGGAGTTGGATATTACTTTCTTGCTATAGGAAGGGTCTCATGTTTGGAATGGGAAGGAGTTGGATATCACATATGCTATAGTTAGTGTCTCAGGTTTGGAACGGGAAGGAGTTGGATATCACATCTCATGTTATAGGAAGGGTCTCAGGTTTGGTATAAGCATTGAGATATCACATCTCTGCTATCGGAAGCGGCTCAGGATTGGAATGGGAAGGAGTTGGATATCCCATCTCATGTTATAGGAAGAGTCTCTGGTTTGGTATTAGAATCATTGAGATATCACATCGCATGCTGTAGGAAGGGTCTAAGGATTGGAATGGGATGGACTTGGATATCACATCTCATGTTATAGGTAGGCTCTCAGGTTTGGTATAAGCATTGAGATATCACATCTCATGCTATAGGAAGGGTCTCAGGATTGGAATGGGAAGGAATTGGATATCACATCTCAGGCTATAGGAAGGGTCTCAGGATTGGAATGGGAAGGAGTTGGATATCACATCTCATGCTATAGGAAGGGTCTCAGGTTTGGTATAAGCATTGATATATCACATCTCATGCTATAGGAAGGGTCTCAGGATTGGAATGGAAGGAGTTGGATATCACATCTCATGTTATAGGAAGGATCTCAGGTTTGGTATTAGAAGCATTGAGACATCACATCTCATGCTATAGGAAGGGTCTCAGGATTGGAATGGGAAGGAGTTGGATATCAAATCTCATGCTATAGGAAGGGTCTCAGGATTGGAATGGGTAGGAGTTGGATATTACTTTCTTGCTATAGGAAGGGTCTCATGTTTGGAATGGGAATCATTTGGATATCACATATGCTATAGGTAGGGTCTCAGGTTTGGAACGGGAAGGAGTTGGATATCACATCTCATGTTATAGGAAGGGTCTCGGGTTTGGTATAAGCATTGAGATATCACATCTCTGCTATCGGAAGCGGCTCAGGATTGGAATGGGAAGGAGTTGGATATCCCATCTCATGTTATAGGAAGAGTCTCTGGTTTGATATTAGAATCATTGAGATATCACATAGCATGCTGTAGGAAGGGTCTAAGGATTGGAATGGGATGGACTTGGATATCACATCTCATGTTATAGGTAGGCTCTCAGGTTTGCTATAAGCATTGAGATATCACATCTCATGCTATAGGAAGGGTCACAGGATTGGAATGGGAAGGAATTGGATATCACATCTCATGCTATAGGAAGGGTCTCAGATTTGGTATAAGCATTGAGATATCACATCTCATGCTAAAGGAAGGGTCTCAGGATTGGAATGGGAAGGAGTTGTATATGACATCTCAGGCCATAGGAAGGTTCTCAGGTTTGGTATAAGCATTGAGATATCACATCTCTGCTATCGGAAAGGTCTCAGGATTGGAATGGGAAGGAGTTGGATATCCCATCTCATGTTATAGGAAGGGTCTCAGGTTTGGTATTAGAAGCATAGAGATATCACATCTCATGCTATAGGAAGGGTCTAAGGATTGGAATGGGAAGGACTTGGATGTCACATCTCATGCTATAGGTAGGGTCTCAAGTTTGATATTAGAAGCATTGAGATAACAAATCTCATGATATCGGAAGGGTCTCAGGATTGGAATGGGAAGGAGTTGGATATCACATCTCATGATAAAGGAAGGGTGTAAGGTTTGGAAGGGGAAGGATTTGGATATCACATCTCATGTTATAGGACGGGTCTCAGGTTTAATATTAGAAGCATTGAGATATCAAGTCTCATGGTATAAGAAGGGTCTCAGAATTGGAATGGGAAGGAGTTGGATATCACACCTCAAGCTATAGGAAGGGTCTCAGGATTGGAATGGGAAGGAGTTTGATATCACATCTCATGCCATAGTATGGGTCTCAGGTTTGGTAGAAGCATTGGGATATCACATCTCATGCTATCGGAAGGGTATCAGTATTGGATTTGGAAGAAGTTGGATATCCCATCTCATGCTATAGGAAGGGTCTCAGGTTGGAATGGGAAGGAGTTGGATATCACATTTCGTGTTATAGGAAGGGTCTCAGGATTGGAATGGGAAGGACTTGGATATCATATCTCATGCTATAGGACGGGTCTCAGGTTTGTTATTAGAATCATTGAGATATCATATTGCATGCTGTAGGAAGGGTCTAAGGATTGGAATGGGAAGGACCTGGTTATCACATCTCATGCTATAGAACGGCTCTCAGGTTTGGAAAGGGAAGGAGTTGGATATCACATCTCATGTTATAGGATGGATCTCAGGTTTGGTATTAGAAGTATTGAGATATCACATCTCATGTTATCGGAAGGATCTCAGGTTTGGTATTAGAAGCATTGAGACATCACATCTCATGCTATAGGAAGGGTCTCAGGGTTGGAATGGGAAGGAGTTGGATATCACATCTCATCCAATAGGAAGGGTCTCAGGTTTGGAATGGGAAGGAATTGGATATCACATCTCATGTTATAGGAAGGATCTCAGGTTTGGTATTAGAAGCATTGCGATATCACATCTCATGCTATAGGAAGGGTCTCAGGATTGGAATGTGAAGGATTTGGATATCACATCTCATGCTAAAGGAAGGGTCTCAGGTTTGGTAGAAGCATTGAGATATCACGTCGCTGCTATCGGAAGGGTCTCAGGATTGGATTGGGAAGGAGTTGGATATCCCTTCTCATGCTATAGGAAGGGTCTCAGGATTTGAATGGCAAGGAGTTGGATATCACATCTCATGCCATAGGAAGGGTCTCAGGTTTGGTATAAGCATTGAGATATCACATCTCTGCTATCGGAAGGGTCCCAGGATTGGATTGGGAAGGAGTTGGATATCCCTTCTCATGCTATAGGAAGTGTCTCAGGTTGGAATGGGAAGGAGTTGGATATCACATCTCATGTTATAGGAAGGGTCTCAGGATTGGAATGGGAAGGATTTGGATATCACATCTCTTGCTATAGGAAGGGTCTCAGGATTGGAATGGGTAGGAGTTGGATATTACTTTCTTGCTATAGGAAGGGTCTCATGTTTGGAATGGGAAGGAGTTGGATATCACATATGCTATAGTTAGTGTCTCAGGTTTGGAACGGGAAGGAGTTGGATATCACATCTCATGTTATAGGAAGGGTCTCAGGTTTGGTATAAGCATTGAGATATCACATCTCTGCTATCGGAAGCGGCTCAGGATTGGAATGGGAAGGAGTTGGATATCCCATCTCATGTTATAGGAAGAGTCTCTGGTTTGGTATTAGAATCATTGAGATATCACATCGCATGCTGTAGGAAGGGTCTAAGGATTGGAATGGGATGGACTTGGATATCACATCTCATGTTATAGGTAGGCTCTCAGGTTTGGTATAAGCATTGAGATATCACATCTCATGCTATAGGAAGGGTCTCAGGATTGGAATGGGAAGGAATTGGATATCACATCTCAGGCTATAGGAAGGGTCTCAGGATTGGAATGGGAAGGAGTTGGATATCACATCTCATGCTATAGGAAGGGTCTCAGGTTTGGTATAAGCATTGATATATCACATCTCATGCTATAGGAAGGGTCTCAAGATTGGAATGGAAGGAGTTGGATATCACATCTCATGTTATAGGAAGGATCTCAGGTTTGGTATTAGAAGTATTGAGATATCACATCTCATGTTATCGGAAGGATCTCAGGCTTGGTATTAGAAGTATTGAGATATCACATCTCATGCTATAGGAAGGGTCTCAGGATTGGAATGGGAAGGAGTTGGATATCACATCTCATGCTAAAGGAAGGGTCTCAGGTTTGGTAGAAGCATTGAGATATCACATCTCATGCTATAGGAAGGGTCTCAGGATTGGAATGGGAAGGAGTTGGATATCACATCTCATGCTATAGGGAGGGTCTCGGGATTGGAATGGGAAGGACTTAGATATCACATATCATGCTATAGGGAGGGTCTCAGTTTTGATATTAGAAGCATTGAGATATCACATCTCATGCTATCGGAAGTGTCTCAGGATTGGAATGGGAAGGAGCTGGATATCACATCTCATGCTAAAGGAAGGGTCTCAGGTTTGGAACGGGAAGGATTTGGATATCACATCTCATGTTATAGGAAGGGTCTCAGGTTTGGTATTAGAAGCATTGAGATATCAAGTCTCATAGTATAGGAAGGGTCTCAGAATTGGAATGGGAAGGAGTTGGATATCCCATCTCATGTTATAGGAAGAGTCTCTGGTTTGGTATTAGAATCATTGAGATATTCACATCGCATGCTGTAGGAAGGGTCTCAGAATTGGAATGGGAAGGAGTTGGATATCACATCTCAAGCTATAGGAAGGGTCTCAGTATTGGAATGGGAAGGACTTGGATATCACATCTCATGCTATAGGAAGGCTCTCAGGTTTGGAAGGGGAAAGAGTTGGATATCTCATTTCATGTTAGAGGTAGGATCTCAGGTTTGGTATTAGAGGCATTGAGATATCACATCTCATGCTATCAGAAGGGTCTCAGGAATGGAATGGGAAGGAGTTAGATATCACATCTCATGCTAAAGGGAGGGTCTCAGGTTTGGAAGGGGAAGGATTTGGATATCACATCTCATGTTATAGGAAGGATCTCAGGTTTGGTATTAGAAGCATTGAGATATCACATCTCATGCTATCGGAAGGATCTCAGGTTTGGTATTAGAAGCATTGAGATATCACATCTCATGCTATCAGAAGAGTCTCAGGATTGGAATAGGAAGGAGTTGGATATCACATTTCATGCTAAAGGGAGGGTCTCAGGTTTGGAAGGGGAAGGATTTGGATATCACATCTCATGTTATCGGAAGGATCTCACGTTTGGTATTAGAAGTATTGAGATATCATATCTCATGCTATAGGAAGGGTCTCAGGATTGGAATGGGAAGGAGTTGGATATCACATCTCATGCTATAGGGAGGGTCTCAGGATTGGAATGGGAAGGACTTAGATATCACATATCATGCTATAGGGAGGGTCTCAGTTTTGATATTAGAAGCATTGAGATATCACATCTCATGCTATCGGAAGTGTCTCAGGATTGGAATGGGAAGGAGCTGGATATCACATCTCATGCTAAAGGAAGGGTCTCAGGTTTGGAACGAGAAGGATTTGGATATCACATCTCATGTTATAGGAAGGGTCTCAGGTTTGGTATAATGATTGAGATATCACATCTCTGCTATCGGAAGTGTCTCAGGATTGGAATGGGAAGGAGTTGGATATCCCATCTCATGTTATAGGACGGGTCTCAGGTTTGTTATTAGAATCATTGAGATATCATATTGCATGCTGTAGGAAGGGTCTAAGGGTTGGAATGTGAAGGACTTGGATATCACATCTCATGCTATAGATAGGCTCTTAGGTTTGGAAAGGGAAGGAGTTGGATATCATATTTCATGTTAGAGGAAGGATCTCAGGTTTGGTATTAGAAGCATTGAGATATCACATCTCATGCTATAGGAAGGGTTTCAGGATTGGAATGGGAAGCAGTTGGATATCACATCTCATGCTATAGGAAGGGTCTCAGGTTTGGTATAAGCATTGAGATATCACATCTCATGCTATAGGAAGGGTCTCAGGGTTGGAATGGGAAGGAGTTGGATATCACATCTCATCCAATAGGAAGGGTCTCAGGTTTGGAATGGGAAGGAATTGGATATCACTTCTCATGTTATAGGAAGGATCTCAGGTTTGGTATTAGAAGCATTGAGATATCACATCTCATGCTATAGGAAGGGTCTCAGGATTGGAATGTGAAGGATTTGGATATCACATCTCATGCTAAAGGAAGGGTCTCAGGTTTGGTAGAAGCATTGAGATATCACGTCGCTGCTATCGGAAGGGTCTCAGGATTGGATTGGGAAGGAGTTGGATATCCCTTCTCATGCTATAGGAAGGGTCTCAGGATTTGAATGGCAAGGAGTTGGATATCACATCTCATGCCATAGGAAGGGTCTCAGGTTTGGTATAAGCATTGAGATATCACATCTCTGCTATCGGAAGGGTCTCAGGATTGGATTGGGAAGGAGTTGGATATCCCTTCTCATGCTATAGGAAGTGTCTCAGGTTGGAATGGGAAGGAGTTGGATATCACATCTCATGTTATAGGAAGGGTCTCAGGATTGGAATGGGAAGGATTTGGATATCACATCTCTTGCTATAGGAAGGGTCTCAGGATTGGAATGGGTAGGAGTTGGATATTACTTTCTTGCTATAGGAAGGGTCTCATGTTTGGAATGGGAAGGAGTTGGATATCACATATGCTATAGTTAGTGTCTCAGGTTTGGAACGGGAAGGAGTTGGATATCACATCTCATGTTATAGGAAGGGTCTCAGGTTTGGTATAAGCATTGAGATATCACATCTCTGCTATCGGAACCGGCTCAGGATTGGAATGGGAAGGAGTTGGATATCCCATCTCATGTTATAGGAAGAGTCTCTGGTTTGGTATTAGAATCATTGAGATATCACATCGCATGCTGTAGGAAGGGTCTAAGGATTGGAATGGGATGGACTTGGATATCACATCTCATGTTATAGGTAGGCTCTCAGGTTTGGTATAAGCATTGAGATATCACATCTCATGCTATAGGAAGGGTCTCAGGATTGGAATGGGAAGGAATTGGATATCACATCTCAGGCTATAGGAAGGGTCTCAGGATTGGAATGGGAAGGAGTTGGATATCACATCTCATGCTATAGGAAGGGTCTCAGGTTTGGTATAAGCATTGATATATCACATCTCATGCTATAGGAAGGGTCTCAGGATTGGAATGGAAGGAGTTGGATATCACATCTCATGTTATAGGAAGGATCTCAGGTTTGGTATTAGAAGCATTGAGACATCACATCTCATGCTATAGGAAGGGTCTCAGGATTGGAATGGGAAGGAGTTGGATATCAAATCTCATGCTATAGGAAGGGTCTCAGGATTGGAATGGGTAGGAGTTGGATATTACTTTCTTGCTATAGGAAGGGTCTCATGTTTGGAATGGGAATCATTTGGATATCACATATGCTATAGGTAGGGTCTCAGGTTTGGAACGGGAAGGAGTTGGATATCACATCTCATGTTATAGGAAGGGTCTCGGGTTTGGTATAAGCATTGAGATATCACATCTCTGCTATCGGAAGCGGCTCAGGATTGGAATGGGAAGGAGTTGGATATCCCATCTCATGTTATAGGAAGAGTCTCTGGTTTGGTATTAGAATCATTGAGATATCACATAGCATGCTGTAGGAAGGGTCTAAGGATTGGAATGGGATGGACTTGGATATCACATCTCATGTTATAGGTAGGCTCTCAGGTTTGCTATAAGCATTGAGATATCACATCTCATGCTATAGGAAGGGTCACAGGATTGGAATGGGAAGGAATTGGATATCACATCTCATGCTATAGGAAGGGTCTCAGATTTGGTATAAGCATTGAGATATCACATCTCATGCTAAAGGAAGGGTCTCAGGATTGGAATGGGAAGGAGTTGTATATGACATCTCAGGCCATAGGAAGGTTCTCAGGTTTGGTATAAGCATTGAGATATCACATCTCTGCTATCGGAAAGGTCTCAGGATTGGAATGGGAAGGAGTTGGATATCCCATCTCATGTTATAGGAAGGGTCTCAGGTTTGGTATTAGAAGCATAGAGATATCACATCTCATGCTATAGGAAGGGTCTAAGGATTGGAATGGGAAGGACTTGGATGTCACATCTCATGCTATAGGTAGGGTCTCAAGTTTGATATTAGAAGCATTGAGATAACAAATCTCATGATATCGAAAGGGTCTCAGGATTGGAATGGGAAGGAGTTGGATATCACATCTCATGATAAAGGAAGGGTGTAAGGTTTGGAAGGGGAAGGATTTGGATATCACATCTCATGTTATAGGACGGGTCTCAGGTTTAATATGAGAAGCATTGAGATATCAAGTCTCATGGTATAAGAAGGGTCTCAGAATTGGAATGGGAAGGAGTTGGATATCACACCTCAAGCTATAGGAAGGGTCTCAGGATTGGAATGGGAAGGAGTTTGATATCACATCTCATGCCATAGTATGGGTCTCAGGTTTGGTAGAAGCATTGGGATATCACATCTCATGCTATCGGAAGGGTATCAGTATTGGATTTGGAAGAAGTTGGATATCCCATCTCATGCTATAGGAAGGGTCTCAGGTTGGAATGGGAAGGAGTTGGATATCACATTTCGTGTTATAGGAAGGGTCTCAGGATTGGAATGGGAAGGACTTGGATATCATATCTCATGCTATAGGACGGGTCTCAGGTTTGTTATTAGAATCATTGAGATATCATATTGCATGCTGTAGGAAGGGTCTAAGGATTGGAATGGGAAGGACCTGGTTATCACATCTCATGCTATAGAACGGCTCTCAGGTTTGGAAAGGGAAGGAGTTGGATATCACATCTCATGTTATAGGATGGATCTCAGGTTTGGTATTAGAAGTATTGAGATATCACATCTCATGTTATCGGAAGGATCTCAGGTTTGGTATTAGAAGCATTGAGACATCACATCTCATGCTATAGGAAGGGTCTCAGGGTTGGAATGGGAAGGAGTTGGATATCACATCTCATCCAATAGGAAGGGTCTCAGGTTTGGAATGGGAAGGAATTGGATATCACATCTCATGTTATAGGAAGGATCTCAGGTTTGGTATTAGAAGCATTGAGATATCACATCTCATGCTATAGGAAGGGTCTCAGGATTGGAATGTGAAGGATTTGGATATCACATCTCATGCTAAAGGAAGGGTCTCAGGTTTGGTAGAAGCATTGAGATATCACGTCGCTGCTATCGGAAGGGTCTCAGGATTGGATTGGGAAGGAGTTGGATATCCCTTCTCATGCTATAGGAAGGGTCTCAGGATTTGAATGGCAAGGAGTTGGATATCACATCTCATGCCATAGGAAGGGTCTCAGGTTTGGTATAAGCATTGAGATATCACATCTCTGCTATCGGAAGGGTCTCAGGATTGGATTGGGAAGGAGTTGGATATCCCTTCTCATGCTATAGGAAGTGTCTCAGGTTGGAATGGGAAGGAGTTGGATATCACATCTCATGTTATAGGAAGGGTCTCAGGATTGGAATGGGAAGGATTTGGATATCACATCTCTTGCTATAGGAAGGGTCTCAGGATTGGAATGGGTAGGAGTTGGATATTACTTTCTTGCTATAGGAAGGGTCTCATGTTTGGAATGGGAAGGAGTTGGATATCACATATGCTATAGTTAGTGTCTCAGGTTTGGAACGGGAAGGAGTTGGATATCACATCTCATGTTATAGGAAGGGTCTCAGGTTTGGTATAAGCATTGAGATATCACATCTCTGCTATCGGAAGCGGCTCAGGATTGGAATGGGAAGGAGTTGGATATCCCATCTCATGTTATAGGAAGAGTCTCTGGTTTGGTATTAGAATCATTGAGATATCACATCGCATGCTGTAGGAAGGGTCTAAGGATTGGAATGGGATGGACTTGGATATCACATCTCATGTTATAGGTAGGCTCTCAGGTTTGGTATAAGCATTGAGATATCACATCTCATGCTATAGGAAGGGTCTCAGGATTGGAATGGGAAGGAATTGGATATCACATCTCAGGCTATAGGAAGGGTCTCAGGATTGGAATGGGAAGGAGTTGGATATCACATCTCATGCTATAGGAAGGGTCTCAGGTTTGGTATAAGCATTGATATATCACATCTCATGCTATAGGAAGGGTCTCAAGATTGGAATGGAAGGAGTTGGATATCACATCTCATGTTATAGGAAGGATCTCAGGTTTGGTATTAGAAGCATTGAGACATCACATCTCATGCTATAGGAAGGGTCTCAGGATTGGAATGGGAAGGAGTTGGATATCAAATCTCATGCTATAGGAAGGGTCTCAGGATTGGAATGGGTAGGAGTTGGATATTACTTTCTTGCTATAGGAAGGGTCTCATGTTTGGAATGGGAATCATTTGGATATCACATATGCTATAGGTAGGGTCTCAGGTTTGGAACGGGAAGGAGTTGGATATCACATCTCATGTTATAGGAAGGGTCTCGGGTTTGGTATAAGCATTGAGATATCACATCTCTGCTATCGGAAGCGGCTCAGGATTGGAATGGGAAGGAGTTGGATATCCCATCTCATGTTATAGGAAGAGTCTCTGGTTTGGTATTAGAATCATTGAGATATCACATAGCATGCTGTAGGAAGGGTCTAAGGATTGGAATGGGATGGACTTGGATATCACATCTCATGTTATAGGTAGGCTCTCAGGTTTGCTATAAGCATTGAGATATCACATCTCATGCTATAGGAAGGGTCACAGGATTGGAATGGGAAGGAATTGGATATAACATCTCATGCTATAGGAAGGGTCTCAGATTTGGTATAAGCATTGAGATATCACATCTCATGCTAAAGGAAGGGTCTCAGGATTGGAATGGGAAGGAGTTGTATATGACATCTCAGGCCATAGGAAGGTTCTCAGGTTTGGTATAAGCATTGAGATATCACATCTCTGCTATCGGAAAGGTCTCAGGATTGGAATGGGAAGGAGTTGGATATCCCATCTCATGTTATAGGAAGGGTCTCAGGTTTGGTATTAGAAGCATAGAGATATCACATCTCATGCTATAGGAAGGGTCTCAGGATTGGAATGGGAAGGACTTGGATGTCACATCTCATGCTATAGGTAGGGTCTCAAGTTTGATATTAGAAGCATTGAGATAACAAATCTCATGATATCGGAAGGGTCTCAGGATTGGAATGGGAAGGAGTTGGATATCACATCTCATGATAAAGGAAGGGTCTAAGGTTTGGAAGGGGAAGGATTTGGATATCACATCTCATGTTATAGGACGGGTCTCAGGTTTAATATTAGAAGCATTGAGATATCAAGTCTCATGGTATAAGAAGGGTCTCAGACTTGGAATGGGAAGGAGTTGGATATCACACCTCAAGCTATAGGAAGGGTCTCAGGATTGGAATGGGAAGGAGTTTGATATCACATCTCATGCCATAGTATGGGTCTCAGGTTTGGTAGAAGCATTGGGATATCACATCTCATGCTATCGGAAGGGTATCAGTATTGGATTTGGAAGAAGTTGGATATCCCATCTCATGCTATAGGAAGGGTCTCAGGTTGGAATGGGAAGGAGTTGGATATCACATTTCGTGTTATAGGAAGGGTCTCAGGATTGGAATGGGAAGGACTTGGATATCATATCTCATGCTATAGGACGGGTCTCAGGTTTGTTATTAGAATCATTGAGATATCATATTGCATGCTGTAGGAAGGGTCTAAGGATTGGAATGGGAAGGACCTGGTTATCACATCTCATGCTATAGAACGGCTCTCAGGTTTGGAAAGGGATGGAGTTGGATATCACATCTCATGTTATAGGATGGATCTCAGGTTTGGTATTAGAAGTATTGAGATATCACATCTCATGTTATCGGAAGGATCTCAGGTTTGGTATTAGAAGTATTGAGATATCACATCTCATGCTATAGGAAGGGTCTCAGGATTGGAATGGGAAGGAGTTGGATATCACATCTCATGCTAAAGGAAGGGTCTCAGGTTTGGTAGAAGCATTGAGATATCACATCTCATGCTATAGGAAGGGTCTCAGGATTGGAATGGGAAGGAGTTGGATATCACATCTCATGCTATAGGGAGGGTCTCGGGATTGGAATGGGAAGGACTTAGATATCACATATCATGCTATAGGGAGGGTCTCAGTTTTGATATTAGAAGCATTGAGATATCACATCTCATGCTATCAGAAGTGTCTCAGGATTGGAATGGGAAGGAGCTGGATATCACATCTCATGCTAAAGGAAGGGTCTCAGGTTTGGAACGGGAAGGATTTGGATATCACATCTCATGTTATAGGAAGGGTCTCAGGTTTGGTATAAGCATTGAGATATCACATCTCTGCTATCGGAAGTGTCTCAGGATTGGAATGGGAAGGAGTTGGATATCCCATCTCATGTTATAGGACGGGTCTCAGGTTTGTTATTAGAATCATTGAGATATCATATTGCATGCTGTAGGAAGGGTCTAAGGGTTGGAATGTGAAGGACTTGGATATCACATCTCATGCTATAGATAGGCTCTTAGGTTTGGAAAGGGAAGGAGTTGGATATCACATTTCATGTTAGAGGAAGGATCTCAGGTTTGGCATTAGAAGCATTGAGATATCACATCTCATGCTATAGGAAGGGTCTCAGGATTGGAATGGGAAGCAGTTGGATATCACATCTCATGCTATAGGAAGGGTCTCAGGTTTGGTATAAGCATTGAGATATCACATCTCATGCTATAGGACGGGTCTCAGGATTGGAATGGAAGGAGCTGGATATCACATCTCATGTTATAGGAAGGATCTCAGGTTTGGTATTAGAAGCATTGAGACATCACATCTCATGCTATAGGAAGGGTCTCAGGGTTGGAATGGGAAGGAGTTGGATATCACATCTCATCCAATAGGAAGGGTCTCAGGTTTGGAATGGGAAGGAATTGGATATCACATCTCATGTTATAGGAAGGATCTCAGGTTTGGTATTAGAAGCATTGAGATATCACATCTCATGCTATAGGAAGGGTCTCAGGATTGGAATGTGAAGGATTTGGATATCACATCTCATGCTAAAGGAAGGGTCTCAGGTTTGGTAGAAGCATTGAGATATCACGTCACTGCTATCGGAAGGGTCTCAGGATTGGATTGGGAAGGAGTTGGATATCCCTTCTCATGCTATAGGAAGGGTCTCAGGATTTGAATGGCAAGGAGTTGGATATCACATCTCATGCCATAGGAAGGGTCTCAGGTTTGGTATAAGCATTGAGATATCACATCTCTGCTATCGGAAGGGTCTCAGGATTGGATTGGGAATGAGTTGGATATCCCTTCTCATGCTATAGGAAGTGTCTCAGGTTGGAATGGGAAGGAGTTGGATATCACATCTCATGTTATAGGAAGGGTCTCAGGATTGGAATGGGAAGGATTTGGATATCACATCTCTTGCTATAGGAAGGGTCTCAGGATTGGAATGGGTAGGAGTTGGATATTACTTTCTTGCTATAGGAAGGGTCTCATGTTTGGAATGGGAAGGAGTTGGATATCACATATGCTATAGTTAGTGTCTCAGGTTTGGAACGGGAAGGAGTTGGATATCACATCTCATGTTATAGGAAGGGTCTCAGGTTTGGTATAAGCATTGAGATATCACATCTCTGCTATCGGAAGTGGCTCAGGATTGGAATGGGAAGGAGTTGGATATCCCATCTCATGTTATAGGAAGAGTCTCTGGTTTGGTATTAGAATCATTGAGATATCACATCGCATGCTGTAGGAAGGGTCACAGGATTGGAATGGGAAGGAATTGGATATCACATCTCATGCTATAGGAAGGGTCTCAGATTTGGTATAAGCATTGAGATATCACATCTCATGCTAAAGGAAGGGTCTCAGGATTGGAATGGGAAGGAGTTGTATATGACATCTCAGGCCATAGGAAGGTTCTCAGGTTTGGTATAAGCATTGAGATATCACATCTCTGCTATCGGAAAGGTCTCAGGATTGGAATGGGAAGGAGTTGGATATCCCATCTCATGTTATAGGAAGGGTCTCAGGTTTCGTATTAGAAGAATAGAGATATCACATCTCATGCTATAGGAAGGGTCTCAGGATTGGAATGGGAAGGACTTGGATGTCACATCTCATGCTATAGGTAGGGTCTCAAGTTTGATATTAGAAGCATTGAGATAACAAATCTCATGATATCGGAAGGGTCTCAGGATTGGAATGGGAAGGAGTTGGATATCACATCTCATGATAAAGGAAGGGTCTAAGGTTTGGAAGGGGAAGGATTTGGATATCACATCTCATGTTATAGGACGGGTCTCAGGTTTAATATTAGAAGCATTGAGATATCAAGTCTCATGGTATAAGAAGGGTCTCAGAATTGGAATGGGAAGGAGTTGGATATCACACCTCAAGCTATAGGAAGGGTCTCAGGATTGGAATGGGAAGGAGTTTGATATCACATCTCATGCCATAGTATGGGTCTCAGGTTTGGTAGAAGCATTGGGATATCACATCTCATGCTATCGGAAGGGTATCAGTATTGGATTTGGAAGAAGTTGGATATCCAATCTCATGCTATAGGAAGGGTCTCAGGTTGGAATGGGAAGGAGTTGGATATCACATTTCGTGTTATAGGAAGGGTCTCAGGATTGGAATGGGAAGGACTTGGATATCATATCTCATGCTATAGGACGGGTCTCAGGTTTGTTATTAGAATCATTGAGATATCATATTGCATGCTGTAGGAAGGGTCTAAGGATTGGAATGGGAAGGACCTGGTTATCACATCTCATGCTATAGAACGGCTCTCAGGTTTGGAAAGGGAAGGAGTTGGATATCACATCTCATGTTATAGGATGGATCTCAGGTTTGGTATTAGAAGTATTGAGATATCACATCTCATGTTATCGGAAGGATCTCAGGTTTGGTATTAGAAGTATTGAGATATCACATCTCATGCTATAGGAAGGGTCTCAGGATTGGAATGGGAAGGAGTTGGATATCACATCTCATGCTAAAGGAAGGGTCTCAGGTTTGGTAGAAGCATTGAGATATCACATCTCATGCTATCGGAAGTGTCTCAGGATTGGAATGGGAAGGAGCTGGATATCACATCTCATGCTAAAGGAAGGGTCTCAGGTTTGGAACGGGAAGGAGTTGGATATCACATCTCATGTTATAGGAAGGGTCTCAGGTTTGGTATAAACATTGAGATATCACATCTCTGCTATCGGAAGTGTCTCAGGATTGGAATGGGAAGGAGTTGGATATCCCATCTCATGTTATAGGACGGGTCTCAGGTTTGGAAAGGGAAGGAGTTGGATCTCACATTTCATGTTAGGGGAAGGATCTCAGGTTTGGTATTAGAAGCATTGAGATATCACATCTCATGCTATAGGAAGGGTCTCAGGATTGGAATGGGAAGGAGTTGGATATCACATCTCATGCTATACGAAGGGTCTCAGGTTTGGTATAAGCATTGAGATATCACATCTCATGCTATAGGAAGGGTCTCAGGATTGGAATGGAAGGAGTTGGATATCAGATCTCATGTTATAGGAAGGATCTCAGGTTTGGTATTAGAAGCATTGAGACATCACATCTCATGCTATAGGAAGGGTCTCAGGATTGGAATGGGAAGGAGTTGGATATCAAATCTCATGCTATAGGAAGGGTCTCAGGATTGGAATGGGAAGGAGTTGAATATGACATCTCATGCCGTAGGAAGGGTCTCAGGTTTGGTATAAACATTGAGATATCACATCTCTGCTATCAAAAGGGTCTCAGGATTGGAATGGGAAGGAGTTGGATATCCCATCTCATGTTATAGGAAGAGTCTCAAGTTTGGTATTAGAAGCATTGAGATATCACATCTCATGCTATAGGAAGTGTCTCAGGATTGGAATGGGAAGGACTTGGATATCACATCTCATTCTATAGGTAGGGTCTCAAGTTTGACATTAGAAGCATTGAGATATCACATCTCATGCTATAGGAAGGGTCTGAGGATTGGAATGGGAAGGAGTTGGATATCACATCTCCTGCTATGGGAAGGGTCTCAGGTTTGGTATAAGCAGTGAGATATCACATCTCATGCTATAGGAAGTGTCTCAGGATTGGAATGGGAAGGAGTTGGATATCACATCTCATGTTATAGGAAGGATCTCAGGTTTGGTATAAGCATTGAGATATCACATCTCTGCTATCGGAAGGGTCTCAAGATTGGAATGGGAAGGAGTTGGATATTCCCATCTCATGTTATAGGAAGGGTCTCAGGTTTGGTATTAGAAGCATTGAGATATCACATCTCATGCTATAGGAAGGGTCTCAGGATTGGAATGGGAAGGACTTGGATATCACATCTCATGCTATAGGGAGGGTCTCAAGTTTGATATTAGAAGCTTTGAGATATCACATCTCATGATATCAGAAGGGTCTCAGGATTGGAATGGGAAGGAGTTGGATATCACATCTCATGATAAAGGAAGGGTCTAAGGTTTGGAAGGGGAAGGATTTGGATATCACATCTCATGTTATATTACGGGTCTCAGGTTTGGTATTAGAAGCATTGAGATATCAAGTCTCATAGTATAGGAAGGGTCTCAGAATTGGAATGGGAAGGAGTTGGATATCCCATCTCATGTTATAGGAAGAGTCTCTGGTTTGGTATTAGAATCATTGAGATATCACATCGCATGCTGTAGGAAGGGTCTAAGGATTGGAATGGGATGGACTTGGATATCACATCTCATGTTATAGGTAGGCTCTCAGGTTTGGTATAAGCATTGAGATATCACATCTCATGCTATAGGAAGGGTCTCAGAATTGGAATGGGAAGGAGTTGGATATCACATCTCAAGCTATAGGAAGGGTCTCAGTATTGGAATGGGAAGGACTTGGATATCACATCTCATGCTATAGGAAGGCTCTCAGGTTTGGAAGGGGAAAGAGTTGGATATCTCATTTCATGTTAGAGGTAGGATCTCAGGTTTGGTATTAGAGGCATTGAGATATCACATCTCATGCTATCAGAAGGGTCTCAGGAATGGAATGGGAAGGAGTTAGATATCACATCTCATGCTAAAGGGAGGGTCTCAGGTTTGGAAGGGGAAGGATTTGGATATCACATCTCATGTTATAGGAAGGATCTCAGGTTTGGTATTAGAAGCATTGAGATATCACATCTCATGCTATCGGAAGGATCTCAGGTTTGGTATTAGAAGCATTGAGATATCACATCTCATGCTATCAGAAGAGTCTCAGGATTGGAAAAGAAAGGAGTTGGATATCACATTTCATGCTAAAGGGAGGGTCTCAGGTTTGGAAGGGGAAGGATTTGGATATCACATCTCATGTTATCGGAAGGATCTCACGTTTGGTATTAGAAGTATTGAGATATCATATCTCATGCTATAGGAAGGGTCTCAGGATTGGAATGGGAAGGAGTTGGATATCACATCTCATGCTATAGGGAGGGTCTCAGGATTGGAATGGGAAGGACTTAGATATCACATATCATGCTATAGGGAGGGTCTCAGTTTTGATATTAGAAGCATTGAGATATCACATCTCATGCTATCAAAAGGGTCTCAGGATTGGAATGGGAAGGAGTTGGATATCCCATCTCATGTTATAGGAAGAGTCTCAAGTTTGGTATTAGAAGCATTGAGATATCACATCTCATGCTATAGGAAGTGTCTCAGGATTGGAATGGGAAGGACTTGGATATCACATCTCATTCTATAGGTAGGGTCTCAAGTTTGACATTAGAAGCATTGAGATATCACATCTCATGCTATAGGAAGGGTCTGAGGATTGGAATGGGAAGGAGTTGGATATCACATCTCCTGCTATGGGAAGGGTCTCAGGTTTGGTATAAGCAGTGAGATATCACATCTCATGCTATAGGAAGTGTCTCAGGATTGGAATGGGAAGGAGTTGGATATCACATCTCATGTTATAGGAAGGATCTCAGGTTTGGTATAAGCATTGAGATATCACATCTCTGCTATCGGAAGGGTCTCAAGATTGGAATGGGAAGGAGTTGGATATTCCCATCTCATGTTATAGGAAGGGTCTCAGGTTTGGTATTAGAAGCATTGAGATATCACATCTCATGCTATAGGAAGGGTCTCAGGATTGGAATGGGAAGGACTTGGATATCACATCTCATGCTATAGGGAGGGTCTCAAGTTTGATATTAGAAGCTTTGAGATATCACATCTCATGATATCAGAAGGGTCTCAGGATTGGAATGGGAAGGAGTTGGATATCACATCTCATGATAAAGGAAGGGTCTAAGGTTTGGAAGGGGAAGGATTTGGATATCACATCTCATGTTATATTACGGGTCTCAGGTTTGGTATTAGAAGCATTGAGATATCAAGTCTCATAGTATAGGAAGGGTCTCAGAATTGGAATGGGAAGGAGTTGGATATCCCATCTCATGTTATAGGAAGAGTCTCTGGTTTGGTATTAGAATCATTGAGATATCACATCGCATGCTGTAGGAAGGGTCTAAGGATTGGAATGGGATGGACTTGGATATCACATCTCATGTTATAGGTAGGCTCTCAGGTTTGGTATAAGCATTGAGATATCACATCTCATGCTATAGGAAGGGTCTCAGAATTGGAATGGGAAGGAGTTGGATATCACATCTCAAGCTATAGGAAGGGTCTCAGTATTGGAATGGGAAGGACTTGGATATCACATCTCATGCTATAGGAAGGCTCTCAGGTTTGGAAGGGGAAAGAGTTGGATATCTCATTTCATGTTAGAGGTAGGATCTCAGGTTTGGTATTAGAGGCATTGAGATATCACATCTCATGCTATCAGAAGGGTCTCAGGAATGGAATGGGAAGGAGTTAGATATCACATCTCATGCTAAAGGGAGGGTCTCAGGTTTGGAAGGGGAAGGATTTGGATATCACATCTCATGTTATAGGAAGGATCTCAGGTTTGGTATTAGAAGCATTGAGATATCACATCTCATGCTATCGGAAGGATCTCAGGTTTGGTATTAGAAGCATTGAGATATCACATCTCATGCTATCAGAAGAGTCTCAGGATTGGAAAAGAAAGGAGTTGGATATCACATTTCATGCTAAAGGGAGGGTCTCAGGTTTGGAAGGGGAAGGATTTGGATATCACATCTCATGTTATCGGAAGGATCTCACGTTTGGTATTAGAAGTATTGAGATATCATATCTCATGCTATAGGAAGGGTCTCAGGATTGGAATGGGAAGGAGTTGGATATCACATCTCATGCTATAGGGAGGGTCTCAGGATTGGAATGGGAAGGACTTAGATATCACATATCATGCTATAGGGAGGGTCTCAGTTTTGATATTAGAAGCATTGAGATATCACATCTCATGCTATCGGAAGTGTCTCAGGATTGGAATGGGAAGGAGCTGGATATCACATCTCATGCTAAAGGAAGGGTCTCAGGTTTGGAACGGGAAGGATTTGGATATCACATCTCATGTTATAGGAAGGGTCTCAGGTTTGGCATAAGCATTGAGATATCACATCTCTGCTATCGGAAGTGTCTCAGGATTGGAATGGGAAGGAGTTGGATATCCCATCTCATGTTATAGGACGGGTCTCAGGTTTGTTATTAGAATCATTGAGATATCATATTGCATGCTGTAGGAAGGGTCTAAGGGTTGGAATGTGAAGGACTTGGATATCACATCTCATGCTATAGATAGGCTCTTAGGTTTGGAAAGGGAAGGAGTTGGATATCACATTTCATGTTAGAGGAAGGATCTCAGGTTTGGTATTAGAAGCATTGAGATATCACATCTCATGCTATAGGAAGGGTCTCAGGATTGGAATGGGAAGCAGTTGGATATCACATCTCATGCTATAGGAAGGTTCTCAGGTTTGGTATAAGCCTTGAGATATCACATCTCATGCTATAGGACGGGTCTCAGGATTGGAATGGAAGGAGTTGGATATCACATCTCATGTTATAGGAAGGATCTCAGGTTTGGTATTAGAAGCATTGAGACATCACATCTCATGCTATAGGAAGGGTCTCAAGGTTGGAATGGGAAGGAGTTGGATATCACATCTCATCCAATAGGAAGGGTCTCAGGTTTGGAATGGGAAGGAATTGGATATCACATCTCATGTTATAGGAAGGATCTCAGGTTTGGTATTAGAAGCATTGAGATATCACAGCTCATGCCATAGGAAGGGTCTCAGGATTGGAATGTGAAGGATTTGGATATCACATCTCATGCTAAAGGAAGGGTCTCAGGTTTGGTAGAAGCATTGAGATATCACGTCGCTGCTATCGGAAGGGTCTCAGGATTGGATTGGGAAGGAGTTGGATATCCCTTCTCATGCTATAGGAAGGGTCTCAGGATTTGAATGGCAAGGAGTTGGATATCACATCTCATGCCATAGGAAGGGACTCAGGTTTGGTATAAGCATTGAGATATCACATCTCTGCTATCGGAAGGGTCTCAGGATTGGATTGGGAAGGAGTTGGATATCCCTTCTCATGCTATAGGAAGTGTCTCAGGTTGGAATGGGAAGGAGTTGGATATCACATCTCATGTTATAGGAAGGGTCTCAGGTTTGGTATAAGCATTGAGATATCACATCTCTGCTATCGGAAGCGGCTCAGGATTGGAATGGGAAGGAGTTGGATATCCCATCTCATGTTATAGGAAGAGTCTCTGGTTTGGTATTAGAATTATTGAGATATCACATCGCATGCTGTAGGAAGGGTCTAAGGATTGGAATGGAATAGACTTGGATATCACATCTCATGTTATAGGTAGGCTCTCAGGTTTGGTATAAGCATTGAGATATCACATCTCATGCTATAGGAAGGGTCTCAGGATTGGAATGGGAAGGATTTGGATATCACATCTCTTGCTATAGGAAGGGTCTCAGGATTGGAATGGGTAGGAGTTGGATATTACTTTCTTGCTATAGGAAGGGTCTCATGTTTGGAATGGGAAGGAGTTGGATATCACATCTCATGTTATAGGAAGGGTCTCAGGTTTGGTATAAGCATTGAGATATCACATCTCTGCTATCGGAAGCGGCTCAGGATTGGAATGGGAAGGAGTTGGATATCCCATCTCATGTTATAGGAAGAGTCTCTGGTTTGGTATTAGAATTATTGAGATATCACATCGCATGCTGTAGGAAGGGTCTAAGGATTGGAATGGAATAGACTTGGATATCACATCTCATGTTATAGGTAGGCTCTCAGGTTTGGTATAAGCATTGAGATATCACATCTCATGCTATAGGAAGGGTCTCAGGATTGGAATGGGAAGGAATTGGATATCAAATCTCATGCTATAGGAAGGGTCTCAGATTTGGTATAAGCATTGAGATATCACATCTCATGCTAAAGGAAGGGTCTCAGGATTGGAATGGGAAGGAGTTGTATATGACATCTCAGGCCATAGGAAGGTTCTCAGGTTTGGTATAAGCATTGAGATATCACATCTCTGCTATCGGAAAGGTCTCAGAATTGGAATGGGAAGGAGTTGGATATCCCATCTCATGTTATAGGAAGGGTCTCAGGTTTGGTATTAGAAGCATAGAGATATCACATCTCATGCTATAGGAAGGGTCTCAGGATTGGAATGGGAAGGACTTGGATGTCACATCTCATGCTATAGGGAGGGTCTCAAGTTTGATATTAGAAGCATTGAGATAACAAATCTCATGATATCGGAAGGGTCTCAGGATTGGAATGGGAAGGAGTTGGATATCACATCTCATGATAAAGGAAGGGTCTAAGGTTTGGAAGGGGAAGGATTTGGATATCACATCTCATGTTATAGGACGGGTCTCAGGTTTAATATTAGAAGCATTGAGATATCAAGTCTCATGGTATAAGAAGGGTCTCAGAATTGGAATGGGAAGGAGTTGGATATCACACCTCAAGCTATAGGAAGGGTCTCAGGATTGGAATGGGAAGGAGTTTGATATCACATCTAATGCCATAGTATGGGTCTCAGGTTTGGTAGAAGCATTGGGATATCACATCTCATGCTATCGGAAGGGTATCAGTATTGGATTTGGAAGAAGTTGGATATCCCATCTCATGTTATAGGAATGGTCTCAGGTTGGAATGGGAAGGAGTTGGATATCATATTTCATGTTATAGGAAGGGTCTCAGGATTGGAATGCGAAGGACTTGGATATCATATCTCATGCTATAGGACGGGTCTCAGGTTTGTTATTAGAATCATTGAGATATCATATTGCATGCTATAGGAAGGGTCTCAGGATTGGAATGGGAAGCAGTTGGATATCACATCTCATGCTATAGGAAGGGTCTCAGGTTTGGTATAAGCCTTGAGATATCACATCTCATGCTATAGGACGGGTCTCAGGATTGGAATAGAAGGAGTTGGATATCACATCTCATGTTATAGGAAGGATCTCAGGTTTGGTATTAGAAGCATTGAGACATCACATCTCATGCTATAGGAAGGGTCTCAAGGTTGGAATGGGAAGGAGTTGGATATCACATCTCATCCAATAGGAAGGGTCTCAGGTTTGGAATGGGAAGGAATTGGATATCACATCTCATGTTATAGGAAGGATCTCAGGTTTGGTATTAGAAGCATTGAGATATCACATCTCATGCTATAGGAAGGGTCTCAGGATTGGAATGTGAAGGATTTGGATATCACATCTCATGCTAAAGGAAGGGTCTCAGGTTTGGTAGAAGCATTGAGATATCACGTCGCTGCTATCGGAAGGGTCTCAGGATTGGATTGGGAAGGAGTTGGATATCCCTTCTCATGCTATAGGAAGGGTCTCAGGATTTGAATGGCAAGGAGTTGGATATCACATCTCATGCCATAGGAAGGGTCTCAGGTTTGGTATAAGCATTGAGATATCACATCTCTGCTATCGGAAGGTTCTCAGGATTGGATTGGGAAGGAGTTGGATATCCCTTCTCATGCTATAGGAAGTGTCTCAGGTTGGAATGGGAAGGAGTTGGATATCACATCTCATGTTATAGGAAGGGTCTCAGGATTGGAATGGGAAGGATTTGGATATCACATCTCTTGCTATAGGAAGGGTCTCAGGATTGGAATGGGTAGGAGTTGGATATTACTTTCTTGCTATAGGAAGGGTCTCATGTTTGGAATGGGAAGGAGTTGGATATCACATATGCTATAGTTAGTGTCTCAGGTTTGGAACGGGAAGGAGTTGGATATCACATCTCATGTTATAGGAAGGGTCTCAGGTTTGGTATAAGCATTGAGATATCACATCTCTGCTATCGGAAGCGGCTCAGGATTGGAATGGGAAGGAGTTGGATATCCCATCTCATGTTATAGGAAGAGTCTCTGGTTTGGTATTAGAATTATTGAGATATCACATCGCATGCTGTAGGAAGGGTCTAAGGATTGGAATGGGATAGACTTGGATATCACATCTCATGTTATAGGTAGGCTCTCAGGTTTGGTATAAGCATTGAGATATCACATCTCATGCTATAGGAAGGGTCTCCGGATTGGAATGGGAAAGAATTGGATATCACATCTCATGCTATAGGAAGGGTCTCAGATTTGGTATAAGCATTGAGATATCACATCTCATGCTAAAGGAAGGGTCTCAGGATTGGAATGGGAAGGAGTTGTATATGACATCTCAGGCCATAGGAAGGTTCTCAGGTTTGGTATAAGCATTGAGATATCACATCTCTGCTATCGGAAAGGTCTCAGGATTGGAATGGGAAGGAGTTGGATATCCCATCTCATGTTATAGGAAGGGTCTCAGGTTTGGTATTAGAAGCATAGAGATATCACATCTCATGCTATAGGAAGGGTCTCAGGATTGGAATGGGAAGGACTTGGATGTCACATCTCATGCTATAGGGAGGGTCTCAAGTTTGATATTAGAAGCATTGAGATAACAAATCTCATGATATCGGAAGGGTCTCAGGATTGGAATGGGAAGGAGTTGGATATCACATCTCATGATAAAGGAAGGGTCTAAGGTTTGGAAGGGGAAGGATTTGGATATCACATCTCATGTTATAGGACGGGTCTCAGGTTTAATATTAGAAGCATTGAGATATCAAGTCTCATGGTATAAGAAGGGTCTCAGAATTGGAATGGGAAGTAATTGGATATCACACCTCAAGCTATAGGAAGGGTCTCAGGATTGGAATGGGAAGGAGTTTGATATCACATCTCATGCCATAGTATGGGTCTCAGGTTTGGTAGAAGCATTGGGATATCACATCTCATGCTATCGGAAGGGTATCAGTATTGGATTTGGAAGAAGTTGGATATCCCATCTCATGCTATAGGAAGGGTCTCAGGTTGGAATGGGAAGGAGTTGGATATCACATTTCATGTTATAGGAAGGGTCTCAGGATTGGAATGGGAAGGACTTGGATATCATATCTCATGCTATAGGACGGGTCTCAGGTTTGTTATTAGAATCATTGAGATATCATATTGCATGCTATAGGAAGGGTCTCAGGATTGGAATGGGAAGCAGTTGGATATCACATCTCATGCTATAGGAAGGGTCTCAGGTTTGGTATAAGCCTTGAGATATCACATCTCATGCTATAGGACGGGTCTCAGGATTGGAATAGAAGGAGTTGGATATCACATCTCATGTTATAGGAAGGATCTCAGGTTTGGTATTAGAAGCATTGAGACATCACATCTCATGCTATAGGAAGGGTCTCAAGGTTGGAATGGGAAGGAGTTGGATATCACATCTCATCCAATAGGAAGGGTCTCAGGTTTGGAATGGGAAGGAATTGGATATCACATCTCATGTTATAGGAAGGATCTCAGGTTTGGTATTAGAAGCATTGAGATATCACATCTCATGCTATAGGAAGGGTCTCAGGATTGGAATGTGAAGGATTTGGATATCACATCTCATGCTAAAGGAAGGGTCTCAGGTTTGGTAGAAGCATTGAGATATCACGTCGCTGCTATCGGAAGGGTCTCAGGATTGGATTGGGAAGGAGTTGGATATCCCTTCTCATGCTATAGGAAGGGTCTCAGGATTGGAATGTGAAGGATTTGGATATCACATCTCATGCTAAAGGAAGGGTCTCAGGTTTGGTAGAAGCATTGAGATATCACGTCGCTGCTATCGGAAGGGTCTCAGGATTGGATTGGGAAGGAGTTGGATATCACATCTCATGCCATAGGAAGGGTCTCAGGTTTGGTATAAGCATTGAGATATCACATCTCTGCTATCGGAAGGGTCTCAGGATTGGATTGGGAAGGAGTTGGATATCCCTTCTCATGCTATAGGAAGTGTCTCAGGTTGGAATGGGAAGGAGTTGGATATCACATCTCATGTTATAGGAAGGGTCTCAGGATTGGAATGGGAAGGATTTGGATATCACATCTCTTGCTATAGGAAGGGTCTCAGGATTGGAATGGGTAGGAGTTGGATATTACTTTCTTGCTATAGGAAGGGTCTCATGTTTGGAATGGGAAGGAGTTGGATATCACATATGCTATAGTTAGTGTCTCAGGTTTGGAACGGGAAGGAGTTGGATATCACATCTCATGTTATAGGAAGGGTCTCAGGTTTGGTATAAGCATTGAGATATCACATCTCTGCTATCGGAAGCGGCTCAGGATTGGAATGGGAAGGAGTTGGATATCCCATCTCATGTTATAGGAAGAGTCTCTGGTTTGGTATTAGAATTATTGAGATATCACATCGCATGCTGTAGGAAGGGTCTAAGGATTGGAATGGGATAGACTTGGATATCACATCTCATGTTATAGGTAGGCTCTCAGGTTTGGTATAAGCATTGAGATATCACATCTCATGCTATAGGAAGGGTCTCAGGATTGGAATGGGAAGGAATTGGATATCACATCTCATGCTATAGGAAGGGTCTCAGATTTGGTATAAGCATTGAGATATCACATCTCATGCTAAAGGAAGGGTCTCAGGATTGGAATGGGAAGGAGTTGTATATGACATCTCAGGCCATAGGAAGGTTCTCAGGTTTGGTATAAGCATTGAGATATCACATCTCTGCTATCGGAAAGGTCTCAGGATTGGAATGGGAAGGAGTTGGATATCCCATCTCATGTTATAGGAAGGGTCTCAGGTTTGGTATTAGAAGCATAGAGATATCACATCTCATGCTATAGGAAGGGTCTCAGGATTGGAATGGGAAGGACTTGGATGTCACATCTCATGCTATAGGGAGGGTCTCAAGTTTGATATTAGAAGCATTGAGATAACAAATCTCATGATATCGGAAGGGTCTCAGGATTGGAATGGGAAGGAGTTGGATATCACATCTCATGATAAAGGAAGGGTCTAAGGTTTGGAAGGGGAAGGATTTGGATATCACATCTCATGTTATAGGACGGGTCTCAGGTTTAATATTAGAAGCATTGAGATATCAAGTCTCATGGTATAAGAAGGGTCTCAGAATTGGAATGGGAAGGAGTTGGATATCACACCTCAAGCTATAGGAAGGGTCTCAGGATTGGAATGGGAAGGAGTTTGATATCACATCTCATGCCATGGTATGGGTCTCAGGTTTGGTAGAAGCATTGGGATATCACATCTCATGCTATCGGAAGGGTATCAGTATTGGATTTGGAAGAAGTTGGATATCCCATCTCATGCTATAGGAAGGGTCTCAGGTTGGAATGGGAAGGAGTTGGATATCACATTTCATGTTATAGGAAGGGTCTCAGGATTGGAATGGGAAGGACTTGGATATCATATCTCATGCTATAGGACGGGTCTCAGGTTTGTTATTAGAATCATTGAGATATCATATTGCATGCTGTAGGAAGGGTTAAGGATTGGAATGGGAAGGACCTGGACATCACATCTCATGCTATAGAACGGCTCTCAGGTTTGGAAAGGGAAGGAGTTGGATATCACATCTCATGTTATAGGATGGATCTCAGGTTTGGTATTAGAAGTATTGAGATATCACATCTCATGCTATAGGAAGGGTCTCAGGATTGGAATGGGAAAGAATTGGATATCACATCTCATGCTATAGGAAGGGTCTCAGATTTGGTATAAGCATTGAGATATCACATCTCATGCTAAAGGAAGGGTCTCAGGATTGGAATGGGAAGGAGTTGTATATGACATCTCAGGCCATAGGAAGGTTCTCAGGTTTGGTATAAGCATTGAGATATCACATCTCTGCTATCGGAAAGGTCTCAGGATTGGAATGGGAAGGAGTTGGATATCCCATCTCATGTTATAGGAAGGGTCTCAGGTTTGGTATTAGAAGCATAGAGATATCACATCTCATGCTATAGGAAGGGTCTCAGGATTGGAATGGGAAGGACTTGGATGTCACATCTCATGCTATAGGGAGGGTCTCAAGTTTGATATTAGAAGCATTGAGATAACAAATCTCATGATATCGGAAGGGTCTCAGGATTGGAATGGGAAGGAGTTGGATATCACATCTCATGATAAAGGAAGGGTCTAAGGTTTGGAAGGGGAAGGATTTGGATATCACATCTCATGTTATAGGACGGGTCTCAGGTTTAATATTAGAAGCATTGAGATATCAAGTCTCATGGTATAAGAAGGGTCTCAGAATTGGAATGGGAAGTAATTGGATATCACACCTCAAGCTATAGGAAGGGTCTCAGGATTGGAATGGGAAGGAGTTTGATATCACATCTCATGCCATAGTATGGGTCTCAGGTTTGGTAGAAGCATTGGGATATCACATCTCATGCTATCGGAAGGGTATCAGTATTGGATTTGGAAGAAGTTGGATATCCCATCTCATGCTATAGGAAGGGTCTCAGGTTGGAATGGGAAGGAGTTGGATATCACATTTCATGTTATAGGAAGGGTCTCAGGATTGGAATGGGAAGGACTTGGATATCATATCTCATGCTATAGGACGGGTCTCAGGTTTGTTATTAGAATCATTGAGATATCATATTGCATGCTATAGGAAGGGTCTCAGGATTGGAATGGGAAGCAGTTGGATATCACATCTCATGCTATAGGAAGGGTCTCAGGTTTGGTATAAGCCTTGAGATATCACATCTCATGCTATAGGACGGGTCTCAGGATTGGAATAGAAGGAGTTGGATATCACATCTCATGTTATAGGAAGGATCTCAGGTTTGGTATTAGAAGCATTGAGACATCACATCTCATGCTATAGGAAGGGTCTCAAGGTTGGAATGGGAAGGAGTTGGATATCACATCTCATCCAATAGGAAGGGTCTCAGGTTTGGAATGGGAAGGAATTGGATATCACATCTCATGTTATAGGAAGGATCTCAGGTTTGGTATTAGAAGCATTGAGATATCACATCTCATGCTATAGGAAGGGTCTCAGGATTGGAATGTGAAGGATTTGGATATCACATCTCATGCTAAAGGAAGGGTCTCAGGTTTGGTAGAAGCATTGAGATATCACGTCGCTGCTATCGGAAGGGTCTCAGGATTGGATTGGGAAGGAGTTGGATATCCCTTCTCATGCTATAGGAAGGGTCTCAGGATTGGAATGTGAAGGATTTGGATATCACATCTCATGCTAAAGGAAGGGTCTCAGGTTTGGTAGAAGCATTGAGATATCACGTCGCTGCTATCGGAAGGGTCTCAGGATTGGATTGGGAAGGAGTTGGATATCACATCTCATGCCATAGGAAGGGTCTCAGGTTTGGTATAAGCATTGAGATATCACATCTCTGCTATCGGAAGGGTCTCAGGATTGGATTGGGAAGGAGTTGGATATCCCTTCTCATGCTATAGGAAGTGTCTCAGGTTGGAATGGGAAGGAGTTGGATATCACATCTCATGTTATAGGAAGGGTCTCAGGATTGGAATGGGAAGGATTTGGATATCACATCTCTTGCTATAGGAAGGGTCTCAGGATTGGAATGGGTAGGAGTTGGATATTACTTTCTTGCTATAGGAAGGGTCTCATGTTTGGAATGGGAAGGAGTTGGATATCACATATGCTATAGTTAGTGTCTCAGGTTTGGAACGGGAAGGAGTTGGATATCACATCTCATGTTATAGGAAGGGTCTCAGGTTTGGTATAAGCATTGAGATATCACATCTCTGCTATCGGAAGCGGCTCAGGATTGGAATGGGAAGGAGTTGGATATCCCATCTCATGTTATAGGAAGAGTCTCTGGTTTGGTATTAGAATTATTGAGATATCACATCGCATGCTGTAGGAAGGGTCTAAGGATTGGAATGGGATAGACTTGGATATCACATCTCATGTTATAGGTAGGCTCTCAGGTTTGGTATAAGCATTGAGATATCACATCTCATGCTATAGGAAGGGTCTCAGGATTGGAATGGGAAGGAATTGGATATCACATCTCATGCTATAGGAAGGGTCTCAGATTTGGTATAAGCATTGAGATATCACATCTCATGCTAAAGGAAGGGTCTCAGGATTGGAATGGGAAGGAGTTGTATATGACATCTCAGGCCATAGGAAGGTTCTCAGGTTTGGTATAAGCATTGAGATATCACATCTCTGCTATCGGAAAGGTCTCAGGATTGGAATGGGAAGGAGTTGGATATCCCATCTCATGTTATAGGAAGGGTCTCAGGTTTGGTATTAGAAGCATAGAGATATCACATCTCATGCTATAGGAAGGGTCTCAGGATTGGAATGGGAAGGACTTGGATGTCACATCTCATGCTATAGGGAGGGTCTCAAGTTTGATATTAGAAGCATTGAGATAACAAATCTCATGATATCGGAAGGGTCTCAGGATTGGAATGGGAAGGAGTTGGATATCACATCTCATGATAAAGGAAGGGTCTAAGGTTTGGAAGGGGAAGGATTTGGATATCACATCTCATGTTATAGGACGGGTCTCAGGTTTAATATTAGAAGCATTGAGATATCAAGTCTCATGGTATAAGAAGGGTCTCAGAATTGGAATGGGAAGGAGTTGGATATCACACCTCAAGCTATAGGAAGGGTCTCAGGATTGGAATGGGAAGGAGTTTGATATCACATCTCATGCCATGGTATGGGTCTCAGGTTTGGTAGAAGCATTGGGATATCACATCTCATGCTATCGGAAGGGTATCAGTATTGGATTTGGAAGAAGTTGGATATCCCATCTCATGCTATAGGAAGGGTCTCAGGTTGGAATGGGAAGGAGTTGGATATCACATTTCATGTTATAGGAAGGGTCTCAGGATTGGAATGGGAAGGACTTGGATATCATATCTCATGCTATAGGACGGGTCTCAGGTTTGTTATTAGAATCATTGAGATATCATATTGCATGCTGTAGGAAGGGTTAAGGATTGGAATGGGAAGGACCTGGACATCACATCTCATGCTATAGAACGGCTCTCAGGTTTGGAAAGGGAAGGAGTTGGATATCACATCTCATGTTATAGGATGGATCTCAGGTTTGGTATTAGAAGTATTGAGATATCACATCTCATGTTATCGGAAGGATCTCAGGTTTGGTATTAGAAGTATTGAGATATCACATCTCATGCTATAGGAAGGGTTTCAGGATTGGAATGGGAAGGAGTTGGATATCACATCTCATGCTAAAGGAAGGGTCTCAGGTTTGGTAGAAGCATTGAGATATCACATCTCATGCTATAGGAAGGGTCTCAGGATTGGAATGGGAAGGACTTAGATATCACATATCATGCTATAGGGAGGGTCTCAGTTTTGATATTAGAAGCATTGAGATATCACATCTCATGCTATCGGAAGTGTCTCAGGATTGGAATGGGAAGGAGCTGGATATCACATCTCATGCTTAAGGAAGGGTGTCAGGTTTGGAACGGGAAGGAGTTGGATATCACATCTCATGTTATAGGAAGGGTCTCAGGTTTGGTATAAACATTGAGATATCACATCTCTGCTATCGGAAGTGTCTCAGGATTGGAATGGGAAGGAGTTGGATATCCCATCTCATGTTATAGGACGGGTCTCAGGTTTGTTATTAGAATCATTGAGATATCATATTGCATGCTGTAGGAAGGGTCTAAGGGTTGGAATGTGAAGGACTTGGATATCACATCTCATGCTATAGATAGGCTCTTAGGTTTGGAAAGGGAAGGAGTTGGATCTCACATTTCATGTTAGAGGAAGGATCTCAGGTTTGGTATTAGAAGCATTGAGATATCACATCTCATGCTATAGGAAGGGTCTCAGGATTGGAATGGGAAGGAGTTGGATATCACATCTCATGCTATAGGAAGGGTCTCAGGTTTGGTATAAGCATTGAGATATCACATCTCATGCTATAGGAAGGGTCTCAGGATTGGAATGGAAGGAGTTGGATATCACATCTCATGTTATAGGAAGGATCTCAGGTTTGGTATTAGAAGCATTGAGACATCACATCTCATGCTATAGGAAGGGTCTCAGGATTGGAATGGGAAGGAGTTGGATATCAAATCTCATGCTGTAGGAAGCGTCTCAGGATTGGAATGGGAAGGAGTTGAATATGACATCTCATGGCGTAGGAAGGGTCTCAGGTTTGGTATAAACATTGAGATATCACATCTCTGCTATCAAAAGGGTCTCAGGATTGGAATGGGAAGGAGTTGGATATCCCATCTCATGTTATAGGAAGAGTCTCAGGTTTGGTATTAGAAGCATTGAGATATCACATCTCATGCTATAGGAAGTGTCTCAGGATTGGAATGGGAAGGACTTGGATATCACATCTCATGCTATAGGTAGGGTCTCAAGTTTGACATTAGAAGCATTGAGATATCACATCTCATGCTATAGGAAGGGTCTGAGGATTGGAATGGGAAGGAGTTGGATATCACATCTCCTGCTATGGGAAGGGTCTCAGGTTTGGTATAAGCAGTGAGATATCACATCTCATGCTATAGGAAGTGTCTCAGGATTGGAATGGGAAGGAGTTGGATATCACATCTCATGTTATAGGAAGGATCTCAGGTTTGGTATAAGCATTGAGATATCACATCTCTGCTATCGGAAGGGTCTCAAGATTGGAATGGGAAGGAGTTGGATATTCCCATCTCATGTTATAGGAAGGGTCTCAGGTTTGGTATTAGAAGCATTGAGATATCACATCTCATGCTATAGGAAGGGTCTCAGGATTGGAATGGGAAGGACTTGGATATCACATCTCATGCTATAGGGAGGGTCTCAAGTTTGATATTAGAAGCTTTGAGATATCACATCTCATGATATCGGAAGGGTCTCAGGATTGGAATGGGAATGAGTTGGATATCACATCTCATGATAAAGGAAGGGTCTAAGGTTTGGAAGGGGAAGAATTTGGATATCACATCTCATGTTATATTACGGGTCTCAGGTTTGGTATTAGAAGCATTGAGATATCAAGTCTCATAGTATAGGAAGGGTCTCAGAATTGGAATGGGAAGGAGTTGGATATCCCATCTCATGTTATAGGAAGAGTCTCTGGTTTGGTATTAGAATCATTGAGATATCACATCGCATGCTGTAGGGAGGGTCTAAGGATTGGAATGGGATGGACTTGGATATCACATCTCATGTTATAGGTAGGCTCTCAGGTTTGGTATAAGCATTGAGATATCACATCTCATGCTATAGGAAGGGTCTCAGAATTGGAATGGGAAGGAGTTGGATATCACATCTCAAGCTATAGGAAGGATCTCAGTATTGAAATGGGAAGGACTTGGATATCACATCTCATGCTATAGGAAGGCACTCAAGTTTGGAAGGGGAAAGAGTTGGATATCTCATTTCATGTTAGAGGTAGGATCTCAGGTTTGGTATTAGAGGCATTGAGATATCACATCTCATGCTATCAGAAGGGTCTCAGGAATGGAATGGGAAGGAGTTAGATATCACATCTCATGCTAAAGGGAGGGTCTCAGGTTTGGAAGGGGAAGGATTTGGATATCACATCTCATGTTATAGGAAGGATCTCAGGTTTGGTATTAGAAGCATTGAGATATCACATCCCATGCTATCGGAAGGATCTCAGGTTTGGTATTAGAAGCATTGAGATATCACATCTCATGCTATCAGAAGGGTCTCAGGAATGGAATGGGAAGGAGTTAGATATCACATTTCATGCTAAAGGGAGGGTCTCAGGTTTGGAAGGGGAGGATTTGGATATCACATCTCATGTTATAGGAAGGATCTCACGTTTGGCATTAGAAGCATTGAGATATCAAATCTCATGCTATAGGAAGGGTCTCAGGATTGGAATGTGAAGGATTTGGATATCACATCTCATGCTAAAGGAAGGGTCTCAGGTTTGGTAGAAGCATTGAGATTTCACGTCTCTGCTATCGGAAGGGTCTCAGGATTGGATTGGGAAGGAGTTGGATATCCCTTTTCATGCTATAGGAAGGGTCTCAGGATTTGAATGGCAAGGAGTTGGATATCACATCTCATGCCATAGGAAGGGTCTCAGGTTTGGTATAAGCATTGAGATATCACATCTCTGCTATCGGAAGGGTCTCAGGATTGGATTGGGAAGGAGTTGGATATCCCTTCTCATGCTATAGGAAGTGTCTCAGGTTGGAATGGGAAGGAGTTGGATATCACATCTCATGTTATAGGAAGGGTCTCAGGATTGGAATGGGAAATATCCAAATCCTTCCCATTCCAACCCTGAGACCCTTCCTATAGCAAGAGATGTGATATCCAAATCCTTCCCATTCCAATCCTGAGACCCTTCCTATAACATGAGATGTGATATTCAACTCCTTCCCATTCCAACCTGAGACACTTCCTATAGCATGAGAAGGGATATCCAACTCCTTCCCAATCCAATCCTGAGAACCTTCCGATAGCAGAGATGTGATATCTCAATGCTTATACCAAACCTGAGACCCTTCCTATGGCATGAGATGTGATATCCAACTCCTTGCCATTCAAATCCTGAGACCCTTCCTATAGCATGAGATGTGATATCTCAATGCTTCTACCAAACCTGAGACCCTTCCTTTAGCATGAGATGTGATATCCAAATCCTTCACATTCCAATCCTGATACCGTTCCTATAGCATGAGATGTGATATCTCAATGCTTCTAATACCAAACCTGAGATCCTTCCTATAACATGAGATGTGATATCCAATTCCTTCCCATTCCAAACCTGAGACCCTTCCTATTGGATGAGATGTGATATCCAACTCCTTCCCATTTCAACCCTGAGACCCTTCCTATACCATGAGATGTGATATCTCAATGCTTCTAATACCAAACCTGGGAACCGTCCTATAACATGAGATGTGATATCTCAATGTTTCTAATAAAAAACCTGAGACCCTTCCTATAACATGAGATGTGATATCCAATTCCTTCCCATTCCAGACCTGAGACCCTTCCTTTAGCATGAGATGTGATATCCAAATACTTCCCATTCCAATCCTAAAACCCTTCCTATAGCATGAGATGTGATATCTCAATGTTTCTAATAAAAAACCTGAGACCCTTCCTATAGCAAGAGATGTGATATCCAAATCCTTCCCATTCCAATACTGAGACCCTTCCTGTATATAACATGAGATGTGATATCCAACTCCTTCCCATTCCAGCCTGAGACCCTTCCTATAGCATGAGATGTGATATCCAACTCCTTACCATTCAAATCCTGAGACCCTCCCTATAACAAGAGATGTCATATCCAACTCCTTCCCATTCCAAACCTGAGACCCTTCCTATAACATGAGATGTGATATCCAACTCCTTCCCATTCCAAACCTGAGACCCTTCCGATAGCATGAGATGTGATATCTCAATGCTTCAAAAACCAAACATGAGAACCATCCTATAACATGAGATGTGAAATCCAAATCCTTCCCTTCCCAAACCTGAGACTCTTCCTATAGCATGAGATGTGATATCTCAATGCTTCTACCAAACCTGAAACCCTTCCTATAGCATGAGATGTGATATCACAATGCTTCTAATACCAAACCTGAGACCCTTCCCATAGCATGAGATGTGATATCCAACTCCTTCCCATTCCAATCCTGAGACCCTTCCTATAGCATGAGATGTTATATCTCAATGTTTCTAATACCAAACCTGAGATCCTTCCTATAACATGAGATGTGATATCCAACTCCTTCCCATTCCAATCCGGTGACCCTTCCTATAGCATGAGATGTGATATCTCAATGCTTCTAATACCAAACCTAAGGTCCTTCCTATAACATGAGATGTGATATCCAAATCCTTCCCATTCCAAACCTGAGACCCTCCCTTTAGCATGAGATGTGATATCCAACTCCTTCCCATTCCAATCCTGATACCCTTCTGATAGCATGAGATGTGATATCTCAATGCCTCTAATACCAAACCTGAGATCCTACCTCTAACATGAAATGTGATATCCAACTCCTTCCTTTTCCAAACCTGAGACCCTTCCTACAGCATGAGATGTGTTAAGACGGATTTCTGAACTCTGTCCTGGTGGCGCAGAAGTTCAGAAGGCCAACCTAATTACTTGGAACAGGGTAACCTCTGGACGAGCCAGACCAATCAAGGTAGCGATCGCGGCGGTCAAGACTAGGTCTCAAGAGGGGTGAGGGTGACTGAAAGCCCGCAATGAGCACACAAAGCAAGAGCGCTTACAAACTACTCCAAACAGTTGTTATATCAAAAATAGATACACATTTATTTTAAGGCCTTTAAAATAATGACCGTAGCGAGAAAATCACAATATCACAATATTAAACCAACACATACCATATCAACACAATATATATACAAATACACAGTCGCAAGCGTTTAAAGCACGAAATATGTAGTCCACCTGAAAGGAAAGGAAAACAGGCAGTGCGATAACGCTTTAGACTCAGTTCGCCTTCAGAGGCACCTAACTAGATGGAAGTCCGAGCCCTGCGAAGAGTGGAGCCTTGTGCTCAAAGTACCTGCCACGCCGGTGCCAACGGGCAAAAGGGGAAGCTCTTCGGAGGCAGTCAGGCAGTTCAGGTTAGTGCACAGCAGAAGGAGAACAGGTTCCGCAACTCAAGCGCAGCCTCCACAGCGGGCAGAAGCAGAGCGCGAGTACGGCCAAAAGGGTGCTGTTTTTACACAGCAGGGAAAGCAATGGGATACTGCAGGAGGGCGACCAGATCCTAGCTAAACTACTCAACGGTCCCCGAAGCAAGCAGACCCAGGCTTCTCCACGTTAGTTTCAGCAGCTGGCAGGTTCAGAAGAGCAGGGAACGCCTCGAAGTCGTGTAGAGCAAAAAGACGTCCCAATCGACGAAACCAGCACAGTTTGTTGCCGCAGCAGGACAACGGAGCGGCCGTGTGTATTCAAGCCAAATGTACACTCCTCCCTTCAGACTTGGGAACGCCAAGTGTACGAAGCGTGGGAGAGTGACAAGGACTCGAAATACAACACAACCTGGCGGCAGTTACAGAGCAGGACTCCCTTGTAAGCTGGTCAGTCAACTGGTTGGCCCAGAGACACTTCCGAAGGCTTACTTGGAGGGGGTGATGAAGTCGCCGGGAATAGCTGTTCCTGCTATTCCAAAGGTCGAAGCACCAGTACAGACACTTCTGGTTCGATCCAAGGAGGAAAGGGTTTCACAGGACGACAGCAGTGCAAAGGAGGATTCCTTCAGCGGGTCACCAGCAATTCCTCGGTCCAGCCTCTTGGTTGCAGGATACTTGGCTCCTGTATTCCTTCGTTCGTGAGAACTCAGGAGATCGACATGGTAGTGGTGTTTCCAGCTCCCTCTTATCCACGGTTCACTTCGCGCCAAAACGGAGGGGAGCCAATGGGAGATCCGCACATCAACACACATACCATACGTGGACCAATCACGGACCACGGTGGTCCCAGGCATTCACACCACCCCAGACTCTCTGGCACCCAGGATGTGTATTGGGACCAGACATCCCAGCCCACACCCTGGAGGCACACAAACGACATGTAGAAGCCCGCGAAAGCAACCACGTTTCGCGGGAAAGTACATGCCCAAATAAGGAAGGCCCCGGGTCGCCCGACCTGGGGAAGGTGAAGGGAGCAAGACGGTCAGTGGACAGGACAAAGGAGCCTTGTGGACTGGCCATTTTGGGAGCCAGGCCACCATTTTGGGTTCAGTGCGAAAAACGTGCTCAGAACGCCAAAAGGAGCTCAAAATAAACAAAACGATCGCTGCCACCATTCCAGTCCCTGAATGACTTGCACCGATCAAATACCATCCTAAAAGAGTATCTAGGGCCCGTAGAAGGCTAGAGACCCAAGAGAGCTGTAACTTAGCTTACAGTGCCCTCTTGTGTCATGTTGCACTAAAGCCGCAACATGATAAACGAAACTACGGGAAACAGCGTTCCCCGGTACTGAATGTCTTAAGGGCATGTCAGTTTCCCCGTAAGAAAAGGAGCGAAAGCCCAGAGAAGTGCGGCAGAAGGCTGTACTTCTCTGGCAAAGTCAAGAACAAGGTTAAAAACAATAGCAAAAAGTTTAGGGGTTGCTACATGGAAGGAAAATTCCCTACAATTACGAAATCTTTCCTAACACTCGCCCCTCCCAGACTATGGACAGGGGGAACTAATCCACCCCTGGATGAGTCTCTTGTTCAGGTCGGTTAAACATTCTGGACAACCCTTCAGCATTGCTATGTTGGACACCTGGCCTATGCTCAATAGTGAAGTCGAAGCCTTGTAGACTTATGGACCACCTAAGCAACTTTGGATTCTCCCCCTTCATGTTCATTAGCCACTTTAACGGCTTATGGTCAGTCTGCACAGTGAAGTGGGTCCCATAGAGGTAGGGCCTCAGCTTCCTTAGGGCCCACACAACAGAGAAACATTCTTTCTCTACCGTGGACCATCTGAGCTCTCTGTCCTTAAGCTGGCGACTAATAAAACCGATAGGGTGTTCCTTACCCTTCTCATGTACTTGTGATAGTACAGCTCCTATCCCAGTGTCAGAGGCATCCGTCTGCACGATAAAAGGTCTTTGATAATCAGGGGCCCTGAGCACAGGGGCCTGGCACAAGGAGTCTTTTAAGCCATTGAAGGCCTTCTCACACTCGTCAGTCCAAGTTGCCTTCTTGGGTTTCTTCGGAGTTGTGAGGGCAGTCAGAGGAGCAGCTATGGTGCCATAGTCTGCCACAAAATTGCGATAATAACCCGTGAGTCCTAAGAAGGCTCTCACTTGGGTTTGCGTAGTGGGGGTAGGCCAGTCTTGTACTGCTTGTACTTTACTGGGTAGAGGCTGTATCCTCCCTCCACCTACTTCATGTCCAAGGTAAACCACTGAGCCTTGTCCAATCTGGCATTTACTAGCCTTTATGGTCAAGTGGGCTTTCTGAAGGGCCTGGAGCACAATCCTGAGGTGTTTCACATGGTCTTCCCAGGTGGCACTGAAAACTGCTATATCGTCTAGATATGCAAGACAGAATTCGTCCAACCCATTCAACACATGATTCACAAGCCTCTGGAAAGTGGCAGGTGCATTCTTCAACCCGAACGGCATTACCCGGAATTGGTAAAGGCCATCTGGAGTAGAAAATGCTGTCTTCTCCTTGGCATGTTCTGCTAAAGCTATTTGCCAATAGCCAGCAGTGAGGTCAAACGTGCTGAGGTACTTGGAGGCACCCAACGTATCCACCAGCTCATCTGTTCGAGGCAAGGGGTGTGCATCTGTCTTGGTGACAGCATTCAGAGCCCTGTAATCCACGCAGAACCTCAATTCAGAAGTGCCTGCTTTTGGAACCAAAACCACAGGACTGGACCCAGGACTACTAGAGGGTTCAATCACCCCAAGGTCTAACATCTTGTTGACCTCGGTCTTAATATAAGACCGTACTTTATCTGACATCCTGTATCCCCTACTTTTGGTAGGTACACTGTCTCCTGTGTCAATGTTATGTTTGCACCAAGGTGTCAAACCAGGGGACTGTGAAAACAGGGGGGAAAACTGCCTAAGCAAACTTTTCACCTCAGCCTGCTGATCAGAAGTCAGGTGAGGGGCCACTCGGACACCCTCAACGGAGCCATCTGAAGGACCGCTTTGGAACAGGTCGGGGAGAGGTTCTGACTCCTCTTCCTCAACATCTGAAGCCAGTAGCAGTGCTGCGATTTCGACTCTTGGGACGAAAGCCTTCAGCCTATTCACGTGAAACACTTTTGGAGCCTGTCCAGGCCTTCCAAGGTCCACTAAATAGTTCACCTCACCCAGGGGCTCCACCACTGTGTAAGGGCCTGACCATTTGTCCTGTAAAGCGCGAGGCCTTATTGGATTCATGATCAGGACGTGCTGACCAGGTGTAAAGTTGATGAGGGAAGCTTTCTGGTCGTACCAATGTTTCACCAGCGCTCGCCCTGCCTTCAATTTATCACTAGCCAAGCCCATCAGAAGTACCATCCATTTTCTGAGCCCTAGCACATAATCAACTACATTGGTAGTAACAGGGGGAGTGGGCATCTCCCATCCCTCTTTGACGATGGCTAAGGGTCCCCGTACGGGATGACCGAACAGAAGTTCGAAGGGGCTGAAGCCAACACCCTCCTGTGGTACCTCTCGGTAGGCAAACAGTAGGCATGGTAAAAGAAGATCCCATTTTCTTCTCTGGGGCTCCTCCAGAGCCCCAATCATGCTTTTTAACGTTCTGTTGAAACGTTCCACCAGACCATTGGTCTGGGGGTGGTATGCAGAAGAGAACTTGTAGGTGACCCCACATTCTTTCCACATAGCCTGCATATACTTCGACATAAAGTTGCTGCCACGATCTGACACAACTTCTTTAGGGAAGCCAACCCTAGTAAATATGCCGAGTAAAGCTTTTGCAACTGACTTGGCAGTTACAGTTTTCAATGGGATGGCCTCAGGATATCTGGTTGCATGGTCGACCAGCACCAGGATAAACCTATTGCCCGAGGATGTTTGCGGGTCAAGGGGACCAACGATGTCGATCCCTACCCTTTCAAATGGTACCCCCACAACTGGGAGCGGTACCAACGGAGCTTGGATTGTCGCGCCAACCTTACCAGACAACTGGCAGGAGGCACAACTCCTGCAGTGACTTTCTACTTGCACCCCCATCTTGGGCCAGTAGAAGTGCATGGATAACCTTTGCTTGGTCCTCTTCATACCAAGGTGACCAGCAAGGGGAACTTCATGCGCCAACTGCAGGAGGAAGGGCCTAACAGCAAGGGGAACCACCAACCTCCTATGGTCTCCTTCTGTAGACTCTGTGGGCTCACTATACAGGAGTCCACCTTCCCAATAAATCCTATGCTTCCCAGGAGGCTCACCCTCAAGCTGGGAGCAGGCCTGTCTCCTTAGGCCTTCCAGAGATGGGCACTCACGTTGGCCTTTACTGAATTCGTCCCTATCAGGACCTCCTTCAACTAACAAGTCTTTTAGTTCAGGATGATCGTTGGGGTCGAAAACTTCAGGCATCGCCACCTCCTCGTCAGGCCCGGGCGATTGACCAACTTCCTCCACCGCAGTGGTAGGCGAGCTCGGGGGAATATTCTCTTTCCCTCGTCTTGACTTGTAGACTCCCTTCGCCTTGGGTTTCCCCTTCGGCTGGGGCGGCGTATTGGACTTGGCCAATGCTGCCCGTGCTTGAGACCGTGTGTAGGGTCTTTCGGCAGTGTCTCCTACGAGCCCTAAAGCTCTGAGATCATTACCCAGCAAGACCTTTCCCGGGACGTTTCTCTGAATGCTCACTGGAATCCTGACTGCTGTACCATTTAAAGTAAGATTTACAGGGATCACGGGAAACATACGGAGGGGGCCGTCAGCAAACTTAGTGGGCATCAGAGTAGCTCTGGCAACTTCCTCTGAGTCTACCAAGGTAGAATCCACTACTGTTCGACTGCACCCACTATCCCTAAGAGCTGGAGTATCCACTCCATTGATCAGCACGCTGTCTTTAAAGTAGTGCTTGGTATTATCCGGAATCCTAGCATAAGCCTCTGCGACTTTAGGCTCCCAGGAACCCAGGGACACTAAAACTACCTCAGCCTCTATCCCGCTGGGAAATGAGTCTGAGGAGAAGGATGCTCCTGTAATCTCTTCTTCCTCGTAGGAGGAGAAGGCCAGATTAGCGGAGTGGACCCCCAAAGGTCTAACCTTACACCAGGGATCCCCCTTCACATGGTCAGTTGCTCCACAAGAAAAACAAGCCCCAGTGGGTCTGTTTACGTAGGGAGGCTTATTGTAACCAGAGTTCTGTTTCGGAGGCGAACCTCCACTACCCTGTGAGTTCTCTTGTGTCTTACCCTTGTTTTTCTTTTTGTGGCCCTTATGGGAAGAAGATTTAGCAGATTCCCCACCCTCCATATCTTTGGACTTTTCCCTTCCTCCTGCTTACCAGGATTTTTGTCCTTATGGGACACTCGATGTGACACCCATAAGTCTGCTGCAATGGCCAGCTTCTTAGGATCTATCTCCTTCGAATCGGCCAAATGCTGCTTAAGCTCCGGGGAAGAAGAAGCAAAAATGTGTTCCAGCATGACCAGATTGATCATGCCTTCGAAGGTAGAAGCCTTATAACCTTCGACCCAGCCAGTTAAGTTTTTCAAAGATTCAGCGACATAAGATACCCAAGTACCACCTTCCTTTTTCTTATACTCTCGAAAACGCTTTAAATATTGGGCCGGAGTCTTCCCAAACTTTAAAATGAGAGTTTGCTTTAACATTGCGAAATCAGCCCGCTCAGCCTTCGACATTTCCATAATGGCACTGCAGCCAGAATGGGGCAGTCTACTGAGCAACCAAGCAATCTTATCAGCATTGTCAACTTCTTGAACCTCGCATGCATACTCAAACGCATTCAGCCAGTCCATAATGTCATTCCTTTCTTCATACACACTGAGCAGATCTTTCGGAAACCGTGGATGAGAGGAAGCCCCAGAGCCATGTCCAGGACCCTTGGACCCATTTGCAACCTGAAGCTTGGCCTGTTCCAACTGGTGATCCCTGTCTTTCTGTTTTTCTGCCTGTTCGATTTTTAGTTTGGCTATGCTGAATTCAAGCTCCTGCTGCCTAAACCGCAGCTCTTGCTTCTTGAATTCAAGCATAGCCTCCCCATCAACACTGGCAGAGGAAACATTAGACATCACATCCTCCCTGTCCTCGTGGTCGCGATGGATCAGTGCAGCGGCAGAACCGTCGGTTCTACCAGTGAGAGCAGCCCCACCACCTTCTGCACTGACCTCGGAAGTTATAGCGTCAAGCTGCGCTTCTTGCCACGCCACGATTCTCTGGATCATTTCCAATTTATTGCCTTGAGAGGAAACAACTCTCTCCGCACACATCTTCTTCAATGTTTCTGATTTGGAAGCATTTAAAGTTAACAAGGTATTTGCTTCCATACTGTTTGATAGGACTATGGCCTTTTTAAAGTTATATTACAACAATTCACTACGTGTACTGTTTGGAATAACCTGAAATGCCTTAGTTCGAGCGCAACACTGGATACCTTCAGTCGTATCCCACCGCTGTACACCAATTTGTTAAGACGGATTTCTGAACTCTCTCCTGGTGGCGCAGAAGTTCAGAAGGCCAACCTAATTACTTGGAACAGGGTAACCTCTGGACGAGCCAGACCAATCAAGGTAGCGATCGCGGCGGTCAAGACTAGGTCTCAAGAGGGGTGAGGGTGACTGAAAGCCCGCAATGAGCACACAAAGCAAGAGCGCTTACAAACTACTCCAAACAGTTGTTATATCAAAAATAGATACACATTTATTTTAAGGCCTTTAAAATAATGACTGTAGCGAGAAAATCACAATATCACAATATTAAACCAACACATACCATATCAACACAATATATATACAAATACACAGTCGCAAGCGTTTAAAGCACGAAATATGTAGTCCACCTGAAAGGAAAGGAAAACAGGCAGTGCGATAACGCTTTAGACTCAGTTCGCCTTCAGAGGCACCTAACTAGATGGAAGTCCGAGCCCTGCGAAGAGTGGAGCCTTGTGCTCAAAGTACCTGCCACGCCGGTGCCAACGGGCAAAAGGGGAAGCTCTTCGGAGGAAGTCAGGCAGTTCGGGTTAGTGCACAGCAGAAGGAGAACAGGTTCCGCAACTCAAGCGCAGCCTCCACAGCGGGCAGAAGCAGAGCGCGAGTACGGCCAAAAGGGTGCTGTTTTTACACAGCAGGGAAAGCAATGGGATACTGCAGGAGGGCGACCAGATCCTAGCTAAACTACTCACCGGTCCACGAAGCAAGCAGACCCAGGCTTCTCCACGTTAGTTTCAGCAGCTGGCAGGTTCAGAAGAGCAGGGAACGCCTCGAAGTCGTGTAGAGCAAAAAGACGTCCCAATCGACGAAACCAGCACAGTTTGTTGCCGCAGCAGGACAACGGAGCGGCCGTGTGTATTCAAGCCAAATGTACACTCCTCCCTTCAGACTTGGGAACGCCAAGTGTACGAAGCGTGGGAGAGTGACAAGGACTCGAAATACAACACAACCTGGCGGCAGTTACAGAGCAGGACTCCCTTGTAAGCTGGTCAGTCAACTGGATGGCCCAGAGACACTTCCGAAGGCTTACTTGGCAGGAGATGATGAAGTCGCCGGGAATAGCTGTTCCTGCTATTCCAAAGGTCGAAGCACCAGTACAGGCCTTCTGGTTCGATCCAAGGAGGAAAGGGTTTCACAGGACGACAGCAGTGCAAAGGAGGATTCCTTCAGCGGGTCACCAGCGATTCCTCGGTCCAGCCTCTTGGTTGCAGGATACTTGGCTCCTGTATTCCTTCGTTCGTGAGAACTCAGGAGATCGACATGGTAGTGGTGTTTCCAGCTCCCTCTTATCCACGATTCCCTTCGCGCCAAAACGGAGGGGAGCCAATGGGAGATCCGCACATCAACACACATACCATACGTGGACCAATCACGGACCACGGTGGTCCCAGGCATTCACACCACCCCAGACTCTCTGGCACCCAGGATGTGTATTGGGACCAGACATCCCAGCCCACACCCTGGAGGCACACAAACGACATGTAGAAGCCCGCGAAAGCAACCACGTTTCGCGGGAAAGTACATGCCCAAATAAGGAAGGCCCCGGGTCGCCCGACCTGGGGAAGTTGAAGGGAGCAAGACGGTCAGTGGACAGGACAAAGGAGCCTCGTGGACTGGCCATTTTGGGAGCCAGGCCACCATTTTGGGTTCAGTGCGAAAAACGTGCTCAGAACGCCAAAAGGAGCTCAAAATAAACAAAACGATCGCTGCCACCATTCCAGTCCCTGAATGACTTGCACCGATCAAATACCATCCTAAAAGAGTATCTAGGGCCCGTAGAAGGCTAGAGACCCAAGAGAGCTGTAACTTAGCTTACAGTGCCCTCTTGTGTCATGTTGCACTAAAGCCGCAACATGATAAACGAAACTACGGGAAACAGCGTTCCCCGGTACTGACTGTCTTAAGGGCATGTCAGTTTCCCCGTAAGAAAAGGAGCGAAAGCCCAGAGAAGTGCGGCAGAAGGCTGTACTTCTCTGGCAAAGTCAAGAACAAGGTTAAAAACAATAGCAAAAAGTTTAGGGGTTGCCACATGGAAGGAAAATTCCCTACAATTACGAAATCTTTCCTAACAAGATGTGATATCCAAGTCCTTCCCATTCCAATCCTGAGACCCTTCCTATAACATGAGATGTGATATCCAACTCCTTCTATTCCAACCTGAGACCCTTCCTATAGCATGAGATGGGATATCCAACTCCTTCCAAATCCAATCCTGATACCCTTCCGATAGCATGAGATGTGATATCCCAATGCTTCTACAAAACCTGACACCCATACCATGGCATGAGATGTGATATCAAACTCCCGTCCTATACCATGAGACTTGATATCTCAATGCTTCTAATACCAAACCTGAGACCGGTCCAATAACATGAGATGTGATATCAAAATCCTTTCCCTTCCAAACCTTAGACCCTTCCTTTATCATGAGATGTGATATCCAAGTCCTTTCCATTCCATTCCTGAGACCCTTCCTATAGCATGAGATGTGATATCCAAGTCCTTCCCATTCCAATCCTGAGACCCTTCCTATAGCATGAGATGTGATATCTCAATGCTTCTAATACCAAACCTGAGACCCTTCCTATAACATGAGATGTGATATCCAAGTCCTTCCCATTCCAATCCTGAGACCCTTCCTATAGCATGAGATGTGATATCTCAATGCTTCTAATACCAAACCTGAGACCCTTCCTATAACATGAATTGTGATGTCCAAATCCTTCCCATTCCAATCCTGAGACCCTTCCGATAGCAGAGATGTGATATCTCAATGCTTATACCAAACCTAAGACCCTTCCGATAGCATGAGATGTGATATCTCAATGCTTCTAATACCAAACCTGAGATCCTTCCAATAACATGAGATATGATGTCCAAATCCCTCCCCTTCCAAACCTTAGACCATCCCTTTAGCATGAGATTTGATATCCAACTCCTTCCCATTCCAATCCTGAGACCCTTCTGATGGCATGAGATGTGATATCTCAATGCCTCTAAAACCAAACCTGAGATCCTACCTCTAACATGAAATGTGATATCCAACTCCTTCCCCTTCCAACCCTGAGAGCCTTCGTATAGAATGAGATGTGATATCCAACTCCTTCCCATTCCAATCATGAGACCCTTCCTATAGCTTGAGATGTGATATCCAACTCCTTCTCATTCCAATTCTGAGACCCGTCCTATACCATGAGACTTGATATCTCAATGCTTCAAATACCAAACCTGAGACCGGTCCTATAACATGAGATGTGATACCCAAATCCGTCCCCTTCCAAACCTTAGACCCTTCCTATAGCATGAGATGTGATATCTCATTGCTTCTAATACCAAACCTGAGACCCTTCCTATAACGAGATGGGATATCCAACTCCTTCCCATTCCAATCCTGAGACCCTTCAGATAGCAGAGATGTGATATCCAACTCCTTCCCATTCCAAACCTGAGACCCTTCCGATAGCATGAGATGTGATATCTCAATGCTTCTAAAACCAAACATGAGAACCATCCTATAACATGAGATGTGAAATCCAAATCCTTCCCTTTCCAAACCTGAGACCCTTCCTATAGCTTGAGATGAAATATCAAACTCCTTCCCATTCCAATCCTGAGATAGCTTGAGATGTGATATCCAACTCCATCCGATTCCAATCCTGAGACCCTTCCGATAGCATGAGATGTGATAGCTCAATGCTTCTAATATCAAAACTGAGACCGGTATAAGCAGTGAGATATCACATCTCATGCTATAGGAAGTGTCTCAGGATTGGAATGGGAAGGAGTTGGATATCACATCTCATGTTATAGGAAGGATCTCAGGTGTGGTATAAGCATTGAGATATCACATCTCTGCTATCGGAAGGGTCTCAAGATTGGAATGGGAAGGAGTTGGATATTCCCATCTCATGTTATAGGAAGGGTCTCAGGTTTGGTATTAGAAGCATTGAGATATCACATCTCATGCTATAGGAAGGGTCTCAGGATTGGAATGGGAAGGACTTGGATATCACATCTCATGCTATAGGGAGGGTCTCAAGTTTGATATTAGAAGCTTTGAGATATCACATCTCATGATATCGGAAGGGTCTCAGGATTGGAATGGGAAGGAGTTGGATATCACATCTCATGATAAAGGAAGGGTCTAAGGTTTGGAAGGGGAAGGATTTGGATATCACATCTCATGTTATATTACGGGTCTCAGGTTTGGTATTAGAAGCATTGAGATATCAAGTCTCATAGTATAGGAAGGGTCTCAGAATTGGAATGGGAAGGAGTTGGATATCCCATCTCATGTTATAGGAAGAGTCTCTGGTTTGGTATTAGAATCATTGAGATATTCACATCGCATGCTGTAGGAAGGGTCTCAGGTTTGGTATAAGCATTGAGATATCACATCTCATGCTATAGGAAGGGTCTCAGAATTGGAATGGGAAGGAGTTGGATATCACATCTCAAGCTATAGGAAGGGTCTCAGTATTGGAATGGGAAGGACTTGGATATCACATCTCATGCTATAGGAAGGCTCTCAGGTTTGGAAGTGGAAAGAGTTGGATATCTCATTTCATGTTAGAGGTAGGATCTCAGGTTTGGTATTAGAGGCATTGAGATATCACATCTCATGCTATCAGAAGGGTCTCAGGAATGGAATGGGAAGGAGTTAGATATCACATCTCATGCTAAAGGGAGGGTCTCAGGTTTGGAAGGGGAAGGATTTGGATATCACATCTCATGTTATAGGAAGGATCTCAGGTTTGGTATTAGAAGCATTGAGATATCACATCTCATGCTATCGGAAGGATCTCAGGTTTGGTATTAGAAGCATTGAGATATCACATCTCATGCTATCAGGAGAGTCTCAGGATTGGAATAGGAAGGAGTTGGATATCACATTTCATGCTAAAGGGAGGGTCTCAGGTTTGGAAGGGGAAGGATTTGGATATCACATCTCATGTTATCGGAAGGATCTCACGTTTGGTATTAGAAGTATTGAGATATCATATCTCATGCTATAGGAAGGGTCTCAGGATTGGAATGGGAAGGAGTTGGATATCACATCTCATGCTATAGGGAGGGTCTCAGGATTGGAATGGGAAGGACTTAGATATCACATATCATGCTATAGGGAGGGTCTCAGTTTTGATATTAGAAGCATTGAGATATCACATCTCATGCTATCGGAAGTGTCTCAGGATTGGAATGGGAAGGAGCTGGATATCACATCTCATGCTAAAGGAAGGGTCTCAGGTTTGGAACGAGAAGGATTTGGATATCACATCTCATGTTATAGGAAGGGTCTCAGGTTTGGTATAAGCATTGAGATATCACATCTCTGCTATCGGAAGTGTCTCAGGATTGGAATGGGAAGGAGTTGGATATCCCATCTCATGTTATAGGACGGGTCTCAGGTTTGTTATTAGAATCATTGAGATATCATATTGCATGCTGTAGGAAGGGTCTAAGGGTTGGAATGTGAAGGACTTGGATATCACATCTCATGCTATAGATAGGCTCTTAGGTTTGGAAAGGGAAGGAGTTGGATATCACATTTCATGTTAGAGGAAGGATCTCAGGTTTGGTATTAGAAGCATTGAGATATCACATCTCATGCTATAGGAAGGGTCTCAGGATTGGAATGGGAAGCAGTTGGATATGACATCTCATGCTATAGGAAGGGTCTCAGGTTTGGTATAAGCATTGAGATATCACATCTCATGCTATAGGACGGGTCTCAGGATTGGAATGGAAGGAGTTGGATATCACATCTCATGTTATAGGAAGGATCTCAGGTTTGGTATTAGAAGCATTGAGACATCACATCTCATGCTATAGGACGGGTCTCAGGATTGGAATGGAAGGAGTTGGATATCACATCTCATGTTATAGGAAGGATCTCAGGTTTGGTATTAGAAGCATTGAGACATCACATCTCATGCTATAGGAAGGGTCTCAGGGTTGGAATGGGAAGGAGTTGGTTATCACATCTCATCCAATAGGAAGGGTCTCAGGATTGGAATGTGAAGGATTTGGATATCACATCTCATGCTAAAGGAAGGGTCTCGGGTTTGGTAGAAGCATTGAGATATCACGTCGCTGCTATCGGAAGGGTCTCAGGATTGGATTGGGAAGGGGTTGGATATCCCTTCTCATGCTATAGGAAGGGTCTCAGGATTTGAATGGCAAGGAGTTGGATATCACATCTCATGCCATAGGAAGGGTCTCAGGTTTGGTATAAGCATTGAGATATCACATCTCTGCTATCGGAAGGGTCTCAGGATTGGATTGGGAAGGAGTTGGATATCCCTTCTCATGCTATAGGAAGTGTCTCAGGTTGGAATGGGAAGGAGTTGGATATCACATCTCATGTTATAGGAAGGGTCTCAGGATTGGAATGGGAAGGATTTGGATATCACATATCTTGCTATAGGAAGGGTCTCAGGATTGGAATGGGTAGGAGTTGGATATTATTTTCTTGCTATAGGAAGGGTCTCATGTTTGGAATGGGAAGGAGTTGGATATCACATATGCTATAGTTAGTGTCTCAGGTTTGGAACGGGAAGGAGTTGGATATCACATCTCATGTTATAGGAAGGGTCTCAGGTTTGGTATAAGCATTGAGATATCACATCTCTGCTATCAGAAGCGGCTCAGGATGGGAATGGGAAGGAGTTGGATATCCCATCTCATGTTATAGGAAGAGTCTCTGGTTTGGTATTAGAATCATTGAGATATCACATCGCATGCTGTAGGAAGGGTCTAAGGATTGGAATGGGATGGACTTGGATATCACATCTCATGTTATAGGTAGGCTCTCAGGTTTGGTATAAGCATTGAGATATCACATCTCATGCTATAGGAAGGGTCTCAGGATTGGAATGGGAAGGAATTGGATATCACATCTCAGGCTATAGGAAGGGTCTCAGGATTGGAATGGGAAGGAGTTGGATATCACATCTCATGCTATAGGAAGGGTCTCAGGTTTGGTATAAGCATTGAGATATCACATCTCATGCTATAGGAAGGGTCTCAGGATTGGAATGGAAGGAGTTGGATATCACATCTCATGTTATAGGAAGGATCTCAGGTTTGGTATTAGAAGCATTGAGACATCACATCTCATGCTATAGGAAGGGTCTGAGGATTGGAATGGGAAGGAGTTGGATATCACATCTCCTGCTATGGGAAGGGTCTCAGGTTTGGTATAAGCAGTGAGATATCACATCTCATGCTATAGGAAGTGTCTCAGGATTGGAATGGGAAGGAGTTGGATATCACATCTCATGTTATAGGAAGGATCTCAGGTGTGGTATAAGCATTGAGATATCACATCTCTGCTATCGGAAGGGTCTCAAGATTGGAATGGGAAGGAGTTGGATATTCCCATCTCATGTTATAGGAAGGGTCTCAGGTTTGGTATTAGAAGCATTGAGATATCACATCTCATGCTATAGGAAGGGTCTCAGGATTGGAATGGGAAGGACTTGGTTATCACATCTCATGCTATAGGGAGGGTCTCAAGTTTGATATTAGAAGCTTTGAGATATCACATCTCATGATATCGGAAGGGTCTCAGGATTGGAATGGGAAGGAGTTGGATATCACATCTCATGATAAAGGACGGGTCTAAGGTTTGGAAGGGGAAGGATTTGGATATCACATCTCATGTTATATTACGGGTCTCAGGTTTGGTATTAGAAGCATTGAGATATCAAGTCTCATAGTATAGGAAGGGTCTCAGAATTGGAATGGGAAGGAGTTGGATATCCCATCTCATGTTATAGGAAGAGTCTCTGGTTTGGTATTAGAATCATTGAGATATTCACATCGCATGCTGTAGGAAGGGTCTCAGAATTGGAATGGGAAGGAGTTGGATATCACATCTCAAGCTATAGGAAGGGTCTCAGTATTGGAATGGGAAGGACTTGGATATCACATCTCATGCTATAGGAAGGCTCTCAGGTTTGGAAGGGGAAAGAGTTGGATATCTCATTTCATGTTAGAGGTAGGATCTCAGGTTTGGTATTAGAGGCATTGAGATATCACATCTCATGCTATCAGAAGGGTCTCAGGAATGGAATGGGAAGGAGTTAGATATCACATCTCATGCTAAAGGGAGGGTCTCAGGTTTGGAAGGGGAAGGATTTGGATATCACATCTCATGTTATAGGAAGGATCTCAGGTTTGGTATTAGAAGCATTGAGATATCACATCTCATGCTATCGGAAGGATCTCAGGTTTGGTATTAGAAGCATTGAGATATCACATCTCATGCTATCAGAAGAGTCTCAGGATTGGAATAGGAAGGAGTTGGATATCACATTTCATGCTAAAGGGAGGGTCTCAGGTTTGGAAGGGGAAGGATTTGGATATCACATCTCATGTTATCGGAAGGATCTCACGTTTGGTATTAGAAGTATTGAGATATCATATCTCATGCTATAGGAAGGGTCTCAGGATTGGAATGGGAAGGAGTTGGATATCACATCTCATGATATAGGGAGGGTCTCAGGATTGGAATGGGAAGGACTTAGATATCACATATCATGCTATAGGGAGGGTCTCAGTTTTGATATTAGAAGCATTGAGATATCACATCTCATGCTATCGGAAGTGTCTCAGGATTGGAATGGGAAGGAGCTGGATATCACATCTCATGCTAAAGGAAGGGTCTCAGGTTTGGAACGAGAAGGATTTGGATATCACATATCATGTTATAGGAAGGGTCTCAGGTTTGGTATAAGCATTGAGATATCACATCTCTGCTATCGGAAGTGTCTCAGGATTGGAATGGGAAGGAGTTGGATATCCCATCTCATGTTATAGGACGGGTCTCAGGTTTGTTATTAGAATCATTGAGATATCATATTGCATGCTGTAGGAAGGGTCTAAGGGTTGGAATGTGAAGGACTTGGATATCACATCTCATGCTATAGATAGGCTCTTAGGTTTGGAAAGGGAAGGAGTTGGATATCATATTTCATGTTAGAGGAAGGATCTCAGGTTTGGTATTAGAAGCATTGAGATATCACATCTCATGCTATAGGAAGGGTCTCAGGATTGGAATGGGAAGCAGTTGGATATCACATCTCATGCTATAGGAAGGGTCTCAGGTTTGGTATAAGCATTGAGATATCACATCTCATGCTATAGGACGGGTCTCAGGATTGGAATGGAAGGAGTTGGATATCACATCTCATGTTATAGGAAGGATCTCAGGTTTGGTATTAGAAGCATTGAGACATCACATCTCATGCTATAGGAAGGGTCTCAGGGTTGGAATGGGAAGGAGTTGGATATCACATCTCATCCAATAGGAAGGGTCTCAGGTTTGGAATGGGAAGGAATTGGATATCACATCTCATGTTATAGGAAGGATCTCAGGTTTGGTATTAGAAGCATTGAGATATCACATCTCATGCTATAGGAAGGGTCTCAGGATTGGAATGTGAAGGATTTGGATATCACATCTCATGCTAAAGGAAGGGTCTCAGGTTTGGTAGAAGCATTGAGATATCACGTCGCTGCTATCGGAAGGGTCTCAGGATTGGATTGGGAAGGAGTTGGATATCCCTTCTCATGCTATAGGAAGGGTCTCAGGATTTGAATGGCAAGGAGTTGGATATCACATCTCATGCCATAGGAAGGGTCTCAGGTTTGGTATAAGCATTGAGATATCACATCTCTGCTATCGGAAGGGTCTCAGGATTGGATTGGGAAGGAGTTGGATATCCCTTCTCATGCTATAGGAAGTGTCTCGGGTTGGAATGGGAAGGAGTTGGATATCACATCTCATGTTATAGGAAGGGTCTCAGGATTGGAATGGGAAGGATTTGGATATCACATCTCTTGCTATAGGAAGGGTCTCAGGATTGGAATGGGTAGGAGTTGGATATTACTTTCTTGCTATAGGAAGGGTCTCATGTTTGGAATGGGAAGGAGTTGGATATCACATATGCTATAGTTAGTGTCTCAGGTTTGGAACGGGAAGGAGTTGGATATCACATCTCATGTTATAGGAAGGTTCTCAGGTTTGGTATAAGCATTGAGATATCACATCTCTGCTATCGGAAGCGGCTCAGGATTGGAATGGGAAGGAGTTGGATATCCCATCTCATGTTATAGGAAGAGTCTCTGGTTTGGTATTAGAATCATTGAGATATCACATCGCATGCTGTAGGAAGGGTCTAAGGATTGGAATGGGATGGACTTGGATATCACATCTCATGTTATAGGTAGGCTCTCAGGTTTGGTATAAGCATTGAGATATCACATCTCATGCTATAGGAAGGGTCTCAGGATTGGAATAGGAAGGAATTGGATATCACATCTCAGGCTATAGGAAGGGTCTCAGGATTGGAATGGGAAGGAGTTGGATATCACATCTCATGCTATAGGAAGGGTCTCAGGTTTGGTATAAGCATTGATATATCACATCTCATGCTATAGGAAGGGTCTCAGGATTGGAATGGAAGGAGTTGGATATCCCATCTCATGTTATAGGAAGAGTCTCTGGTTTGGTATTAGAATCATTGAGATATCACATCGCATGCTGTAGGAAGGGTCTAAGGATTGGAATGGGATGGACTTGGATATCACATCTCATGTTATAGGTAGGCTCTCAGGTTTGGTATAAGCATTGAGATATCACATCTCATGCTATAGGAAGGGTCTCAGGATTGGAATAGGAAGGAATTGGATATCACATCTCAGGCTATAGGAAGGGTCTCAGGATTGGAATGGGAAGGAGTTGGATATCACATCTCATGCTATAGGAAGGGTCTCAGGTTTGGTATAAGCATTGATATATCACATCTCATGCTATAGGAAGGGTCTCAGGATTGGAATGGAAGGAGTTGGATATCACATCTCATGTTATAGGAAGGATCTCAGGTTTGGTATTAGAAGCATTGAGACATCACATCTCATGCTATAGGAAGGGTCTCAGGATTGGAATGGGAAGGAGTTGGATATCAAATCTCATGCTATAGGAAGGGTCTCAGGATTGGAATGGGTAGGAGTTGAATATGACATCTCATGCCGTAGGAAGGGTCTCAGGTTTGGTATAAACATTGAGATATCACATCTCTGCTATCAAAAGGGTCTCAGGATTGGAATTGGAAGGAGTTGGATATCCCATCTCATGTTATAGGAAGAGTCTCAGGTTTGGTATTAGAAGCATTGAGATATCACATCTCATGCTATAGGAAGTGTCTCAGGATTGGAATGGGAAGGACTTGGATATCACATCTCCTGCTATAGGTAGGGTCTCAAGTTTGACATTAGAAGCATTGAGATATCACATCTCATGCTATAGGAAGGGTCTGAGGATTGGAATGGGAAGGAGTTGGATATCACATCTGCTATGGGAAGGGTCTCAGGTATGGTATAAGCAGTGAGATATCACATCTCATGCTATAGGAAGTGTCTCAGGATTGGAATGGGAAGGAGTTGGATATCACATCTCATGTTATAGGAAGGATCTCAGGTGTGGTATAAGCATTGAGATATCACATCTCTGCTATCGGAAGGGTCTGAAGATTGGAATGGGAAGGAGTTGGATATTCCCATCTCATGTTATAGGAAGGGTCTCAGGTTTGGTATTAGAAGCATTGAGATATCACATCTCATGCTATAGGAAGGGTCTCAGGATTGGAATGGGAAGGACTTGGATATCACATCTCATGCTATAGGGAGGGTCTCAAGTTTGATATTAGAAGCTTTGAGATATCACATCTCATGATATCGGAAGGGTCTCAGGATTGGAATGGGAAGGAGTTGGATATCACATCTCATGATAAAGGAAGGGTCTAAGGTTTGGAAGGGGAAGGATTTGGATATCACATCTCATGTTATATTACGGGTCTCAGGTTTGGTATTAGAAGCATTGAGATATCAAGTCTCATAGTATAGGAAGGGTCTCAGAATTGGAATGTGAAGGAGTTGGATATCCCATCTCATGTTATAGGAAGAGTCTCTGGTTTGGTATTAGAATCATTGAGATATCACATCGCATGCTGTAGGAAGGGTCTAAGGATTGGAATGGGATGGACTTGGATATCACATCTCATGCTATAGGTAGGCTCTCAGGTTTGGTATAAGCATTGAGATATCACATCTCATGCTATAGGAAGGGTCTCAGAATTGGAATGGGAAGGAGTTGGATATCACATCTCAAGCTATAGGAAGGGTCTCAGTATTGGAATGGGAAGGACTTGGATATCACATCTCATGCTATAGGAAGGCTCTCAGGTTTGGAAGGGGAAAGAGTTGGATATCTCATTTCATGTTAGAGGTAGGATCTCAGGTTTGGTATTAGAGGCATTGAGATATCACATCTCATGCTATCAGAAGGGTCTCAGGAATGGAATGGGAAGGAGTTAGATATCACATCTCATGCTAAAGGGAGGGTCTCAGGTTTGGAAGGGGAAGGATTTGGATATCACATCTCATGTTATAGGAAGGATCTCAGGTTTGGTATTAGAAGCATTGAGATATCACATCTCATGCTATCGGAAGGATCTCAGGTTTGGTATTAGAAGCATTGAGATATCACATCTCATGCTATCAGAAGAGTCTCAGGATTGGAATAGGAAGGAGTTGGATATCACATTTCATGCTAAAGGGAGGGTCTCAGGTTTGGAAGGGGAAGGATTTGGATATCACATCTCATGTTATCGGAAGGATCTCACGTTTGGTATTAGAAGTATTGAGATATCATATCTCATGCTATAGGAAGGGTCTCAGGATTGGAATGGGAAGGAGTTGGATATCACATCTCATGCTATAGGGAGGGTCTCAGGATTGGAATGGGAAGGACTTAGATATCACATATCATGCTATAGGGAGGGTCTCAGTTTTGATATTAGAAGCATTGAGATATCACATCTCATGCTATCGGAAGTGTCTCAGGATTGGAATGGGAAGGAGCTGGATATCACATCTCATGCTAAAGGAAGGGTCTCAGGTTTGGAACGGGAAGGATTTGGATATCACATCTCATGTTATAGGAAGGGTCTCAGGTTTGGTATAAGCATTGAGATATCACATCTCTGCTATCGGAAGTGTCTCAGGATTGGAATGGGAAGGAGTTGGATATCCCATCTCATGTTATAGGACGGGTCTCAGGTTTGTTATTAGAATCATTGAGATATCATATTGCATGCTGTAGGAAGGGTCTAAGGGTTGGAATGTGAAGGACTTGGATATCACATCTCATGCTATAGATAGGCTCTTAGGTTTGGAAAGGGAAGGAGTTGGATATCACATTTCATGTTAGAGGAAGGATCTCAGGTTTGGTATTAGAAGCATTGAGATATCACATCTCATGCTATAGGAAGGGTCTCAGGATTGGAATGGGAAGCAGTTGGATATCACATCTCATGCTATAGGAAGGGTCTCAGGTTTGGTATAAGCATTGAGATATCACATCTCATGCTATAGGACGGGTCTCAGGATTGGAATGGAAGGAGTTGGATATCACATCTCATGTTATAGGAAGGATCTCAGGTTTGGTATTAGAAGCATTGAGACATCACATCTCATGCTATAGGAAGGGTCTCAGGGTTGGAATGGGAAGGAGTTGGATATCACATCTCATCCAATAGGAAGGGTCTCAGGTTTGGAATGGGAAGGAATTGGATATCACATCTCATGTTATAGGAAGGATCTCAGGTTTGGTATTAGAAGCATTGAGATATCACATCTCATGCTATAGGAAGGGTCTCAGGATTGGAATGTGAAGGATTTGGATATCACATCTCATGCTAAAGGAAGGGTCTCAGGTTTGGTAGAAGCATTGAGATATCACGTCGCTGCTATCGGAAGGGTCTCAGGATTGGATTGGGAAGGAGTTGGATATCCCTTCTCATGCTATAGGAAGGGTCTCAGGATTTGAATGGCAAGGAGTTGGATATCACATCTCATGCCATAGGAAGGGTCTCAGGTTTGGTATAAGCATTGAGATATCACATCTCTGCTATCGGAAGGGTCTCAGGATTGGATTGGGAAGGAGTTGGATATCCCTTCTCATGCTATAGGAAGTGTCTCAGGTTGGAATGGGAAGGAGTTGGATATCACATCTCATGTTATAGGAAGGGTCTCAGGTTTGGAATTGGAAGGATTTGGATATCACATCTCTTGCTATAGGAAGGGTCTCAGGATTGGAATGGGTAGGAGTTGGATATTACTTTCTTGCTATAGGAAGGGTCTCATGTTTGGAATGGGAAGGAGTTGGATATCACATATGCTATAGTTAGTGTCTCAGGTTTGGAACGGGAAGGAGTTGGATATCACATCTCATGTTATAGGAAGGGTCTCAGGTTTGGTATAAGCATTGAGATATCACATCTCTGCTATCGGAAGCGGCTCAGGATTGGAATGGGAAGGAGTTGGATATCCCATCTCATGTTATAGGAAGAGTCTCTGGTTTGGTATTAGAATCATTGAGATATCACATAGCATGCTGTAGGAAGGGTCTAAGGATTGGAATGGGATGGACTTGGATATCACATCTCATGTTATAGGTAGGCTCTCAGGTTTGCTATAAGCATTGAGATATCACATCTCATGCTATAGGAAGGGTCACAGGATTGGAATGGGAAGGAATTGGATATCACATCTCATGCTATAGGAAGGGTCTCAGATTTGGTATAAGCATTGAGATATCACATCTCATGCTAAAGGAAGGGTCTCAGGATTGGAATGGGAAGGAGTTGTATATGACATCTCAGGCCATAGGAAGGTTCTCAGGTTTGGTATAAGCATTGAGATATCACATCTCTGCTATCGGAAAGGTCTCAGGATTGGAATGGGAAGGAGTTGGATATCCCATCTCATGTTATAGGAAGGGTCTCAGGTTTGGTATTAGAAGCATAGAGATATCACATCTCATGCTATAGGAAGGGTCTCAGGATTGGAATGGGAAGGACTTGGATGTCACATCTCATGCTATAGGTAGGGTCTCAAGTTTGGTATTAGAAGCATTGAGATAACAAATCTCATGATATCGGAAGGGTCTCAGGATTGGAATGGGAAGGAGTTGGATATCACATCTCATGATAAAGGAAGGGTCTAAGGTTTGGAAGGGGAAGGATTTGGATATCACATCTCATGTTATAGGACGGGTCTCAGGTTTAATATTAGAAGCATTGAGATATCAAGTCTCATGGTATAAGAAGGGTCTCAGAATTGGAATGGGAAGGAGTTGGATATCACACCTCAAGCTATAGGAAGGGTCTCAGGATTGGAATGGGAAGGAGTTTGATATCACATCTCATGCCATAGTATGGGTCTCAGGTTTGGTAGAAGCATTGGGATATCACATCTCATGCTATCGGAAGGGTATCAGTATTGGATTTGGAAGAAGTTGGATATCCCATCTCATGCTATAGGAAGGGTCTCAGGTTGGAATGGGAAGGAGTTGGATATCACATTTCGTGTTATAGGAAGGGTCTCAGGATTGGAATGGGAAGGACTTGGATATCATATCTCATGCTATAGGACGGGTCTCAGGTTTGTTATTAGAATCATTGAGATATCATATTGCATGCTGTAGGAAGGGTCTAAGGATTGGAATGGGAAGGACCTGGTTATCACATCTCATGCTATAGAACGGCTCTCAGGTTTGGAAAGGGAAGGAGTTGGATATCACATCTCATGTTATAGGATGGATCTCAGGTTTGGTATTAGAAGTATTGAGATATCACATCTCATGTTATCGGAAGGATCTCAGGTTTGGTATTAGAAGTATTGAGATATCACATCTCATGCTATAGGAAGGGTCTCAGGATTGGAATGGGAAGGAGTTGGATATCACATCTCATGCTAAAGGAAGGGTCTCAGGTTTGGTAGAAGCATTGAGATATCACATCTCATGCTATAGGAAGGGTCTCAGGATTGGAATGGGAAGGAGTTGGATATCACATCTCATGCTATAGGGAGGGTCTCGGGATTGGAATGGGAAGGACTTAGATATCACATATCATGCTATAGGGAGGGTCTCAGTTTTGATATTAGAAGCATTGAGATATCACATCTCATGCTATCGGAAGTGTCTCAGGATTGGAATGGGAAGGAGCTGGATATCACATCTCATGCTAAAGGAAGGGTCTCAGGTTTGGAACGGGAAGGATTTGGATATCACATCTCATGTTATAGGAAGGGTCTCAGGTTTGGTATAAGCATTGAGATATCACATCTCTGCTATCGGAAGTGTCTCAGGATTGGAATGGGAAGGAGTTGGATATCCCATCTCATGTTATAGGACGGGTCTCAGGTTTGTTATTAGAATCATTGAGATATCATATTGCATGCTGTAGGAAGGGTCTAAGGGTTGGAATGTGAAGGACTTGGATATCACATCTCATGCTATAGATAGGCTCTTAGGTTCGGAAAGGGAAGGAGTTGGATATCACATTTCATGGTAGAGGAAGGATCTCAGGTTTGGTATTAGAAGCATTGAGATATCACATCTCATGCTATAGGAAGGGTCTCAGGATTGGAATGGGAAGCAGTTGGATATCACATCTCATGCTATAGGAAGGGTCTCAGGTTTGGTATAAGCATTGAGATATCACATCTCATGCTATAGGACGGGTCTCAGGATTGGAATGGAAGGAGTTGGATATCACATCTCATGTTATAGGAAGGATCTCAGGTTTGGTATTAGAAGCATTGAGACATCACATCTCATGCTATAGGAAGGGTCTCAGGGTTGGAATGGGAAGGAGTTGGATATCACATCTCATCCAATAGGAAGGGTCTCAGGTTTGGAATGGGAAGGAATTGGATATCACATCTCATGTTATAGGAAGGATCTCAGGTTTGGTATTAGAAGCATTGAGATATCACATCTCATGCTATAGGAAGGGTCTCAGGATTGGAATGTGAAGGATTTGGATATCACATCTCATGCTAAAGGAAGGGTCTCAGGTTTGGTAGAAGCATTGAGATATCACGTCGCTGCTATCGGAAGGGTCTCAGGATTGGATTGGGAAGGAGTTGGATATCCCTTCTCATGCTATAGGAAGGGTCTCAGGATTTGAATGGCAAGGAGTTGGATATCACATCTCATGCCATAGGAAGGGTCTCAGGTTTGGTATAAGCATTGAGATATCACATCTCTGCTATCGGAAGGGTCTCAGGATTGGATTGGGAATGAGTTGGATATCCCTTCTCATGCTATAGGAAGTGTCTCAGGTTGGAATGGGAAGGAGTTGGATATCACATCTCATGTTATAGGAAGGGTCTCAGGATTGGAATGGGAAGGATTTGGATATCACATCTCTTGCTATAGGAAGGGTCTCAGGATTGGAATGGGTAGGAGTTGGATATTACTTTCTTGCTATAGGAAGGGTCTCATGTTTGGAATGGGAAGGAGTTGGATATCACATATGCTATAGTTAGTGTCTCAGGTTTGGAACGGGAAGGAGTTGGATATCACATCTCATGTTATAGGAAGGGTCTCAGGTTTGGTATAAGCATTGAGATATCACATCTCTGCTATCGGAAGCGGCTCAGGATTGGAATGGGAAGGAGTTGGATATCCCATCTCATGTTATAGGAAGAGTCTCTGGTTTGGTATTAGAATCATTGAGATATCACATCGCATGCTGTAGGAAGGGTCTAAGGATTGGAATGGGATGGACTTGGATATCACATCTCATGTTATAGGTAGGCTCTCAGGTTTGCTATAAGCATTGAGATATCACATCTCATGCTATAGGAAGGGTCACAGGATTGGAATGGGAAGGAATTGGATATCACATCTCATGCTATAGGAAGGGTCTCAGATTTGGTATAAGCATTGAGATATCACATCTCATGCTAAAGGAAGGGTCTCAGGATTGGAATGGGAAGGAGTTGTATATGACATCTCAGGCCATAGGAAGGTTCTCAGGTTTGGTATAAGCATTGAGATATCACATCTCTGCTATCGGAAAGGTCTCAGGATTGGAATGGGAAGGAGTTGGATATCCCATCTCATGTTATAGGAAGGGTCTCAGGTTTGGTATTAGAAGCATAGAGATATCACATCTCATGCTATAGGAAGGGTCTCAGGATTGGAATGGGAAGGACTTGGATGTCACATCTCATGCTATAGGTAGGGTCTCAAGTTTGATATTAGAAGCATTGAGATAACAAATCTCATGATATCGGAAGGGTCTCAGGATTGGAATGGGAAGGAGTTGGATATCACATCTCATGATAAAGGAAGGGTCTAAGGTTTGGAAGGGGAAGGATTTGGATATCACATCTCATGTTATAGGACGGGTCTCAGGTTTAATATTAGAAGCATTGAGATATCAAGTCTCATGGTATAAGAAGGGTCTCAGAATTGGAATGGGAAGGAGTTGGATATCACACCTCAAGCTATAGGAAGGGTCTCAGGATTGGAATGGGAAGGAGTTTGATATCACATCTCATGCCATAGTATGGGTCTCAGGTTTGGTAGAAGCATTGGGATATCACATCTCATGCTATCGAAAGGGTATCAGTATTGGATTTGGAAGAAGTTGGATATCCCATCTCATGCTATAGGAAGGGTCTCAGGTTGGAATGGGAAGGAGTTGGATATCACATTTCGTGTTATAGGAAGGGTCTCAGGATTGGAATGGGAAGGACTTGGATATCATATCTCATGCTATAGGACAGGTCTCAGGTTTGTTATTAGAATCATTGAGATATCATATTGCATGCTGTAGGAAGGGTCTAAGGATTGGAATGGGAAGGACCTGGTTATCACATCTCATGCTATAGAACGGCTCTCAGGTTTGGAAAGGGAAGGAGTTGGATATCACATCTCATGTTATAGGATGGATCTCAGGTTTGGTATTAGAAGTATTGAGATATCACATCTCATGTTATCGGAAGGATCTCAGGTTTGGTATTAGAAGTATTGAGATATCACATCTCATGCTATAGGAAGGGTCTCAGGATTGGAATGGGAAGGATTTGGATATCACATCTCATGCTAAAGGAAGGGTCTCAGGTTTGGTAGAAGCATTGAGATATCACATCTCATGCTATCGGAAGTGTCTCAGGATTGGAATGGGAAGGAGCTGGATATCACATCTCATGCTAAAGGAAGGGTCTCAGGTTTGGAACGGGAAGGAGTTGGATATCACATCTCATGTTATAGGAAGGGTCTCAGGTTTGGTATAAACATTGAGATATCACATCTCTGCTATCGGAAGTGTCTCAGGATTGGAATGGGAAGGAGTTGGATATCCCATCTCATGTTATAGGACGGGTCTCAGGTTTGGAAAAGGAAGGAGTTGGATCTCACATTTCATGTTAGAGGAAGGATCTCAGGTTTGGTATTAGAAGCATTGAGATATCACATCTCATGCTATAGGAAGGGTCTCAGGATTGGAATGGGAAGGAGTTGGATATCACATCTCATGCTATAGGAAGGGTCTCAGGTTTGGTATAAGCATTGAGATATCACATCTCATGCTATAGGAAGGGTCTCAGGATTGGAATGGAAGGAGTTGGATATCAGATCTCATGTTATAGGAAGGATCTCAGGTTTGGTATTAGAAGCATTGAGACATCACATCTCATGCTATAGGAAGGGTCTCAGGATTGGAATGGGAAGGAGTTGGATATCAAATCTCATGCTATAGGAAGGGTCTCAGGATTGGAATGGGAAGGAGTTGAATATGACATCTCATGCCGTAGGAAGGGTCTCAGGTTTGGTATAAACATTGAGATATCACATCTCTGCTATCAAAAGGGTCTCAGGATTGGAATGGGAAGGAGTTGGATATCCCATCTCATGTTATAGGAAGAGTCTCAAGTTTGGTATTAGAAGCATTGAGATATCACATCTCATGCTATAGGAAGTGTCTCAGGATTGGAATGGGAAGGACTTGGATATCACATCTCAATCTATAGGTAGGGTCTCAAGTTTGACATTAGAAGCATTGAGATATCACATCTCATGCTATAGGAAGGGTCTGAGGATTGGAATGGGAAGGAGTTGGATATCACATCTCCTGCTATGGGAAGGGTCTCAGGTTTGGTATACGCAGTGAGATATCACATCTCATGCTATAGGAAGTGTCTCAGGATTGGAATGGGAAGGAGTTGGATATCACATCTCATGTTATAGGAAGGATCTCAGGTTTGGTATAAGCATTGAGATATCACATCTCTGCTATCGGAAGGGTCTCAAGATTGGAATGGGAAGGAGTTGGATATTCCCATCTCATGTTATAGGAAGGGTCTCAGGTTTGGTATTAGAAGCATTGAGATATCACATCTCATGCTATAGGAAGGGTCTCAGGATTGGAATGGGAAGGACTTGGATATCACATCTCATGCTATAGGGAGGGTCTCAAGTTTGATATTAGAAGCTTTGAGATATCACATCTCATGATATCGGAAGGGTCTCAGGATTGGAATGGGAAGGAGTTGGATATCACATCTCATGATAAAGGAAGGGTCTAAGGTTTGGAAGGGGAAGGATTTGGATATCACATCTCATGTTATATTACGGGTCTCAGGTTTGGTATTAGAAGCATTGAGATATCAAGTCTCATAGTATAGGAAGGGTCTCAGAATTGGAATGGGAAGGAGTTGGATATCCCATCTCATGTTATAGGAAGAGTCTCTGGTTTGGTATTAGAATCATTGAGATATCACATTGCATGCTGTAGGAAGGGTCTAAGGATTGGAATGGGATGGACTTGGATATCACATCTCATGTTATAGGTAGGCTCTCAGGTTTGGTATAAGCATTGAGATATCACATCTCATGCTATAGGAAGGGTCTCAGAATTGGAATGGGAAGGAGTTGGATATCACATCTCAAGCTATAGGAAGGGTCTCAGTATTGGAATGGGAAGGACTTGGATATCACATCTCATGCTATAGGAAGGCTCTCAGGTTTGGAAGGGGAAAGAGTTGGATATCTCATTTCATGTTAGAGGTAGGATCTCAGGTTTGGTATTAGAGGCATTGAGATATCACATCTCATGCTATCAGAAGGGTCTCAGGAATGGAATGGGAAGGAGTTAGATATCACATCTCATGCTAAAGGGAGGGTCTCAGGTTTGGAAGGGGAAGGATTTGGATATCACATCTCATGTTATAGGAAGGATCTCAGGTTTGGTATTAGAAGCATTGAGATATCACATCTCATGCTATCGGAAGGATCTCAGGTTTGGTATTAGAAGCATTGAGATATCACATCTCATGCTATCAGAAGAGTCTCAGGATTGGAATAGGAAGGAGTTGGATATCACATTTCATGCTAAAGGGAGGGTCTCAGGTTTGGAAGGGGAAGGATTTGGATATCACATCTCATGTTATCGGAAGGATCTCACGTTTGGTATTAGAAGTATTGAGATATCATATCTCATGCTATAGGAAGGGTCTCAGGATTGGAATGGGAAGGAGTTGGATATCACATCTCATGCTATAGGGAGGGTCTCAGGATTGGAATGGGAAGGACTTAGATATCACATATCATGCTATAGGGAGGGTCTCAGTTTTGATATTAGAAGCATTGAGATATCACATCTCATGCTATCGGAAGTATCTCAGGATTGGAATGGGAAGGAGCTGGATATCACATCTCATGCTAAAGGAAGGGTCTCAGGTTTGGAACGGGAAGGATTTGGATATCACATCTCATGTTATAGGAAGGGTCTCAGGTTTGGTATAAGCATTGAGATATCACATCTCTGCTATCGGAAGTGTCTCAGGATTGGAATGGGAAGGAGTTGGATATCCCATCTCATGTTATAGGACGGGTCTCAGGTTTGTTATTAGAATCATTGAGATATCATATTGCATGCTGTAGGAAGGGTCTAAGGGTTGGAATGTGAAGGACTTGGATATCACATCTCATGCTATAGATAGGCTCTTAGGTTTGGAAAGGGAAGGAGTTGGATATCACATTTCATGTTAGAGGAAGGATCTCAGGTTTGGTATTAGAAGCATTGAGATATCACATCTCATGCTATAGGAAGGGTCTCAGGATTGGAATGGGAAGCAGTTGGATATCACATCTCATGCTATAGGAAGGGTCTTAGGTTTGGTATAAGCCTTGAGATATCACATCTCATGCTATAGGACGGGTCTCAGGATTGGAATGGAAGGAGTTGGATATCACATCTCATGTTATAGGAAGGATCTCAGGTTTGGTATTAGAAGCATTGAGACATCACATCTCATGCTATAGGAAGGGTCTCAAGGTTGGAATGGGAAGGAGTTGGATATCACATCTCATCCAATAGGAAGGGTCTCAGGTTTGGAATGGGAAGGAATTGGATATCACATCTCATGTTATAGGAAGGATCTCAGGTTTGGTATTAGAAGCATTGAGATATCACATCTCATGCCATAGGAAGGGTCTCAGGATTGGAATGTGAAGGATTTGGATATCACATCTCATGCTAAAGGAAGGGTCTCAGGTTTGGTAGAAGCATTGAGATATCACGTCGCTGCTATCGGAAGGGTCTCAGGATTGGATTGGGAAGGAGTTGGATATCCCTTCTCATGCTATAGGAAGGGTCTCAGGATTTGAATGGCAAGGAGTTGGATATCACATCTCATGCCATAGGAAGGGACTCAGGTTTGGTATAAGCATTGAGATATCACATCTCTGCTATCGGAAGGGTCTCAGGATTGGATTGGGAAGGAGTTGGATATCCCTTCTCATGCTATAGGAAGTGTCTCAGGTTGGAATGGGAAGGAGTTGGATATCACATCTCATGTTATAGGAAGGGTCTCAGGATTGGAATGGGAAGGATTTGAATATCACATCTCTTGCTATAGGAAGGGTCTCAGGATTGGAATGGGTAGGAGTTGGATATTACTTTCTTGCTATAGGAAGGGTCTCATGTTTGGAATGGGAAGGAGTTGGATATCACATATGCTATAGTTAGTGTCTCAGGTTTGGAACGGGAAGGAGTTGGATATCACATCTCATGTTATAGGAAGGGTCTCAGGTTTGGTATAAGCATTGAGATATCACATCTCTGCTATCGGAAGCGGCTCAGGATTGGAATGGGAAGGAGTTGGATATCCCATCTCATGTTATAGGAAGAGTCTCTGGTTTGGTATTAGAATTATTGAGATATCACATCGCATGCAGGAAGGGTCTAAGGATTGGAATGGGATAGACTTGGATATCACATCTCATGTTATAGGTAGGCTCTCAGGTTTGGTATAAGCATTGAGATATCACATCTCATGCTATAGGAAGGGTCTCAGGATTGGAATGGGAAGGAATTGGATATCACATCTCATGCTATAGGAAGGGTCTCAGATTTGGTATAAGCATTGAGATATCACATCTCATGCTAAAGGAAGGGTCTCAGGATTGGAATGGGAAGGAGTTGTATATGACATCTCAGGCCATAGGAAGGTTCTCAGGTTTGGTATAAGCATTGAGATATCACATCTCTGCTATCGGAAAGGTCTCAGGATTGGAATGGGAAGGAGTTGGATATCCCATCTCATGTTATAGGAAGGGTCTCAGGTTTGGTATTAGAAGCATAGAGATATCACATCTCATGCTATAGGAAGGGTCTCAGGATTGGAATGGGAAGGACTTGAATGTCACATCTCATGCTATAGGGAGGGTCTCAAGTTTGATATTAGAAGCATTGAGATAACAAATCTCATGATATCGGAAGGGTCTCAGGATTGGAATGGGAAGGAGTTGGATATCACATCTCATGATAAAGGAAGGGTCTAAGGTTTGGAAGGGGAAGGATTTGGATATCACATCTCATGTTATAGGACGGGTCTCAGGTTTAATATTAGAAGCATTGAGATATCAAGTCTCATGGTATAAGAAGGGTCTCAGAATTGGAATGGGAAGGAGTTGGATATCACACCTCAAGCTATAGGAAGGGTCTCAGGATTGGAATGGGAAGGAGTTTGATATCACATCTCATGCCATAATATGGGTCTCAGGTTTGGTAGAAGCATTGGGATATCACATCTCATGCTATCAGAAGGGTATCAGTATTGGATTTGGAAGAAGTTGGATATCCCATCTCATGCTATAGGAAGGGTCTCAGGTTGGAATGGGAAGGAGTTGGATATCACATTTCATGTTATAGGAAGGGTCTCAGGATTGGAATGGGAAGGACTTGGATATCATATCTCATGCTATAGGACGGGTCTCAGGTTTGTTATTAGAATCATTGAGATATCATATTGCATGCTGTAGGAAGGGTTAAGGATTGGAATGGGAAGGACCTGGATATCACATCTCATGCTATAGAACGGCTCTCAGGTTTGGAAAGGGAAGGAGTTGGATATCACATCTCATGTTATAGGATGGATCTCAGGTTTGGTATTAGAAGTATTGAGATATCACATCTCATGTTATCGGAAGGATCTCAGGTTTGGTATTAGAAGTATTGAGATATCACATCTCATGCTATAGGAAGGGTTTCAGGATTGGAATGGGAAGGAGTTGGATATCACATCTCATGCTAAAGGAAGGGTCTCAGGTTTGGTAGAAGCATTGAGATATCACATCTCATGCTATAGGAAGGGTCTCAGGATTGGAATGGGAAGGACTTAGATATCACATATCATGCTATAGGGAGGGTCTCAGTTTTGATATTAGAAGCATTGAGATATCACATCTCATGCTATCGGAAGTGTCTCAGGATTGGAATGGGAAGGAGCTGGATATCACATCTCATGTTATAGGAAGGGTCTCAGGTTTGGTATAAACATTGAGATATCACATCTCTGCTATCGGAAGTGTCTCAGGATTGGAATGGGAAGGAGTTGGATATCCCATCTCATGTTATAGGACGGGTCTCAGGTTTGTTATTAGAATCATTGAGATATCATATTGCATGCTGTAGGAAGGGTCTAAGGGTTGGAATGTGAAGGACTTGGATATCACATCTCATGCTATAGATAGGCTCTTAGGTTTGGAAAGGGAAGGAGTTGGATCTCACATTTCATGTTAGAGGAAGGATCTCAGGTTTGGTATTAGAAGCATTGAGATATCACATCTCATGCTATAGGAAGGGTCTCAGGATTGGAATGGGAAGGAGTTGGATATCACATCTCATGCTATAGGAAGGGTCTCAGGTTTGGTATAAGCATTGAGATATCACATCTCATGCTATAGGAAGGGTCTCAGGATTGGAATGGAAGGAGTTGGATATCACATCTCATGTTATAGGAAGGATCTCAGGTTTGGTATTAGAAGCATTGAGACATCACATCTCATGCTATAGGAAGGGTCTCAGGATTGGAATGGGAAGGAGTTGGATATCAAATCTCATGCTGTAGGAAGCGTCTCAGGATTGGAATGGGAAGGAGTTGAATATGACATCTCATGCCGTAGGAAGGGTCTCAGGTTTGGTATAAACATTGAGATATCACATCTCTGCTATCAAAAGGGTCTCAGGATTGGAATGGGAAGGAGTTGGATATCCCATCTCATGTTATAGGAAGAGTCTCAGGTTTGGTATTAGAAGCATTGAGATATCACATCTCATGCTATAGGAAGTGTCTCAGGATTGGAATGGGAAGGAGTTGGATATCACATCTCATGTTATAGGAAGGGTCTCAGGATTGGAATGGGAAGGATTTGGATATCACATCTCTTGCTATAGGAAGGGTCTCAGGATTGGAATGGGTAGAAGTTGGATATTACTTTCTTGCTATAGGAAGGGTCTCATGTTTGGAATGGGAAGGAGTTGGATATCACATATGCTATAGTTAGTGTCTCAGGTTTGGAACGGGAAGGAGTTGGATATCACATCTCATGTTATAGGAAGGGTCTCAGGTTTGGTATAAGCATTGAGATATCACATCTCTGCTATCGGAAGCGGCTCAGGATTGGAATGGGAAGGAGTTGGATATCCCATCTCATGTTATAGGAAGAGTCTCTGGTTTGGTATTAGAATCATTGAGATATCACATCGCATGCTGTAGGAAGGGTCTAAGGATTGGAATGGGATGGACTTGGATATCACATCTCATGTTATAGGTAGGCTCTCAGGTTTGGAATAAGCATTGAGATATCACATCTCATGCTATAGGAAGGGTCTCAGGATTGGAATGGGAAGGAATTGGATATCACATCTCATGCTATAGGAAGGGTGTCAGATTTGGTATAAGCATTGAGATATCACATCTCATGCTAAAGGAAGGGTCTCAGGATTGGAATGGGAAGGAGTTGTATATGACATCTCAGGCCATAGGAAGGTTCTCAGGTTTGGTATAAGCATTGAGATATCACATCTCTGCTATCGGAAAGGTCTCAGGATTGGAATGGGAAGGAGTTGGATATCCCATCTCATGTTATAGGAAGGGTCTCAGGTTTGGTATTAGAAGCATAGAAATATCACATCTCATGCTATAGGAAGGGTCTCAGGATTGGAATGGGAAGGACTTGGATGTCACATCTCATGCTATAGGGAGGGTCTCAAGTTTGATATTAGAAGCATTGAGATAACAAATCTCATGATATCGGAAGGGTCTCAGGATTGGAATGGGAAGGAGTTGGATATCACATCTCATGATAAAGGAAGGGTCTAAGGTTTGGAAGGGGAAGGATTTGGATATCACATCTCATGTTATCGGAAGGATCTCACGTTTGGTATTAGAAGCATTGAGATATCACATCTCATGCTATCGGAAGAATCTCAGGTTTGGTATTAGAAGCATTGAGATATCACATCTCATGCTATCAGAAGAGTCTCAGGATTGGAATAGGAAGGAGTTGGATATCACATTTCATGCTAAAGGGAGGGTCTCAGGTTTGGAAGGGGAAGGATTTGGATATCACATCTCATGCTATAGGGAGGGTCTCAGGATTGGAATGGGAAGGACTTAGATATCACATATCATGCTATAGGGAGGGTCTCAGTTTTGATATTAGAAGCATTGAGATATCACATCTCATGCTATCGGAAGTGTCTCAGGATTGGAATGGGAAGGAGCTGGATATCACATCTCATGCTAAAGGAAGGGTCTCAGGTTTGGAACGGGAAGGATTTGGATATCACATCTCATGTTATAGGAAGGGTCTCAGGTTTGGTATAAGCATTGAGATATCACATCTCTGCTATCGGAAGTGTCTCAGGATTGGAATGGGAAGGAGTTGGATATCCCATCTCATGTTATAGGACGGGTCTCAGGTTTGTTATTAGAATCATTGAGATATCATATTGCATGCTGTAGGAAGGGTCTAAGGGTTGGAATGTGAAGGACTTGGATATCACATCTCATGCTATAGATAGGCTCTTAGGTTTGGAAAGGGAAGGAGTTGGATATCACATTTCATGTTAGAGGAAGGATCTCAGGTTTGGTATTAGAAGCATTGAGATATCACATCTCATGCTATAGGAAGGGTCTCAGGATTGGAATGGGAAGCAGTTGGATATCACATCTCATGCTATAGGAAGGGTCTCAGGTTTGGTATAAGCCTTGAGATATCACATCTCATGCTATAGGACGGGTCTCAGGATTGGAATGGAAGGAGTTGGATATCACATCTCATGTTATAGGAAGGATCTCAGGTTTGGTATTAGAAGCATTGAGACATCACATCTCATGCTATAGGAAGGGTCTCAAGGTTGGAATGGGAAGGAGTTGGATATCACATCTCATCCAATAGGAAGGGTCTCAGGTTTGGAATGGGAAGGAATTGGATATCACATCTCATGTTATAGGAAGGATCTCAGGTTTGGTATTAGAAGCATTGAGATATCACATCTCATGCCATAGGAAGGGTCTCAGGATTGGAATGTGAAGGATTTGGATATCACATCTCATGCTAAAGGAAGGGTCTCAGGTTTGGTAGAAGCATTGAGATATCACGTCGCTGCTATCGGAAGGGTCTCAGGATTGGATTGGGAAGGAGTTGGATATCCCTTCTCATGCTATAGGAAGGGTCTCAGGATTTGAATGGCAAGGAGTTGGATATCACATCTCATGCCATAGGAAGGGACTCAGGTTTGGTATAAGCATTGAGATATCACATCTCTGCTATCGGAAGGGTCTCAGGATTGGATTGGGAAGGAGTTGGATATCCCTTCTCATGCTATAGGAAGTGTCTCAGGTTGGAATGGGAAGGAGTTGGATATCACATCTCATGTTATAGGAAGGGTCTCAGGATTGGAATGGGAAGGATTTGGATATCACATCTCTTGCTATAGGAAGGGTCTCAGGATTGGAATGGGTAGGAGTTGGATATTACTTTCTTGCTATAGGAAGGGTCTCATGTTTGGAATGGGAAGGAGTTGGATATCACATCTCATGTTATAGGAAGGGTCTCAGGTTTGGTATAAGCATTGAGATATCACATCTCTGCTATCGGAAGCGGCTCAGGATTGGAATGGGAAGGAGTTGGATATCCCATCTCATGTTATAGGAAGAGTCTCTGGTTTGGTATTAGAATTATTGAGATATCACATCGCATGCTGTAGGAAGGGTCTAAGGATTGGAATGGAATAGACTTGGATATCACATCTCATGTTATAGGTAGGCTCTCAGGTTTGGTATAAGCATTGAGATATCACAACTCATGCTATAGGAAGGGTCTCAGGATTGGAATGGGAAGGAATTGGATATCACATCTCATGCTATAGGAAGGGTCTCAGATTTGGTATAAGCATTGAGATATCACATCTCATGCTAAAGGAAGGGTCTCAGGATTGGAATGGGAAGGAGTTGTATATGACATCTCAGGCCATAGGAAGGTTCTCAGGTTTGGTATAAGCATTGAGATATCACATCTCTGCTATCGGAAAGGTCTCAGGATTGGAATGGGAAGGAGTTGGATATCCCATCTCATGTTATAAAGGGTCTCAGGTTTGGTATTAGAAGCATAGAGATATCACATCTCATGCTATAGGAAGGGTCTCAGGATTGGAATGGGAAGGACTTGGATGTCACATCTCATGCTATAGGGAGGGTCTCAAGTTTGATATTAGAAGCATTGAGATAACAAATCTCATGATATCGGAAGGGTCTCAGGATTGGAATGGGAAGGAGTTGGATATCACATCTCATGATAAAGGAAGGGTCTAAGGTTTGGAAGGGGAAGGATTTGGATATCACATCTCATGTTATAGGACGGGTCTCAGGTTTAATATTAGAAGCATTGAGATATCAAGTCTCATGGTATAAGAAGGGTCTCAGAATTGGAAATGGAAGGAGTTGGATATCACACCTCAAGCTATAGGAAGGGTCTCAGGATTGGAATGGGAAGGAGTTTGATATCACATCTAATGCCATAGTATGGGTCTCAGGTTTGGTAGAAGCATTGGGATATCACATCTCATGCTATCGGAAGGGTATCAGTATTGGATTTGGAAGAAGTTGGATATCCCATCTCATGTTATAGGAATGGTCTCAGGTTGGAATGGGAAGGAGTTGGATATCACATTTCATGTTATAGGAAGGGTCTCAGGATTGGAATGCGAAGGACTTGGATATCATATCTCATGCTATAGGACGGGTCTCAGGTTTGTTATTAGAATCATTGAGATATCATATTGCATGCTATAGGAAGGGTCTCAGGATTGGAATGGGAAGCAGTTGGATATCACATCTCATGCTATAGGAAGGGTCTCAGGTTTGGTATAAGCCTTGAGATATCACATCTCATGCTATAGGACGGGTCTCAGGATTGGAATAGAAGGAGTTGGATATCACATCTCATGTTATAGGAAGGATCTCAGGTTTGGTATTAGAAGCATTGAGACATCACATCTCATGCTATAGGAAGGGTCTCAAGGTTGGAATGGGAAGGAGTTGGATATCACATCTCATCCAATAGGAAGGGTCTCAGGTTTGGAATGGGAAGGAATTGGATATCACATCTCATGTTATAGGAAGGATCTCAGGTTTGGTATTAGAAGCATTGAGATATCACATCTCATGCTATAGGAAGGGTCTCAGGATTGGAATGTGAAGGATTTGGATATCACATCTCATGCTAAAGGAAGGGTCTCAGGTTTGGTAGAAGCATTGAGATATCACGTCGCTGCTATCGGAAGGGTCTCAGGATTGGATTGGGAAGGAGTTGGATATCCCTTCTCATGCTATAGGAAGGGTCTCAGGATTTGAATGGCAAGGAGTTGGATATCACATCTCATGCCATAGGAAGGGTCTCAGGTTTGGTATAAGCATTGAGATATCACATCTCTGCTATCGGAAGGGTCTCAGGATTGGATTGGGAAGGAGTTGGATATCCCTTCTCATGCTATAGGAAGTGTCTCAGGTTGGAATGGGAAGGAGTTGGATATCACATCTCATGTTATAGGAAGGGTCTCAGGATTGGAATGGGAAGGATTTGGATATCACATCTCTTGCTATAGGAAGGGTCTCAGGATTGGAATGGGTAGGAGTTGGATATTACTTTCTTGCTATAGGAAGGGTCTCATGTTTGGAATGGGAAGGAGTTGGATATCACATATGCTATAGTTAGTGTCTCAGGTTTGGAACGGGAAGGAGTTGGATATCACATCTCATGTTATAGGAAGGGTCTCAGGTTTGGTATAAGCATTGAGATATCACATCTCTGCTATCGGAAGCGGCTCAGGATTGGAATGGGAAGGAGTTGGATATCCCATCTCATGTTATAGGAAGAGTCTCTGGTTTGGTATTAGAATTATTGAGATATCACATCGCATGCTGTAGGAAGGGTCTAAGGATTGGAATGGGATAGACTTGGATATCACATCTCATGTTATAGGTAGGCTCTCAGGTTTGGTATAAGCATTGAGATATCACATCTCATGCTATAGGAAGGGTCTCAGGATTGGAATGGGAAGGAATTGGATATCACATCTCATGCTATAGGAAGGGTCTCAGATTTGGTATAAGCATTGAGATATCACATCTCATGCTAAAGGAAGGGTCTCAGGATTGGAATGGGAAGGAGTTGTATATGACATCTCAGGCCATAGGAAGGTTCTCAGGTTTGGTATAAGCATTGAGATATCACATCTCTGCTATCGGAAAGGTCTCAGGATTGGAATGGGAAGGAGTTGGATATCCCATCTCATGTTATAGGAAGGGTCTCAGGTTTGGTATTAGAAGCATAGAGATATCACATCTCATGCTATAGGAAGGGTCTCAGGATTGGAATGGGAAGGACTTGGATGTCACATCTCATGCTATAGGGAGGGTCTCAAGTTTGATATTAGAAGCATTGAGATAACAAATCTCATGATATCGGAAGGGTCTCAGGATTGGAATGGGAAGGAGTTGGATATCACATCTCATGATAAAGGAAGGGTCTAAGGTTTGGAAGGGGAAGGATTTGGATATCACATCTCATGTTATAGGACGGGTCTCAGGTTTAATATTAGAAGCATTGAGATATCAAGTCTCATGGTATAAGAAGGGTCTCAGAATTGGAATGGGAAGGAGTTGGATATCACACCTCAAGCTATAGGAAGGGTCTCAGGATTGGAATGGGAAGGAGTTTGATATCACATCTCATGCCATAGTATGGGTCTCAGGTTTGGTAGAAGCATTGGGATATCACATCTCATGCTATCGGAAGGGTATCAGTATTGGATTTGGAAGAAGTTGGATATCCCATCTCATGCTATAGGAAGGGTCTCAGGTTGGAATGGGAAGGAGTTGGATATCACATTTCATGTTATAGGAAGGGTCTCAGAATTGGAATGGGAAGGACTTGGATATCATATCTCATGCTATAGGACGGGTCTCAGGTTTGTTATTAGACTCATTGAGATATCATATTGCATGCTATAGGAAGGGTCTCAGGATTGGAATGGGAAGCAGTTGGATATCACATCTCATGCTATAGGAAGGGTCTCAGGTTTGGTATAAGCCTTGAGATATCACATCTCATGCTATAGGACGGGTCTCAGGATTGGAATAGAAGGAGTTGGATATCACATCTCATGTTATAGGAAGGATCTCAGGTTTGGTATTAGAAGCATTGAGACATCACATCTCATGCTATAGGAAGGGTCTCAAGGTTGGAATGGGAAGGAGTTGGATATCACATCTCATCCAATAGGAAGGGTCTCAGGTTTGGAATGGGAAGGAATTGGATATCACATCTCATGTTATAGGAAGGATCTCAGGTTTGGTATTAGAAGCATTGAGATATCACATCTCATGCTATAGGAAGGGTCTCAGGATTGGAATGTGAAGGATTTGGATATCACATCTCATGCTAAAGGAAGGGTCTCAGGTTTGGTAGAAGCATTGAGATATCACGTCGCTGCTATCGGAAGGGTCTCAGGATTGGATTGGGAAGGAGTTGGATATCCCTTCTCATGCTATAGGAAGGGTCTCAGGATTTGAATGGCAAGGAGTTGGATATCACATCTCATGCCATAGGAAGGGTCTCAGGTTTGGTATAAGCATTGAGATATCACATCTCTGCTATCGGAAGGGTCTCAGGATTGGATTGGGAAGGAGTTGGATATCCCTTCTCATGCTATAGGAAGTGTCTCAGGTTGGAATGGGAAGGAGTTGGATATCACATCTCATGTTATAGGAAGGGTCTCAGGATTGGAATGGGAAGGATTTGGATATCACATCTCTTGCTATAGGAAGGGTCTCAGGATTGGAATGGGTAGGAGTTGGATATTACTTTCTTGCTATAGGAAGGGTCTCATGTTTGGAATGGGAAGGAGTTGGATATCACATATGCTATAGTTAGTGTCTCAGGTTTGGAACGGGAAGGAGTTGGATATCACATCTCATGTTATAGGAAGGGTCTCAGGTTTGGTATAAGCATTGAGATATCACATCTCTGCTATCGGAAGCGGCTCAGGATTGGAATGGGAAGGAGTTGGATATCCCATCTCATGTTATAGGAAGAGTCTCTGGTTTGGTATTAGAATTATTGAGATATCACATCGCATGCAGGAAGGGTCTAAGGATTGGAATGGGATAGACTTGGATATCACATCTCATGTTATAGGTAGGCTCTCAGGTTTGGTATAAGCATTGAGATATCACATCTCATGCTATAGGAAGGGTCTCAGGATTGGAATGGGAAGGAATTGGATATCACATCTCATGCTATAGGAAGGGTCTCAGATTTGGTATAAGCATTGAGATATCACATCTCATGCTAAAGGAAGGGTCTCAGGATTGGAATGGGAAGGAGTTGTATATGACATCTCAGGCCATAGGAAGGTTCTCAGGTTTGGTATAAGCATTGAGATATCACATCTCTGCTATCGGAAAGGTCTCAGGATTGGAATGGGAAGGAGTTGGATATCCCATCTCATGTTATAGGAAGGGTCTCAGGTTTGGTATTAGAAGCATAGAGATATCACATCTCATGCTATAGGAAGGGTCTCAGGATTGGAATGGGAAGGATTTGGATGTCACATCTCATGCTATAGGGAGGGTCTCAAGTTTGATATTAGAAGCATTGAGATAACAAATCTCATGATATCGGAAGGGTCTCAGGATTGGAATGGGAAGGAGTTGGATATCACATCTCATGATAAAGGAAGGGTCTAAGGTTTGGAAGGGGAAGGATTTGGATATCACATCTCATGTTATAGGACGGGTCTCAGGTTTAATATTAGAAGCATTGAGATATCAAGTCTCATGGTATAAGAAGGGTCTCAGAATTGGAATGGGAAGGAGTTGGATATCACACCTCAAGCTATAGGAAGGGTCTCAGGATTGGAATGGGAAGGAGTTTGATATCACATCTCATGCCATAGTATGGGTCTCAGGTTTGGTAGAAGCATTGGGATATCACATCTCATGCTATCGGAAGGGTATCAGTATTGGATTTGGAAGAAGTTGGATATCCCATCTCATGCTATAGGAAGGGTCTCAGGTTGGAATGGGAAGGAGTTGGATATCACATTTCATGTTATAGGAAGGGTCTCAGGATTGGAATGGGAAGGACTTGGATATCATATCTCATGCTATAGGACGGGTCTCAGGTTTGTTATTAGAATCATTGAGATATCATATTGCATGCTGTAGGAAGGGTTAAGGATTGGAATGGGAAGGACCTGGATATCACATCTCATGCTATAGAACGGCTCTCAGGTTTGGAAAGGGAAGGAGTTGGATATCACATCTCATGTTATAGGATGGATCTCAGGTTTGGTATTAGAAGTATTGAGATATCACATCTCATGTTATCGGAAGGATCTCAGGTTTGGTATTAGAAGTATTGAGATATCACATCTCATGCTATAGGAAGGGTTTCAGGATTGGAATGGGAAGGAGTTGTATATGACATCTCAGGCCATAGGAAGGTTCTCAGGTTTGGTATAAGCATTGAGATATCACATCTCTGCTATCGGAAAGGTCTCAGGATTGGAATGGGAAGGAGTTGGATATCCCATCTCATGTTATAGGAAGGGTCTCAGGTTTGGTATTAGAAGCATAGAGATATCACATCTCATGCTATAGGAAGGGTCTCAGGATTGGAATGGGAAGGACTTGGATGTCACATCTCATGCTATAGGGAGGGTCTCAAGTTTGATATTAGAAGCATTGAGATAACAAATCTCATGATATCGGAAGGGTCTCAGGATTGGAATGGGAAGGAGTTGGATATCACATCTCATGATAAAGGAAGGGTCTAAGGTTTGGAAGGGGAAGGATTTGGATATCACATCTCATGTTATAGGACGGGTCTCAGGTTTAATATTAGAAGCATTGAGATATCAAGTCTCATGGTATAAGAAGGGTCTCAGAATTGGAATGGGAAGGAGTTGGATATCACACCTCAAGCTATAGGAAGGGTCTCAGGATTGGAATGGGAAGGAGTTTGATATCACATCTCATGCCATAGTATGGGTCTCAGGTTTGGTAGAAGCATTGGGATATCACATCTCATGCTATCGGAAGGGTATCAGTATTGGATTTGGAAGAAGTTGGATATCCCATCTCATGCTATAAGAAGGGTCTCAGGTTGGAATGGGAAGGAGTTGGATATCACATTTCATGTTATAGGAAGGGTCTCAGAATTGGAATGGGAAGGACTTGGATATCATATCTCATGCTATAGGACGGGTCTCAGGTTTGTTATTAGACTCATTGAGATATCATATTGCATGCTATAGGAAGGGTCTCAGGATTGGAATGGGAAGCAGTTGGATATCACATCTCATGCTATAGGAAGGGTCTCAGGTTTGGTATAAGCCTTGAGATATCACATCTCATCCTATAGGACGGGTCTCAGGATTGGAATAGAAGGAGTTGGATATCACATCTCATGTTATAGGAAGGATCTCAGGTTTGGTATTAGAAGCATTGAGACATCACATCTCATGCTATAGGAAGGGTCTCAAGGTTGGAATGGGAAGGAGTTGGATATCACATCTCATCCAATAGGAAGGGTCTCAGGTTTGGAATGGGAAGGAATTGGATATCACATCTCATGTTATAGGAAGGATCTCAGGTTTGGTATTAGAAGCATTGAGATATCACATCTCATGCTATAGGAAGGGTCTCAGGATTGGAATGTGAAGGATTTGGATATCACATCTCATGCTAAAGGAAGGGTCTCAGGTTTGGTAGAAGCATTGAGATATCACGTCGCTGCTATCGGAAGGGTCTCAGGATTGGATTGGGAAGGAGTTGGATATCCCTTCTCATGCTATAGGAAGGGTCTCAGGATTTGAATGGCAAGGAGTTGGATATCACATCTCATGCCATAGGAAGGGTCTCAGGTTTGGTATAAGCATTGAGATATCACATCTCTGCTATCGGAAGGGTCTCAGGATTGGATTGGGAAGGAGTTGGATATCCCTTCTCATGCTATAGGAAGTGTCTCAGGTTGGAATGGGAAGGAGTTGGATATCACATCTCATGTTATAGGAAGGGTCTCAGGATTGGAATGGGAAGGATTTGGATATCACATCTCTTGCTATAGGAAGGGTCTCAGGATTGGAATGGGTAGGAGTTGGATATTACTTTCTTGCTATAGGAAGGGTCTCATGTTTGGAATGGGAAGGAGTTGGATATCACATATGCTATAGTTAGTGTCTCAGGTTTGGAACGGGAAGGAGTTGGATATCACATCTCATGTTATAGGAAGGGTCTCAGGTTTGGTATAAGCATTGAGATATCACATCTCTGCTATCGGAAGCGGCTCAGGATTGGAATGGGAAGGAGTTGGATATCCCATCTCATGTTATAGGAAGAGTCTCTGGTTTGGTATTAGAATTATTGAGATATCACATCGCATGCAGGAAGGGTCTAAGGATTGGAATGGGATAGACTTGGATATCACATCTCATGTTATAGGTAGGCTCTCAGGTTTGGTATAAGCATTGAGATATCACATCTCATGCTATAGGAAGGGTCTCAGGATTGGAATGGGAAGGAATTGGATATCACATCTCATGCTATAGGAAGGGTCTCAGATTTGGTATAAGCATTGAGATATCACATCTCATGCTAAAGGAAGGGTCTCAGGATTGGAATGGGAAGGAGTTGTATATGACATCTCAGGCCATAGGAAGGTTCTCAGGTTTGGTATAAGCATTGAGATATCACATCTCTGCTATCGGAAAGGTCTCAGGATTGGAATGGGAAGGAGTTGGATATCCCATCTCATGTTATAGGAAGGGTCTCAGGTTTGGTATTAGAAGCATAGAGATATCACATCTCATGCTATAGGAAGGGTCTCAGGATTGGAATGGTAAGGATTTGGATGTCACATCTCATGCTATAGGGAGGGTCTCAAGTTTGATATTAGAAGCATTGAGATAACAAATCTCATGATATCGGAAGGGTCTCAGGATTGGAATGGGAAGGAGTTGGATATCACATCTCATGATAAAGGAAGGGTCTAAGGTTTGGAAGGGGAAGGATTTGGATATCACATCTCATGTTATAGGACGGGTCTCAGGTTTAATATTAGAAGCATTGAGATATCAAGTCTCATGGTATAAGAAGGGTCTCAGAATTGGAATGGGAAGGAGTTGGATATCACACCTCAAGCTATAGGAAGGGTCTCAGGATTGGAATGGGAAGGAGTTTGATATCACATCTCATGCCATAGTATGGGTCTCAGGTTTGGTAGAAGCATTGGGATATCACATCTCATGCTATCGGAAGGGTATCAGTATTGGATTTGGAAGAAGTTGGATATCCCATCTCATGCTATAGGAAGGGTCTCAGGTTGGAATGGGAAGGATTTGGATATCACATTTCATGTTATAGGAAGGGTCTCAGGATTGGAATGGGAAGGACTTGGATATCATATCTCATGCTATAGGACGGGTCTCAGGTTTGTTATTAGAATCATTGAGATATCATATTGCATGCTGTAGGAAGGGTTAAGGATTGGAATGGGAAGGACCTGGATATCACATCTCATGCTATAGAACGGCTCTCAGGTTTGGAAAGGGAAGGAGTTGGATATCACATCTCATGTTATAGGATGGATCTCAGGTTTGGTATTAGAAGTATTGAGATATCACATCTCATGTTATCGGAAGGATCTCAGGTTTGGTATTAGAAGTATTGAGATATCACATCTCATGCTATAGGAAGGGTTTCAGGATTGGAATGGGAAGGAGTTGGATATCACATCTCATGCTAAAGGAAGGGTCTCAGGTTTGGTAGAAGCATTGAGATATCACATCTCATGCTATAGGAAGGGTCTCAGGATTGGAATGGGAAGGACTTAGATATCACATATCATGCTATAGGGAGGGTCTCAGTTTTGATATTAGAAGCATTGAGATATCACATCTCATGCTATCGGAAGTGTCTCAGGATTGGAATGGGAAGGAGCTGGATATCACATCTCATGCTTAAGGAAGGGTGTCAGGTTTGGAACGGGAAGGAGTTGGATATCACATCTCATGTTATAGGAAGGGTCTCAGGTTTGGTATAAACATTGAGATATCACATCTCTGCTATCGGAAGTGTCTCAGGATTGGAATGGGAAGGAGTTGGATATCCCATCTCATGTTATAGGACGGGTCTCAGGTTTGTTATTAGAATCATTGAGATATCATATTGCATGCTGTAGGAAGGGTCTAAGGGTTGGAATGTGAAGGACTTGGATATCACATCTCATGCTATAGATAGGCTCTTAGGTTTGGAAAGGGAAGGAGTTGGATCTCACATTTCATGTTAGAGGAAGGATCTCAGGTTTGGTATTAGAAGCATTGAGATATCACATCTCATGCTATAGGAAGGGTCTCAGGATTGGAATGGGAAGGAGTTGGATATCACATCTCATGCTATAGGAAGGGTCTCAGGTTTGGTATAAGCATTGAGATATCACATCTCATGCTATAGGAAGGGTCTCAGGATTGGAATGGAAGGAGTTGGATATCACATCTCATGTTATAGGAAGGATCTCAGGTTTGGTATTAGAAGCATTGAGACATCACATCTCATGCTATAGGAAGGGTCTCAGGATTGGAATGGGAAGGAGTTGGATATCAAATCTCATGCTGTAGGAAGCGTCTCAGGATTGGAATGGGAAGGAGTTGAATATGACATCTCATGCCGTAGGAAGGGTCTCAGGTTTGGTATAAACATTGAGATATCACATCTCTGCTATCAAAAGGGTCTCAGGATTGGAATGGGAAGGAGTTGGATATCCCATCTCATGTTATAGGAAGAGTCTCAGGTTTGGTATTAGAAGCATTGAGATATCACATCTCATGCTATAGGAAGTGTCTCAGGATTGGAATGGGAAGGAGTTGGATATCACATCTCATGTTATAGGAAGGGTCTCAGGATTGGAATGGGAAGGATTTGGATATCACATCTCTTGCTATAGGAAGGGTCTCAGGATTGGAATGGGTAGGAGTTGGATATTACTTTCTTGCTATAGGAAGGGTCTCATGTTTGGAATGGGAAGGAGTTGGATATCACATATGCTATAGTTAGTGTCTCAGGTTTGGAACGGGAAGGAGTTGGATATCACATCTCATGTTATAGGAAGGGTCTCAGGTTTGGTATAAGCATTGAGATATCACATCTCTGCTATCGGAAGCGGCTCAGGATTGGAATGGGAAGGAGTTGGATATCCCATCTCATGTTATAGGAAGAGTCTCTGGTTTGGTATTAGAATCATTGAGATATCACATCGCATGCTGTAGGAAGGGTCTAAGGATTGGAATGGGATGGACTTGGATATCACATCTCATGTTATAGGTAGGCTCTCAGGTTTGGTATAAGCATTGAGATATCACATCTCATGCTATAGGAAGGGTCTAAGGATTGGAATGGGAAGGAATTGGATATCACATCTCATGCTATAGGAAGGGTCTCAGATTTGGTATAAGCATTGAGATATCACATCTCATGCTAAAGGAAGGGTCTCAGGATTGGAATGGGAAGGAGTTGTATATGACATCTCAGGCCATAGGAAGGTTCTCAGGTTTGGTATAAGCATTGAGATATCACATCTCTGCTATCGGAAAGGTCTCAGGATTGGAATGGGAAGGAGTTGGATATCCCATCTCATGTTATAGGAAGGGTCTCAGGTTTGGTATTAGAAGCATAGAAATATCACATCTCATGCTATAGGAAGGGTCTCAGGATTGGAATGGGAAGGACTTGGATGTCACATCTCATGCTATAGGGAGGGTCTCAAGTTTGATATTAGAAGCATTGAGATAACAAATCTCATGATATCGGAAGGGTCTCAGGATTGGAATGGGAAGGAGTTGGATATCACATCTCATGATAAAGGAAGGGTCTAAGGTTTGGAAGGGGAAGGATTTGGATATCACATTTCATGTTATAGGACGGGTCTCAGGTTTAATATTAGAAGCATTGAGATATCAATTCTCATGGTATAAGAAGGGTCTCAGAATTGGAATGGGAAGGAGTTGGATATCACACCTCAAGCTATAGGAAGGGTCTCAGGATTGGAATGGGAAGGAGTTTGATATCACATCTCATGCCATAGTATGGGTCTCAGGTTTGGTAGAAGCATTGGGATATCACATCTCATGCTATCGGAAGGGTATCAGTATTGGATTTGGAAGAAGTTGGATATCCCATCTCATGCTATAGGAAGGGTCTCAGGTTGGAATGGGAAGGAGTTGGATATCACATTTCATGTTATAGGAAGGGTCTCAGGATTGGAATGGGAAGGACTTGGATATCATATCTCATGCTATAGGACGGGTCTCAGGTTTGTTATTAGAATCATTGAGATATCATATTGCATGCTGTAGGAAGGGTCTAAGGATTGGAATGGGAAGGACCTGGATATCACATCTCATGCTATAGAACGGCTCTCAGGTTTGGAAAGGGAAGGAGTTGGATATCACATCTCATGTTATAGGATGGATCTCAGGTTTGGTATTAGAAGTATTGAGATATCACATCTCATGCTATAGGAAGGGTCTCAGGATTGGAATGGGAAGGAGTTGGATATTACATCTCATGCTAAAGGAAGGGTCTCAGGTTTGGTAGAAGCATTGAGATATCACATCTCATGCTATAGGAAGGTCTCAGGATTGGAATGGGAGGACTTAGATATCACATATCATGCTATAGGGAGGGTCTCAGTTTTGATATTAGAAGCATTGAGATATCACATCTCATGCTATCGGAAGTGTCTCAGGATTGGAATGGGAAGGAGCTGGATATCACATCTCATGCTAAAGGAAGGGTCTCAGGTTTGGAACGGGAAGGAGTTGGATATCACATCTCATGTTATAGGAAGGGTCTCAGGTTTGGTATAAACATTGAGATATCACATCTCTGCTATCGGAAGTGTCTCAGGATTGGAATGGGAAGGAGTTGGATATCCCATCTCATGTTATAGGACGGGTCTCAGGTTTGTTATTAGAATCATTGAGATATCATATTGCATGCTGTAGGAAGGGTCTAAGGGTTGGAATGTGAAGGACTTGGATATCACATCTCATGCTATAGATAGGCTCTTAGGTTTGGAAAGGGAAGGAGTTGGATCTCACATTTCATGTTAGAGGAAGGATCTCAGGTTTGGTATTAGAAGCATTGAGATATCACATCTCATGCTATAGGAAGGGTCTCATGATTGGAATGGGAAGGAGTTGGATATCACATCTCATGCTATAGGAAGGGTCTCAGGTTTGATATAAGCATTGAGATATCACATCTCATGCTATAGGAAGGGTCTCAGGATTGGAATGGAAGGAGTTGGATATCACATCTCATGTTATAGGAAGGATCTCAGGTTTGGTATTAGAAGCATTGAGACATCACATCTCATGCTATAGGAAGGGTATCAGGATTGGAATGGGAAGGAGTTGGATATCAAATCTCATGCTATAGGAAGGGTCTCAGGATTGGAATGGGAAGGAGTTGAATATGACATCTCATGCCGTAGGAAGGGTCTCAGGTTTGGTATAAACATTGAGATATCACATCTCTGCTATCAAAAGGGTCTCAGGATTGGAATGGGAAGGAGTTGGATATCCCATCTCATGTTATAGGAAGAGTCTCAGGTTTGGTATTAGAAGCATTGAGATATCACATCTCATGCTATAGGAAGTGTCTCAGGATTGGAATGGGAAGGACTTGGATATCACATCTCATGCTATAGGTAGGGTCTCAAGTTTGACATTAGAAGCATTGAGATATCACATCTCATGCTATAGGAAGGGTCTGAGGATTGGAATGGGAATGAGTTGGATATCACATCTCCTGCTATGGGAAGGGTCTCAGGTTTGGTATAAGCAGTGAGATATCACATCTCATGCTATAGGAAGTGTCTCAGGATTGGAATGGGAAGGAGTTGGATATCACATCTCATGTTATAGGAAGGATCTCAGGTTTGGTATAAGCATTGAGATATCACATCTCTGCTATCGGAAGGGTCTCAAGATTGGAATGGGAAGGAGTTGGATATTCCCATCTCATGTTATAGGAAGGGTCTCAGGTTTGGTATTAGAAGCATTGAGATATCACATCTCATGCTATAGGAAGGGTCTCAGGATTGGAATGGGAAGGACTTGGATATCACATCTCATGCTATAGGGAGGGTCTCAAGTTTGATATTAGAAGCTTTGAGATATCACATCTCATGATATCGGAAGGGTCTCAGGATTGGAATGGGAATGAGTTGGATATCACATCTCATGATAAAGGAAGGGTCTAAGGTTTGGAAGGGGAAGGATTTGGATATCACATCTCATGTTATATTACGGGTCTCAGGTTTGGTATTAGAAGCATTGAGATATCAAGTCTCATAGTATAGGAAGGGTCTCAGAATTGGAATGGGAAGGAGTTGGATATCCCATCTCATGTTATAGGAAGAGTCTCTGGTTTGGTATTAGAATCATTGAGATATCACATCGCATGCTGTAGGAAAGGTCTAAGGATTGGAATGGGATGGACTTGGATATCACATCTCATGTTATAGGTAGGCTCTCAGGTTTGGTATAAGCATTGAGATATCACATCTCATGCTATAGGAAGGGTCTCAGAATTGGAATGGGAAGGAGTTGGATATCACATCTCAAGCTATAGGAAGGGTCTCAGTATTGAAATGGGAAGGACTTGGATATCACATCTCATGCTTTAGGAAGGCTCTCAGGTTTGGAAGGGGAAAGAGTTGGATATCTCATTTCATGTTAGAGGTAGGATCTCAGGTTTGGTATTAGAGGCATTGAGATATCACATCTCATGCTATCAGAAGGGTCTCAGGAATGGAATGGGAAGGAGTTAGATATCACATCTCATGCTAAAGGGAGGGTCTCAGGTTTGGAAGGGGAAGGATTTGGATATCACATCTCATGTTATAGGAAGGATCTCAGGTTTGGTATTAGAAGCATTGAGATATCACATCTCATGCTATAGGAAGGGTCTCATGATTGGAATGGGAAGGAGTTGGATATCACATCTCATGCTATAGGAAGGGTCTCAGGTTTGGTATAAGCATTGAGATATCACATCTCATGCTATAGGAAGGGTCTCAGGATTGGAATGGAAGGAGTTGGATATCACATCTCATGTTATAGGAAGGATCTCAGGTTTGGTATTAGAAGCATTGAGACATCACATCTCATGCTATAGGAAGGGTCTCAGGATTGGAATGGGAAGGAGTTGGATATCAAATCTCATGCTATAGGAAGGGTCTCAGGATTGGAATGGGAAGGAGTTGAATATGACATCTCATGCCGTAGGAAGGGTCTCAGGTTTGGTATAAACATTGAGATATCACATCTCTGCTATCAAAAGGGTCTCAGGATTGGAATGGGAAGGAGTTGGATATCCCATCTCATGTTATAGGAAGAGTCTCAGGTTTGGTATTAGAAGCATTGAGATATCACATCTCATGCTATAGGAAGTGTCTCAGGATTGGAATGGGAAGGACTTGGATATCACATCTCATGCTATAGGTAGGGTCTCAAGTTTGACATTAGAAGCATTGAGATATCACATCTCATGCTATAGGAAGGGTCTGAGGATTGGAATGGGAAGGAGTTGGATATCACATCTCCTGCTATGGGAAGGGTCTCAGGTTTGGTATAAGCAGTGAGATATCACATCTCATGCTATAGGAAGTGTCTCAGGATTGGAATGGGAAGGAGTTGGATATCACATCTCATGTTATAGGAAGGATCTCAGGTTTGGTATAAGCATTGAGATATCACATCTCTGCTATCGGAAGGGTCTCAAGATTGGAATGGGAAGGAGTTGGATATTCCCATCTCATGTTATAGGAAGGGTCTCAGGTTTGGTATTAGAAGCATTGAGATATCACATCTCATGCTATAGGAAGGGTCTCAGGATTGGAATGGGAAGGACTTGGATATCACATCTCATGCTATAGGGAGGGTCTCAGGTTTGATATTAGAAGCTTTGAGATATCACATCTCATGATATCGGAAGGGTCTCAGGATTGGAATGGGAATGAGTTGGATATCACATCTCATGATAAAGGAAGGGTCTAAGGTTTGGAAGGGGAAGGATTTGGATATCACATCTCATGTTATATTACGGGTCTCAGGTTTGGTATTAGAAGCATTGAGATATCAAGTCTCATAGTATAGGAAGGGTCTCAGAATTGGAATGGGAAGGAGTTGGATATCCCATCTCATGTTATAGGAAGAGTCTCTGGTTTGGTATTAGAATCATTGAGATATCACATCGCATGCTGTAGGGAGGGTCTAAGGATTGGAATGGGATGGACTTGGATATCACATCTCATGTTATAGGTAGGCTCTCAGGTTTGGTATAAGCATTGAGATATCACATCTCATGCTATAGGAAGGGTCTCAGAATTGGAATGGGAAGGAGTTGGATATCACATCTCAAGCTATAGGAAGGATCTCAGTATTGAAATGGGAAGGACTTGGATATCACATCTCATGCTATAGGAAGGCTCTCAGGTTTGGAAGAGGAAAGAGTTGGATATCTCATTTCATGTTAGAGGTAGGATCTCAGGTTTGGTATTAGAGGCATTGAGATATCACATCTCATGCTATCAGAAGGGTCTCAGGAATGGAATGGGAAGGAGTTAGATATCACATCTCATGCTAAAGGGAGGGTCTCAGGTTTGGAAGGGGAAGGATTTGGATATCACATCTCATGTTATAGGAAGGATCTCAGGTTTGGTATTAGAAGCATTGAGATATCACATCTCATGCTATCGGAAGGATCTCAGGTTTGGTATTAGAAGCATTGAGATATCACATCTCATGCTATCAGAAGAGTCTCAGGATTGGAATAGGAAGGAGTTGGATATCACATTTCATGCTAAAGGGAGGGTCTCAGGTTTGGAAGGGGAGGATTTGGATATCACATCTCATGTTATAGGAAGGATCTCACGTTTGGTATTAGAAGCATTGAGATATCAAATCTCATGCTATAGGAAGGGTCTCAGGATTGGAATGTGAAGGATTTGGATATCACATCTCATGCTAAAGGAAGGGTCTCAGGTTTGGTAGAAGCATTGAGATTTCACGTCTCTGCTATCGGAAGGGTCTCAGGATTGGATTGGGAAGGAGTTGGATATCCCTCCCTTTTCATGCTATAGGAAGGGTCTCAGGATTTGAATGGCAAGGAGTTGGATATCACATCTCATGCCATAGGAAGGGTCTCAGGTTTGGTATAAGCATTGAGATATCACATCTCTGCTATCGGAAGGGTCTCAGGATTGGATTGGGAAGGAGTTGGATATCCCTTCTCATGCTATAGGAAGTGTCTCAGGTTGGAATGGGAAGGAGTTGGATATCACATCTCATGTTATAGGAAGGGTCTCAGGATTGGAATGGGAAATATCCAAATCCTTCCCATTCCAATCCTGAGACCCTTCCTATAGCAAGAGATGTGATATCCAAATCCTTCCCATTCCAATCCTGAGACCCTTCCTATAACATGAGATGTGATATTCAACTCCTTCCCATTCCAACCTGAGACACTTCCTATAGCATGAGAAGGTATATCCAACTCCTTCCCAATCCAATCCTGAGAACCTTCCGATAGCAGATATGTGATATCTCAATGCTTATACCAAACCTGAGACCCTTCCTATGGCATGAGATGTGATATCCAACTCCTTGCCATTCAAATCCTGAGACCCTTCCTATAGCATGAGATGTGATATCTCAATGCTTCTACCAAACCTGAGACCCTTCCTTTAGCATGAGATGTGATATCCAAATCCTTCACATTCCAATCCTGATACCCTTCCTATAGCATGAGATGTGATATCTCAATGCTTCTAATACCAAACCTGAGATCCTTCCTATAACATGAGATGTGATATCCAATTCCTTCCCATTCCAAACCTGAGACCCTTCCTATTGGATGAGATGTGATATCCAACTCCTTCCCATTTCAACCCTGAGACCCTTCCTATACCATGAGATGTGATATCTCAATGCTTCTAATACCAAACCTGGGAACCGTCCTATAACATGAGATGTGATATCTCAATGTTTCTAATAAAAAACCTGAGACCCTTCCTATAACATGAGATGTGATATCCAATTCCTTCCCATTCCAGACCTGAGACCCTTCCTTTAGCATGAGATGTGATATCCAAATACTTCCCATTCCAATCCTAAAACCCTTCCTATAGCATGAGATGTGATATCTCAATGTTTCTAATAAAAAACCTGAGACCCTTCCTATAGCAAGAGATGTGATATCCAAATCCTTCCCATTCCAATCCTGAGACCCTTCCTGTATATAACATGAGATGTGATATCCAACTCCTTCCCATTCCAGCCTGAGACCCTTCCTATAGCATGAGATGTGATATCCAACTCCTTACCATTCAAATCCTGAGACCCTCCCTATAACAAGAGATGTCATATCCAACTCCTTCCCATTCCAAACCTGAGACCCTTCCTATAACATGAGATGTGATATCCAACTCCTTCCCATTCCAAACCTGAGACCCTTCCGATAGCATGAGATGTGATATCTCAATGCTTCAAAAACCAAACATGAGAACCATTCTATAACATGAGATGTGAAATCCAAATCCTTCCCTTCCCAAACCTGAAACTCTTCCTATAGCATGAGATGTGATATCACAATGCTTCTAATACCAAACCTGAGACCCTTCCCATAGCATGAGATGTGATATCCAACTCCTTCCCATTCCAATCCTGAGACCCTTCCTATAGCATGAGATGTTATATCTCAATGTTTCTAATACCAAACCTGAGATCCTTCCTATAACATGAGATGTGATATCCAACTCCTTCCCATTCCAATCCCGAGACCCTTCCTATCGCATGAGATGTGATATCTCAATGCTTCTAATACCAAACCTAAGGTCCTTCCTATAACATGAGATGTGATATCCAAATCCTTCCCATTCCAAACCTGAGACCCTCCCTTTAGCATGAGATGTGATATCCAACTCCTTCCCATTCCAATCCTGATACCCTTCTGATAGCATGAGATGTGATATCTCAATGCCTCTAATACCAAACCTGAGATCCTACCTCTAACATGAAATGTGATATCCAACTCCTTCCTTTTCCAAACCTGAGACCCTTCCTACAGCATGAGATGTGTTAAGACGGATTTCTGAACTCTGTCCTGGTGGCGCAGAAGTTCAGAAGGCCAACCTAATTACTTGGAACAGGGTAACCTCTGGACGAGCCAGACCAATCAAGGTAGCGATCGCGGCGGTCAAGACTAGGTCTCAAGAGGGGTGAGGGTGACTGAAAGCCCGCAATGAGCACACAAAGCAAGAGCGCTTACAAACTACTCCAAACAGTTGTTATATCAAAAATAGATACACATTTATTTTAAGGCCTTTAAAATAATGACCGTAGCGAGAAAATCACAATATCACAATATTAAACCAACACATACCATATCAACACAATATATATACAAATACACAGTCGCAAGCGTTTAAAGCACGAAATATGTAGTCCACCTGAAAGGAAAGGAAAACAGGCAGTGCGATAACGCTTTAGACTCAGTTCGCCTTCAGAGGCACCTAACTAGATGGAAGTCCGAGCCCTGCGAAGAGTGGAGCCTTGTGCTCAAAGTAGAGGCCACGCCGGTGCCAACGGGCAAAAGGGGAAGCTCTTCGGAGGAAGTCAGGCAGTTCGGGTTAGTGCACAGCAGAAGGAGAACAGGTTCCGCAACTCAAGCGCAGCCTCCACAGCGGGCAGAAGCAGAGCGCGAGTACGGCCAAAAGGGTGCTGTTTTTACACAGCAGGGAAAGCAATGGGATACTGCAGGAGGGCGACCAGATCCTAGCTAAACTACTCACCGGTCCCCGAAGCAAGCAGACCCAGGCTTCTCCACGTTAGTTTCAGCAGCTGGCAGGTTCAGAAGAGCAGGGAACGCCTCGAAGTCGTGTAGAGCAAAAAGACGTCCCAATTGACGAAACCAGCACAGTTTGTTGCCGCAGCAGGACAACGGAGCGGCCGTGTGTATTCAAGCCAAATGTACACTCCTCCCTTCAGACTTGGGAACGCCAAGTGTACGAAGCGTGGGAGAGTGACAAGGACTCGAAATACAACACAACCTGGCGGCAGTTACAGAGCAGGACTCCCTTGTAAGCTGGTCAGTCAACTGGATGGCCCAGAGACACTTCCGAAGGCTTACTTGGAGGGGGTGATGAAGTCGCCGGGAATAGCTGTTCCTGCTATTCCAAAGGTCGAAGCACCAGTACAGACACTTCTGGTTCGATCCAAGGAGGAAAGGGTTTCACAGGACGACAGCAGTGCAAAGGAGGATTCCTTCAGCGGGTCACCAGCAATTCCTCGGTCCAGCCTCTTGGTTGCAGGATACTTGGCTCCTGTATTCCTTCGTTCGTGAGAACTCAGGAGATCGACATGGTAGTGGTGTTTCCAGCTCCCTCTTATCCACGGTTCCCTTCGCGCCAAAACGGAGGGGAGCCAATGGGAGATCCGCACATCAACACACATACCATACGTGGACCAATCACGGACCACGGTGGTCCCAGGCATTCACACCACCCCAGACTCTCTGGCACCCAGGATGTGTATTGGGACCAGACATCCCAGCCCACACCCTGGAGGCACACAAACGACATGTAGAAGCCCGCGAAAGCAACCACGTTCCGCGGGAAAGTACATGCCCAAATAAGGAAGGCCCCGGGTCGCCCGACCTGGGGAAGGTGAAGGGAGCAAGACGGTCAGTGGACAGGACAAAGGAGCCTTGTGGACTGGCCATTTTGGGAGCCAGGCCACCATTTTGGGTTCAGTGCGAAAAACGTGCTCAGAACGCCAAAAGGAGCTCAAAATAAACAAAACGATCGCTGCCACCATTCCAGTCCCTGAATGACTTGCACCGATCAAATACCATCCTAAAAGAGTATCTAGGGCCCGTAGAAGGCTAGAGACCCAAGAGAGATGTAACTTAGCTTACAGTGCCCTCTTGGGTCATGTTGCACTAAAGCCGCAACATGATAAACGAAACTACGGGAAACAGCGTTCCCCGGTACTGAATGTCTTAAGGGCATGTCAGTTTCCCCGTAAGAAAAGGAGCGAAAGCCCAGAGAAGTGCGGCAGAAGGCTGTACTTCTCTGGCAAAGTCAAGAACAAGGTTAAAAACAATAGCAAAAAGTTTAGGGGTTGCTACATGGAAGGAAAATTCCCTACAATTACGAAATCTTTCCTAACACTCGCCCCTCCCAGACTATGGACAGGGGGAACTAATCCACCCCTGGATGAGTCTCTTGTTCAGGTCGGTTAAACATTCTGGACAACCCATCAGCATTGCTATGTTGGACACCTGGCCTATGCTCAATAGTGAAGTCGAAGCCTTGTAGACTTATGGACCACCTAAGCAACTTTGGATTCTCCCCCTTCATGTTCATTAGCCACTTTAACGGCTTATGGTCAGTCTGCACAGTGAAGTGGGTCCCATAGAGGTAGGGCCTCAGCTTCCTTAGGGCCCACACAACAGAGAAACATTCTTTCTCTACCGTGGACCATCTGAGCTCTCTGTCCTTAAGCTGGCGACTAATAAAACCGATAGGGTGTTCCTTACCCTTCTCATGTACTTGTGATAGTACAGCTCCTATCCCAGTGTCAGAGGCATCCGTCTGCACGATAAAAGGTCTTTGATAATCAGGGGCCCTGAGCACAGGGGCCTGGCACAAGGAGTCTTTTAAGCCATTGAAGGCCTTCTCACACTCGTCAGTCCAAGTTGCCTTCTTGGGTTTCTTCGGAGTTGTGAGGGCAGTCAGAGGAGCAGCTATGGTGCCATAGTCTGCCACAAAATTGCGATAATAACCCGTGAGTCCTAAGAAGGCTCTCACTTGGGTTTGCGTAGTGGAGGTAGGCCAGTCTTGTACTGCTTGTACTTTACTGGGTAGAGGCTGTATCCTCCCTCCACCTACTTCATGTCCAAGGTAAACCACTGAGCCTTGTCCAATCTGGCATTTACTAGCCTTTATGGTCAAGTGGGCTTTCTGAAGGGCCTGGAGCACAATCCTGAGGTGTTTCACATGGTCTTCCCAGGTGGCACTGAAAACTGCTATATCGTCTAGATATGCAAGACAGAATTCGTCCAACCCATTCAACACATGATTCACAAGCCTCTGGAAAGTGGCAGGTGCATTCTTCAACCCGAACGGCATTACCCGGAATTGGTAAAGGCCATCTGGAGTAGAAAATGCTGTCTTCTCCTTGGCATGTTCTGCTAAAGCTATTTGCCAATAGCCAGCAGTGAGGTCAAACGTGCTGAGGTACTTGGAGGCACCCAACGTATCCACCAGCTCATCTGTTCGAGGCAAGGGGTGTGCATCTGTCTTGGTGACAGCATTCAGAGCCCTGTAATCCACGCAGAACCTCAATTCAGAAGTGCCTGCTTTTGGAACCAAAACCACAGGACTGGACCCAGGACTACTAGAGGGTTCAATCACCCCAAGGTCTAACATCTTGTTGACCTCGGTCTTAATATAAGACCGTACTTTATCTGACATCCTGTATCCCCTACTTTTGGTAGGTACACTGTCTCCTGTGTCAATGTTATGTTTGCACCAAGGTGTCAAACCAGGGGACTGTGAAAACAGGGGGGAAAACTGCCTAAGCAAACTTTTCACCTCAGCCTGCTGATCAGAAGTCAGGTGAGGGGCCACTCGGACACCCTCAACGGAGCCATCTGAAGGACCGCTTTGGAACAGGTCGGGGAGAGGTTCTGACTCCTCTTCCTCAACATCTGAAGCCAGTAGCAGTGCTGCGATTTCGACTCTTGGGACGAAAGCCTTCAGCCTATTCACGTGAAACACTTTTGGAGCCTGTCCAGGCCTTCCAAGGTCCACTAAATAGTTCACCTCACCCAGGGGCTCCACCACTGTGTAAGGGCCTGACCATTTGTCCTGTAAAGCGTGAGGCCTTATTGGATTCATGATCAGGACGTGCTGACCAGGTGTAAAGTTGATGAGGGAAGCTTTCTGGTCGTACCAATGTTTCACCAGCGCTTGCCCTGCCTTCAATTTATCACTAGCCAAGCCCATCAGAAGTACCATCCATTTTCTGAGCCCTAGCACATAATCAACTACATTGGTAGTAACAGGGGGAGTGGGCATCTCCCATCCCTCTTTGACGATGGCTAAGGGTCCCCGTACGGGATGACCGAACAGAAGTTCGAAGGGGCTGAAGCCAACACCCTCCTGTGGTACCTCTCGGTAGGCAAACAGTAGGCATGGTAAAAGAAGATCCCATTTTCTTCTCTGGGGCTCCTCCAGAGCCCCAATCATGCTTTTTAACGTTCTGTTGAAACGTTCCACCAGACCATTGGTCTGGGGGTGGTATGCAGAAGAGAACTTGTAGGTGACCCCACATTCTTTCCACATAGCCTGCATATACTTCGACATAAAGTTGCTGCCACGATCTGACACAACTTCTTTAGGGAAGCCAACCCTAGTAAATATGCCGAGTAAAGCTTTTGCAACTGACTTGGCAGTTACAGTTTTCAATGGGATGGCCTCAGGATATCTGGTTGCATGGTCGACCAGCACCAGGATAAACCTATTGCCCGAGGATGTTTGCGGGTCAAGGGGACCAACGATGTCGATCCCTACCCTTTCAAATGGTACCCCCACAACTGGGAGCGGTACCAACGGAGCTTGGATTGTCGCGCCAACCTTACCAGACAACTGGCAGGAGGCACAACTCCTGCAGTGACTTTCTACTTGCACCCCCATCTTGGGCCAGTAGAAGTGCATGGATAACCTTTGCTTGGTCCTCTTCATACCAAGGTGACCAGCAAGGGGAACTTCATGCGCCAACTGCAGGAGGAAGGGCCTAACAGCAAGGGGAACCACCAACCTCCTATGGTCTCCTTCTGTAGACTCTGTGGGCTCACTATACAGGAGTCCACCTTCCCAATAAATCCTATGCTTCCCAGGAGGCTCACCCTCAAGCTGGGAGCAGGCCTGTCTCCTTAGGCCTTCCAGAGATGGGCACTCACGTTGGCCTTTACTGAATTCGTCCCTATCAGGACCTCCTTCAACTAACAAGTCTTTTAGTTCAGGATGATCGTTGGGGTCGAAAACTTCAGGCATCGCCACCTCCTCGTCAGGCCCGGGCGATTGACCAACTTCCTCCACCGCAGTGGTAGGCGAGCTCGGGGGAATATTCTCTTTCCCTCGTCTTGACTTGTAGACTCCCTTCGCCTTGGGTTTCCCCTTCGGCTGGGGCGGCGTATTGGACTTGGCCAATGCTGCCCGTGCTTGAGACCGTGTGTAGGGTCTTTCGGCAGTGTCTCCTACGAGCCCTAAAGCTCTGAGATCATTACCCAGCAAGACCTTTCCCGGGACGTTTCTCTGAATGCTCACTGGAATCCTGACTGCTGTACCATTTAAAGTAAGATTTACAGGGATCACGGGAAACATACGGAGGGGGCCGTCAGCAAACTTAGTGGGCATCAGAGTAGCTCTGGCAACTTCCTCTGAGTCTACCAAGGTAGAATCCACTACTGTTCGACTGCACCCACTATCCCTAAGAGCTGGAGTATCCACTCCATTGATCAGCACGCTGTCTTTAAAGTAGTGCTTGGTATTATCCGGAATCCTAGCATAAGCCTCTGCGACTTTAGGCTCCCAGGAACCCAGGGACACTAAAACTACCTCAGCCTCTATCCCGCTGGGAAATGAGTCTGAGGAGAAGGATGCTCCTGTAATCTCTTCTTCCTCGTAGGAGGAGAAGGCCAGATTAGCGGAGTGGACCCCCAAAGGTCTAACCTTACACCAGGGATCCCCCTTCACATGGTCAGTTGCTCCACAAGAAAAACAAGCCCCAGTGGGTCTGTTTACGTAGGGAGGCTTATTGTAACCAGAGTTCTGTTTCGGAGGCGAACCTCCACTACCCTGTGAGTTCTCTTGTGTCTTACCCTTGTTTTTCTTTTTGTGGCCCTTATGGGAAGAAGATTTAGCAGATTCCCCACCCTCCATATCTTTGGACTTTTCCCTTCCTCCTGCTTACCAGGATTTTTGTCCTTATGGGACACTCGATGTGACACCCATAAGTCTGCTGCAATGGCCAGCTTCTTAGGATCTATCTCCTTCGAATCGGCCAAATGCTGCTTAAGCTCCGGGAAAGAAGAAGCAAAAATGTGTTCCAGCATGACCAGATTGATCATGCCTTCGAAGGTAGAAGCCTTATAACCTTCGACCCAGCCAGTTAAGTTTTTCAAAGATTCAGCGACATAAGATACCCAAGTACCACCTTCCTTTTTCTTATACTCTCGAAAACGCTTTAAATATTGGGCCGGAGTCTTCCCAAACTTTAAAATGAGAGTTTGCTTTAACATTGCGAAATCAGCCCGCTCAGCCTTCGACATTTCCATAATGGCACTGCAGCCAGAATGGGGCAGTCTACTGAGCAACCAAGCAATCTTATCAGCATTGTCAACTTCTTGAACCTCGCATGCATACTCAAACGCATTCAGCCAGTCCATAATGTCATTCCTTTCTTCATACACACTGAGCAGATCTTTCGGAAACCGTGGATGAGAGGAAGCCCCAGAGCCATGTCCAGGACCCTTGGACCCATTTGCAACCTGAAGCTTGGCCAGTTCCAACTGGTGATCCCTGTCTTTCTGTTTTTCTGCCTGTTAGATTTTTAGTTTGGCTATACTGAATTCAAGCTCCTGCTGCCTAAACCGCAGCTCTTGCTTCTTGAATTCAAGCATAGCCTCCCCATCAACACTGGCAGAGGAAACATTAGACATCACATCCTCCCTGTCCTCGTGGTCGCGATGGATCAGTGCAGCGGCAGAACCGTCGGTTCTACCAGTGAGAGCAGCCCCACCACCTTCTGCACTGTCCTCGGAAGTTATAGCGTCAAGCTGCGCTTCTTGCCACGCCACGATTCTCTGGATCATTTCCAATTTAGTGCCTTGAGAGGAAACACCTCTCTCCGCACACATCTTCAATGTTTCTGATTTGGAAGCATTTAAAGTTAACAAGGTATTTGCTTCCATACTGTTTGATAGGACTATGGCCTTTTTAAAGTTATATTACAACAATTCACTACGTGTACTGTTTGGAATAACCTGAAATGCCTTAGTTCGAGCGCAACACTGGATACCTTCAGTCGTATCCCACCGCTGTACACCAATTTGTTAAGACGGATTTCTGAACTCTGTCCTGGTGGCGCAGAAGTTCAGAAGGCCAACCTAATTACTTGGAACAGGGTAACCTCTGGACGAGCCAGACCAATCAAGGTAGCGATCGCGGCGGTCAAGACTAGGTCTCAAGAGGGGTGAGGGTGACTGAAAGCCCGCAATGAGCACACAAAGCAAGAGCGCTTACAAACTACTCCAAACAGTTGTTATATCAAAAATAGATACACATTTATTTTAAGGCCTTTAAAATAATGACTGTAGCGAGAAAATCACAATATCACAATATTAAACCAACACATACCATATCAACACAATATATATACAAATACACAGTCGCAAGCGTTTAAAGCACGAAATATGTAGTCCACCTGAAAGGAAAGGAAAACAGGCAGTGCGATAACGCTTTAGACTCAGTTCGCCTTCAGAGGCACCTAACTAGATGGAAGTCCGAGCCCTGCGAAGAGTGGAGCCTTGTGCTCAAAGTACCTGCCACGCCGGTGCCAACGGGCAAAAGGGGAAGCTCTTCGGAGGAAGTCAGGCAGTTCGGGTTAGTGCACAGCAGAAGGAGAACAGGTTCCGCAACTCAAGCGCAGCCTCCACAGCGGGCAGAAGCAGAGCGCGAGTACGGCCAAAAGGGTGCTGTTTTTACACAGCAGGGAAAGCAATGGGATACTGCAGGAGGGCGACCAGATCCTAGCTAAACTACTCACCGGTCCCCGAAGCAAGCAGACCCAGGCTTCTCCACGTTAGTTTCAGCAGCTGGCAGGTTCAGAAGAGCAGGGAACGCCTCGAAGTCTAGTAGAGCAAAAAGACGTCCCAATCGACGAAACCAGCACAGTTTGTTGCCGCAGCAGGACAACGGAGCGGCCGTGTGTATTCAAGCCAAATGTACACTCCTCCCTTCAGACTTGGGAACGCCAAGTGTACGAAGCGTGGGAGAGTGACAAGGACTCGAAATACAACACAACCTGGCGGCAGTTACAGAGCAGGACTCCCTTGTAAGCTGGTCAGTCAACTGGATGGCCCAGAGACACTTCCGAAGGCTTACTTGGCAGGAGATGATGAAGTCACCGGGAATAGCTGTTCCTGCTATTCCAAAGGTCGAAGCACCAGTACAGGCCTTCTGGTTTGATCCAAGGAGGAAAGGGTTTCACAGGACGACAGCAGTGCAAAGGAGGATTCCTTCAGCGGGTCACCAGCGATTCCTCGGTCCAGCCTCTTGGTTGCAGGATACTTGGCTCCTGTATTCCTTCGTTCGTGAGAACTCAGGAGATCGACATGGTAGTGGTGTTTCCAGCTCCCTCTTATCCACGGTTCCCTTCGCGCCAAAACGGAGGGGAGCCAATGGGAGATCCGCACATCAACACACATACCATACGTGGACCAATCACGGACCACGGTGGTCCCAGGCATTCACACCACCCCAGACTCTCTGGCACCCAGGATGTGTATTGGGACCAGACATCCCAGCCCACACCCTGGAGGCACACAAACGACATGTAGAAGCCCGCGAAAGCAACCACGTTTCGCGGGAAAGTACATGCCCAAATAAGGAAGGCCCCGGGTCGCCCGACCTGGGGAAGGTGAAGGGAGCAAGACGGTCAGTGGACAGGACAAAGGAGCCTCGTGGACTGGCCATTTTGGGAGCCAGGCCACCATTTTGGGTTCAGTGCGAAAAACGTGCTCAGAACGCCAAAAGGAGCTCAAAATAAACAAAACGATCGCTGCCACCATTCCAGTCCCTGAATGACTTGCACCGATCAAATACCATCCTAAAAGAGTATCTAGGGCCCGTAGAAGGCTAGAGACCCAAGAGAGCTGTAACTTAGCTTACAGTGCCCTCTTGTGTCATGTTGCACTAAAGCCGCAACATGATAAACGAAACTACGGGAAACAGCATTCCCCGGTACTGACTGTCTTAAGGGCATGTCAGTTTCCCCGTAAGAAAAGGAGCGAAAGCCCAGAGAAGTGCGGCAGAAGGCTGTACTTCTCTGGCAAAGTCAAGAACAAGGTTAAAAACAATAGCAAAAAGTTTAGGGGTTGCCACATGGAAGGAAAATTCCCTACAATTACGAAATCATTCCTAACAAGATGTGATATCCAAGTCCTTCCCATTCCAATCCTGAGACCCTTCCTATAACATGAGATGTGATATCCAACTCCTTCTATTCCAACCTGAGACCCTTCCTATAGCATGAGATGGGATATCCAACTCCTTCCAAATCCAATCCTGATACCCTTCCGATAGCATGAGATGTGATATCCCAATGCTTCTACAAAACCTGACACCCATACCATGGCATGAGATGTGATATCAAACTCCCGTCCTATACCATGAGACTTGATATCTCAATGCTTCTAATACCAAACCTGAGACCGGTCCAATAACATGAGATGTGATATCCAAATCCTTCCCCTTCCAAACCTTAGACCCTTCCTTTATCATGAGATGTGATATCCAAGTCCTTTCCATTCCATTCCTGAGACCCTTCCTATAGCATGAGATGTGATATCCAAGTCCTTCCCATTCCAATCCTGAGACCCTTCCTATAGCATGAGATGTGATATCTCAATGCTTCTAATACCAAACCTGAGACCCTTCCTATAACATGAGATGTGATATCCAAGTCCTTCCCATTCCAATCCTGAGACCCTTCCTATAGCATGAGATGTGATATCTCAATGCTTCTAATACCAAACCTGAGACCCTTCCTATAACATGAATTGTGATGTCCAAATCCTTCCCATTCCAATCCTGAGACCCTTCCGATAGCAGAGATGTGATATCTCAATGCTTATACCAAACCTAAGACCCTTCCGATAGCATGAGATGTGATATCTCAATGCTTCTAATACCAAACCTGAGATCCTTCCAATAACATGAGATATGATGTCCAAATCCCTCCCCTTCCAAACCTTAGACCATCCCTTTAGCATGAGATTTGATATCCAACTCCTTCCCATTCCAATCCTGAGACCCTTCTGATGGCATGAGATGTGATATCTCAATGCCTCTAAAACCAAACCTGAGATCCTACCTCTAACATGAAATGTGATATCCAACTCCTTCCCCTTCCAACCCTGAGAGCCTTCGTATAGAATGAGATGTGATATCCAACTCCTTCCCATTCCAATCATGAGACCCTTCCTATAGCTTGAGATGTGATATCCAACTCCTTCTCATTCCAATTCTGAGACCCGTCCTATACCATGAGACTTGATATCTCAATGCTTCAAATACCAAACCTGAGACCGGTCCTATAACATGAGATGTGATACCCAAATCCGTCCCCTTCCAAACCTTAGACCCTTCCTATAGCATGAGATGTGATATCTCATTGCTTCTAATACCAAACCTGAGACCCTTCCTATAACGAGATGGGATATCCAACTCCTTCCCATTCCAGTCCTGAGACCCTTCAGATAGCAGAGATGTGATATCCAACTCCTTCCCATTCCAAACCTGAGACCCTTCCGATAGCATGAGATGTGATATCTCAATGCTTCTAAAACCAAACATGAGAACCATCCTATAACATGAGATGTGAAATCCAAATCCTTCCCTTTCCAAACCTGAGACCCTTCCTATAGCTTGAGATGAAATATCAAACTCCTTCCCATTCCAATCCTGAGATAGCTTGAGATGTGATATCCAACTCCATCCGATTCCAATCCTGAGACCCTTCCGATAGCATGAGATGTGATAGCTCAATGCTTCTAATATCAAAACTGAGACCCTCCCTATAGTATGAGATGTGAATTCTAAGTCCTCCCCATTCCTATCCTGAGACCCTTCCGATAGCAGAGATGTGATATCTCAATGCTTATACCAAACCTGATGACCCTTCCTATGGCATTAGATGTGATATCCAACTCCTTCCCATTCCAATCCTGAGTTCCTTCCTATAGCAGGAGATGTGATATCTCAATGCTTCTATCAAACCTGATACCCTTCCTTTAGCATGAGATGTGATATTCAACTCCTTCCCATTCCAATCCTGAGACCCTTCGTATAACATGAAACGTGATATCCAACTCCTTCCCATTCCAATCCTGAGACTCCTCCTATAGCATGAGATGTGATATCTCAATGCTTCTAATACCAGACCTGGGACCGGTCCTATAACATGAGATATGATATCCAATTCCTTCCCATTCCAATCCTGAGACCCTTCCTATAACGAGATGTGATATCCAACTCCTTCCCATTCCAATTCTGAGACCCTTCCTATACCATGAGACTTGATATCTCAATGCTTCTAATACCAAACCTGAGACCTGTCCTATAACATGAGATGTGATATCCAAATCCTTCCCCTTCCAAACCTTAGACCCTTCCTTTATCATGAGATGTGATATCCAACTCCTTCCCATTCCAATCCTGAGACCCTTCCGATATCATGAGATGTGATATCTCAATGCTTCTAATATCAAACTCGAGACCCTCCCTATAGCATGAGATGTGATATTCAAGTCCTTCCCATTCCAATCCTGAGACCCTTCCTACAGCATGAGATGTGATGTCTCAATGCTTCTAATACCAAACCTGAGACCCTTCCTATAACATGAGATGGGAATATCCAACTCCTTCCCATTATAATCCTGAGACCCTTCCGATAGCAAACATGTGATATCTCAATGCTTATACCAAACCTGAGATCCTTCCTATAACATGGGATGTGATATCCAACTCCTTCCCATTCCAATCCTGAGACACTTCCTATAGCATGAGATGTGATATCTCACTGCTTATACCAAACCTGAGACCCTTCCTATAGCATGAGATGTGATATCCAAGTCCTTCCCATTCCAATCCTGAGACACTTCCTATAGCATGAGATGTGATATCTCAATGCTTCTAATACCAAACCTGAGACCCTTCCTATGGCATGAGATGTCATATACAGATCCTTCCCATTCCAATCCTGAGACCCTTCCTATAGCATGAGATGTGATATCTCAATGCTTATACCAAACCTAAAACCCTTCCTATAGCATGAGATGTGATATCCAACTCCTTCCCATTCCAATCCCGAGACCCTTCCTATAGCATGAGATGTGATATCCAATGGCTCTAATATCAAACCTGAGATCCTTCCTCTAACATTAAATGTGATATCCAACTCCTTCCCTTTCCAAACCTGAGAGCCTACCTATAGCATGAGATGTGATATCCAAGTCCTTCCATTCCAATCCTTAGACCCTTCCTACAGCATGCAATATGATATCTCAATGATTCTAATAACAAACCTGAGACCCCTCCTATAACATGAGATATGATATCCAACTCCTTCCCATTCCAATCCTGAGACACTTCCGATAGCAGAGATGTGATATCTCAATGCTTCTAATACCAAACCTGAGACCAGTCCTATAACATGAGATGGGATATCCAACTCCTTCCCGTTCCAAACCTGAGACCCTTCCTATAGCATGAGATGTGATATCCAACTCCTTCCCATCCCAATCCTGAGACACTTCCGATTGCAGAGATTTGATATCTCAATGCTTATACCAAACCTGAGACTCTTCCTATAACATGAGATGTGATATCCAACTCCTTCCCGTTCCAAACCTGAGACCCTTCCTATAGCATGAGATGTGATATCCAACTCCTTCCCATTCCATTCCTGAGACCCTTATGATAGCATGAGATGTGATATCTCAATGCCTCTAATACCAAATCTGAGATTCTTCCGATAGCATGAGATGTGATATCTCAATGCTTCTTATACCAAACCTGAGATCCTTCCTATAACATGAGATGTGATATCCAAATCCTTCCCCTTCCAAACCTGAGACCCTCCCTTTAGCATGAGATGTGATATCCAACTCCTTCCCATTTCAACCTGAGACCCTTCCTATAGCATGAGATGGGATATCCAACTCCTTGGAATTCCAATCCTGATACCCTTCCGATAGCATGAGATTTGATATCCCAATGCTTATACCAAACCTGAGACCCATACTATGGCATGAGATGTGATATCAAACTCCTTCCCATTCCAATCCTGAGACCCTTCCTATAGCTTGAGATGTGATATCCAACTCCTTCCCATTCCAATTCTGAGACCCTTCCTATACCATGAGACTTGATATCTCAATGCTTCTAATACCAAACCTGAGACCCGTCCTATAACATGAGATGTGATATCCAAATCCTTCCCCTTCCAAACCTTAGACCCTTCCTTTATCATGAGATGTGATATCCAACTCCTTCCCATTCCAATCCTGAGACCCTTCCGATATCATGAGATGTATTATCTCAATGCTTCTAATATCAAACTCGAGACCCTCCCTATAGCATGAGATGTGATATCCAAGTCCTTCCAATTCCAATCCTGAGACCCTTCCTATAGCATGAGATGTGATGTCTCAATGCTTCTAATACCAAACCTGAGACCCTTCCTATAACATGAGATGGGAATATCCAACTCCTTCCCATTCCAATCCTGAGACCCTTCCGATAGCAAACATGTGATATCTCAATGCTTATACCAAACCTGAGATCCTTCCTATAACATGAGATGTGATATCCAACTCCTTCCCATTCCAATCCTGAGACACTTCCTATAGCATGAGATGTGATATCTCACTGCTTATACCAAACCTGAGACCCTTCCTATAGCATGAGATGTGATATCCAACTCCTTCCCATTCCAATCCTGAGACCCTTCCTATAGCATGAGATGTGATATCTCAATGCTTCTAATATCAAACTTGAGACCCTCCCTATAGCATGAGATGTGATATCCAAGTCCTTCCCATTCCAATCTTGAGACACTTCCTATAGCATGAGATGTGATATCTCAATGCTTCTAATACCAAACCTGAGACTCTTCCTATAACATGAGATGGGATATCCAACTCCTTCCCATTGCAATCCTGAGACCCTTCCGATAGCAGAGATGTGATATCTCAATGCTTATACCAAACCTGAGACCCTTCCTACGGCATGAGATGTCATATACAACTCCTTCCCATTCCAATCCTGAGACCCTTCCTATAGCATGAGATGTGATATCTCAATGCTTATACCAAACCTGAGACCCTTCCTATAGCATGAGATGTGATATCCAACTCCTTCCCATTCCAATCCTGAGACCCTTCCTATAGCATGAGATGTGATGTCTCAATGCTTCTAATACCAAACCTGAGATCCTTCCTATAACATGAGATGTGAAATCCAACTCCTTCCATTCCAATCCTGAGACCCTTCCTATAGCATGAGATGTGATATCTCAATGCTTATACTAAACCTGAGACCCTTCCTTTAGCATGAGATGTGATATCCAACTCCTTCCCATTCCAATCCTGAGACCCTTCCTATAGCATGAGATGTGATATCTCAATGCCTCTAATACCAAACCTGAGATCCTTCCTCTAACATGAAATGTGATATCCAACTCCTTCCCTTTCCAAACCTGAGAGCCTATCCATAGCATGAGATGTGATATCCAAGTCCTTCCCATTCCAATCCTTAGACCCTTCCTACAGCATGCAATAACACTACTCACTTCAGACCTGGGAACGCCAAGTGTACGAATCATGTGAGAGTGACAAGGACTCGATATACTACACAACCTGGCGGCGGTTACAGAGCAAGACTCCTGTGTAGGCTGGTCAGTCTGCTGGATGGCCCAGAGACGCTTCCGAAGGCTTAATAGCAGGAGATGGTGAAAATGCCGAGAATAGCTGTCCCCGCTATTCCAAGGGTCGAAGTACCAGTACAGGCCTTCTGGTTCGATCAAAGGTGAAAAGGGTTTCACAAGGCGACAGCAGTGCAGAGGAGCAGTCCTTCAGCGGGTCACCAGCGATTCCTCGGTTCAGCCTCTTGGTTGCAGGATACTTGGCTCCTGTATTCCTTCGTTCGTGAGAACTCAGGAGATCGACATGGTAGTGGTGTTTCCAGCCCCCTCTTATCCACGGTTCCCTTCGCGCCAAAACGGAGGGGACCCAATGGGAGATCCGCTCATCAACACTCACACCATTCGTGGACCTATCACGGACCACGGTGGTCCCAGGCATTCACACCACCCTAGACTCTCTGGCACCCAGGATGTGTATTGGGACCAGACATCCCAGCCCACATCCTGGAGGCACAAACAAGACATGTAGAAGCCTGCGAAAGCATCTGTGTTTCACGGGAAAGCACATGCCCAAATAAGGAAGGCCCCAGGTCGGCTCGACCTGGGGAAGGTGAAGGGAGCAAGACGGTCAGCGGACAGGACAAAGGAGCCTCGTGGTCTGGCCATTTTGGGATCTAGGCCACCATTTTGGGTTAAGCGCGAGAAACGCGCTTAGCACGCCAAAAGGATCTCAAAACACAAGAAACGATCGCTGCCACCATTCCCGTCCGTGAATCACTTGCACCGATCAGTTACAATCCTGAAAGAGTATCTAGGGCCTGTAGAAGGCTAGAGACCCAAGAGAGCAGTAACTTAGCTTACAGTGCCCTCTTGTGTCATGTTGCACGAAAGCTGCAACATGATACAAGAAACTACGGAAACCAGCGTTTCCTGGTACTGACTGTCTTAAGGGCATGACCGTTTCCCCTTAAGAAAGGAGCGAAAGCCCAGAGGAGTGCGGCAGAAGGCTGCACTTCTCGGGCAAAGTCGAGAACAAGGTGAAAAACAACAGCAAAAAGTTTAGGGGTTGCCACATGGAAGGAAAATTACCTACAATTACGAAATCTTTCCTAACACTCGCCCCTCCCAGACTATGGACAGGGGGAACTAATCCACCCCTGGATGAGTCTCTTGTTCAGGTCGGTTAAACATTCTCCACAACCCATCAGCATTGCTATGTTGGACACCTGGCCTATGCTCAATAGTGAAGTCGAAGCCTTGTAGACTTATGGACCACCTAAGCAACTTTGGATTCTCCCCCTTCATGTTTATTAGCCACTTTAAGGGCTTATGGTCAGTTTGCACAGTGAAGTGGGTCCAATAGAGGTAGGGCCTCAGCTTCCTTAGGGCCCACACAACAGAGAAACATTCTTTCTCTACCGTGGACCATCTGAGCTCTCTGTCCTTAAACTGGCGACTAATAAAACCAATAGGGTGTTCCTTACCCTTCTCATCTACTTGCGATAGTACAGCTCCTATCCCAGTGTCAGAGGCGTCCGTCTGCACGATAAAAGGTCTTTGATAATCAGGGGCCCTGAGGACAGGGGCCTGGCACAAGGAGTCTTTCATGGTCCTCTTAATACCAAGGTGACCAGCAAGGAGCACTTCATGCGCCAACTGCAGGAGGAAGGGCCTAACAGCAAGGGGAACCACCAACCTCCTATGGTCTCCTTCTGTAGACTCTGTGGGCTCACTATACAGGAGTCCACCTTCCCAATAAATCCTATGCGTCCCAGGAGGTTCACCCTCAAGCTGGGAGCAGGCCTGTCTCCTTAGGCCTTCCAGAGATGGGCACTCACGTTGGCCTTTACTGAATTCGTCCCTATCAGGACCTCCTTCAACTAACAAGTCTTTTAGTTCAGGATGGTCGTTGGGGTCAAATACTTCAGGCATCGCCACCTCCTCCTCAGGCCCGGGCGATTGACCAACTTCCTCCACCGCAGTGGTAGGCGAGCTCGGGGGAATATTCTCTTTCCCTCGTCTTGACTTGTTGACTCCTTTCGCCTTGGGTTTCCCCTTCGGCTGGGGCGGCGTATTGGTCTTTGCCAATGCTGCCCGTGCTTGAGACCGTGTGTAGGGTCTTTCGGCAATGTCTCCTATGAGCCCTAAAGCTCTGAGATCATTACCTAACAAGACCTTTCCCGGGACGTTTCTCTGAATGCTCACTGGAATCCTGACTGCTGTACCATTTAAAGTAAGATTTACAGGTATTACTGGGAACATACGGAGTGGGCCGTCAGCCAACTTAGTGGGCATCAGAGTAGCTCTGGCAACTTCCTCTGAGTCTACCAAGGTAGAATCCACTACAGTTCGACTGCACCCACTATCCCAAAGAGCTGGAGTATCTACTCCATTGATCAGCACACTGTCTTACAATAAGCCTCCCTATGTAAACAGACCCAATGGATCTTGTTTTGCTTGTGGAGCAACTGACCACGTGAAGGGGGATCCCCGGTGTAAGGTTAGACCTTTGGGGGTCCACTCCGCTAATCTGGCCTTCTCCTCCTACGAGGAAGAAGAGATTACAGGAGCATCCTTCTCCTCAGACTCATTTCCCAGCGGGATAGAGGCTGAGGTAGTTTTAGTTTCCCTGGGAGGAGGGTCTCAGGTTTGGAAGGGGAAGGATTTGGATATCACATCTCATGTTATCGGAAGGATCTCACGTTTGGTATTAGAAGTATTGAGATATCATATCTCATGCTATAGGAAGGGTCTCAGGATTGGAATGGGAAGGAGTTGGATATCACATCTCATGCTATAGGAAGTGTCTCAGGATTGTAATGGGAAGGACTTGGATATCACATCTCATGCTATAGGTAGGGTCTCAAGTTTGATATTAGAAGCATTGAGATATCACATCTCATGCTATAGGAAGGGTCTGAGGATTGGAATGGGAAGGAGTTGGATATCACATATCATGCTATGGGAAGGGTCTCAGGTTTGGTATAAGCAGTGAGATATCACATCGCATGCTATAGGAAGTGTCTCAGGATTGGAATGGGAAGGAGTTGGATATCACATCTCATGTTATAGGAAGGATCTCAGGTTTGGTATAAGCATTGAGATATCACATCTCTGCTATCGGAAGGGTCTCAGGATTGGAATGGGAAGGAGTTGGATATTCCCATCTCTTGTTATAGGAAGGGTCTCAGGTTTGGTATTAGAAGCATTGAGATATCACATCTCATGCTATAGGAAGGGTCTCAGGATTGGAATGGGAAGGACTTGGATATCACATCTCATGCTATAGGGAGGGTCTCAAATTTGATATTAGAAGCTTTGAGATATGACATCTCATGATATCGGAAGGGTCTCAGGATTGGTATGGGAAGGAGTTGGATATCACATCTCATGATAAAGGAAGGGTCTAAGGTTTGGAAGGGGAAGGATTTGGATATCACATCTCATGTTATATTACGGGTCTCACCTTTGGTATTAGAAGCATTGAGATATCAAGTCTCATAGTATAGGAAGGGTCTCAGAATTGGAATGGGAAGGAGTTGGATATCACATCTCAAGCTATAGGAAGGGTCTCAGGATTGGAATGGGAAGGACTTGGATATCACATCTCATGCTATAGGAAGGCTCTCAGGTTTGGAAGGGGAAAGAGTTGGATATCACATTTCATGTTAGAGGTAGGATCTCAGGTTTGGTATTAGAGGCATTGAGATATCACATCTCATGCTATCAGAAGGGTCTCAGGAATGGAATGGGCAGGAGTTGGATATCACATCTCATGCTAAAGGGAGGGTCTCAGGTTTGGAAGGGGAAGGATTTGGATATCACATCTCATGTTATCGGAAGGATCTCACGTTTGGTATTAGAAGTATTGAGATATCATATCTCATGCTATAGGAAGGGTCTCAGGATTGGAATGGGAAGGAGTTGGATATCACATCTCATGCTATAGGGAGGGTCTCAGGATTGGAATGGGAAGGACTTAGATATCACATATCATGCTATAGGGAGGGTCTCAGTTTTGATATTAGAAGCATTGAGATATCACATCTCATGCTATCGGAAGTGTCTCAGGATTGGAATGGGAAGGAGCTGGATATCACATCTCATGCTAAAGGAAGGGTCTCAGGTTTGGAACGGGAAGGATTTGGATATCACATCTCATGTTATAGGAAGGGTCTCAGGTTTGGTATAAGCATTGAGATATCACATCTCTGCTATCGGAAGTGTCTCAGGATTGGAATGGGAAGGAGTTGGATATCCCATCTCATGTTATAGGACGGGTCTCAGGTTTGTTATTAGAATCATTGAGATATCATATTGCATGCTGTAGGAAGGGTCTAAGGGTTGGAATGTGAAGGACTTGGATATCACATCTTATGCTATAGATAGGCTCTTAGGTTTGGAAAGGGAAGGAGTTGGATATCACATTTCATGTTAGAGGAAGGATCTCAGGTTTGGTATTAGAAGCATTGAGATATCACATCTCATGCTATAGGAAGGGTCTCAGGATTGGAATGGGAAGCAGTTGGATATCACATCTCATGCTATAGGAAGGGTCTCAGGTTTGGTATAAGCATTGAGATATACCATCTCATGCTATAGGACGGGTCTCAGGATTGGAATGGAAGGAGTTGGATATCACATCTCATGTTATAGGAAGGATCTCAGGTTTGGTATTAGAAGCATTGAGACATCACATCTCATGCTATAGGAAGGGTCTCAGGGTTGGAATGGGAAGGAGTTGGATATCACATCTCATCCAATAGGAAGGGTCTCAGGTTTGGAATGGGAAGGAATTGGATATCACATCTCATGTTATAGGAAGGATCTCAGGTTTCATATTAGAAGCATTGAGATATCACATCTCATGCTATAGGAAGGGTCTCAGGATTGGAATGTGAAGGATTTGGATATCACATCTCATGCTAAACGAAGGGTCTCAGGTTTGGTAGAAGCATTGAGATATCACGTCTCTGCTTTCGGAAGGGTCTCAGGATTGGATTGGGAAGGAGTTGGATATCCCTTCTCATGCTATAGGAAGTGTCTCAGGTTGGAATGGGAAGGAGTTGGATATCACATCTCATGTTATAGGAAGGGTCTCAGGATTGGAATGGGAAGGATTTGGATATCACATCTCTTGCTATAGGAAGGGTCTCAGGATTGGAATGGGTAGGAGTTGGATATTACTTTCTTGCTATAGGAAGGGTCTCGTGTTTGGGATTGGAAGGAGGTGGGTATCACATATGCTATAGTTAGTGTCTCAGGTTTGGAACGGGAAGGAGTTGGATATCACATCTCATGTTATAGGAAGGGTCTCAGGTTTGGTATAAGCATTGAGATATCACATCTCTGCTATCGGAAGCGGCTCAGGATTGGAATGGGAAGGAGTTGGATATCCCATCTCATGTTATAGGAAGAGTCTCTGGTTTGGTATTAGAATCATTGAGATATCACATTGCATGCTGTAGGAAGGGTCTAAGGATTGGAATGGGATGGACTTGGATATCACATCTCATGTTATAGGTAGGCCCTCAGGTCTGGTATAAGCATTGAGATATCACATCTCATGCTATAGGAAGGGTCTCAGATTTGGTATAAGCATTGAGATATCACATCTCATGCTAAAGGAAGGGTCTCAGGATTGGTATGGGAAGGAGTTGGATATCACATCTCATGATAAAGGAAGGGTCTAAGGTTTGGAAGGGGAAGGATTTGGATATCACATCTCATGTTATATTACGGGTCTCACCTTTGGTATTAGAAGCATTGAGATATCAAGTCTCATAGTATAGGAAGGGTCTCAGAATTGGAATGGGAAGGAGTTGGATATCACATCTCAAGCTATAGGAAGGGTCTCAGGATTGGAATGGGACGGACTTGGATATCACATCTCATGCTATAGGAAGGCTCTCAGGTTTGGAAGGGGAAAGAGTTGGATATCACATTTCATGTTAGAGGTAGGATCTCAGGTTTGGTATTAGAGGCATTGAGATATCACATCTCATGCTATCAGAAGGGTCTCAGGAATGGAATCGGCAGGAGTTGGATATCACATCTCATGCTAAAGGGAGGGTCTCAGGTTTGGAAGGGGAAGGATTTGGATATCACATCTCATGTTATCGGAAGGATCTCACGTTTGGTATTAGAAGTATTGAGATATCATATCTCATGCTATAGGAAGGGTCTCAGGATTGGAATGGGAAGGAGTTGGATATCACATCTCATGCTATAGGGAGGGTCTCAGGATTGGAATGGGAAGGACTTAGATATCACATATCATGCTATAGGGAGGGTCTCAGTTTTGATATTAGAAGCATTGAGATATCACATCTCATGCTATCGGAAGTGTCTCAGGATTGGAATGGGAAGGAGCTGGATATCACATCTCATGCTAAAGGAAGGGTCTCAGGTTTGGAACGGGAAGGATTTGGATATCACATCTCATGTTATAGGAAGGGTCTCAGGTTTGGTATAAGCATTGAGATATCACATCTCTGCTATCGGAAGTGTCTCAGGATTGGAATGGGAAGGAGTTGGATATCCCATCTCATGTTATAGGACGGGTCTCAGGTTTGTTATTAGAATCATTGAGATATCATATTGCATGCTGTAGGAAGGGTCTAAGGGTTGGAATGTGAAGGACTTGGATATCACATCTTATGCTATAGATAGGCTCTTAGGTTTGGAAAGGGAAGGAGTTGGATATCACATTTCATGTTAGAGGAAGGATCTCAGGTTTGGTATTAGAAGCATTGAGATATCACATCTCATGCTATAGGAAGGGTCTCAGGATTGGAATGGGAAGCAGTTGGATATCACATCTCATGCTATAGGAAGGGTCTCAGGTTTGGTATAAGCATTGAGATATACCATCTCATGCTATAGGACGGGTCTCAGGATTGGAATGGAAGGAGTTGGATATCACATCTCATGTTATAGGAAGGATCTCAGGTTTGGTATTAGAAGCATTGAGACATCACATCTCATGCTATAGGAAGGGTCTCAGGGTTGGAATGGGAAGGAGTTGGATATCACATCTCATCCAATAGGAAGGGTCTCAGGTTTGGAATGGGAAGGAATTGGATATCACATCTCATGTTATAGGAAGGATCTCAGGTTTCATATTAGAAGCATTGAGATATCACATCTCATGCTATAGGAAGGGTCTCAGGATTGGAATGTGAAGGATTTGGATATCACATCTCATGCTAAACGAAGGGTCTCAGGTTTGGTAGAAGCATTGAGATATCACGTCTCTGCTTTCGGAAGGGTCTCAGGATTGGATTGGGAAGGAGTTGGATATCCCTTCTCATGCTATAGGAAGTGTCTCAGGTTGGAATGGGAAGGAGTTGGATATCACATCTCATGTTATAGGAAGGGTCTCAGGATTGGAATGGGAAGGATTTGGATATCACATCTCTTGCTATAGGAAGGGTCTCAGGATTGGAATGGGTAGGAGTTGGATATTACTTTCTTGCTATAGGAAGGGTCTCGTGTTTGGAATGGGAAGGAGGTGGGTATCACATATGCTATAGTTAGTGTCTCAGGTTTGGAACGGGAAGGAGTTGGATATCACATCTCATGTTATAGGAAGGGTCTCAGGTTTGGTATAAGCATTGAGATATCACATCTCTGCTATCGGAAGCGGCTCAGGATTGGAATGGGAAGGAGTTGGATATCCCATCTCATGTTATAGGAAGAGTCTCTGGTTTGGTATTAGAATCATTGAGATATCACATTGCATGCTGTAGGAAGGGTCTAAGGATTGGAATGGGATGGACTTGGATATCACATCTCATGTTATAGGTAGGCCCTCAGGTCTGGTATAAGCATTGAGATATCACATCTCATGCTATAGGAAGGGTCTCAGATTTGGTATAAGCATTGAGATATCACATCTCATGCTAAAGGAAGGGTCTCAGGATTGGAATGGGAAGGAGTTGTATATAACATCTCAGGCCATAGGAAGGTTCTCAGGTTTGGTAAAAGCATTGAGATATCACATCTCTGCTATCGGAAAGGTCTCAGGATTGGAATGGGAAGGAGTTGGATATCCCATCTCATGTTATAGGAAGGGTCTCAGGTTTGGTATTAGAAGCATAGAGATATCACATCTCATGCTATAGGAAGGGTCTCAGGATTGGAATGGGAAGGACTTGGAGGTCACATCTCATGCTATAGGGAGGGTCTAAGGTTTGGAAGGGGAAGGATTTCGATATCACATCTCATGTTATAGGACGGGTCTCAGGTTTGGTATTAGAAGCATTGAGATATCAAGTCTCATGGTATAAGAAGGGTCTCAGAATTGGAATGGGAAGGAGTTGGATATCACACCTCAAGCTATACGAAGGGTCTCAGGATTGGAATGGGAAGGAGTTTGATATCACATCTCATGCCAGAGTATGGGTCTCAGGTTTTGTATAAGCATTGGGATATCACATCTCATGCTATCGGAAGGGTATCAGTATTGGATTTGGAAGAAGTTGGATATCCCATCTCATGCTATAGGAAGGGTCTCAGGTTGGAATGGGAAGGAGTTGGATATCACATTTCATGTTATAGGAAGGGTCTCAGGATTGGAATGGGAAGTACTTGGATATCATATCTCATGCAATAGGACGGGTCTCAGGTTTGTTATTAGAATCATTGAGATATCATATTGCATGCTGTAGGAAGGGTCTAAGGATTGGAATGGGAAGGACCTGGATATCACATCTCATGCTATAGATAGGCTCTTAGGTTTGGAAAGGGAAGGAGTTGGATATCACATCTCATGTTATAGGATGGATCTCAGGTTTGGTATCATGAGATGTGATATCCAAATCCTTCCCCTTCCAAACCTTAGACCCTTCCTTTATCATGAGATGTGATATCCAACTCCTTCCCATTCCAATCCTGAGACCCTTCCGATATCATGAGATGTGATATCTCAAAGCTTCTAATATCAAACCTGAGACCCTCCCTATAGCAGGAGATGTGATATCCAAGTCCTTCCCATTCCAATCCTGAGACCCTTCCTATAGCATGAGATGTGATATCTCAATGCTTCTAATACCAAACCTGAGACCGTTCCTATAACATGAGATGGGAATATCCAACTCCTTCCCATTCCAATCTTGAGACCCTTCCGATAGCAGAGATGTGATATCTCAATGCTTATACCACACCTGAGATCCTTCCTATAACATGAGATGTGATATCCAACTCCTTCCCATTCCAATCCTGAGACACTTCCTATAGCATGAGATGTGATATCTCACTGCTTATACCAAACCTGAGACCCTTCCCATAGCAGGAGATGTGATATCCAACTCCTTCCCATTCCAATCCTCAGACCCTTCCTATAGCATGAGATGTGATATCTCAATGCTTCTAATGTCAAGCTTGAGACCCTACCTATAGCATGAGATGTGATATCCAAGTCCTTCCCATTCCAATCCTGAGACACTTCCTATATCATGAGATGTGATATCTCAATGCTTCTAATACCAAACCTGAGACTCTTCCTATAACATGAGATGGGATATCCAACTCCTTCCAATTCCAATCCTGAGACCCTTTTGATAGCAGAGATGTGATATCTCAATGTGTATACCAAACCTGAGACCCTTCCTACGGCATGAGATGTCATATTCAACTCCTTCCCATTCCAATCCTGAGACCCTTCCTATAGCATGAGATTTGATATCCAACTCCTTCCCATTCCAATCCTGAGACCCTTCCTATAGCATGAGATGTGATGTCTCAATGCTTCTAATACCAAACCTGAGATCCTTCCTATAACATGAGATGTGATATCCAACTCCTTCCATTCCAATCCTGAGACCCTTCCTATAGCATGAGATGTGATATCTCAATGCTTATACCAAACCTGAGACCCTTCCTATAGCATGAGATGTGATATCCAACTCCTTCCCATTCCAATCCTGAGACCCTTCCTATAGCCTGAGATGTGATATCCAATTCCTTCCCATTCCAATCCTGAGACCCTTCCTATAGCATGAGATGTGATATCTCAATGCTTATACCAAACCTGAGAGCCTACCTATAATATGAGATGTGATATCCAAGTCCATCCCATTCCAATCCTTAGACCCTTCCTACAGCATGCGATGTGATATCTCAATGATTCTAATACCAAACCAGAGACTCTTCCTATAACATGAGATGGGATATCCAACTCCTTCCCATTCCAATCCTGAGCCGCTTCCGATAGCAGAGATGTGATATCTCAATGCTTATACCAAACCTGAGACCCTTCCTATAACATGAGATGTGATATCCAACTCCTTCCCGTTCCAAACCTGAGACACTAACTATAGCATATGTGATATCCAACTCCTTCCCATTCCAAACATGAGACCCTTCCTATAGCAAGAAAGTAATATCCAACTCCTACCCATTCCAATCCTGAGACCCTTCCTATAGCAAGAGATGTGATATCCAAATCCTTCCCATTCCAATCCTGAGACCCTTCCTATAACATGAGATGTGATATCCAACTCCTTCCCATTCCAACCTGAGACACTTCCTATAGCATGAGAAGGGGTATCCAACTCCTTCCCAATCCAATCCTGAGACCCTTCCGATAGCAGAGATGTGATATCTCAATGCTTATACCAAACCTGAGACCCTTCCTATGGCATGAGATGTGATATCCAACTCCTTGCCATTCAAATCCTGAGACCCTTCCTATAGCATGAGAAGGGATATCCAACTCCTTCCCAATCCAATCCTGAGACCCTTCCGATAGCAGCGACGTGATATCGCAATGCTTCTACCAAACCTGAGACCCTTCCTTTAGCATGAGATGTGATATCCAAATCCTTCACATTCCCATCCTGAGACCCTTCCTATAGCATGAGATGTGATATCTCAATGCTTCTAATACCAAACCTGAGATCCTTCCTATAACATGAGATGTGATATCCAATTCCTTCCCATTCCAAACCTGAGACCCTTCCTATTGGATGAGATGTGATATCCAACTCCTTCCCATTCCAACCCTGAGACCCTTCCTATAGCATGAGATGTGATGTCTCAATGCTTCTAATACCAAACCTGAGATCCTTCCTATAACATGAGATGTGATATCCAACTCCTTCCATTCCAATCCTGAGACCCGTCCTATAGCATGAGATGTGATATCTCAATGCTTATACCAAACCTGAGACCTTTCCTATAGCATATGTCATATCCAACTGCTTCCCATTCCAATCCTGAGACCCTTCCTATAGCATAAGATGTGATATCTCAATGCTTCTAATACCAAACCTGAGATCCTTCCTCTAACATGAAATGTGATATCCAACTCCTTCCCTTTCCAAACCTAAGAGCCTATCTATAGCATGAGATGTGATATCCAAGTCCTTCACATTCCAACCCTTAGACCCTTCCTACAGCATGCAATATGATATCTCAATGATTCTAATAACAAACCTGAGACCCGTCCTATAACATGAGATGGGATATCCAACTCCTTCCCATTCCAATCCTGAGACACTTCCGAAAGCAGAGATGTGATATCTCAATGCTTATACCAAACCTGAGACCCTTCCTATAACATGAGATGTGATATCCAAATCCTTCTCGTTCCAAACCTGAGACCCTTCCTTTAGCATGAGATGTGATATCCAGCTCCTTCCCATTCCAATCCTGAGACACTTCCGATAGCATGAGATGTGATATCTCAATGCTTCTAATATCAAAACTGAGACCCTCCCTATAGCATGATATGTGATATCTAAGTCCTTCCCATTCCAATCCTGAGACCCTCCCTATAGCATGAGATGTGATATCCAACTCCTTCCCATTCCAATCCTGAGACCCTTCCTATAGCATGAGATATGATATCTCAATACTTCTAATACCAAACGTGAGATCCTTCCGATAACATGAGATGTGATATCCAAATCCTTCCCCTTCCAAACCTGAGACCCTCCCTTTAGCATGAAATGTGATATCCAACTCCTTCCTATTCCAATCCTGAGACTCTTCTGATAGCATGAGATGTGATATCTCAATGCTTCTAATACCAAACCTGAGATCCTTCCGATAGCATGAGATGTGATATCTCAATGCTTCTAATACCAAACCTGAGATCCTTCCTATAACATGAGATGTGATATCCAAATCCTTCCCCTTCCAAACCTGAGACCCCCCCTTTAGCATGAGATGTGATATCTAACTCCTTCCCATTCCATTCCTGAGACCCTTCTGATAGCATGAGATGTGATATCTCAATGCCTCTAATACCAAACCTGAGATCCTACCTCTAACATGAAATGAGATATCCAACTCTTTCCCCTTCCAAACCTGAGAGCCTTCCTATAGCATGAGATGTGATATCCAAGTCCTTCCCATTCCAATACTGAGACCCTTCCTATAGCTTGAGATGTGATATCCAACTCCTTCCCATTCCAATTCTGAGACCCTTCCTATAGCATGAGATGTGATATCTCAATGCTTATACCAAACCTGAGAGCCTACCTATAGCATGAGATGTGATATCCAAGTCCATCCCATTCCAATCCTTAGACCCTTCCTACAGCATGCGATGTGAATATCTCAATGATTCTAATACCAAACCAGAGACTCTTCCTATAACATGAGATGGGATATCCAACTCCTTCCCATCCCAATTATGAGACCCTTCCTATACTATGAGACTTGATATCTCAATGCTTCTAATACCAAACCTGAGACCCGTAATATAACATGAGATGTGATATCCAAATCCTTCCCCTTCCAAACCTTAGACCCTTCCTTTATCATGAGATGTGATATCCAACTCCTTCCTATTCCAATCCTGAGACCCTTCCGATATCATGAGATGTGATATCTCAAAGCTTCTAATATCAAACTTGAGACCCTCCCTATAGCATGAGATGTGATATCCAAGTCCTTCCCATTCCAATCCTGAGACCCTTCCTATAGCATGAGATGTGATATCTCAATGCTTCTAATACCAAACCTGAGACCCTTCCTATAACATGAGATGGGAATATCCAACTCCTTCCCATTCCAATCTTGAGACCCTTCCGATAGCAGAGATGTGATATCTCAATGCTTATACCACACCTGAGATCCTTCCTATAACATGAGATGTGATATCCAACTCCTTCCCATTCCAATCCTGAGACACTTCCTATAGCATGAGATGTGATATCTCACTGCTTATACCAAACCTGAGACCCTTCCCATAGCAGGAGATGTGATATCCAACTCCTTCCCATTCCAATCCTCAGACCCTTCCTATAGCATGAGATGTGATATCTCAATGCTTCTAATGTCAAACTTGAGACCCTACCTATAGCATGAGATGTGATATCCAAGTCCTTCCCATTCCAATCCTGAGACACTTCCTATAGCATGAGATGTGATATCTCAATGCTTCTAATACCAAACCTGAGACTCTTCCTATAACATGAGATGGGATATCCAACTCCTTCCAATTCCAATCCTGAGACCCTTTTGATAGCAGAGATGTGATATCTCAATGTTTATACCAAACCTGAGACCCTTCCTACGGCATGAGATGTCATATTCAACTCCTTCCCATTCCAATCCCGAGACCCTTCCTATAGCATGAGATGTGATGTCTCAATGCTTCTAATACCAAACCTGAGATCCTTCCTATAACATGAGATGTGATATCCAACTCCTTCCATTCCAATCCTGAGACCCTTCCTATAGCATGAGATGTGATATCTCAATGCTTATACCAAACCTGAGATCCTTCCTATAGCATGAGATGTGATATCCAACTCCTTCCCATTCCAATCCTGAGACCCTTCCTATAGCATGAGATGTGATATCTCAATGCCTCTAATACCAAACCTAAGATCCTTCCTCTAACATGAAATGTGATATCCAACTCCTTCACTTTCCAAACCTGAGAGCCTATCTATAGCATGAGATGTGATATCCAAGTCCTTCCCATTCCAATCCTTAGACCCTTCCTACAGCATGCAATATGATATCTCAATGATTCTAATAAAAAACCTGAGACCCGTCCTATATCATGAGATGGGATATCCAACTCCTTCCCATTCCAATCCTGAGACACGTCCGATAGCAGAGATGTGATATCTCAATGTTTATACCAAACCTGAGACCCTTCCTATAACATGAGATGTGATATCCAACTCCTTCCCGTTCCAAACCTGAGACCCTTCCTTTAGCATGAGATGTGATATCCAGCTCCTTCCCATTCCAATCTTGAGACACTTCTGATAGCATAAGATGTGATATCTCAATGCTTCTAATATCAAAACTGAGACCCTCCCTATAGCATATGTGATATCTAAGTCCTTCCCATTCCAATCCTGAGACCCTTCCTATAGCATGAGATGTGATATCTCAATGCTTCTACCAAACCTGAGACCCTTCCTTTAGCATGAGATGTGATATCCAACTCCTTCCCATTCCAATCCTGAGACCCTTCCTATAGCATGAGATGTGATATCTCAATACTTCTAATACCAAACCTGAGATCCTTCCGATAACATGAGATGTGATATCTCAATACTTCTAATACCAAACCTGAGATCCATCCTATAACATGAGATGTGATATCCAAATCCTTCCCCTTCCAAACCTGAGACCCTCCCTTTAGCATGAGATGTGATATCCAACTCCTTCCCATTCCAATCCTGAGACCCTTCTGATAGCATAAGATATGATATCTCAATGCTTCTATACCAAACCTGAGATCCTTCTGATAGCATGAGATGTGATATCTCAATGCTTCTAATACCAAACCTGAGATCCTACCTCTAACATGAAATGTGATATCCAACTCTTTCCCCTTGCAAACCTGAGAGCCTTCCTATAGCATGAGAGGTGATATCCAAGTCCTTCCCATTCCAATCCTGAGACCCTTCTTATAACATGAGATGTGATATCCAACTCCTTCCCATTCCAACCTGAGACCCTTCCTATAGCATGAGATGGGATATCCAACTCCTTCCAAATCCAATCCCGATACCCTTCCGATAGCATGAGATGTGATATCCCAATGCTTCTACCAAACCTGAGACCCATATTATGGCATGAGATGTGATATCAAACTCCTTCCCATTCTAATCCTGAGACCCTTCCTATACCATGAGACTTGATATCTCAATGCTTCTGATACCAAACCTGAGACCCGTCCTATAACATGAGATGTGATATCCAAATCCTTCCCCTTCCAAACCTTAGACCCTTCCTTTATCATGAGATGTGATATCCAACTCCTTCCCATTCCAATCTTGAGACCCTTCCGATATCATGAAATGTGATATCTCAATGCTTCTATCAAACTTGAGACCCTCCCTATAGCATGAGATGTGATATCCAAGTCCTTCCCATTCCAATCCTGAGACCCTTCCTATAGCATGAGATGTGATATCTCAATGCTTCTAATACCAAACCTGAGACCCTTCCTATAACATGAGATGGGAATATCCAACTCCTTCCCATTCCAATCCTTAGACCCTTCCTACAGCATGCAATATGATATCTCAATGATTTTAATAAAAAACCTGAGACCCGTCCTATAACATGAGATGGGATATCCAACTCCTTCCCATTCCAATCCTGAGACACTTCCGATGGTAGAGATGTGATATCTCAATGTTTATACCAAACCTGAGACCCTTCCTATAACATGAGATGTGATATCCAACTCCTTCCCATTCCAATCCTGAGACCCTTCCTATAGCATGAGATGTGATATCCAACTCCATCCCATTCCAATCCTGAGACCCTTCTGATAGCATAAGATATGATATCTCAATGCTTCTATACCAAACCTGAGATCCTTCTGATAGCATGAGATGTGATATCTCAATGCTTCTAATACCAAACCTGAGATCCTACCTCTAACATGAAATGTGATATCCAACTCTTCCCCCTTGCAAACCTGAGAGCCTTCCTATAGCATGAGATGTGATATCCAAGTCCTTCCCATTCCAATCCTGAGACCCTTCCTATGAGATGTGATATCCAACTCCTTCCCATTCCAACCTGAGACCCTTCCTATAGCATGAGATGGGATATCCAACTCCTTCCAAATCCAATCCCGATACCCTTCCGATAGCATGAGATGTGATATCCCAATGCTTCTACCAAACCTGAGACCCATATTATGGCATGAGATGTGATATCAAACTCCTTCCCATTCTAATCCTGAGACCCTTCCTATACCATGAGACTTGATATCTCAATGCTTCTAATACCAAACCTGAGACCCGTCCTATAACATGAGATGTGATATCCAAATCCTTCCCCTTCCAAACCTTAGACCTTTCCTTTATCATGAGATGTGATATCCAACTCCTTCCCATTCCAATCTTGAGACCCTTCCGATATCATGAAATGTGATATCTCAATGCTTCTATCAAACTTGAGACCCTCCCTATAGCATGAGATGTGATATCCAAGTCCTTCCCATTCCAATCCTGAGACCCTTCCTATAGCATGCGATGTGATATCTCAATGCTTCTAATACCAAACCTGAGACCCTTCCTATAACATGAGATGGGAATATCCAACTCCTTCCCATTCCAATCCTTAGACCCTTCCTACAGCATGCAATATGATATCTCAATGATTTTAATAAAAAACCTGAGACCGTCCTATAACATGAGATGGGATATCCAACTCCTTCCCATTCCAATCCTGAGACACTTCCGATGGTAGAGATGTGATATCTCAATGTTTATACCAAACCTGAGACCCTTCCTATAACATGAGATGTGATATCCAACTCCTTCCCATTCCAATCCTGAGACCCTTCCTATAGCATGAGATGTGATATCCAACTCCATCCCATTCCAATCCTGAGACCCTTCCTATAGCATGAGATGTGATGTCTCAATGCTTCTAATACCAAACCTGAGATCCTTCCTTTAACATGAGATGTGATATCCAACTCCTTCCATTCCAATCCTTAGACCCTTCCTACAGCATGCAATATGATATCTCAATGATTTTAATAAAAAACCTGAGACCGTCCTATAACATGAGATGGGATATCCAACTCCTTCCCATTCCAATCCTGAGACACTTCCGATAGCAGAGATGTGATATCTCAATGTTTATACCAAACCCGAGACCCTTCCTATAACATGAGATGTGATATCCAACTCCTTCCCGTTCCAAACCTGAGACCCTTCCTTTAGCATGAGATGTGATATCCAGCTCCTTCCCATTCCAATCCTGAGACACTTCCGATAGCATGAGATGTGATATCTCAAGGCTTCTAATATCAAAACTGAGACCCTCTCTATAGCATGATATGTGATATCTAAGTCCTTCCCATTCCAATCCTGAGACCCTATAGCATGAGATGTGATATCTCAATGCTTATCCTTGATTCCTGTAGTAAATTGATTTCCTTTGCAGGCCGACGACTCCTGTCACGAATGCCTTGTCTGCATGCATTCTCCCCTGGCCATTCGCTCACCGTGGCTATTTGCCTACCCCCTTCCTCTCTCAGTGGATGGACTTCTCCATCCTTGCCTCCTACCACTCAACTCCGCCTACTTGGAGAATTCAACATGAACCTGTATGCTTCCTGACCTGGACTTTTACGAGATCTGCAACTCTTCATGTCGCTGGCCCTACACACTGCAGGGAATACTCGGGATTTTCTGATCTCAGACCTCCCCCTCTGTAACCCTCTCAACAATCCTCTCCCGTGGTGATCAAGTTCTCATCTCCAAAGAAGGCTAACTGCCAGCTATTCCTCCTCAGAGGAGTTCTCCCTTTCTGTCCCTGCTCCCTGCACAGTTTCGCGTTGCAAACACTCGCTTTCCTGCTCTCTGGTTTAGACGCTTTTCCTTCTCAGAGGCCTTCTTCCTTTCTGCCCTTTTCGCGTTGCAAGTACTCGCTTCCCAGCTCTCTGGTTTAGACGCGTGTTCCCTGCCTTCTCTCCTCTTCCCGCTGCCTTCAAATCAAAAAATGAGCTCCAAAAGATACACAGTGCTCAGAATGCTCTATAACACCCATTATTCAACATATAGCCGTAATCCGCTAGACGTATTGAAACGTGCTGTAATCTAGCAAAAACAGCTAGAAAATGTACTTTCCTCGCGTTTTTGTAAATGCTAATTCTGATGGGTTCCCATGTATGTACTGTCCGTGCGTTTGTTGTCGAATCCTGATGTTTTTAACCACTGTTCTCCCATACAAGGGGGGGGGGGGTCAACGTCTACTGCTGTTCACAGGCTGAATGTATACGGCTGAAATCTTCAAGGCATTATCAGCTTTCCTGACTGTTTTGGAACGTGTATTTGCCATCTGTTAATGCAGTCGCCCTGTGTTCATCGTCCCTTCTACTTCACAGGCTGCACTCCCCTGGTGATCACATTCTCCTCTCCAGAGCAGGCTGACTACTGTAGGGTATTTTGTGGAGATTTGGGGCCTGACGGTATTTTATTACCGCCGAAAAATAACTTAGCAATAATCACTCTTTGTATTCAGATTTGGCCATGTGCAACAATAATACAATGGACATGCATTATTTCAGCACCCAGACCTGCATATTTGGTATACGTGGTTGGTGGTATTTTGGTGAGAATAATTCCCTTGTTTTATTTGTGGCCCCAATGTCCAGAATCCCTTATCTTTGCTTAGATTTTTCGTGTGATCACTAGAGAGACCTCAGACCTGCATTCTAGGAATACCACATTTTCCAGTGATAGTGTTGGTGTGCCACCATGGGCGAACTCACTGACTTATTTACGACAGAGAGCTATATGTGGTAGTCTTGTGGTAATTTCCACTACCTTATATACGGTAGGAAGCTATGTTCAGAGTCTCTCTTCCCGTTGGCTCATGTACCTCCAACAAGCTATGCTACAGTCACTCACAATTATTCATACTGATTTTGACATGCACACATCTGTCTTAAAATGACCATTGCACTGTTTAAAAATCTCCCCACATCATCAGCATTGTAATGGTAAACAATAAACATCACCCGTCTGTTTTCAAATATTTTTCTGTATTATAAAAGTTGTATTTAAAAACGATCTCATTCTTTACAGAAATAAAATGGTACAGTCAAAGCATTGTCTGTGACACTCTGCAAAGATAGTGGCGGAGAACAGAACTCAAATTGCAACATTATCACTTGATTAAGACACGCACAGGAATCCTACACTGACTGCATATTACCGTACACACTCAGCTCCCACACTTCTCATTACCTTATCTTTTTAGTTGTTCTCTTTGTGAATGTGGCTCTCTTGGATTAACTCCAGCAAAAAGGAACGCTTGCCTTCTCAAACCGGGGTCATTGCCTGGAATTCTCAGCTTTTGCAGATAGGAATGCCTCAGCCAGTGGAAAGGTCCTTCTTTCAGCTCTCCCCAATCTCGACTGCAGCAGGACACAGGAATCTGCATTCAGTCAGGAGCAGCACAGCCAGGTCTTCTCCCCAATAGTGCAGAAAGATGTCTGCCTGTCTTTTTCCCTGATACTGCCCACTAAAACTTTCCTCTCAGCCCTCTGTATGACGTGTCCCAATGAAATCCATCATCTCTCATCCTCCTACTCTTCAACAATAGCTTCGCTTATACATTTGCAATTGTTGCAAATCTGACTTCCTTCTTCCTGCAGTTACTGTGCACAAAAACACGGAGAATCAGGCAGAGAAGAGAAGAAAAAAATCTGCACACGCATTTAAATGGTTTTCAGAGTATGCCTAATTCTGCAGTGGAGAACACATTTTATTAGTGGGTTATGTTAAATAAGGTTTTATTAGTCAGGTTAATTGTTAATAGGTTAGCTGTTAATTTTCAAATGTGTCTCTAGCAATATAGGCATTTCAGGTGAAAAATAGTGTGCATTTTTAAATGAGCACGTGTGCTTTTAACTGTAAAAATAGATTTGCATCTTATATGTTAAAATCGTTTTTGACTGAATAGCCTGTCTTTCCTTGTTAATCTGGTAACCCATATAGCAATGCACCGCACCCTTGTGGTGGTGCTGCAAAAAAAATGTGCTACTTGTGCAGTATTACTGTACTCTGTACTGTAACACGCCAAATATCCTTACACTACCAGCTGCTCCTCCTCATAGGCGTTCATCCTTTCTGTCCCTGCTCCCTGCACCGTTCCGCGTTGCATGTACTCGCTTCCCAGCTCTCTGGTTTAGATGCGTGTTCCCTGCCTTCTCTCCTCTTCCTACAGCCTTCCAATGAGCTCCACAAGATAGTGTTCAGAATGCTTTATAACCCCATTATTCAACATATAGCTGTAACCCGCTAGACGCATTGAAACGTGCTAAAAACGAGCAGAAACAGCTCGAAAATGTACTTTTCTCGCGTTTTGGTAAATGCGAATTCTGGTGGATTCCCATTTTGTACTCTGTTCGTGCGTTTGTTCAGTCGAATCCTGGTCTTTTGAACCATACGAAGGACGGTCAAAATGTGTTGTTCACAGGCTGAATTTATACTGCTGAAATGCTCGCTTCCCTGCTCTCTGGTTTAGATGCGTGTTCCCTGCCTTCTCTCCTCTTCCTACAGCCTTCCAATGAGCTCCACTAGATAGTGTTCATAATGCTTTATAACCCCATTATTCAACATATAGCTGTAACCCGCTAGACGTATTGAAACGTGCTAAAAACTACAAAAATAGCTAGAAAATGTACTTCCCTCGCGTTTTTGTAAAGGCGAATTCTGGTGGGTTCCCATGTTGTATGTACTGTGTCCGTGCCTTTGTGTCGAATCCTGAAGTTTTTAACCACTGTTCTCCCATACTAGGGAGGGGGGGTCAACATCTGCTGTTCACAGGCTGAATGTATACGGCTGAAATCTTCAAGGCATTATCAGCTTTCCTGACTGTTTTGGAACGTGTATTTGCCATCTGTTAATGCAGTCACCCTTTGTTCATCGTTCCTTCTAGTTTACAGGCTGCACTCCCCTAGTGATCACATTCTTCTCTCCTTTGCAGGCTAACTACCAGCTGCTCCTCCTCATAGGTGTTCATCCTTTCTGTCCCTGCTCCCTGCACCGTTTCGCGTTGCATGTACTCGCGTCCCAGCTCTCTGGTTGAGATGCGTGTTCCCTGCCTTCTCTCCTCTTGCTACAGCCTTCCAATTTGCTCCACAAGATAGTGTTCAGAATGCTTTATAACACCCATTATTCAACATATAGCTGTAACCCGCTAGACGTATTGAAACGTGCTAAAAACTAGCAAAAACAGCTAGAAAATGTACTTCCCTCGCGTTTTGGTAAATGCAGGGTACACGAGTCTAAACCAGAGAGCAGGGAAGCGAGCATTTCAGCAGTATAAATTCAGCCTGTGAACAACACATTTTGACCCTCCTTTGTATGGGAGAAGAGTGGTTCAAAAGACCAGGATTCGACTGAACAAACGCACGAACAGAGTACAAAATGGGAATCCACCAGAATTCGCATTTACCAAAACGCGAGAAAAGTACATTTTCGAGCTGTTTCTGCTCGTTTTTAGCACGTTTCAATACGTCTAGCGGGTTACAGCTATATGTTGAATAATGGGGTTATAAAGCATTCTGAACACTATCTTGTGGAGCTCATTGGAAGGCTGTAGGAAGAGGAGAGAAGGCAGGGAACACGCATCTAAACCAGAGAGCTGGGAAGCGAGTACATGCAACGCGGAACGGTGCAGGGAGCAGGGACAGAAAGGATGAACGCCTATGAGGAGGAGCAGCTGGTAGTCAGCCTGCTCTGGAGAGGAGAATGTGATCACCAGGGGAGTGCAGCCTGTGAAGTAGAAGGGACGATGAACACAGGGCGACTGCATTAACAGATGGCAAATACACGTTCCAAAACAGTCAGGAAAGCTGATAATGGCTTGAAGATTTCAGCCGTATACATTCAGCCTGTGAACAGCAGTAGACGTTGACCCCCCCCCCCCCCTTGTATGGGAGAACAGTGGTTAAAAACATCAGGATTCGACAACAAACGCACGAACAGTACATACATGGGAACCCATCAGAATTAGCATTTACAAAAACGCGAGGAAAGTACATTTTCTAGCTGTTTTTGCTAGTTTACAGCACGTTTCAATACGTCTAGCTGATTACGGCTATATGTTGAATAATGGGTGTTATAGAGCATTCTGAGCACTGTGTATCTTTTGGAGCTCATTTTTTGATTTGAAGGCAGCGGGAAGAGGAGAGAAGGCAGGGAACACGCGTCTAAACCAGAGAGCTGGGAAGCGAGTACTTGCAACGCGAAAAGGGCAGAAAGGAAGAAGGCCTCTGAGAAGGAAAAGCGTCTAAACCAGAGAGCAGGAAAGCGAGTGTTTGCAACGCGAAACTGTGCAGGGAGCAGGGACAGAAAGGGAGAACTCCTCTGAGGAGGAATAGCTGGCAGTTAGCCTTCTTTGGAGATGAGAACTTGATCACCACGGGAGAGGATTGTTGAGAGGGTTACAGAGGGGGAGGTCTGAGATCAGAAAATCCCGAGTATTCCCTGCAGTGTGTAGGGCCAGCGACATGAAGAGTTGCAGATCTCGTAAAAGTCCAGGTCAGGAAGCATACAGGTTCATGTTGAATTCTCCAAGTAGGCGGAGTTGAGTGGTAGGAGGCAAGGATGGAGAAGTCCATCCACTGAGAGAGGAAGGGGGTAGGCAAATAGCCACGGTGAGCGAATGGCCAGGGGAGAATGCATGCAGACAAGGCATTCGTGACAGGAGTCGGCCTGCAAAGGAAATCAATTTACTACAGGAATCAAGGATAAGCATTGAGATATCACATCTCATGCTATAGGGTCTCAGGATTGGAATGGGAAGGACTTAGATATCACATATCATGCTATAGAGAGGGTCTCAGTTTTGATATTAGAAGCCTTGAGATATCACATCTCATGCTATCGGAAGTGTCTCAGGATTGGAATGGGAAGGAGCTGGATATCACATCTCATGCTAAAGGAAGGGTCTCAGGTTTGGAACGGGAAGGAGTTGGATATCACATCTCATGTTATAGGAAGGGTCTCGGGTTTGGTATAAACATTGAGATATCACATCTCTGCTATCGGAAGTGTCTCAGGATTGGAATGGGAAGGAGGTGGATATCCCATCTCATGTTATAGGACGGGTCTCAGGTTTTTTATTAAAATCATTGAGATATCATATTGCATGCTGTAGGAAGGGTCTAAGGATTGGAATGGAAGGAGTTGGATATCACATCTCATGTTAAAGGAAGGATCTCAGGTTTGGTATTAGAAGCATTGAGACATCACATCTCATGCTATAGGAAGGGTCTCAGGATTGGAATGGGATGGAGTTGGATATCACATCTCATGCTATAGGAAGGGTCTCAGGATTGGAATGGGAAGGAGTTGGATATCACATCTCATGTTATAGGAAGGGTCTCGGGTTTGGTATAAACATTGCGATATCACATCTCTACCATCGGAAGTGTCTCAGGATTGGAATGGGAAGGAGTTGGATATCCCATCTCATGTTATAGGACGGGTCTCAGGTTTTTTATTAAAATCATTGAGATATCATATTGCATGCTGTAGGAAGGGTCTAAGGATTGGAATGGGAAGGAGTTGGATATTCCCATCTCATGTTATAGGAAGGGTCTCAGGTTTGGTATTAGAAGCATTGAGATATCACATCTCATGCTATAGGAAGGGTCTCAGGATTGGAATGGGAAGGACTTGGATATCACATCTCATGCTATAGGGAGGGTCTCAAGTTTGATAGAAGCATTGAGATATCACATTTCATGATATCGGAAGGGTCTCAAGATTGGAATGGTAAGGAGTTGGATATCACATCTCATGATAAAGGAAGGGTCTAAGGTTTGGAAGGGGAAGGATTTGGATATCACATCTCATGTTATAGGACGGGTCTCAGGTTTGGTATTAGAAGCATTGAGATATCAAGTCTCATGGTATAGGAAGGGTCTCAGGATTAGAATGGGAAGGAGTTTGATATCACATCTCATGCCATAATATGGGTCTCAGGTTTGGTAGAAGCATTGGGATATCACATCTCATGCTATCGGAAGGGTATCGGGATTGGATTTGGAAGGAGTTGGATATCCCATCTCATGCTATAGGAAGGGTCTCAGGTTGGAATGGGAAGGAGTTGGATATCACATCTCATGTTATAGGAAGGGTCTCAGGATTGGAATGGGAAGGACTTGGATATCACATCTCATGCTATAGGAAGGCTCTCAGGTTTGCAAGGGGAAAGAGTTGGATATCACATTTCATGTTAGAGGTAGGATCTCAGGTTTGGTATTAGAAGCATTGAGATATCACATATGCTATCAGAAGGATCTCAGGTTTGGTATAGAAGCATTGAGATATCATATCTTATGCTATCAGAAGGGTCTCAGGATTGGAATGGGATGGAGTTGGATATCACATCTCATGCTATAGGAAGGGTCTCAGGATTGGAATGGGAAGGAGTTGGATATCACATCTCATGTTATAGGAAGGGTCTCAGGTTTGGTATAAACATTGAGATATCACATCTCTACCATCGGAAGTGTCTCAGGATTGGAATGGGAAGGAGTTGGATATCCCATCTCATGTTATAGGACGGGTCTCAGGTTTTTTATTAAAATCATTGAGATATCATATTGCATGCTGTAGGAAGGGTCTAAGGATTGGAATGGGAAGGAGTTGGATATTCCCATCTCATGTTATAGGAAGGGTCTCAGGTTTGGTATTAGAAGCATTGAGATATCACATCTCATGCTATAGGAAGGGTCTCAGGATTGGAATGGGAAGGACTTGGATATCACATCTCATGCTATAGGGAGGGTCTCAAGTTTGATGGAAGCATTGAGATATCATATTGCATGCTGTAGGAAGGGTCTAAGGATTGGAATGGAAGGAGTTGGATATCACATCTCATGTTAAAGGAAGGGTCTAAGGTTTGGTATTAGAAGCATTGAGACATCACATCTCATGCTATAGGAAGGGTCTCAGGATTGGAATGGGATGGAGTTGGATATCACATCTCATGCTATAGGAAGGGTCTCAGGATTGGAATGGGAAGGAGTTGGATATCACATCTCATGTTATAGGAAGGGTCTCGGGTTTGGTATAAACATTGCGATATCACATCTCTACCATCGGAAGTGTCTCAGGATTGGAATGGGAAGGAGTTGGATATCCCATCTCATGTTATAGGACGGGTCTCAGGTTTTTTATTAAAATCATTGAGATATCATATTGCATGCTGTAGGAAGGGTCTAAGGATTGGAATGGGAAGGAGTTGGATATTCCCATCTCATGTTATAGGAAGGGTCTCAGGTTTGGTATTAGAAGCATTGAGATATCACATCTCATGCTATAGGAAGGGTCTCAGGATTGGAATGGGAAGGACTTGGATATCACATCTCATGCTATAGGGAGGGTCTCAAGTTTGATAGAAGCATTGAGATATCACATTTCATGATATCGGAAGGGTCTCAAGATTGGAATGGTAAGGAGTTGGATATCACATCTCATGATAAAGGAAGGGTCTAAGGTTTGGAAGGGGAAGGATTTGGATATCACATCTCATGTTATAGGACGGGTCTCAGGTTTGGTATTAGAAGCATTGAGATATCAAGTCTCATGGTATAGGAAGGGTCTCAGGATTAGAATGGGAAGGAGTTTGATATCACATCTCATGCCATAATATGGGTCTCAGGTTTGGTAGAAGCATTGGGATATCACATCTCATGCTATCGGAAGGGTATCGGGATTGGATTTGGAAGGAGTTGGATATCCCATCTCATGCTATAGGAAGGGTCTCAGGTTGGAATGGGAAGGAGTTGGATATCACATCTCATGTTATAGGAAGGGTCTCAGGATTGGAATGGGAAGGACTTGGATATCACATCTCATGCTATAGGAAGGCTCTCAGGTTTGCAAGGGGAAAGAGTTGGATATCACATTTCATGTTAGAGGTAGGATCTCAGGTTTGGTATTAGAAGCATTGAGATATCACATATGCTATCAGAAGGATCTCAGGTTTGGTATAGAAGCATTGAGATATCATATCTTATGCTATCAGAAGGGTCTCAGGATTGGAATGGGATGGAGTTGGATATCACATCTCATGCTATAGGAAGGGTCTCAGGATTGGAATGGGAAGGAGTTGGATATCACATCTCATGTTATAGGAAGGGTCTCAGGTTTGGTATAAACATTGAGATATCACATCTCTACCATCGGAAGTGTCTCAGGATTGGAATGGGAAGGAGTTGGATATCCCATCTCATGTTATAGGACGGGTCTCAGGTTTTTTATTAAAATCATTGAGATATCATATTGCATGCTGTAGGAAGGGTCTAAGGATTGGAATGGGAAGGAGTTGGATATTCCCATCTCATGTTATAGGAAGGGTCTCAGGTTTGGTATTAGAAGCATTGAGATATCACATCTCATGCTATAGGAAGGGTCTCAGGATTGGAATGGGAAGGACTTGGATATCACATCTCATGCTATAGGGAGGGTCTCAAGTTTGATGTAAGCATTGAGATATCACATTTCATGATATCGGAAGGGTCTCAAGATTGGAATGGGAAGGAGTTGGATATCACATCTCATGATAAAGGAAGGGTCTAAGGTTTGGAAGGGGAAGGATTTGGATATCACATCTCATGTTATAGGACGGGTCTCAGGTTTGGTATTAGAAGCATTGAGATATCAAGTCTCATGGTATAGGAAGGGTCTCAGGATTAGAATGGGAAGGAGTTTGATATCACATCTCATGCCATAATATGGGTCTCAGGTTTGGTAGAAGCATTGGGATATCACATCTCATGCTATCAGAAGGGTATCGGGATTGGATTTGGAAGGAGTTGGATATCCCATCTCATGCTATAGGAAGGGTCTCAGGTTGGAATGGGAAGGAGTTGGATATCACATCTCATGTTATAGGAAGGGTCTCAGGATTGGAATGGGAAGGACTTGGATATCACATCTCATGCTATAGGAAGGCTCTCAGGTT